>NC_141698.1:14027320-14627320 GCF_964263255.1 Lissotriton vulgaris | reverse complement strand
TGAAGCGTGATACTCACTCATCTGTGGCATTCCTACAGTGAAGCGTGCTACTCACTCATCTCTGGCATTCCTACAGTGAAGCGTGATACTCACTCATCTCTGGCATTCCCACAGTGATGCGTGATACTCCCTCATCTGTGGCATTCCTACTGTGAAGCGTGATACTCACTCATCTGTGGCATTCCTACAGTGAAGCGTGCTACTCACTCATCTCTGGCATTCCTACAGTGAAGCGTGATACTCCCTCATCTCTGGCATTCCCACAGTGATGCGTGATACTCCCTCATCTGTGGCATTCCTACTGTGAAGCGTGATACTCACTCATCTGTGGCATTCCTACAGTGAAGCGTGCTACTCACTCATCTCTGGCATTCCTACAGTGAAGCGTGATACTCACTCATCTCTGGCATTCCCACAGTGAAGCGTGATACTCACTCATCTCTGGCATTCCCACAGTGATGCGTGATACTCCCTCATCTGTGGCATTCCTACTGTGAAGCGTGATACTCACTCATCTGTGGCATTCCTACAGTGAAGCGTGCTACTCACTCATCTCTGGCATTCCTACAGTGAAGCGTGATACTCACTCATCTCTGGCATTCCCACAGTGATGCGTGATACTCCCTCATCTGTGGCATTCCTACTGTGAAGCGTGATACTCACTCATCTGTGGCATTCCTACAGTGAAGCGTGCTACTCACTCATCTGTGGCATTCCTACAGTGAAGCGTGATACTCCCTCATCTGTGGCATTCCTCGAGTGAAGCGTGATACTCCCTCATCTGTGGCGTTCCTACAGTGAAGCGTGATACTCACTCATCTGTGGCATTCCTACTGTGAAGCGTGATACTCACTCATCTGTGGCATTCCTACTGTGAAGCGTGATACTCACTCATCTGTGGCATTCCTACTGTGAAGCGTGATACTCACTCATCTGTGGCATCCCTACTGTGAAGCGTGATACTCCCTCATCTGTGGCATTCCTCCATTGTAGCGTGCTTCTCCCTCTCCTCTATGGGCTCTCACGGTGTAGTGCTGCTCATCAGCAGGAAGCGCTATGTAAATGCCATTGCAATACCATACACTTTTCTTCGATGTCCTTGCAACTTTCCTTCCCCTTTTCAACATTCATTTAGAAATAAATTGCTGATCACTTCTCAACAAAATAAAACATTTGTTTTTTAGTTAAACACCGGAGTGCAGTTCAGTTCTCCCCGAGGTAAAGTGCGGACACTGACGGATCCTTTAGAGGAACTAAGCCTTGGCAGCTGCGCTGACTCTGAACGTTGCAGAACAATTTCAAGTTACAAAATGAAGAATGAAGTAAGTAAAATTAGGAAGCAGGAGCGCCATCAAGAAAGCAACTTGGCAGGTTTTTCACTTACCGCACAAGTAGAGTCCTGCGCAGGGGATATTCCAGAGGACTGAGAGTCTGACCAACCGCAAAGTAAAAGGAAGAAAAACAAAAAGCAAGATCGGATTTTACCAGCATTTAGTGAGAAGGGCATGAAATAAATGTGATCAGAATAATTTAAAAACACTGTAAAAAAAAACAAAATTCTGGTGGAAGAGCAAACACCTGCCCTAATGTACCTCCAAACTGAGCATTGATTTTTGTACCTCTTACACTTTATGAAGGGTGTGGTTTTGCTAAAAACCCTATAATATGCAACTGAATTAAAAACCACCACAGAGTACTAATTGAGGTACTTAAAATAATATATCATATGTCGGAGTAAGTCTCAGAATTTAAAGGAAAATGTTGGCTATGTGCTTTCCTTTCCACGTGCCACAACAGTGACACATGCTCCAGCCATTGGATGCTCTGCAGCAGCAGATTTGTGCCACTGGGAGGAGACATCGCCTTACCAGCCAGGCTAAGTACACCTTCTGCCTTAAACGCAGGGTGAGTAGATGCAGCACCCGCCGCCCCGCGCCACGCGTGCCAAGGCCTGGGCGTTCAGGTCACACATGGAAGGCCCACGCGAACCAACCCGATACACTCTGCTCTTTAGTTAAACCGGGCAAAATATACCCAATGACATCAAAGAACCTGCTTCCGCGTTTCCTTTGAACTTTGGGTCATTGTACCTTGCTTATATGTACTTAAATGTAGTTGCGAGAGCTTGGCTTTGTATCACTGTTTGGTCTTGTTGACTTACCTAGACGGTTAAGGGTGTTTTTCCGTCTGCTCTTCACGCACTACATACAAATACCATCTTGCCTCTCAAACACTTTGTAACGTCTCAACCCAGGCAGTGCGCCCCTCTAGTCCTATTTTCTAAAAAACCCCACATCTTACAAAATATACCCAATGGTGAGCTTTTAAAGACAAGCTGGCAGGGGTGGTGAGCACAGGGGTAGAGATGTGGGGGTGGGGGAGCACATGGGGGGGGGGGGGGGGGAGAGGGAATAGACGCACTTCCATTGAGAGCTAAAAAAAAAAAAAAAAATGTAGTTCCCTCATGTGAGAAGTGGAAGTATACAAGCAAACTAATCAAAATTATGGCATAGGTCTATGCTCAGCGGGAGGGACAAGCAACAATAAGAAAGAAAACCATTGATTAAGAAGCAAACACATGAGATTGATAAGCAAGGCAACCAATGAGAAGCAATGCACTGATCCAACCCCCACTAAGCATTGTTACTGTCCACAACGGGTCTTTAAAGAGAGCCCTAACAAGGAATTGAAAATATAGCTGGAGTTGCAAGTTATGTTTTTTAGATGTAAGTTTCCGGAAGCTAAAAGACGCCCAGTCCTCAGCAGTCGGGAGGGTGGCAGAACCAGCAGCACAAACCGGAAATGAAAAGAAGGAACAGTGAAGTGTGCGTGACTCCTGGTGCAGAAGTGACCACTTAAAGTGAAGGGCGAAAAACAGAACAATGGGGTCAGCTAGAGACAAGGGCCCCTGGCAGAGCCGAGAGGGGGCCCCAGAGGGGGACAACGAACAGAGCAAAGACCAGGGCTGGAGGCAGAGAGACAGGAGTCTGTACACCCCAGACCAGACAGGAGGTACCCAGAGATATGGGGGGGGGGGGGGGGTCGCATCAGGAAGAGGTCCGCATCCTCGGATATAGGACCAGAAAAAACCGCGAGCTCAGGAGTTAAAAGAAACAGAGGACGCAGCAGAGGGAAGAGAAGCGAGTGGGTGAAGCGCTACATCATGCCGGCAGGTGTCTAGGCACTGCATCCAACGTGAGTCTCGTTGATGGACGCTGATTTATCCATGAAACGTGCTGTGGGGCCAGTTGTGCTGAGCAGGATAACAGCTGGGAGACAGACCCCCTGTGAGAAAAATATAGAAATGCGTGAGGGGAGAGAGGTTATGACGTAAGAGATGTTTTTATAAATGCACATTGATACCAAGGGCGGTCTGTGGGTGGAGGGTCTGAAAGCGGTATGGGGCGCTTCAGAGGAACTCAGCGGGCTACTTTTAATCAAGCGCACAGAGGGCAGACACCTGCTGGAATACACAGTTCACTCAGGGCAGATACCCAGGGAGATAAACAGTGCAGACACCTAAATTGCAACGGGAAACCTAATGGGATACACAGTACACTCAGGGCAGACTCCACGAGTGGAATCCGACACCCAATAAGATACACGGTACAAGCAGAACAGACACCTAGAATAGAGCTAGAGGCCGACTAAACTCCACAATATACTCATGACCGACATATTCAGTGGAACCACACACCTGAAGAGATACACAGGACAGAGAGTACAGACAGACACCTGAAGAGATACACAGGACAGAGTACAGCCAGACACCTGAAGAGATTACACAGGACAGAGTACAGCCAGACACCTGAAGAGATTACACAGGACAGAGTACAGCCAGACACCTGAAGAGATACACAGGACAGAATACAGCCAGACACCTGAAGAGATGCACAGGACAGAGTACAGCCTGACACCTGAACAGACACACAGGACAGAGTACAGCCAGACACCTGAAGAGATACACAGGACAGTACAGCCAGACACCTGAAGAGATACACAGGACAGAGTACAGCCAGACACCTGAAGAGATACACAGGCCAGAGTACAGCCAGACTCCTGAAGAGATGCACAGGACAGAGTACAGCCAGACACCTGAAGAGATACACAGGACATAGTACAGACAGACACCTGAAGAGATACACAGGACAGAGTACAGACAGACACCTGAAGAGATGCACAGGACAGAGTACAGCCAGACACCCGAAGAGATTACACAGGACAGAGTACAGCCAGACACCTGAAGAGATACACAGGACAGAGTACAGCCAGACACCTGAAGAGATTACACAGGACAGAGTACAGCCAGACACCTGAAGAGATACACAGGACAGAATACAGCCAGACACCTGAAGAGATGCACAGGACAGAGTACAGCCTGACACCTGAACAGACACACAGGACAGAGTACAGCCAGACACCTGAAGAGATACACAGGACAGTACAGCCAGACACCTGAAGAGATACACAGGCCAGAGTACAGCCAGACTCCTGAAGAGATGCACAGGACAGAGTACAGCCAGACACCTGAAGAGATACACAGGACAGAGTACAGCCAGACACCTGAAGAAATACACAGGCCAGAGTACAGCCAGACTCCTGAAGAGATGCACAGGACAGAGTACAGCCAGACACCTGAAGAGATACACAGGACAGAGTACAGACAGACACCTGAAGAGATACACAGGACAGAGTACAGACAGACACCTGAAGAGATACACAGGACAGAGTACAGCCAGACACCCGAAGAGATTACACAGGACAGAGTACAGCCAGACACCTGAAGAGATACACAGGACAGAGTACAGCCAGACACCTGAAGAGATGCACAGGGCAGAGTACAGCCAGACACCTGAAGAGATGCACAGGAAAGAGTACATCCAGAACCCTGAAGAGATGCACAATACAGACAGGACAGACACCTAGACTGGACCCAGGCACCTGCACAGATACACAGTGTGCTCGGTGCAGACACATTCCTATACTATGTGAAGGCATTTTCAAGGAAACCTCCCCTCCCACCCCCATATTTCCCCTTTTACAAACTAATAAGGCAAAATACACCACACAGCCTAACTGGAGTGTTGTTTTTAAGAGACAGCCTAATCTGCTTTGTGGTTTCAATTGTATTTGGAAAGCATATGTAACACTCGTTTTTGGCTACAAAGAGTGATTTAAGTGTGCACAAAGCAGTATATTTAGTGGCTTTAGAGTGGGGCCTTGCCTGCAGGGTTGACCACGAAATACAAAGTGTGGATTGAGCCTGTCTGTGTCCATGGAGATTCGAACTACAGAAGAACATCTGCACATCAGTTTGTACTTAAGGTCACATGCCCTTCATATAACTTCTTACTGGTTGTTGCATCTGCCCTCTGATTGGTTCCTCGGACTAGGGTTGGACTTGGGGATTAGGGTTTGAGATCAGATTGGTTGATAGGGCCAGTTCTCCCATTGGTATTGGGGTTTCAGGATAGGGCTCTGAGTGGGTAGGGTTAGGATTCCCATTAGCCAGAGGTCACCTGACCTTGGGCTATTTAACCCTCAGAGCACATGCTCTGCAAAGTCCTCAGGTGGCTCCCCATCAGCACCAGGAAAACAGTGATGCCGGCTCTCATCACCAGCCAACTGGACCACGGCAACGCACTCTATGCAGGCACCACCACCGAGCTCATGCAAAGACTCAGACCGCAGCCGCCAGACTGAACCCGTCCAAGGGGACACACACCACCCAGCACCTGAAGTACCTCCACCGTCTCCCCGTCCAGGAGAGATGCCCATTCAAGCTTCTGACCCTCACCTGAAATCCCTCCACGACCAAGGACCCACATACATTAACCTCCACCTGCACTGCCGCAGACCAACCAGGACTCTCTGCCGCGCACACCTCGCCAAAATACCACGCATCTACCGCTGCCGCTCGGGGTGACGCCCTCCTCCCACCTCGCCATCCAAGTCTGGAATGCCCTCCCCCTCACCTCCACACCGCAGCCTCATAGACCCTCTTCAGGTGGGGACTCAAGACCTGACAATCGGCCGGACCAGGGCCGAGAGGACCAGGGCCGAGAGGACCAGGGCCGAGAGGACCAGAGCCGAGAGGACCAGAGCCGAGAGGACCAGAGCCGAGAGGACCAGAGCCGAGAGGACCAGAGCCGGGAGGACCAGAGCCGGGAGGACCAGAGCCGGGAGGACCAGGGCCGGGAGGACCAGGGCCGAGAGGACCAGGGCCGAGAGGACCAGGGCCGAGAGGACCAGGGCCGAGAGGACCAGGGCCGAGAGGACCAGGGCCGAGAGGACCAGGGCCGAGAGGACCAGGGCCGAGAGGACAAGGGCAGTTGCCTGTTTAGGCTGAGTCGGGCTTAAGGCCAGAGTTGCTTCCCCTTTTCCATCTACCAAGAACCACCTTAAGCCATCCACACCCTCAAACATATGAACACACTATTAGCAAACGCTCACTACTCCCAGCAAACAAATCTTATCCACTACAAAACCACACAAGCCACGTCTATACACCCTTCTACCCCCCAACGGCCACCTAATGGCACATTCACATTCACTCTCACTCAAAACTCCACTCTAGCCTATACCACTATCAAATCCACGCATCAACACAAACCCACATTATACAGAACCCTAATCCCCTCAAACACGCACTTCCTGTTCATACAAAACATCCGTTCTACCCTCTGCTCACTCCTAACAGACCCCTTTTCATCACCACCAAACCTATACCCAACCCTCTCTCACATCAACTACCAACACCCTCCTCCTCTTTCTACCAAAAACGGAACAACCAAAAATCCTTACACTCCACCACATATTACCTCTTCCTGCTATCCATTCGAACACAAACACTCATAACCCCCGTCCACCCCTCTCACACACCACATACGCTCTACCCCAATGAACATCACCCCTTTACCACTCAACATCCACCCATCAACAGTACTTTACATTCAAATCCTTCTCAGGAAACTACTACATCAATATCTCATCTCACTACTCCACAAAAAAACATAACATAACATAACACACCAGCACAACAAAATCTCATACACAACTTCATATTATATTCCTTCGCAAAATAGAAACAAACACCCACTCCCACCCTCATGACTACACAAATACAGATCCTAAATCAACTTTACTCCCAAATCTTCTATCTTCACCAATACCTACCGCAAACAACACTCATTCACCTGCCTCTCATCTATCTCATAATTTAGAGCTTCAAATCATGACGCACATGCTCCAGCACTACCACTAACCCATACAACTTCTACTCTACACAGATGCAAATAAAATAAACATGCCAGTTTTCACAACTTTGCATCTCTAGGTCTATTACACAACAAGGCAAAACTATACAAAAACACCACAGCTCACCAACTCACTCTACCACCATCTCCACCACCTAGACACACAGACCCATAAAATGCCTTCTAAACCTGCTAGGCAAGGATTATGATAAAGACTATCATCATTATAGCCACCTTCATACTACTAATAACACTAATAATGCATCTGCTGCTAGTTCCAAGAATACTACTCACTCTTCTAGAAAACAAAGTCACACCACCACCAAACACAATCTCTAGACTGCCTACTAATAAGTACTCGATCACTCAAAAAGCAAGCATCACATCTACGACGTACTCACGGACACACAACCAGACTTACCCTTCATACCTGAATCATTGTTAGGAGATGGCATGGCTCCAGTGTTGCATGAAGCTGTTCCTCCAGGCTAGCAAACTATCACACACATTTGTACAGGCAAAAGAGGAGGCGGCCTAGCCGTTATATTCAAGGTAGCAATAAATCTCACCAAAGCTGATGATGTTTTCATGCAAGGCTGTGAGGCCCTCATGAACAGATGCAACCCCACACCAAGTTCCTCCTGTAACCTCCTCCTTTACAGACCACCACATGGCACTGCAACATTCCCAGACACACTTCTAGACACACTTTCAAACATTAAGACACTAGGCTCCAACCTTTGCATCCTTGGTTCCTAAACATATGGTTTGACGAACCCAATATGCTGCAACCTTGAACCATCATCACTGGCCACTGAGGATATCCCCTTGCATCTGACCATGCCCCCCAGTGGCCATGAACTGTGCCCCCTTGCATCTGATCACACCCCCAGCAGCCACGGAGGGTACTCCCCCTCGCATCATGAGACACCCCTTCCATGTTGGGTGACGTGACCTCTTTGGTACCAGCATAACATATACAAAACAGTGAATGATGGATGCTTGAATGAATCTCAGGCGCTGGTAATTACTCCGGCTGAACCCAACCCATCATTCTATTGCTCACTACGCTACCCCAGTTTGGATCCAGCCCTATGCAAATCGGTCTTGCCGCTGTGCCTCATGGGAACAGTCCAGCCCGAACTGCCAAGCCAGGTCCTTCCTGGACTGGAAACAAGCATCCTGGGACCGGTTTCTCCCTGGTTAGTGCTCCGTCCAAACTGAGGCGGCAGGGGGTGGAGGGGGGCACTCGAGCATTCCATCCATCACCTTGTTGCGTTTGCATTTGTCTCTGTGGCACCAGTGCAGCCCCGCCCCCACGCATGCCAGGCTCTTCTTCCCATGTCTGGTAAACGGGTACAATTGGGGCTTGAAGAGGGTCATGGACCTCCAGGTTTCAGACCAGGCAGTAATTAACAAGCATTGGTAATGCATAGGTTTCGCCTATGTTAGAGAAAAATGGGACAGAAAGGAACAGAGAAGAAGGAAAGAGGGCAGGGGGACGAGGGAGAGCACGAGTTAAGAGAGCGAGAATCACTACATGCTAGGAGACTATGTCTTGAAAATAAGGAAATAAAAAATATGACAAACTCATTAGAAAAGTTGTTTTCTCCGTTTTTCCCATGAAGGCACCTTTACGAATTTGAGGGTTTTCCTAGCGTTGTAGTCGGGCGTGAACACACCAACATTTTACATTGTTTATGGCCATATCTCATAGCACACAGCAGCAGGGAAATAATAAAAAAATACATAGCTTTGGGGGCACGGGAGATTTTTATTTTCCTTAAGCATTCAGGACAAACATCATCGCTCATCAACCAACACACACCAAATGCACCCAGTGGCAACCAAAAAACATAAGATAAGCATTGGTAATGCATCAGGCTCGCCTATGATGAAAATAAGCAGTGTTTATCAATCCCCGTCCAGGACTAAGAGTCGAAGGAAAGAGCTCCTTGACAACCATCACGTGAGTGGAGAAAATGCGGTGCAGTGGCCAGAGCTGCTGACTCGAGAGCTGGGGATCCCGGTTCAAGTCTCGCTGGCGCAACATCTTGTGATTCTGGGAAAATTACTTGATCTCTCACGGTGATAAGTTGCAGCTATACAAAACTGCTGCAAGAGGAACTAGCATGTACAATGCAATATGCAAATTGTAGGCATCACAACAACGGAAGGGCGGGTGGGAGAAGGCACAGACAACAGGAGGGAGGGGGAGAAGGCACGACAACGGGAGGGAGCGAGGGCGGGGGAGAAGGCTCGACAACTGGAGGGAGGAGAAGGCACGGCAACGGGAGGGGTGGGTAGAGAAGGCACCTAAGCATGTCGCACCTGCAGTAGGAGAACCTCATTAAATAAAATAGTGCTCACAGTGTAAATAACACCTACCATGTAACAACCAAAGTAACGGGGCCAGTCACCCTGGGAGGTGATAAATGAAGAGGAGGCCATACTAAGGAGGGACTAACAAGCCTATTCACAAATCAGAAGCCAGAATTTAGGACGGACAAGGACACAAGCCAATGGGCAAATATTGACGGAGAGTGGGCAGAGCTTCTATTCACCTACTCCTCTACAATAAGTCTCGCAGAGTAGCGCACGCGCGCTGGCTCAGGCTCGACCTAAAAAGTAGAAGGAGGCAAAACTTTAGTTATGAAAAAATAATTCCACCAACGCAGATGCTAACAGTATTTCGGAGGTGGGAAACTGGTAAGAGACAAAGACTAGGAACATACATTGGTAAATGGAGGAAAATATGCTACAGCCAATAGAAATGGAAGAAAAGTAAGTAGCACGCACAGAAACCAATGAGAAGCCAGGAAAGAGGAGGCGGGATACAACTACTTTTTAAGTTTATTTCATAAACAAGAGATTTCTCTAGCACAGCGCAAGCGCTGTGCAGGCGAAACCCTAAAATGACTTTTAAATTAGCCCCTGTTGGGCCATATATTCATATATTTAACCTTAGAGAAAAAACTTTGACCAATTTTGCAACAATGACTGCCAAAAAGTGAAATGCATGTTGTGCAATCTTTGACTCACTACAGAGCAAACACAGCAATGGTGGCAACGTGGCCAGGGTGGCTGACTTCGGGACACGGAGGCTCACTGTTCGATCGCCGGCAGCAGGTTAACCCGGCACCATGCGACTCTGGGCAATAGCTTGCTTAATCTTCCTGACGGCTCCCAGTGCCTTAACACCCTTGGGTAATTGTTTGCGCTTTTTTTTGTCCTCATTTATCTTCAATATGCTTTAACCGCATGCGCGCTACGGGTTTTCCCGCTGTGCGCTGACATTTGAAAATCGCGCGGTTCGTGACAAAGCCAGCTCGTCATCCGCGCAGCACAGGTAACGCCCATGACAAGCTGGCTTTGTCATCCGCAGCGAAGGGGTTAAATTCAAGGAAGGAAGTCTTACGCCCAACACAGGTAGCCAGATGTTTCGGGGGGTTGCCGGTCGCTCCACAAAGGAGAGATGGATACCATAGATCTCCGGAAAGCCACCCCTTCGGCTTCGCTGTAATAAGGCCAGCCCCAATCTTGTTTCTTTTAGTGGAAGTGCTCCAGTGACGGCCCCACCATTGGGGTCTATTTGTAGCATATTTTTTAATCATTGGACCGAAAACACAAACAGTAAACAATAGGCATGTCCCGCAACCTGACCAAAATATATATTTAGGGAAAACAATTTATTAATATATGTAGGGAAAACAATTAATATATGTAGGGAACAACAATTAAAATTGTTTGCGCTTTACAAATACTGGTATTCTTATTATTATGGTAACATGCGCCAGCTGTAATTGAGATTCTCATAGGCTGGAAAGGATACACACTCAGCTACCGAAATATTGATGAAAGTAGAAGAAAATGCAGTGCTTACAGGCGAGTGAGTGTGTGGTGTAAGTAGCGTGGATGCGAAGTGAAGGAGATGCAAGGTGTCCATGTAGGAGAGAGAGAAACAAGCATTGGCAAAGCCAAAAGGTCTCCCCTATGGGAGATGTATTGTCTTTGATGGCGTGGAGTGGCATTGCGGGGCGTGGAGGGGCATTGCGGGGCATGGAGGGGCATTGCGGGGCATGGAGGGGCATTGCGGGGCGTGGAGGGGCATTGCGGGGCGTGGAGGGGCATTGCGGGCGTGGAGGGGCATTGCGGGGCGTGGAGGGGCATTGCAGGGCGTGGAGGAGCATTGCAGGGCGTGGAGGGGCATTGCAGGGCGTGGAGGGGCATTGTGTGGCGTGGAGGGGCATTGTGTGGCGTGGAGGGGCATTGTGTGGCGTGGAGGGGCATTGTGTGGCGTGGAGGGGCATTGTGTGGCGTGGAGGGGCATTGTGTGGCGTGGAGGGGCATTGTGTGGTGTGGAGGGGCATTGTGTGGAGTGCAACGGCATTGTGTGGCGTGGAGGGGCATTGTGTGGAGTGCAACGGCATTGTGTGGCGTGGAGCAGCATGGTATGGAGTGGCACTGTGTTCTATGGAATGTTGCCATTGAACTGCCTATATTGCGTCAAAGCCTTGGGGTATATAAATGCAATTATATTACAGTATGTTACCAATCATCTCGACCTATAATCTATGTAAACATCAGAGGCCTTTGATCCGATGCAGGGGCTTCTTAGTATGTACAACACTTCTGTGAACTCTTTTTTTTACAATTAAATGTGTTTAGACCAGGACGGGCCAGTGGGCGCGAGAGCTGCGTATAACCGCCCGGTTGGGGATCAAGGAGACGGCGCCAGGAGGCCACAGTGTTATGGAGCTACGACTGTTCGAAGCCTGTTCCAAGCAGGAGCAGCAGACGAGCTCAGCACTCAGCCCTCGCAACGAATGACGGTACCAGTCACCTCGTTGTGAGAGAGGTGAACAGACAGACAGACTGACTGAGGTTTAAACCAGAGACATTCCCGAGTTGAAAACTGGGGAGCTATAGGACGAAGGAACATTGATAAGGGGTGGGTGGGAGGGAGAGGAGGAACACAGAGAAGGGGTGGGTGGGAGGGAGAGGAGGAACACAGAAGGGGTGGGAGGGAGAGGAGGAACACAGAGAAGGGGTGGGTGGGAGGGAGAGGAGGAACACAGAAGGGGTGGGAGGGAGAGGAGGAACACAGAGAAGGGGTGGGTGTTCTGTCCAGTCCTGCTGACCCCGTCCTGTGTTTTGATCTGCTAACATTGCATGCATTAGCACATTGACCACAAATCGGTTGGCTTTGAGAATACTTGTTCCTTCTTTTAGTTTCACTACATTTCTTTCTAGATTTCGCGCCTGGTTTCTTTGTTTTCATTTCATTGTCTTTACACCTTTCCTTTTCCATCCTTGTGTATCTTTGGCTCTGTCCGCATCGTTCTTTCCATCTTGTACTCTTTATTTGCAGCTCTTTCCTTAGTTCCCTTTTAATGTCTTCTGTTTTTTCCCTTTTCATGCCCTTTATTTCGCTCTGTCATCTTGCATATATATTTCCTCTTTCTTTCTTTTTAGGTCTTCTCTCGGCGTATGCCTTTCCTTCTCTTCCTCGCCCTGTCTCTCTTGCTCTTCTGATGGTCTTTCCGCTCTTCCTTATCTGCCCTCATCTCGCCTGGTCCCTCTCTTTGGCTGCAGTGAAGCCACGCCCCCTGTCAGGTTACTCTGGCGGGTTATTTATGCGGCCCTGTCCAGACCTCCAGTCTCCTGTCAGGGCCATAAATAAGGATTAAACCAGACAGAGCCGGCAGAGGCACAGAGGAGAGTCCCTTCACCCGCTTGATGCTCTAAACTGCTCCCTCCTTCTATCCGACTCAGTTAAGTCTCTAAGCATCACCCTGGATAAGAACCTATCAATGGAGGAGCCCATCAAGAACTCTGCAAAAGGCGCGCTCTACTCCCTAAAACACCTCAAGAAAATTAAACCTTTCATTCCTCAAGATGATCTCAAGACAATTGTACAATCCCTGGTTCTTTCTAAACTGGACTATGAGAACGCCATCCTAACGGGGTCACCAAAAGCTCACCTATCCCCACTAAGGTCAGTCCTTAACATGGCAGCCCGACTCATAACTGGTGTAAAAAGATTTCAACACATCTCACCAACCCTCAACGCACTCAACTGGCTCCCCAAGGAAGGCAGATGTATTTACAAACTGGCCTGCATCACACACAAGGCCCTTCACGCCCAACACCCAACTACCTGAACAGCAAACTGGTAAAAGCAGGAAAATCCAGAACTCTGAGAAGCACCAACTCACTTCTTCTCACCCCTCCGAAAACGGCCCAGTGCGGATCCTTTTCTGGCACCGTACCCAGGATGTAGATCGCACTCCAGATGGACCTCAGATGCAACCTCTCCTTCTCTCGCTTCAAAAAGGACCTGAAACTCTCTCAACCAATACTTGACCGACCAAGTTAACCAACCTAGGCACCAATAACCTAATGGACTTCCCCCTCACTTGGACCTCCAAGGATGCTGTTATCTGACGGTTTCAACCACCTACTTCTTTCTCCCCTCACTGTATACAGAAGTATTAGGTCTTTCCTTATATCTTACTGCATCCTCATGTCCTGCGATGTAATGCAATTTTTCCTTTGTGTATGTAAAGCGCTCTAATACCCACAGGTCTAGCTAGCGCTATATAAAACTATAAATAAATTAAATAAAATAAACCTGTGGCGTGTCTGAGACTTGCACTGGCCAATAACAGCCACAGACTGACTGTGGAGAAGTGTGGCTCACTGGTTAGAGGAGGCAGACCTGGAAGCAGAGGTCAGCCCGTGACCAGGGTTCAATTCCCAGCTCGGCGGGATCTTGAGTCCTAAAATGTCCATGGACTCGACAATTCTCGCTCCGGTGCCTACTCGATTCACGGGTTCACACTCTGCGACTCTGGGCAATAGCTTGCTTAATCTCCACAACGGCCCCTCGCGGCGGGATGCCTGGCTTTCACCTTGCGGATACCCTGCCGGGGTTATCTCACAGGGGAATACCAGGACGGGTTCCCTAAGCAAGCGCTTAGAAACCGCTCGGTGATTTGCGCTATATAAATTCCTGTACATTTACTGACACTTACAAGGGCAGCAACAGCCCCAGAGTGACACAAGGGCAGTGACAGCCCCAGAGTGACACAAGGGCAGCGACAGCCCCAGGGTGACACAAGGGCAGTGACTGCCCCAGAGTGACACAAGGGCAGTGACAGCCCCAGAGTGACACAAGAGCAGTGAATGCCCCAGAGTGACACAAGGGCAGCGACAGCCCCAGAGTGACACAAGGGCAGCGACAGCCCCAGAGTGACACAAGGGCAGCGACAGCCCCAGAGTGACACAAGGGCAGTGACAGCCCCAGAGTGACACAAGGGCAGCGACAGCCCCAGAGTGACACAAGGGCAGTGACAGCCCCAGAGTGACACAAGGGCAGTGACAGCCCCAGAGTGACACAAGGGCAGTGACAGCCCCAGAGTGACAGTTACAAGGGCAGCGACAGCCCCAGAGTGACACAAGGGCAGCGACAGCCCCAGAGTGACACAAGGGCAGCGACAGCCCCAGAGTGACACAAGGGCAGCGACAGCCCCAGAGTGACACAAGGGCAGTGACAGCCCCAGAGTGACACAAGGGCAGTGACAGCCCCAGAGTGACACAAGGGCAGTGACAGCCCCAGAGTGACACAAGGGCCCAGAGTGACACAAGGGCAGTGACAGCCCCAGAGTGACACAAGGGCAGTGACAGCCCCAGAGTGACACAAGAGCAGTGAATGCCCCAGAGTGACACAAGGGCAGCGACAGCCCCAGAGTGACACAAGGGCAGCGACAGCCCCAGAGTGACACAAGGGCAGTGCCAGCCCCAGAGTCACACAAGGGCAGTGACAGCCCCAGACTAACACAAGGGCAGTGACAGCCCCAGAGTGACACAAGGGCCCAGAGTGACACAAGGGCAGCGACAGCCCCAGAGTGACACAAGGGCAGCGACAGCCCCAGAGTGACACAAGGGCAGCGACAGCCCCAGAGTGACACAAGGGCAGCGACAGCCCCAGAGTGACACAAGGGCAGCGACAGCCCCAGAGTGACACAAGGGCAGCGACAGCCCCAGAGTGACACAAGGGCAGTGACAGCCCCAGAGTGACACAAGGGCAGTGACAGCCCCAGAGTGACACAAGGGCAGTGACAGCCCCAGAGTGACACAAGGGCAGTGACAGCCCCAGAGTGACACAAGGGCAGCGACAGCCCCAGAGTGACACAAGGGCAGCGACAGCCCCAGAGTGACACAAGGGCAGCGACAGCCCCAGAGTGACACAAGGGCAGCGACAGCCCCAGAGTGACACAAGGGCAGTGACAGCCCCAGAGTGACACAAGGGCAGTGACAGCCCCAGAGTGACACAAGGGCCCAGAGTGACACAAGGGCAGTGACAGCCCCAGAGTGACACAAGGGCAGTGACAGCCCCAGAGTGACACAAGAGCAGTGAATGCCCCAGAGTGACACAAGGGCAGCGACAGCCCCAGAGTGACACAAGGGCAGTGCCAGCCCCAGAGTCACACAAGGGCAGTGACAGCCCCAGACTAACACAAGGGCAGTGACAGCCCCAGAGTGACACAAGGGCCCAGAGTGACACAAGGGCAGCGACAGCCCCAGAGTGACACAAGGGCAGCGACAGCCCCAGAGTGACACAAGGGCAGCGACAGCCCCAGAGTGACACAAGGGCAGCGACAGCCCCAGAGTGACACAAGGGCAGCGACAGCCCCAGAGTGACACAAGGGCAGCGACAGCCCCAGAGTGACACAAGGGCAGTGACAGCCCCAGAGTGACACAAGGGCAGCGACAGCCCCAGAGTGACACAAGGGCAGCGACAGCCCCAGAGTGACACAAGGGCAGCGACAGCCCCAGAGTGACACAAGGGCAGCGACAGCCCCAGAGTGACACTAGGGCAGTGACAGCCCCAGAGTGACACAAGGGCAGTGACAGCCCCAGAGTGACACAAGGGCAGTGACTGCCCCAGAGTGACACAAGGGCAGTGACAGCCCCAGAGTGACACAAGGGCAGTGACAGCCCCGGAGTGACACAAGGGCAGTGACAGCCCCAGAGTGACACAAGGGCCGCGACAGCCCCAGAGTGACACAAGGGCCGCGACAGCCCCAGAGTGACACAAGGGCAGCGACAGCCCCAGAGTGACACAAGGGCCCAGAGTGACACAAGGGCAGTGACAGCCCCAGAGTCACACAAGGGCAGTGACAGCCCCAGACTAACACAAGGGCAGTGACAGCCCCAGAGTGACACAAGGGCAGTGACAGCCCCAGAGTGACACAAGGGCCCAGAGTGACACAAGGGCAGTGACTGCCCCAGAGTGACACAAGGGCCCAGAGTGACACAAGGGCAGTGACTGCCCCAGAGTGACACAAGGGCAGCGACGGCCCCAGAGTGACACAAGGGCAGCGACGGCCCCAGAGTGACACAAGGGCAGTGACAGCCCCAGAGTGACACAAGGGCAGTGACAGCCCCAGAGTGACACAAGGGCAGTGACAGCCCCAGAGTGACACAAGGGCAGCGACAGCCCCAGAGTGACACAAGGGCAGCGACAGCCCCAGATTGACAGTTACAAGGGCAGCGACAGCCCCAGAGTGACACTTACAAGGGCAGTGACAGCCCCAGAGTGACACAAGGGCAGTGACAGCCCCAGAGTGACACAAGGGCAGTGACAGCCCCAGAGTGACACAAGGGCAGTGACAGCCCCAGAGTGACACAAGGGCAGTGACAGCCCCAGAGTGACACAAGGGCAGTGACAGCCCCAGACTGACACAAGGGCAGCGACAGCCCCAGACTGACACAAGGGCAGCGACAGCCCCAGAGTGACACAAGGGCAGTGACAGCCCCAGAGTGACACAAGGGCAGAGACAGCCCCAGACTGACACAAGGGCAGCGACAGCCCCAGAGTGACACAAGGGCCCAGAGTGACACAAGGGCAGTGACAGCCCCAGAGTCACACAAGGGCAGTGACAGCCCCAGAGTAACACAAGGGCAGTGACAGCCCCAGAGTGACACAAGGGCCTAGAGTGACACAAGGGCAGTGACAGCCCCAGAGTGACACAAGGGCCCAGAGTGACACAAGGGCAGTGACAGCCCCAGAGTGACACAAGGGCAGTGACAGCCCCAGAGTGACACAAGGGCAGTGACAGCCCCAGAGTGACACAAGGGCAGTGACAGCCCCAGAGTGACACTTACAAGGGCAGTGACAGCCCCAGAGTGACACTTACAAGGGCAGTGACAGCCCCAGAGTGACACTTACAAGGGCAGTGACAGCCCCAGAGTGACACTTACAAGGGCAGTGACTGCCCCAGAGTCACACAAGGGCAGCGACGGCCCCAGAGTGACACAAGGGCAGCGACAGCCCCAGAGTGACACAAGGGCCCAGAGTGACACAAGGGCAGTGACTGCCCCAGAGTGACACAAGGGCCCAGAGTGACACAAGGGCAGTGATTGCCCCAGAGTGACACAAGAGCAGTGACAGCCCCAGAGTGGCACAAGGGCAGCGACAGCCCCAGAGTGGCACAAGGGCAGCGACAGCCCCAGAGTGACACAAGGGCAGTGACTGCCCCAGAGTGACACAAGGGCAGTGACAGCCCCAGAGTGACACAAGGGCAGTGACAGCCCCAGAGTGACACAAGGGCAGTGACAGCCCCAGAGTGACACAAGGGCAGCGACAGCCCCAGAGTGACAGTTACAAGGGCAGCGACAGCCCCAGAGTGACACAAGGGCAGTGACAGCCCCAGAGTGACACAAGGGCAGTGACAGCCCCAGAGTGACACAAGGGCAGCGACAGCCCCAGAGTGACACAAGGGCAGCGACAGCCCCAGAGTGACACAAGGGCAGTGACAGCCCCAGAGTGACACAAGGGCAGAGACAGCCCCAGACTGACACAAGGGCAGAGACAGCCCCAGAGTGACACAAGGGCAGAGACAGCCCCAGAGTGACACAAGGGCAGAGACAGCCCCAGAGTGACACAAGGGCAGCGACAGCCCCAGAGTGACAGTTACAAGGGCAGCGACAGCCCCAGAGTGACACAAGGGCAGTGACAGCCCCAGAGTGACACAAGGGCAGTGACAGCCCCAGAGTGACACAAGGGCAGTGACAGCCCCAGAGTGACACTTACAAGGGCAGTGACAGCCCCAGAGTGACACTTACAAGGGCAGTGACAGCCCCAGAGTGACACTTACAAGGGCAGTGACAGCCCCAGAGTGACACTTACAAGGGCAGTGACTGCCCCAGAGTCACACAAGGGCAGCGACGGCCCTAGAGTGACACAAGGGCCCAGAGTGACACAAGGGCAGTGACTGCCCCAGAGTGACACAAGGGCAGTGACAGCCCCAGAGTGACACAAGGGCAGCGACAGCCCCAGAGTGACACAAGGGCAGCGACAGCCCCAGAGTGACACAAGGGCAGCGACAGCCCCAGAGTGACACAAGGGCCCAGAGTGACACAAGGGCAGTGACTGCCCCAGAGTGACACAAGGGCAGCGACGGCCCTAGAGTGACACAAGGGCCCAGAGTGACACAAGGGCAGTGACAGCCCCAGAGTGACACAAGGGCAGCGACAGCCCCAGAGTGACACAAGGGCAGCGACAGCCCCAGAGTGACACAAGGGCAGCGACAGCCCCAGAGTGACACAAGGGCAGCGACAGCCCCAGAGTGACACAAGGGCAGCGACAGCCCCAGAGTGACACAAGGGCAGTGACAGCCCCAGAGTGACACAAGGGCAGTGACAGCCCCAGAGTGACACAAGGGCAGTGACAGCCCCAGAGTGACACAAGGGCAGTGACAGCCCCAGAGTGACACAAGGGCAGTGACAGCCCCAGAGTGACACTTACAAGGGCAGTGACTGCCCCAGAGTCACACAAGGGCAGCGACGGCCCTAGAGTGACACAAGGGCCCAGAGTGACACAAGGGCAGTGACTGCCCCAGAGTGACACAAGGGCAGTGACAGCCCCAGAGTGACACAAGGGCAGTGACAGCCCCAGAGTGACACAAGGGCAGTGACAGCCCCAGAGTGACACAAGGGCAGTGACAGCCCCAGAGTGACACAAGGGCAGCGACAGCCCCAGAGTGACACAAGGGCAGCGACAGCCCCAGAGTGACACAAGGGCAGTGACAGCCCCAGAGTGACACAAGGGCAGTGACAGCCCCAGAGTGACACAAGGGCAGCGACAGCCCCAGAGTGACACAAGGGCAGTGTCAGCCCCAGAGTGACACAAGGGCAGTGACAGCCCCAGAGTGACACAAGAGCAGTGACAGCCCCAGAGTGACACTTACAAGGGCAGTGACAGCCCCAGAGTGACACTTACAAGAGCAGTGACAGCCCCAGAGTGACACTTACAAGGGCAGTGACAGCCCCAGAGTGACACTTACAAGGGCAGCGACAGCCCCAGAGTGACACAAGGGCCCAGAGTGACACAAGGGCAGTGACTGCCCCAGAGTGACACAAGGGCCCAGAGTGACACAAGGGCAGCGACAGCCTCAGTGTGACACAAGGGCAGCGACAGCCCCAGAGTGACACAAGGGCAGTGACAGCCCCAGAGTGACACAAGGGCAGCGACAGCCCCAGAGTGACACAAGGGCAGTGACAGCCCCAGAGTGACACTTACAGGGGCAGTGACAGCCCCAGAGTGACACAAGGGCAGTGACTGACAAGGGCAGCGACAGCCCCAGAGTGACACAAGAGCAGTGACAGCCCCAGAGTGGCACAAGGGCAGCGACAGCCCCAGAGTGGCACAAGGGCAGCGACAGCCCCAGAGTGGCACAAGGGCAGTGCCAGCCCCAGAGTGACACAAGGGCAGTGACAGCCCCAGAGTGACACAAGGGCAGTGACTGCCCCAGAGTGACACAAGAGCAGTGACAGCCCCAGAGTGACACTTACAAGGGCAGTGACAGCCCCAGAGTGACACTTACAAGGGCAGTGACAGCCCCAGAGTGACACTTACAAGGGCAGTGACTGCCCCAGAGTGGCACAAGTGCAGCGACAGCCCCAGAGTGACACAAGGGCCCAGAGTGACACAAGGGCAGTGACTGCCCCAGAGTGACACAAGGGCCCAGAGTGACACAAGGGCAGCGACAGCCTCAGTGTGACACAAGGGCAGCGGCAGCCCCAGAGTGACACAAGGGCAGTGACAGCCCCAGAGTGACACAAGGGCAGCGACAGCCCCAGAGTGACACAAGGGCAGTGACAGCCCCAGAGTGACACAAGGGCAGTGACAGCCCCAGAGTGACACAAGGGCAGTGACAGCCCCAGAGTGACACTTACAGGGGCAGTGACAGCCCCAGAGTGACACAAGGGCAGTGACTGACAAGGGCAGTGACAGGCTACATTCTAGAGGCCTCTGCGGGCAGTTACCACCTGGGAGCTTACACGGGCCTATAATGCCCGTGACCCCAAGCCTGTCCCTGTGGCTCCCAGGGGCCCATGTGACCCTCGGCAGCCTGCCCCAAGGACTCTGTGCTGGTCTCTGCAGTCCACGGAGTGTCCCAGCACAGCCCCCCCCCCCCCCCCCCCCCCCCTTTCATCCCCGCAGGCAGATGGCTCCAGATTACAGACCTCTAAGCTCTCCATCCTCACTGGGCCTGTCTGCCTGTCTGTCTGTCTGTCTCTGGGTCCGGGAAGGAGACCAGCGGAGACCAGGCGGGCTCTGCACCCGCAGCGAGAGTGGGTAAGGGCGGGGGAGGGACAGGCCGCAGAGGGACAGTGAGGCGGGAGCCCTCAGGGCGAGTGGAGGGGCCCTCAGGGTGAGACGTCGGATTGGCATAACGGACAAAATACAGTAGAAACGGGGCGCGGGGGGGGGGGGATGCGCGACGAGCTAATGGGGGGGGGGGGGGCTGGGAGTGGCAAGGGGGAGCAAAGAGTGATGCTGGGGGTGGCGAGGGGAAGCAAAGAATGATTCCGAGGGCGATGGGAATGCACATTTTTGTGACGGAGCATCCCTGCACCCCCCCCCCCCCCCTCCCAGCACCCCAGAGCCCGTGTTTACTCTGCCCGCATTCCAACAGTGCGGGTCCCCGAGAGGCCCCCCACCCTTCGGGGCAGGGAGGGGCCAAGGGGGAGGGGCCTGGCCTTCCGGGATCTGTTTTCAGGATGACAAAGGCAGAGACCCCTTAGGCCCAGGGTTCGAGTCGAGGGTAGACACAGTCGACCCTGCTGTGACTCTGGCCCCTTGCAGCGAGGTGACTCGTTACTTTCCGACTCTCAGGGAATTCACAGAAATCTGCTGAACTCGTCATGGACTGGTGTCGTTTTCTGACACTTGGATTCCATCAGGACCACCTGATGGCGTCTGCTTTTGTTCTGAGCAGAGAGGGGGAGGGGGTCAGATGCCACCTACGCCCATAACATAGGCGGAAGTGAAGGTGCCGCGAGGCCTCCTTTTGTTGGCGTTTCCTTCTGGGAGCTATCAGATGCAATGGAGGGGAGACAGAGGCTCTCAGCTCATCCCTTCACATGTGCCAAGAGGCATCTTGCGCTGTCAGACTGTCAGGTGTGTTGGTGCCCCCGTATTGACACAAATAATTTAAATACCAGTATTGTGTTTAAATAATTTAGTTTATAGCGGTTTAGCACTACTCATCCCAATACAAGGTGTCAGAGTACTTCACATCACGCAGACACATTTTACATTGCCAATAAATCTTGTGTGTGTAAATCAATGTACAGGATCCGTTACATGAGACAGCCAGGGTTACACGGTGTGGGAGTCACTCATCCTCCAGAGCTCACTGTGCTTTATTAGAAGGATTACACTTTATGAACTGCAAGTAACAAAACGATCGGTGTTAAAAGCAGTAACCCATTTACACATTTACATAAAATAAAATCGCGTCATCTGCGTGTAACAATGTACTTTGCAAGAGACACATTAACCCTCTACAGTACTTTGATTCAAAACTAGGACTGGACAAAACATAGCTCTCTCCAGCAAGTGCATTGACCCCCAGACTTACCTTACCATTATTATTATTCCCTGAGATTTACAGGGCACACAAAGATCTCTGCAGCAGGTGCCTTAACCCCATAGATATTTTAAAAACAGATATTGTAACCAATTATGCATAATATATTTTCTGCCATGTTACTCCTTGTTGGCAATTTCTTTGGGGCAGGGTTAAAAAAAAATTATACATTGAGGCCCAGATTTTGCATCAGGGTTGCGTCAAAATTTAGGCACAACCCCAACGCGAAATCTAATTTGTAGAATGTTGTAATGCGCTCAAATGTACTCACAATAGACCTGCTAAATATATGTGAGGGCTTAAGATCAGATGTTACTTCCTGTGAGATTAAGGGTTGTGTGATGCCACATGCCATGAGATCACTTAATGTGATATCACGCACGCGGTCACACCGATTCTGCCTAATTTGGGGAGTACCCCCACTTCTATTTGAAAGGACTTGAGCCCCAGATTAGGCCTCGCACAGCAATCACTTCGGAATCCCACAACAGACCTATCCCTGAAGCGTCAGAGATCTTAAAGGTGATCACATTTAGACTCTAGAGCTGTAGATCAAGGCTTCATAACCCCTACAGCCTCGGTCTTCGAAAACCAGAGCGATCCCTCAAACTTAAACACATTTCTTACAAACGTCGGCAATAGAATACAGAGCTATGGGTCGGGCTGGACAGAACATCTGACGTCAGAAAAAACCGCTGTCCCTCTGGTACTATAAAAATACAACGCAGGTCTAGGGCAGCCGAGCCATCTCCCAAGCTCTGACCGAAGCCAGCAGAGCTACCCTGCAGCGACCACAAACATACAAAGCAGGCCTCAGCCAGACGAGCTATCTCCCAAGCTCTGACCGAAGCCAGCAGAGCTACCCTGCAGCGGCCACAAAAATACAACGCAGTGTAGGATATGCTTCTTATTGTTACCCCCACTTTTTGCTGATGTTTCACTGTTTTCGACTTAGTCTGGCTGGGATCCTGCTATCCAGGACCCCAGCCTAGCTGCTTTCTCCTATAAATTGATTGCATGTACTTTAGGTACATCACAGATTGAATTCTGGGGTACACTTATTAGTCCCTAGTATATGGTATACTGTATACCCAGGGCATAGGTACCCCAGAGGCCTCTCAGGGGCTGCAGCATGCATTATGCCACCTTTGGGTGACCATTCAAAATGACACAACAGGTCTGCTACAGCGACTTTCCCATAGAATTGTACGGAGTTCGCGGCTGTGTTCTCACACTGCAAGCGTCCCCCGTGGGTCCCCAGTATCACTACCTTGGGTGGTTCCTTGGGGTCCCCGCGATTCTACGTACTCTAGGCACTGTTCCTAGTCAAGTCGCGGTAGTTATACCACTTTCTTAGTATATGGTTCGGTCTCCCCCTGGAGCCCGCTGTGTATTGTGCTATTTACTGTTATTCTATTACTGTATTATTGTGTGTCTTGTTCTCTAATCTCATAAAGAGGTTAGTAGAGAGTATTTAGTAATAAATACATATATTTTATATCTACCTTGTGTGGTTCTCCTTTCCTTTGGTCATTCAAGAGGTTATAATCTGGTAAACCTAGCTGCTTTACATTCCTTCAAGACTTAGCCTGAAGGCTGCTCTCCATAGCTACCACTAGGATAGCTTTCAATAAAGGTTGTCTTTAACCTACTCATCAATTCGGGTCGATTGGACTGGTACAAGGTGCCCACTATAACTAGTGGACAGCATATACCAGGTCAACTTCTCACAAGCAGGCCTCGGGCAGCCGAGCCATCTTCCAAGCTCTGACCTAAGCCAGCAGAACTATCCCTCAGGGTAGAACAATTTTACAAGTTTATACAACAGAGCGGTCTTAACAGCAGCAGGGGAACCTCTCATGTTGTACATTTATTTATCTGTAATTATTAAGCAAGCATATCTCCCTTTATTTGCCCCTTCCTGTTCTCCCCTTTTGCATGTACCATTATACGCAGACCTGCGTGTACGTAAAGAGACCTCTGGCAGCTTTTCTGGTGCCAATGCCTTCTCTGCAGAGCGACCCAACGCCCTCTAGCCCTGCCCGCTCGATGGAAAGTCATGTAAAAAAATAAAAAAGACATTTCTTACAAGCATTTTACTTAGAATCAATAAAGGTCCCTAGGTTGAAGAGGGTGTGTGGTGAACAGTGAAAACTGCTGGCAGTCACTAAATGGATGAACAGCACCCTATTCGTGATTGTAATTAGCAAAGACTCACAAGTAATTTCTGCTGCGAGAGGTGGAAAGGCACCGACAGGCATGAAACATACATATTTACAACAGGATCAGCGGCGCAGGCCCTCTTTTTAGGTCGAACCGACCACACAGCACAAGCTGCTGGTTGTGAAAGACCTATTGCCAGCTTATGGTGGGTCTCACATCCCACCCACCGCCTACCATTGGCTGGCTTATTTGTCCTATTCATTCACTGCCCATCATTGGCTGGCTTCATTGTCACTCATTTGCTTACTTATTATTCAATGTTTCGTCTTATTCTTGTGTTTTACCGTCCCGCTGCAGGATAGCTTATTTACCGTCCTTTATACTGGAAGTCTTGTATCCTTCCACTGATCACGTTAAAGGAACTATTTTTATTTTTCACACGGAGAGTGCATGTGCTCGCTAGCTCTATTCCTCTAGTGCGGCTTCACCGCTCAAATAACCCCCTCCCCAAAAGTGTTGCTCCTGACTCCTCCCACCTTGTTTGTATAAGTGCAGCAACTCAGATTTTTTGCTGAGGTATGCCTGAAAAGGGTACTTTGAGGATTGTTTTTTTGTCGCCTGCATTCCAGCTCTGGCACACACAGGCTTTCACACACTGGAGGGAGGGCCACCTGGGCACTCACTCAGCAGGTGTCGGAGATCAAAGGTGTATTTAAAGCACCTCTCCTGGAGGCTTTTAATTCAGCTCCCTGGGCTCCTGCACAGGAGAAAATGGCTGAATACCAGGCATTGGTGAGTGTTTCTGCTTACACTCGGAGACCCATTCTTTTTAAATCCTGTTCAGAGATTCAACCAGGCATTGGTGAGTGTTTCTGCTTACACTCGGAGACCCATTCTTTGTAAATCCGGTTCACAGATTCAACCAGGCATTGGTGAGTGTTTCTGCTTACACTCTGAGACCCATTCTTTGTAAATCCTGTTCAGAGATTCAACCAGGCATTGGGGGGTGTTTCTGCTTACACTCGGAGACCCATTCTTTTTAAATCCTGTTCAGAGATACCTGAGATGAGAAAGTATTTGACAAATAAACTATGTCATTCCTAAAAATTGAAAACATTGAATTCAATGCACAGCTTTGACCACAATAAGCAGGATTTATTTCCTTCAGAAGATCCACATTTTTTTTTCATTTACTTTTTTTAAACAATGCTTTACAGACAAACTTTGGCAGAGCTGCCAGCTCAGTGCATGCATCACAAATGAGAGATCTAGTCCCGCGACACATCTCAGGTGCAGATATGCCTAGAATATGGATTAGCGAACCAGACGCAGGCCAGACAAGGAGTCCTGGCAAATATTATTGGCGAATGAGGGCAGCAGAAGACAACGCGCTTGCCTACCACTGCTGGGAGGAGGTCGAAATACAATCGAGGAACAACAATTTGAGATGCCAAATTTTAAAACAAGCGCTTCTAACGCTAAACCCGGAGGTAGTCTGGCAAACACCCATGTCATACCCGGTTTTAAAAAAATCAAAAATCAAAAAAAATATCGATTCAAACCGATAAAATCTTATTTGCCGGTAAAAGTCATGCATGGTCGATGATGCCATCCTATAAGCATATGAAAGCACAACCCCATCAAGAATGCTTCAGAGACCATTACAAGCGGAAATTGCCCTGAGATTGGGTTCTTTTTCAAATAAAGATCTCACCCCAAAGTGGCTACAGACCTGGACTGCCGCCTCTGTGGTAACGGAGCAGAGTCACTACTACATCTATTATGCATCTGTCCGGCACTACGTAACACAGAGACGTCACTTTTAAAGCCAATCCTAAAAGAAACTCAAATCCGAACTTGAAGAGAGGCAGTCATAAAAGGCCTCAGCGGTTCTTCAGTTCAACTGTCTTGCAAAACCGTCAAATATTTGTCACTAGTTGCACAAGAACTAGAAAAGAAAGAAACAGCACAAACCTTTGAAAGAATGAAACTCCAAAATAAGAATTTGTATGAAGGGTATAAAGTAGCCAGCCTAAGTCTTTTTCAGGCCTTTTTCTGTACTCCCAGTCTTTCAAAGCTCCTTTCTATGACAAGCCCTAGGCACAAACACGATCATACCAGTAAATGTTCCGGGATTGGAAACTATAGTGACTTAAGAAAACTGGATAGAAAATTATGCATAGCAGTTCTGTACTTTGCTCCCTCCCCATTTTCCATTGGCATTAGCACTTGAATTACAGCAGAAACCATTGATATGTTTACATAGCAGTTATAATAATCCGCTGTTCTTTGGTACCATATCACGAGGGTTACGACAACTAAAACTGTTTTAATGCAATTTGTATTCTGTATCTGAATTAGGACGTTCTTATCATGGTGGTATGTTCCACTCTTTTTATGATTTTAACAGATCAAATAAAAGTATTTATTACTCACTTATTTACACAAAGGCGATATCTATTGGCTTTGCCAATGCTTTTCTGAGAGTCAGAAGGTGCTTCTTTGGTGCCATTTGAATTCTTGTATGGAGGAGTGTCACCAACGCCACTGTGGAGAAGAGTGGCTCAATGGTTAGAGCGGCAGACCCTGATGCAGAGGTCTGGCCCGGGACCAGGGTTCAATTCCCCGGCTCTTGGATTCAATCTCCCCGGACCTGATAATTCTCGCCTCGGCGCCTACTCTAATCATGGGTCCCACTCTGCAACTCTGGGCAATAGCTTGGTTAATCTCCACAACGGCCCCAGCAGCGCTTGGATGCCTGGATTCACCCTTTGGGTGCCCAGGAGTGGACATCTCACAGGAAAGCCAGGAAGGGTTCCACAGCGGTATGAATACAGCGCTACGAGACCTCAGGGTAGAAGGCACTATATAAATACAAACACATTCCCATTCACCAATGTCTGCTGCCAGGATGCCCAATGCAAGCATCAGAACTTTGAGGTGGCCCTGGGGGTTGAGTCATGACCAGGAAGTGGAAATGCAGTGATGGGAGATGTCCAGTCCTGTGATGTTACGTCTCAGAGGCAAACAGAGCCAGACCCATTACTGCTTTGAACACAGGAGTCTGCAACCTGTATACAGCATGCCCCTGGCAGTGGGCAGCTGGCTTCATGGTGCTACGTTGATGTGGGAATAGGTTTAGGGAAGTTGTACAGAGTTACGGTAGCAAACTTTATGTATAGAGGGAAAAAGCTTGTGGGCACACCCTATCCAGTTATGATTCACAAGTCACAAGAGTAACCAGGAGGAAGTCTGGTGAGTAAAGAACAGAGAAGTCCAAGGCCTTACTAACAGGAGAGCTGAGCGACCTATTTTTAGAACACGAAAGCCCTTACCCAGCTGTGGTGGTACACGTCTTCATAAGCCCCTCCTCACAATGGTAAGCTGGGTCCACCGAGGTTGGCTCAGGATGAAGTAAGCTAGAAAGGGTTTTAAATGTCACAGAGGAGCTCAGGGGAACTGAGATTCCTTGTGATGTTTTAAGAAGTGATACGGAAGGGAGGAGACGCAAACTACATACTGGTAGAGTAAGAACTATTCATGTCTCCCGTGAGGAGGGTTAAAAACCAAAAATTGTAACTTTAACCCTTCCTTAGAAGGGCAACATGTTTCAACCTTTGAGTAGCCCAGTTTACATGCTGCGGGCTTCTTCAGGACCAGACGTCTGGCGATGATGCACCTGCAGCACAATCTTATTTCAACATTTTGAAAAAAGTTATGTAAGGACGCTAATACTGTGCATGTAAACCCAACAGTCAGACTCAGCCTGAGGGTGTGTCAGTCTATTCTAAACCCTCAGGCTTCACGATATGGACATAAAAGATTGGGGTATTAGTGGCCCAAAAAGGGGAATTTATTGCACCTCGTAATATTACAGTAATTAGAGATATTCTTAAGGCAGATTATGTTAAACATCAACAACATGTAACGGTCTTTTCAGCCTTGAAAAAGTCAAGAATGACGCAACACGTGTTGGCTGAGTTCTTTCTGGAGTCTGTTTTTCCAGAAATAAACCAATTTGAAATAAAAAGAGGACTGTGTTCTTTGTGGAAACTGGTTCATTCCTGGACTTATCCAAGTCATTTGGGTGAAAGAGCAAAAATTGTTTTTCAGCAACTGAATTGAACAATTTGGGATTTTGGAATATACTGACGCATGAAGAATTGAAATTATAAGAATTATATAATGTATTTGGTTCTGTAAACCCCTATACACTACTGTGTTGAGTGTTGTGACTCTCTCGGAAGGAATATGCTACTTACCAGTATGCATTTGTTCTTGGCATGTAGGGCTGCTGACATTCATATCTGTGCATAGATCGCCGCCTAGTGTTGGTTCCGGATGATTGCCCCTTGTTGTCCTGGAAGAGTCTTCGAAGTATCACGAGATAGGTGGCTCCTCCCCTGTATTACAGTGTGCATGGGCATCTTCTCGATCCTCAGATTGTTTTCCGCCATTGTGGCAGAGATGGAGATAGTAAAGTAAGAGATGGCCATGCAAAAGATAATGCTGCAGCTGCGACAGGCACCGGGGAGGAGGGAGGGCGATATGAATGTCAAGTGGGGACTATAAATCGAAGAGAATGAAAAAGAAAAAAATGTGAGCAAGGATGAAAAAAGAAGTTTAAGTGGTTTTCAAAAAAGTTATAAAGGATTGCCTATGGTGGCTAATTCCGCAGTTAGTTTGGCCTGGGTCGTAGATACGACCGATTCATCAAGTCTCATAACTTTCTAGTGTCTTTTGGGCATCACACTACAACCGAGCTGCACACATATCAGAGTACGCGTAGAAATATTTCAATTGAAACATGGAGAACATGGAGTGCATCCCAACCCCCCAATATTGTTTTTGCGATATGAATGTCAGCAGCCCTACATGCCAAGAACAGATGCATACTGGTAAGTAGCATATTCCGTTCGAGGCATGTGGGCTGCTGAATTCATATCTGTGCATAGACTGTATAGCAGTATCTCCTCTAGCGGTGGTTACCTGTGCCATCTGCAGCAGTTTGAAAGAGAGTTTTGAGGACAGCCTGGCCTACAGCAGCTTGCTACTTTGCTTGCATGTCTACACAGTAGTGTTTTGTGAAAGTGTGTATGGTAGACCATGTGGCTGCTCTACATATTTCTTCAAGAGGAATATTCCCTAGGAAAGCCATGGATGCCTCCATTTTTCACGTAGAGTGTGCTCTTGGGGGGACAGTTAACGTGCATTTAGCTTTTTGATAACATATTTGAATGCATTTTACTATCCATCTGGCTATTCCTGACTTTTATATGGGATTCCCTTTATGTTGTGGTGAAAAAGCAACAAATAATGGTTTTGTTTTTCTGAATGATTTAGTTCTGTCCACATAATAAAGCAGAGCTCTCTTTACATCCAGTGTGTAGGGCTCTTTCAGCTACAGACTGTGGATTTCGGAAGAACACTGGCAATTCTAATTTATTAATATGGAAAGTGGATATGACCTTTGGCATGAACTTAGGGTGTGTTCTAAGTACTACCCTGTTAGCGTGTATCTGCATGAAGGGTTCTTGAATTGTTAGTGCTTGCAGCTCACCAACTCGCCTGAGTGAAGTAATGGCAATCCATGTTAAGAATTGCAATTCGCATGAGTGTATAGGTCCCAAAGGAGGTCCCATGAGTCTGGTGATTACTATATTTAGATTCCAGACTGGGGAAGGGGGGTGTTTTGGAGGAATCACCCTTTTGAGACCCTCCATAAAAGCCTTGATTGCTGGAACCCGAAACAGTGAAAGGTGTTGTCTGTTTTTTTAGATATGCTGCTATAGCAGCAAGGTGTAGTCTTATAGAAGAGTATGCTAGCTTGCATCTTTGAAGATGCAGCAGGTAACATATAATGTTCTGTATGGAAGCATCTAATGGGTTGATTTGGTCATTGTTGCAGTAGATACCAAATCTCTTCCATTTAGCTGCATAGCATGCTCTAGTAGTTGGTCTTCTTGCCTCCTTAATGATATTCATGCAGTCTGGAGGCAAGTAAAGGTATCCAAATTCTAAGACTTCAGGAGCCAGATCGCTAGGTTCATCTGATTGGGATCTGGGTGCCTGATTTCTCCATAGTTCTGAATTAGAAGATGGGGTGCGAGGCGTAGCCTATGATGAGGAACTACTGAAAGTTCCAGGAACGTTGTGTACCATGGCTGTCTCGCCCTTGTGGGAGCAACTAGGATCATTGTGAGTGACTGTTGCCGTAGTTTGCGTGCCACCAGCGGAATCAGTGGTGCTGGGGGAAAAGCGTACGCAAATCTGCCTGACCAGTTCATCCATATCGCATTGCCCTGTGACAACGGATGTGGGAACCTGGTGGCAAAGTACTGGCATTTTAAGTTTTCTTTTGTAGCAAACAGCTCTATCTCTGGGTGACCCCACTTTTTGAAGAATGGCTGGAGAACTTGGGGGTGAATCTCCCATTCGTGTAGTTGTTGGCTGTGTCTGCTGAGCAGATCCGCTATTTGATTGTCTTTTCCTGGGAGGTGTTCTGCCAGGAGAAAGATGTTTTTTGGAATTGCCCACTTCCATATGCTCTGTGCCAAGTGGGACAGCTGAGGAGAGTGTGTTCCTCCCTGTTTCTGGATATAGTACATGGCTGTCTTGCTGTCCGTCCGGATCAACACAGTCTTGCTGTACAAGTATTTTTGGAATGCTTTCAGGGCTAGGAATATTGCTAGCAACTCTAGTTGGCTGATATGCAGTCTCTTTTGTTTGATTGTCCAGAGCCCTTGTACTGTGTATTGAAGTAGGTGGGCTCCCCAACCTGTCAGTGATGCGTCCGCTGTTAGTACTAGTTGTGGAACTTGCTCTTGGAACAGTCGCCCCTTGGAAAGGTTTTGTGGGTTCCACCTCTGCAGAGAGTTGTAAGCGCGACTGTCTACCAACACTAGGTCTTTTAGTGGTCCCTGAGCTTGGTTCCACTGTCTTGCAAGGCACTCTTGCACTGGACGCATTTGAAGTCGGGCATGGGGGACAATGAATATGCAGGAGGCCATCATGCCTATGAGCTGCATGAAGACTCGCGCTGGCAAAGAGTGTTGTGGCAGAAATTTGCGAATGAGCATCTGCATGCGGTTTATCCTCGCCGAGCTTGGATATGCCTTTGCTACTGAGGTATTTATCGTAGCTCCCAGATATTGTTGTGTGTGGAACGGTTGCAGATGCGATTTTGGGTAGTTTATTGAGAAACCTAGGCTGTGTAGCAGCTGAAGTGTGAGACGTGTTTCTTAGACACTGTTTGTACCATTTTGCTTGTATTAGCCAATCGTCTAGGTACGGGAACACATGGGTGTGTTGCCTCCTGAGATATGCAGCTACTGTCGCTAAGCATTTTGTAAACACTCTTGGAGCCGTGGTTACCCCGAAGGGGAGAACCTTGAATTGGTAGTGTTGACCTTCTATTGTGAACTTGAGATATTTCCTGTGAGCTGGATGGATGGGTATGTGAAAGTACGCATCCTTGAGGTCCAATGTTGCTAGGAAGTCTCCTTGCTGGAGCAACGGGAGCACTTGCTGTAGTGTGATTATATGGAAGTGCTCCAACAGTATGTATTGATTTAGGGGTCTGAGGTCCAATATTGGTCTGAGGGAACCGTCCTTCTTGGGAATAAGGAAGTATAGTGAGTATACTCCTGTCCCTTGGTGTTGGAAAGGGACTGCCTCTATGGCACCCTTTTCCAGCTTGCATTTCACCTCTTGTTGTAGCAGGGTGATGTGTTGTTTGGACATAGGACGGTGTCTGGGTGGTATGTTTGGTGAAGTAGAAGTGAGTTCTAGGCAATAACCATACTGGATAATTTGTCTCACCCACCTGTCTGTGGTAATTGCGTTCCAGACTGGTAGGAATTGTTGGATTCTGCCTCCGACCGGTGTTAGAATGGTCTGGAGGTAGTGTGATGAAGTCACTGTTTTGCGGTAGTGGAGGCTCTGGTGTTATTGCCTCCACGTCCTCTTCCCTTATTATTGTTGCCTCTATAACCTCCTCTGTTGGAGTTCTAGTTAAGGGAACCTAGGGTGTTGCTTTTGTATGTAGAGGAGGTTTGTGAAGTATTGCCCCGTGTAACTGCTCTGTATGTGGAGCGTCGAAAGGAACCTCTGTGTTATTGAAACTGCAATGCACCCATTGATTTTGCAGTTTCTGTATCCTTTTTCATTTTGTCTAAAATGGTGTCGACTGCAGGTCCAAAATGGAAATATTGATTGACTGATTGGTTAAAAATGGTGGATTGCACCTCGTTCTTAAAAGTTAGAAATACGTAGCCATGCATGTCTTCGTAGTAAGACGCTAGTGTTAATGGACCTGGCTGCAGTGTCAGCTGCGTCAAGCGCACATTTAATGGAAGAGTTTGTAATAAATTTCCCCTCCTGTATGAGGTCATTAGATTTGGCTTTGAAAGGCTCAGGCAGATGTTGCATTAAACTTTCAAGCTGGTCATAGTGTGCTCTGTCGTGACGAGCTAGTAGAGCTTGTGTATTTGCAATTCTCCATGAATTGGAAGCCTGTGATGCTACCCTTTTACCCGAGGCCTCTAGTATTTTGGACTCTTTATCTTGTCTGTGAGTTGGCCCTTCTGCGTGCATTAGCTACTACTAGTGAATCTAATGGTAACTGACCTCTGATATAAGTAGGGTCTGTAGGGGCCGCTCTATTTCTTTTCAATCCTGGGATTGATTACGCGTGCCCTGGCTGTATCTTTAAATATATCTGGCGTGTGTTTTAATACCCCTTTCAACATAGGAAGTGTTCTGACATTTTTTTCTGAAGTAGGGAATGTGTCAAATAAAGTCCGTCTATAGGGTCATTGTGCATGTCTACGTTGTGGTACTGCGCTGCCCTATCTATTAGCTGGTTGAAGACAATGGTGTTGTCAGTAGGTGACTGCTTTGTTGGGTATAAGGAGATGTCAGGGATGGGATGCGTGTCATATGGATCAGTCTGCTCTTCCCATGGTTCATTGTGAGGGTTAGGATCCTCTGGATAGTCATAATCATGTTGAGGACCTTCCCCTGTGTTGCCCTCATTGTCCCCAGAGTGCGTAGGAGTGTAAGGAGCAAAAGGCGTAGTAGGCATAGTGGGATAGAAAGGAGTGAAGGGTCTAGAGGGAGAAGTCCCAAAGTCCTTCTTCTTTAGAGGAATGGGGGGGGAATCGAAGACTTTTTTCGGATCGACCGGTCTTGTAGGAGCACTTGTCTTTGGTTCGATGCCTTTCTTTGGTTCGATAACCTTCTCTGGCTGAACCACAGGCTTCGGTAAGACGCCCTTTCTGTCGGCGACCTTCTTCGGTTCGACGACCTTCGGCACAGCGGCCTTCTTTTGGTCGATGGCCTTCTTCGGGTCGGCGGCCTTCTTTGGCTCGACTGCCTTCTTCGGGTCGGCGCCCTTCGGGTCAGCGGCCTTCTTTGGCTCAACAGGCCTTCCTTGATTCGGCACTTCTTGGCTCGACTGCCTTCTTCGGGTCGACGCCCTTAAGCTGTACGGCTTTCGGGTCGACGCCCTTCGGGTCGACTACCTTTTTGGGTTCTAGAACCTTCTTTGGGATAACGTTACTTGGACCTGGGGTCTCTGAAGGCTTAATCTTTGTTTTCGGAGCCAAGCCGGACGGTGGGGCTGCTGAATGATGTTTTGGATCTTGGTTAAGGCCTTTAGGCGATGCCTGGATCGGAGCCTTCTGTAACAGGGTAATTGGTGTCGGGGGCAATGTACTCACGGTTTGCCCCGGTGGGATTTCGTCATCGGAGTCAGAGTCCGACGGTGACGATCTCTAGATCTGAATCTTCCGCTTCTGGAAGCTCTTGTTCATCCTCGAAGATGTTTGGTTCCGGTGCCGGCGCTGCATCTCTTGCCTAGCGGCCCGTCGAATCCGGATGGTTTTCTTCAAATGGAATTGGGCACAGGCTGGGCAGGTTTCTTCCTTGTGGTCTGGTGATAGGCACTTGTTGCATATTGTGTGTTGGTCAGTATGCGGGAACTTAGAGTGGCATTGTGGGTACCTTTTGAACGGGCTCCTTTCCATCGACAGCAGGCCCACGTGGCGTCGAAAGTGCTCAACGGCCCGCGTCGACGACCGGGTCGAGATGGAAAGCTTGATCGAGTCAAGAAGTACCGAGCGAGAACAATACCGTCGAAGTCGAAGGCCTTTTGGCCTCTAGAAAAGTTTAGTTTCGATTCTGAAGTTGGCGTATAGGAATAACATCCGAACTCAACGGCGGAAAAAACAATCTGAGGATGGAGAAGATGCCCATGCACACTGTAGTCCAGGGGAGGAGTCACCTATCTCGTGATTCTTCGAAGACTCTTCCAGGACAACAAGGTGCAATCATCCGGAGCCAACACTAGGCGGCGATCTATGCACAAATATGACTTCAGCAGCCCACATGCCTCGAACAGTGCTTTTCTTTTTTAAGTTCCTTTACACTTTAGGCTTCACGACCACACGGAAGGAGTAGGTTCACAGTCTATGGTACACCCTGAGGCTTAACACCAAACCACAGAAGACGATGGACGGAATGCTGCACATTGGCAAAACATTCACCCCCAGTCACATATCTTGGTTTAATCCATCGTTATTTTGCTCACCAAGCTACCCCACTTCAGAACACCCTGACGCTTCACCATTAAACAGAAGGATTTGAGTCACAGTCTATTTGACACCCTCAGGCTTCACGATCACACAGAAGGAGTCGGGTCACAGTCCATTCTACACCCGAGGCTTCACGATCAGATGGAAGGAGTCGGGTCAGTCTATTCTACACCCACAGGCTTCACCATCACATGGAAGGAGTCGGGTCACAGTGTTTTACACCCCAAGGCTTAACGATTACACAGGAGGATTAGGGTCACAGTCTATTCTACACCCTCAGGCTTCACGATCCCATGGAAGGAGTCGGGTCACAGTCTATTCTACACCCTCAGGCTTCACGATCCCATGGAAGGAGTCGGGTCACAGTCTATTCTACACCCACAGGCTTCACGATCACACGGAAGGAGTCGGGTCACAGTGTTTTACACCCGGAGGCTTCCGGTTCACACGGAAGGAGTCGGGTCACAGTCAAATCAAATCAAAATCAACTTTATTCGGTTTTCGTATTTTGAAGACCATAAAAGTACATAAAAGCATAATAAATATTTAAAAATACATTCAATTTAACTCTGGTTATTCATAAAGCTTAATGTTGGGCATCTAACAAGTTCATAAATTCAATCGATGCTTAATACAAAGTGTAAGATATTGGGCAATCGATTTAGTCATCAAATTGTTTTCCAGGAATTGTAATGCCAGAAACGCAGGGCGACATCTACGGATTTTTAGTGCTTTTAGTACTGGTATTATCCATCGTCTGCGAAGTGGGATGTAAAATTTGCAAAAGAATAAAACATGAATAGTAGACTGTGATGATGTTTGGTCACAGGGACACAGTGAGATATTATGTGTCCAATCATTTTGTTTGGGAAACAAAACCAGATAATGAAATAAATTAAACCTAAAACGGGTGAGAAGAAATTTTTCAAATTGTGTCAAATCATATTGCAAATAAGGTTGGATGGTAGGGACCAGCTGGATCATTAAGCAATGCTGGACTGAAGGCTTCCCTATTTCTGTCATCAGCCGGATTTGGGATAAATGTGACATACAAATTAATTTGAGTTCCTTTTTTGATATATCTGTGACCGACGGTGGGTCATCAAAAAACCCTGAATGACCAATGTCTGTGAAAAAGGATTCCACGTAGGCCAGCCATTTTATCTTTCTTGCTTTATCTAGTTTCAGACAATCCTGGATTATTGTTCTTGTAAGATGGCACTCATCCGTCGCCCATATTCTACGCCATAACATGATGGGCTGGATTTTTATAATGTCAGAGATAAATTCGATCCCGAGTTCAAGATGACATCCGTAAGTTGTTGTACTTCTCGGGACGGCCAACAAAAATCTTAAGAATGAATTTTCGAGTGTTTGCAATTGCTCGACATTTGTTGTTCCCCAGACCCCCGCTCCATAAGTAGCGGCGCTTATGCATTTAGCATTATAAATCTTGATCAATTCAGTCGGAGGTCTTTTTCCCAGACGAAGGGAAAAGGCTTTTAGTGCGCCAGTTGATCTTATTAGAGACAGTTTCCGTGAATTTACTGCTTCTTTCCAGTTGAGATCGTCGTCCATGGTGATGCCTAAGTAGGGGTAGGTATTAGTCCTTTCAAGGGGTAGATTGTCCACAAAGATAGTCTTTACTTTTTTCCCCCTTGGTACCCGCATGCATCACGTAAGTTTTTTTGATGTTAATTTTCAGGTTTAGGCTAGTCATGAAGGAACAGTAATTATCTAGGGCCCGCTGTAGTTGGATAGGAGTCTGGCCGAGAATTACCGCGTCATCGGCGTATAATAACGCAGGAATCTGCCGACGACCTACTTCCGGGAGATCTTTCACATCCTTTAGCATTGCCCTCTCGAGCCCGTTGGTATAGAGCGTGAATAAGAAGGGGGCCAGTACACAACCTTGTCTGACCCCCTTCTGGATCGGAAAACTGTCAGTTGGCCATCTAACCCGAATCTGACCTTACCTGACGCTCCTGTGTATAGTTCACGGAGAAAGTCTACTATTGGTGGTTCGATCCCCATTTGCAGCATTATTGACCAAAGTTTTGATCAGTCTATTGATCAGTCTATTCTACACCCACAGGCTTCACGATCACACGGAAGAAGTCGGGTCACAGGCTATTCTACATTCACAGGCTTCACGATCAAACGGAAGGAGTCGGGTCACAGTGTTCTACACCCCAAGGCTTAACGATTACACGGGAGGATTCGGGTCACAGTCTATTCTACACCCACAGGCTTCACGATTACATGGAGGAGTCGGGTCACAGTGTTTTACACCCTCAGGCTTCACGATCACACGGAAGGAGTCGGGTCACAGTCTATTCTACACCCTCAGGCCTCACGATCACACAAAGGAGTCGGGTCACAGTCTATTCTACACCCACAGGCTTCACGATCACACAAAGGAGTCGGGTCACAGTCTATTCTACACCCACAGGCTTCACGATCACACAGGAGGAGTCGGGTCACAGTGTTTTAAACCCCGAGGCTTAACAATTACACGGGAGGAGTCGGGTCACAGTCTATTCTACACCCACAGGCTTCACGATTACATGGAAGGAGTCGGGTCACAGTCTATTCTACTCCCACAGGCTTCACGGAAGGAGTCGGGTCTAAGGCTATTCTACACCCTCAGGCTTCACGATTACACGGAAGGGCTCAGGTCACAGTCTCAGGAACACCCTCAGGCTTCACATTTCAAGGAAGCACCCCGGTCACAGCCTCTTCTAAGGCCTCAGCCTTCGGAAAGCTCTACTTTGTTTTCAAAACAGTGTCAGGGGTGTGTCCTGTGCACACAGGCGTACAGACAAGTCCAGCGCAGCCTTTGAAGTCTTGGACACATCGGAAGGCTGCTTGGAAGGCTTGCTGTCGCTGAAATGTTTTGGGCTGTGATGCACCAGAGTCTAAACAAACTGAAATACAAGGAGATTTCTTGTTTCCTTGATAAACCCGGGGGTCTGAGTCACTACTGAAGGTTCCTCCTCCAGTAGACCTCCCGTGGACTGGTGACCCCACATCTCAGCAGGGTCCTAGGGCTACCTCAGGACAGGGAGCAGGGTCCTTTTGCTACTTCTGAGCCAGGTCAGGGAGCAGAGTCTTGGGGCCACTTCTCACCTGAGGCCGGGAGCCGGGTCCTGAGGCTACCTCTCACCTAAGGCCGGGAACTGGGTCCTGAGGCTACCCCTCACCTGAGGCCGGGAGCCGGGTCCTGAGGCTACCCCTCGCCTGAGGCCGGGAGCCGGGTCCTGAGGCTACCCCTCACCTGAGGCCGGGAGCCGGGTCCTGAGGCTACCCCTCACCTGAGGCCGGGTCCTGAGGCTACCCCTCACCTGAGGCCGGGAGCCGGGTCCTGAGGCTACCCCTCACCTGAGGCCGGGAGCCGGGCCCTGAGGCTACCCCTCACCTGAGGCCGGGAGCCGGGTCCTGAGGCTACCCCTCACCTGAGGCCGGGAGCCGGGTCCTGAGGCTACCTCTCACCTGGGGCCGGGAGCCGGGTCCTGAGGCTACCTCTCACCTGGGGTCGGGAGCCGGGTCCTGAGGCTACCTCTCACCTGGGGTCGGGAGCCGGGTCCTGAGGCTACCCCTCACCTGAGGCCGGGAGCCGGGTACTGAGGCTACCACTCACCTGAGGCCGGGAGCTGGGTCCTGAGGCTACCCCTCACCTGAGGCCGGGAGCCGGGTCCTGAGGCTACCCCTCACCTGAGGCCGGGAGCCGGGTCCTGAGGCTACCCCTCACCTGAGGCCAGGAGCCGGGTCCTGAGGCTACCCCTCACCTGAGGCCGGGAGCCGGGTCCAGAGGCTACCCCTCACCTGAGGCCGGGAGCCGGGTCCTGAGCTACCTCTCACCTGAGGCCGGGAGCCGGGTCCTGAGCTACCTCTCACCTGAGGCCGGGAGCCGGGTCCTGAGGCTACCCCTCACCTGAGGCCGGGAGCCGGGTCCTGAGGCTACCTCTCACCTGAGGCCTGGAGCCGGGTCCTGAGGCTACCCCTCACCTGAGGCCTGGAGCCGGGTCCTGAGGCTACCCCTCACCTGAGGCCTGGAGCCGGGTCCTGAGGCTACCCCTCACCTGAGGCCGGGAGCTGGGTCCTGAGGCTACCCCTCACCTGAGGCCGGGAGCCGGGTCCTGAGGCTACCCCTCACCTGAGGCCGGGAGCCGGGTCCTGAGGCTACCCCTCACCTGAGGCCGGGAGCCGGGTCCTGAGGCTACTTCTCACCTGAGGCCGGGAGCCGGGTCCTGAGGCTACCCCTCACCTGAGGCCGGGAGCCGGGTCCTGAGCTACCTCTCACCTGAGGCCGGGAGCCGGGTCCTGAGGCTACCCCTCACCTGAGGCCAGGAGCCGGGTCCTGAGGCTAGTGGTGGAGGAGAGAGGCGGGGCTGCGTGAATGAGGGAATTGACTTCTGACATCATTGTGGTGTTCAAGATGGCACAGGGGCATCTACGGAGAAGTGTGGGGGGGGGGGCAATTTAAGAGGTAGGAGCACGATGAACTGCGGTTTGCAAAGAAGGGCGGGAGCCTTATCTGAGGGAGGGAACGCGTGGCCTGGTGTGAGAGGAGGCGGACTGCCGTCCAATCGGTTATGAGCGTTGACTGCGCAGCTCCCACCACCAGAGAAATATCTGCGAGTACCAATCCTCTCAAAAATATAAAATCGATTGACAAGTTTTGCAACGGAAAGACCCCCAAATTGCAAACATAGCGCCTCTCAGCCCGTACACTCATTGCTCAGCTAAGCACTCGATGCACGTCTGGTGTGACCCGTATGTAAGGCAGTACAAAAGGGGGTGGTGATGGACGGAGCATCTGAATCAATCAAACACTCGCACCGAGTCAAAAGATCTGGGTTTAATCCATCACCGTTCTTTAGCCCACTCTGCCACCCCAGTTCAGACATGGCCATTTGCAAATCAGTCTGACCCTGTGCCTCATGGAAACAGTCCAGCCCGAACTGCCAAGCCATGATTTTCCTGGGCCGGAAACAAGCTTTGTAGGACCCAGCATTACTACTCCCAGATCTTTTGACTGGGTGCGAGTGTTTGATTGATTCAGATGCTCCGTCCATCACCACCCCCTTTTGTACCGCTTATGTCAGGCAGCCAACATCTGGCAGGCAGCTCTGCCAGCTGTGCGGGGGTAGGGGATACATGAACAGCCACAGACGCCCCCCTCCCCCCCTCAGGCAAGGTAGAATCAGGGGAAAGGCTGGTCACAGGCAGGGGGCTGCAGGCGCAGGACACAGTCAGGCCAGGTAGATTCAGGGAAAGACTGGCCACAGGCGCAGGACACAGTCAGGCAAGGTAGAATCAAGGGAAAGGCTGCCACAGGCAGGGCTCCAGTCGCAGGACACAGTCAGGCAAGGTAGAGTCAAGGGAAAGGCTGGCCCCAGGCAGGGGGCTGCAGGCGCAGGACACAGTCAGGCAAGGTAGAATCAAGGGAAAGGCTGGCCACAGGCAGGGGGCTGCAGTCGCAGGACACAGTCAGGCAAGGTAGAGTCAAGGGAAAGGCTGGCCACAGGCAGGGGGCTGCAGTAGCAGGACACAGTCAGGCAAGGTAGAGTCAAGGGAAAGGCTGGCCACAGGCAGGGGACTGCAGGCGCAGGACACAGTCAGGCAAGGTAGAGTCAGGGGAAAGGCTGGCCACAGGCACAGGACACAGTCAGGCAAGGTAGATTCAGGGAAAGGCTGGCCACAGGCGCAGGACACAGTCAGGCAAGGTAGAGTCAGGGGAAAGGCTGGCCACAGGCAGGGGACTGCAGGCGCAGGACACAGTCAGGCAAGGTAGAGTCAGGGGAAAGGCTAGCCACAGGCACAGGACACAGTCAGGCAAGGTAGAGTCAAGGGAAAGGCTGGCCACAGGCAGGGGGCTGCAGTAGCAGGACACAGTCAGGCAAGGTAGAGTCAAGGGAAAGGCTGGCCACAGGCAGGGGACTGCAGGCGCAGGACACAGTCAGGCAAGGTAGAGTCAGGGGAAAGGCTGGCCACAGGCACAGGACACAGTCAGGCAAGGTAGATTCAGGGAAAGGCTGGCCACAGGCGCAGGACACAGTCAGGCAAGGTAGAGTCAGGGGAAAGGCTGGCCACAGGCAGGAAACAGGCTGGCGAGGGGGAAGGAGACAGGCCGTGTAGGGGGCATGCCGCAATGGGGCAGGTGGCAGGCCTGCCACGTGCGTCTAGTGCTTCTCTTCCGCCGTCAGTGTATATTTGCCAGTGTGCCCAACCCAGCTGGGCATCTGTTTTCTTACATCCGGTCGACAGCCGCGTGCGCGGTGGGTGGCGGAGGCGCTATAATCAAACAGCCCGTACCCTCTAATACCCGAAGCACCTTCGGAGCAGGGGCGTGCCTCTAAAGGCCAGCTTGTAAACTGGCAATCAGCGCTTTCACAGATGAAAGCTGGCACCGCCTGCTCGTTTCAGCTCTCCCGCCCCCAGGCAAGGCGCTACACAACGAGGCGGAGACAGCACCTGGGCGCAGCTCCCAAGGTTTGCAACAATAACAAAAGGTCTGCACCGCCAGAGAGTTGAACCTTCCTTCAGCCGCCGACTGGCAGGGCCGCCTGTTTCTGATCTTAGCACCAACTCTTGCGAACCCTTTGATTTCAAGGTTACAGTATCTGATAGTAGCTCCTCTGCTGGGATTTTGGTTTAAAGGCCTCCAGGCTCTACAACTACCTTTTCGAATTAGATTGTGAACCTCCTAGAACCCAGCCTGGTGAAGGGTTAAGGGACCTTTCTGGGTGATTTTAATTTGCACCTTGAAGAGAAAACCAATAGAAGCTCTGTGGCTCGGACGAAGACCCTCGGAGGCATGGGGCCGTCCCAGGTGGTTACGGCACCCACCCATGAGGCAGGACATACCCTAGATGGGATATTTATGGATAATCCTCGAGCAATATTGCAGTACGTGTCCACTCTTAGCTGGTCAGACCACGGAGCGGTGCTACTTCCATTGATACACCAGTGTTCGCATTTGAAACATCGCTCAGCCAATGCCAAGGCTGGTAGAGCAAACAGGGTCTCTGCAGAAGCTTTGTCTAATGCCTAGATAATGTGCCCTTGGAGAGACACAACAATGTATAGATAAGGGCACGGAGGATGTTGCCAACTGGTGAGCCCCATTCGGTAGATTAAGTTTAGGAGGAATCGTATTTCCGCCCCATGGTTTAACGAAACGATGAGAGCTCTTAGACAGGCCTCTCGCCCTCAGGAGCGAGTATGGAGGAAGACTTATGACCAGCAACAAAAAGGAGCTCCTAGGAGTAAGGAATACAGAACGGCTCTCAAAGAGGAAAAATAAATATTTTGTACCAACACAATTAATTCAGCCACATCCTTTGGGGGAGCTCTTTTGGGTGGTGCAACAACTCTGAGTCCCCCGTCGATTGTAGGGGTTGAAGGTTCGTAAGACTTCTGCAGTCAGCTGGCTGGTTACTTTCAATCTGAAACTACCAACATATGTGAAGGACTGGACCCATCCACAAGAGCAAATGACAGGTTGCGATCTCCTGGTAGTGAGCATTGGGTGGAACCATGTAACACCCCGCCGTCTATCGACCAACAGACTACTTTGCTCAATGTCTTTCCGCTGCGTACCCCCAAAAATTGTAGAACAGCTACTTGTTAACACTAACTCAGGGTCGTCTTCGGAGGCCTGCAATGCTGCGCATGGCAGCTGGCACTGCGGTACACCCTCTTGCTTCATTAATGAATGGGATGATTTCCTGTGTCTGCTATCCACCACTATGGAAGGAGACGGCTGTCAGGCCGCGCCTACAAAAAAATATAAAGCCCAACCTTGATAGTAAAGATAGCAATAACTATTGCCTGATCTCGCCCCTTCCTTCACCTGCCAAGACTTGAGAGACACAAACATCCATTTGATGACTCGTGGAAGATCAGGGCTGGTTGGACAGATCACAGGTCTGTTTCCGGCAATATCGCAGAATTGGATCTGCATTAGTGTCGGCTGCAGACTGCATTAGGCGGCTAGTGGCTGAAGGGCCTTGAACGTACTGGATCAATCGGCGTCCTTTGATACCATCTAACCCCCATCCCTACTAATTCAACGCCTGCAAGTGATGGGCACTGCAGATACAGCCTTGGCACTGCGGACCTCATTCCTTAAAGGTCGCTCTCAAAGGGTCATTCTGAATCAATACCATCCTGATGTTTTCTCCCTGCAGCATGGTGTACCGCAGGGCTCTCCCTTGAGCCCTACGTTGTTTAATTTGTAGGTTTCTCCACTCACCACCATCTGTTCCTATGGGCTTCATGCAATATCATATGCAGACGGCACCCAAATCATTGCGTCAATCCTTAAGAATTCTGCAGCCACAGCAGTTAATTTCTCACATTGTATGTCTACGGATGCAGAACGGGTGGGAAGAAATCTTCTTAAACTCAACAGTGAGACAACAGATGTGTTGCTTTTTAGAACGCATACCTCGATCTGGAATAATGCTTGGTAGCCGCACTCCCTCCGCACTCTGCCTGTCCCAGCTGATAAAGCTAAAAATCTCGGATGATTCCCAATACTAAGCTCTCTCTTAATGGACCGGCCAATCGTACAGTCGTAACGTTCTTCTGGCTTGTAAGAAGGTTAAAAAGAAACGTTCCATTAATTCCCATCTCAATGCGGGAAACCGCTGCTTCAACGTTGGTCATTATTAGAGTCAACTAAAGCAATGTCCTCTATTTAGACTCCACATCAATTCCCAAACTTGAGGGTAGTACAGAACACTCTCGCTAGGGCTGTTCTTGACATTCCGAAGCGCAAATCTGCTTCTTCAAATTCAAGGCTATCTGTATGGTACAAAAGGATCTTTACCAAGGAAGCCCTTCTGGGATCAGGGGCATGTTCCAGAGGTGCACCCCAGGGAGAGATCTGCGATGAGCCCATTGACATAAGGTCCCTTTGCCCAGAGTCCCCAAGATGAGGTGTGTGTGTGTGTATGCATGGGGGGAGGGGGTGCAGAGCTTTCTCAGTTGCTGCTGCCAGAATCTGGAACTTGCTCCCTTGGTCTTTGTTGGACAGGCCACATGAAGGGCTCGCTCCCTCCCCGCATGACAGGGCCCGGACACCGGCCCTCCAGGTGTTACCCACAGAAGCAACCCGCACCCCGTCCCCTACGGGACTCCTGCCCCCGGACATCTCTGTATCCTTGGGCCGGGCCACTGTCAGCTTCCTCGCCGGCCCGGCCGCCATCTTGGACACTGCACCACGAGGCCGCGTGGCCTCAACTCGACCCTAACCCTGGGCCTGGCCAGGCCCAGACATCCCAGCACCACCATCCACCCAGGAGGTGAACAGACCACTTGGCAGGTCAATGGGAGAAAGAAGTGTCGATGGCTCTCCCCCGCCAGGTGCCGATCGCCCCCAGCTTCCCCGGGCGCTGGCTCCACCCCCCTGCTGGGTGTCTGGACTCCCTCATCCTGGACCTCCCGACCTCCAAGTGCGAGGGTCCGGACATCAAAGGGCGCCAGACCTATAACTGGGGCAGCTCTAGAGCAGGAAGGCAGTTGTATCCTGGAGTCGAGAGACACCGTTAAGAACTCATCCTTGACGGACTGCTGGCGCTGCCGCAGCCCTGCCTTGTGAACTATCGTCCTGCCTGCTGGCGCTGCCGCAACCTTCTGCATCCTTCAACCTCGTCGGGACCTGCTGGCGCTGCCGCGGACCGTCGCTACCTACAATCATCTCGGGACCTGCTGGCGCTGCCGCGGCCCGTCCTCCTAGAACGCCGAGCTCGAGGATTGTGAGCTATCCATCTTTTCATCGCATCTACCAGATTGGTAACAAGACTGTCCCGCTACCCCCTTCCCAGCCAAGAGACTAGAATCGAGGGGACCCCTGAGTCCAGACCTCCTTGTACCATTCTACCGTACTTAAAGATTGCTTATAAAGAACGTTAAACCTTATCTTTGTGTGGTGTACATTTGTGGGGGGGAAGTTACTCGTCTGTACGATCGCTGGAGACGGCTCTCCCCGGAGACCTCTCCCCTTGTCCTCAGCCGACCCTCCCGGTCCGTCTAACAGTCTTTGACTTCAATTAAGGAGCACTTGCCTTTTAGAAATGCCTTAACCCCTTGGGTGTGGCCGCGATTCTGCGCCTGTGCGGCAGAATCGCAAGTGGGCGGGTTCATGACGGCCCCCAGCCGTCATCAGCACACGAGCACCGTAATGCATGACGGCTGGGGGCCGTCATCAGCACCAAAGGGGTTAAAGACCTGGCTCCATACTGCTTAGCGTATTTTTGGCCTCCTATCTGTTCGATTTTCCGCTGGATTGTGCAGCCTGTTTTGACTATAGCGCCTTGAAACCTATTGGCATTTGTTGTGCTTTACAATACTCAAGTCAAATCTAAAATAGGTGTAAGAGTTCCAGCCTTGTGATGTTCACACTCCTTCACAAATGTCTAACCTACAGCTCTAAATCATGACAGGTAAGGGTAGACGCATCCAAGGGAAACAATTATTAGCCCAGGATCACACAATTTGTTAGTGGGTGCACAATCAAACGTTGGGTTTTCTAGTCTCCTGCCTGCCTCCTGGTGAGAGTATTGGTGTCACCTGTATGAGGCCTACATTGGTCACCTGTACGAGAAGTCACAAAAAGACAGGCGCTTTTGAGGGTAAATGGAAGCACTACACAAGTCAGAACAACAGGAATTGGTATGCAGTTCTTACAAGGTTATTATAGTGACTAGAAGGTGAACACCTACAGATGGGTATGTCCAGAAGGGAGGCCCAGACCACGTCCCCTGTTTTAATTCACTGATTCCTTAACATACACTACACTTCCACACCTTCGGGCCCCACACATGCACTCACCAAACTGCAAGGTTAAAAGATCTCTGCCAAAGAGCCCCCACTGAGGGTGCCCGTTGGGTATTGCACCGCCGACCTGACGAGGAGCATACCCAATGATGAAGCATGACACCCAGCAGGCTGGGTGTGTGAGGGCACTTTATCCGGAAGGAGGAATTCTTCATCCTCCCTTCTGGACATACCCATCTGTAGGTGTTCTCCTTCTAGTCACTATAACCTTGTAGGAACTGCATACCAATTCCTGTTGTTCTCAGTATTTGGGCACGTATGCTGGACCGGTGTTAAAAATAGCCCTCCCCACGTCCCCTCCTTTGTTCACACAGCACTACACAAGTCACATTTGCATACTCTGAGCACTACATGGAATACCTTGACTGACGCTATGGGCACAAGGGAAACCTACAGTAAGCTGAGGACAAGAGGAATGTTGTTTGGGTCTTGCCTAAGGCAAGGCATGCATTCTCACTTGTGAGACATTTTGTTTACTTACAAGGGCCGTGGAGCCAGTGCATTGCTTACCATTGGTTGACTTCATTGTCACTCATTTCTTTGCTTCTCTTCAGTCAGTTTCACTTCCTCTGCATTTGTCCCTCCCCTGGAGCATTGCCCAAGTACTGCTTCATTGCCCAGTTTCATTCTACAGCAAGCACTTTTCATTTTAGTTTCAGCACTCCATAAGAGTGCATGTGTTTGCAGCTCTCTCTACCATCCTCCCACTCCCTGTGTACCCATGCTGTACTAGTGTCTTTCTGCTTGTGAGCTTCAATCCCAATTGCTTGTGTCACCCAGCGATTCTCCCTCTCCCAGCTCCATGTTGTACGCTCCCATGTCCATTTGCTTCCCTGCCTCTCTCAATTCGTCTCCCTGCTCTCTGTGTTGTTCCACCACTTCTCATTGCTGAAGGCCCTCCCAGCTGTAAATTCTACGCCCCACCCCTCCAGCACTTTTTTTTAAAGCTCAGTTTGTGTTTAACCCAGGATGCTGCATATATGTCCTATCACCTTGCCCTCTACCACATTAAGTTGCTTGCTCTGACCCTCGCGCAGTGTTGCTCGCCTGCCCCTCCTGCATTGTGTTGCTTGTCCCGCCCCTCCTGCATTGTGTTGCTCGCCCGCTCCTCCTGCGTTGTGTTGCTCGCCCCGCCCCTGATGCATTGTGTTGCTCGCCCCGCCCCTGATGCATTGTGTTGCTCGCCCCGCCCCTGATGCATTGTGTTGCTCGCCCCGCCCCTGATGCATTGTGTTGCTCGCCCCGCCCCTGATGCATTGTGTTGCTCGCCCGCCCCATATGCATTGTGTTGCTCGCCCCACCCCATATGCATTGTGTTGCTCGCCCTGCCCCATATGCATTGTGTTGCTCGCCCTGCCCCATATGCATTGTGTTGCTCGCCCCGCCCCATATGCATTGTGTTGCTTGTCCCGCCCCTCCTGCATTGTGTTGCTCGCCCGCTCCTCCTGCGTTGTGTTGCTCGCCCCGCCCCTGATGCATTGTGTTGCTCGCCCCGCCCCTGATGCATTGTGTTGCTCGCCCCGCCCCTGATGCATTGTGTTGCTCGCCCCGCCCCTGATGCATTGTGTTGCTCGCCCGCCCCATATGCATTGTGTTGCTCGCCCCACCCCATATGCATTGTGTTGCTCGCCCTGCCCCATATGCATTGTGTTGCTCGCCCCGCCCCATATGCATTGTGTTGCTCGCCCCGCCCCATATGCATTGTGTTGCTTGGCCCGCTCCTCCTGCATGGTGTTGCTCGCCCCGCCCCTGATGCATTATGTTGCTCGCCCCGCCCCTGATGCATTGTGTTGCTCGCCCCGCCCCTGATGCATTGTGTTGCTTGCTTCACCCCTGATGCATTGTGTTGCTCGTCCCGCCCGTTATGCATTTTGTTGCTCGCCCCGCCCCTGATGCATTGTGATGCTCGCCCCGCCTGCATTATGAGAACCCAGTTTCTGAAAGTGTGTTTGGTATCACGCAAACCTCAATTTGCAGAAAATGGGCAGAAAAATTAAGAATAGGGGGCCCCAAAATGTGTCTGGTCCGGCGCCCCAAAAATTCTTAAGACAATACAGTCTGTTCTCATGATGGGGCCTGATTGAGACCTCCAGAGCGGAGGCCAAAGGCAATGCAGACTTCATAGTGACTGTCAGAAGGGTATAAGGGCAAACTGACTACATGCACATCCAATCCTTGGCCTCTGTGCAGAGCACGCTTAGTTACAAAGAAGCAGATCAGATTGTTGTTTTAAGTTAAAGTGTGTCATGGCAGAACACAGCACTCAAAACCCACAGATGAAGGATTTCAGATGGAGGTGTGACGAGCCAGGGTGCCCATGTCGGGCAGAGGAAAGTGGCGTGATGGGTAGACTGGGGCGCTTGAGACACTCAGAGGAAGGACCACCACTCCATACTTCAATAGTGTTGAATTCACTCTCACATTCTCAGAAATGCAACTTTCTAGATCGTCAAAACACTGTCGCTGCTCATTTACCGGGGACTGCAAACAAGCATTGTCAAAGGCAAAATGGCTAATTTTCGGAGTATGCTGTCGTAGTGTTTGAAGGATGACACTTGACGCCAGATGTTTTAGACCGCGCCCTTCATTACATAGGCAGCTCTCTCAGAGTGGATTCATAGTCATTGCATTCTACCCCGGGGCAGTTTAGTGTTTCTCAAAAGTACTCGTCAGCACAGGTTCACTTTGGTTTCACTGCCTGCGAGGAGGTCATCGAAAAAATGAACCTTGTGACATGTATGCACGGATGTACAGGTCTGTAAGAGAAGGTAACCTAGTGATAGCAACCGGGGGTGTAGGTCACCCATAGCCGAAACCGCCTCAAACTGTGATGGGACAGGTGGATTTTAAATATGGGACAGGTGGATTTTAAAGAGGAGAACAGATAGATTTTAAAGGGGGGGACAGGTGGAAGTGGCATGCGCACTTACAAGTGCACATACCGATCACCCCCTCCCATGGCCGGCCCCGCCCCTTCCTGCAACCGCTGACTCACAGTCTGCAGCTAAAAAATAAAACGATAATAAGATATCCTTTTATTTTTGAGGTGCTGGCTCTGAACTAGTGGGGCAACACTCCTCCGCCATTGCGGTGTAGCCACCTCTGGGGCCCTGTTGGGTACCCTCTTTTCACCACCTCTGGTGCCCCGCCGTGTACCCGGCACGCACCACGCTGTGCCCCCGCGTGTACCCAGAACGCACCACGCGTGCCCCCTCGTGTACCCAGAACGCACCACGCGTGCCCCGGCGTGTACCCGGCCCGCACCACGCTGTGCCCCGGCGTGTACCCGGCCCGCACCACGCTGTGCCCCGGCGTGTACCCGGCCCGCACCACGCTGTGCCCCGGCGTGTACCCGGCCCGCACCACGCTGTGTCCCGTTGTGTGCCCGCACCACATGTGCTCCATCATGTACCCTGCCCGCACCACTCGTGTCCTGTTGGGTACCCGGCCCGCACCACGCGTGTCCTGTTGGGTACCCGGCCCGCACCACGCGTGTCCTGTTGGGTACCCGGCCCGCACCACGCGTGTCCTGTCGGGTACCCTGCAAGCTTGGACAGTGAAGAGATTGGAGGCAGCGTCTGATAAACCCCAGCCTCAGATTAATAGTAGAGAGAGTAACGCTGCTTCACAAAACCAGAAAACTGGAACTTTCCCGTCTCCCGGAAGAGATGCAGTTTATACCTTTGTGCTTCAAGTTTGCAATGTTGGATTTCTCCAGTAGCCAGTTTTCAATGCGCATTCCAGCGAATGTTCTCTGGGGTCCGTAAATGATTGACGAGGCATAACAAAACAAACAAAAAAAATACAAAATGTCAGTAGCAAAGCTCTAATCTTTGATGCCAAACAGCTGCCTGGCAAACGTTGCTTTCAACAAGGCAAAGGGTACCGAGTGCAAGAAAACAGCGCCCAGCCGCACTTCTGGAAAAGAAAGCTATGCTCCTCAGCACAGCAGAACATGAACGAGTGCAGCTCAAAGCAATGAAAGCAGACATGGCTGGAGCAAAAGGAGCGTAGAAACATTCCACAAAATACTGCAATAAATGGTTCAATGCCAAGGTCACACGTTTCTCACTCAGAAGTGCCAGTTCAGTGGACTAGGAGCAAAAAAGACAAGGTGACAAAAGTAATTGCAACTGCATTTATATAGCGCTTACTACCCCTGACGAGGCGTCGAAGTGCTACATTTCGAAAACAGCGAACTTTCCCCTTAAAATTTCAATTTTCACTTTTTTTTGTTAATGAATAAAGTAAAATATTTTACCTTTGGTGCATTTGTTTGATATATATACACTTCTTTCTATATTTGTGTGTATTATTGTGATTCAAACAGTGATTCAGCGGGGGTCTCCCACTTCCAGCTGTGATTCAGCGGGGGTCCCCAGCTTCCAACAGTGATTCAGTGGGGGTCTCCCACTTCCAGCAGTGATTCAGCGGGGGTCCCCAGCTTCCAACAGTGATTCAGCGGGGGTCCCCAGCTTCCAACAGTGATTCAGCGGGTCCCCAGCTTCCAACAGTGATTCAGCAGGGGTCCCCAGCTTCCAACAGTGATTCAGCGGGGGTCCCCAACTTCCAGCAGTGATTCAGCGGGGGTCCCCAGCTTCCAAAAGTGATTCAGTGCGGGTCCCCAGCTTCCAACAGTGATTCAGTGGGGGTCTCCCACTTCCAGCAGTGATTCAGCGGGGGTCCCCAGCTTCCAAAAGTGATTCGGTGCGGGTCCCCAACTTCCAGCAGTGATTCAGCGGGGGTCCCCAGCTTCCAAAAGTGATTCAGTGCGGGTCCCCAGCTTCCAGCAGTGATTCAGCGGGGGTCCCCAGCTTCCAGCAGTGATTCAGCGGGGGTCCCCAGCTTCCAGCAGTGAGTCAGCGGGGGTCCCCAGCTTCCAGCAGTGAGTCAGCGGGGGTCCCCAGCTTCCAGCTGTGATTCAGCGGGGGTCCCCAGCTTCCAGCAGTGAGTCAGCGGGGGTCCCCAGCTTCCAGCAGTGAGTCAGCGGGGGTCCCCAGTTTCCAACAGTGATTCAGCGGGGGTCCCCAGCTTCCAACAGTGATTCAGCAGGGGTCCCCAGCTTCCAACAGTGATTCAGCGGGGGTCCCCAACTTCCAGCAGTGATTCAGCGGGGGTCCCCAGCTTCCAAAAGTGATTCAGTGCGGGTCCCCAGCTTCCAGCAGTGATTCAGCGGGGGTCCCCAGCTTCCAGCAGTGATTCAGCGGGGGTCCCCAGCTTCCAGCAGTGAGTCAGCGGGGGTCCCCAGCTTCCAGCAGTGAGTCAGCGAGGGTCCCCAGCTTCCAGCAGTGAGTCAGCGGGGGTCCCCAGCTTCCAGCAGTGAGTCAGCGGGGGTCCCCAGCTTCCAGCAGTGAGTCAGCGGGGGTCCCCAGCTTCCAGCAGTGAGTCAGCGGGGGTCCCCAGCTTCCAGCAGTGAGTCAGCGGGGGTCCCCAGCTTCTAGCAGTGAGTCAGCGAGGGTCCCCAGCTTCCAGCAGTGAGTCAGCGGGAGTCCCCAGCTTCCAGCAGTGAGTCAGCGGGGGTCCCCAGCTTCCAGCAGTGAGTCAGCGGGGGTCCCCAGCTACCAACATTGATTCAGCAGGGGTCCCCAGCTTCCAACAGTGATTCAGCAGGGGACCCCATGTTTCCAGCTGTGTTTCAGCAGGGGGCCCCAGTTTCCAGGGGTGATTCAGCAGGGGGCCCCAGTTTCCAGGGGTGATTCAGCAGGGGGCCCCAGTTTCCAGCAGTGATTCAGCGGGGTATCCAGTTTCCAGCAGTGATTCAGCGGGGGTCCCCAGTTTCCAACAGTGATTCAGCAGGGGGTCCCCAGCTTCCAACAGTGATTCAGCGGGGGGCCCCAGTTTCCAGGGGTGATTCAGCAGGGGGTCCCCAGTTTCCAACAGTGATTCAGCGGGGGTCCCCAGTTTCCAGCAGTGATTCAGCGGGGGGGCCCCAGTTTCCAGCAGTGATTCAGTGGGGGGCCCAGGTGTCAGGAGGATATGAACGCTGCCCTAATGAATTGAGAAGCCCCATGTGTACAACGCATAAGGGGTGCAAAGTCAGGACTACCCCAAAACTGCCCTGCCACACGCTCCAAGCTGGGGGTCAGGACATCCCCCTGATCACATGTATGTATTTATGGATGTATGTGCGCAGCGGCTGTCCATGTTAGGCATGTAGTGCTATAATAAGACCATACGTCAATCAACCCCCCCCCCCCCCCTTTATGATGCGTACATATGGCGAGGGTGTTCCTGGGGTTTGAGGTCCAACACCCCATGTAACCCAAGTCTCCAAAGGGAAGCGAGCTTTTTTACTGCTCAGAAAACTCATGAAAGCTGAACTTTTCAAAACAAGCATTTAACAAAAGCCAATGCCTTCAGGGGGAGACCGAAGAATGCGACCCCAGGTTCACCCTACACACCCGGCTCGGCTCACTCTCCTTGGAGGCGATGCTCACAATGGCCTCCCTCGTGTATAGCGCCTTACAAAAGACCTGAGGAACACAGATTGAGGGAGAGGGAAACAAGATCTGAGGGAGGGAACAGGAGGGACTGTACGAGAGAAGAACTGGAGGAGTGCAAGAGCTGGAGACTGCGGGGGGGGGGGACACAGTAGGAAAGAAATAGAGGGTGCAAGAGTAAAAGACGCTGGGAATAGTGGTGCTGGGTGTAGGCATAGGGAGTAGTGGTGTTGGGTGTAGACATAGGCGCTGGGAGAAGTGTGCTGGGTGTAGACATAGGCGCTGGGAGTAGTGTTGCTGGCTGTAGACATAGGCGCTGGGAGAAGTGGTGCTGGGTGTAGGCACAGGCGCTGGGAGTAATGTGTGCTGGGTGTAGACATAGGCGCAGGGAGTAGTGGAGCCGGGTGTAGACATAGGCGCTGGGAGTAATGTGTGCGGGTATGGGCATAGGGAATAGTGGTGCTGGGTGTAGATATAGGCACTGTGAGTAGTGGTGCTGGGTAGACATAGGTGCTGGGAGTAATGTGTGCTGGGTGTAGACATAGGCACTGGGAGTAGTAATGCTGGGTCCTACAAAGCTGGTTTCCGGCCCAGGAAAGGCATGGCTTGGCAGTTCGGGCTGGACTGTTCCCACGACGCACAGGGTCAGACTGATTTGCATATGGCCATGTCTGAACTGGGGTGGCAGAGTGGGCTAAAGAACGGTGATGGATTAAACCCAGATCTGTTGACTGGGTGTGAGTGTTTGATTGGTTCAGATGCTCCGTCCATCACCACCCCCTTTTGTACCGCTTTGTTCGCCATAAGTTGGCTGGGTATGCTCAGACATGAGTCTCTTGCTCATCTTTGCCACTGGATTCAAGCAATCCTGGCTTGCTGGGTGTAGATATAGGCGCTGGGAGTAGTGGTGCTGGCTGTAGACATAGGCGCTGGGACTAGTGTTGCTGGCTGTAGAAATAGGCGCTGGGACTAGTGGTGCTGGGTGTAGACATAGGCGCTGGGAGTAGTGGTGCTGGGTGTAGACATAGGGGCTGGGAGTAGTGCTGCTGGGTGTAGATATAGGCCCTGGGAGTAATGGTGTGGGGTGCAGACATAGGCGCTGGGGGTAATGGTGCGGGGTTCAGACATAGGTGCTAGGAGTAGTGGTGCCAGGTGTAGAAATAGGCGCTGGGAGTAGTGGTGCTGGGTGGAGACATAGGCGCTGGGAGTAGTGGTGCTGGGTGGAGACATAGGCGCTGGGAGTAGTGGTGCTGGGTGGAGACATAGGCCCTGGGAGTAATGTGTGCAGGGTGTAGACATAGGCGCTGGGGGTAATGGTGCGGGGTCCAGACATAGGCGCTGGGAGTAGTGGTGCGGGGTGTAGACATAGGCCCTGGGAGTAGTGGTGCGGGGTGTAGACATAGGCGGTGGGTAGTGGTGCGGGGTGCCTACAGCACACCCAAAATATCCATGCTGGAGTTCAGAGGGTGAATGACCAGTAAAGATGCCTTTACATTTGGTTTGCATCTTGTCCTGTGCTGAGTGTGCAGAGGTTAAATGTCAAGCTGTGTCTTCAGACAGATTGCTGCTTATTCTATTAACGTGCAGATTGGGGTTTACAGTTCTTTCTTCAACTGTAAAATTAGAACATTTAGTAAAGTGAACTCTGGCAATCTTCTTAGGGGGCAGGGAGTGTCAAAGGAAAGGCTGTAAGTTTTTTTATTAATATTTTTTTTACACAAAATAATTCAATACCTGCAAATGAACTTTTATACTATGTCAGCAATTAGGAAACCACTTCATTGCAGGCGTAGTTTTGCTATGTGAAATGCTGTGAAGGTACAAAAAATCTCTGCGAAGTTCCGCGAGTGGCGGAGTGCAGTGCGAACTGTGCTGGTATTCCTGCCGCTCAGGTAGAAATTCTACCCGAGCGGCAGCTCATGAACTTACCAAAGCGGAGAAAAAAACTATGCTGCCGAAGCGAATCAGAGTTTGCTACCCTCCGCGAACTCTGCGGAGTGCGAAATGCAGAAAACTCCGCAAACTCTGAACAGAGCCAAGTTAACTGCCCAGGCCTACTTTCTTGTAATTCTGGGGTGTGAGGGGAACAAAGATTGTAACAGCATCTACACAAATCAAGACACTTGCTTGTTGTTGCGCAAATGAGAAATATTTGCTGAAAAACTACGTCAGTGTGAATTCTGGGGCCGTTTCAGTGTCTGTAAATGTCAGTGGCTGCCAGACCATGCCATAGTGATATCTGCAGCAGGAGCTCAAACACGGGTCACCGCCTACATGATGCTACATCCTCACTACTCTGCTGAACTTGCGTAGCGCCTTTGCTACACCTATTTTTTGTGTGGCGCTTTCCTTTCTCAATTCCTAGGACTTCAGGGATGTGACAGTGACAGCAGCACCCCCACTCTGAAAACTGCCCCAGCCCATACAGACTCCCCAGCTACAACATCACTTCCCTCCTAATCCCATGGACCGCTTCAAACCACTCCCCCCTGCTCAACCTCCCTCCATTGACCCCAGTCACCCTCGACCCCTGCCTCAAACCTTAAACTCCCTCAGCTCTATAGCACAGCAATTGGAAAGAATGGAGCAGAACATGGACTCCCTTGCTGCTGAGTTCCTTCACCTACAACAAGACCTTCTCAACAGGGCCAAGCCACCGTGCTCCCTCCCCCCCGAAGTGTTGTGCTCCTACTTCACTCAATTCATCTCACATAGCGCCACAGTGCACCCCTCGTCCCTCCAGCCCATCATCGAGCCAGACCCTCAGTCCCAACAGGGATAGCCAACCTTTTTCAGTACCGAAACCTGTTGAATTCTTCGACACGCACCTAGCGCTGGACCAGAAGTCAGCCCCTATCCACATCCCTCTTATTATCGGCACCAACAGATAGCGAATACTGTCCACTCGCCTAGCCCCCTGCTCAGTACACCCCTGTCCACCTAACTCCCCCCATCATAGTGGCACCCTGTCCTCTCTTGCATGCTCCTAAACTGCAGATCAGCAGTACAACACGCTACGAACATTGCTGAAGCTCTTCTCGCAGAAGAAATTGACATCGCCTTCCTCACTGAATCCTGGCTCAGTGCCCCCTCCACCCCCATTCTTTACATTCTCACCCCTCCAGGGTACAAACTCATCAGACAAGACAGGCCGATCAAAACTGGGGGGGTCTAGCTATCATGCACAGAGATGGAATACAGATTACCAAACTCAAACCTGCAGTATACCTTTTGTTTGAATACCTAGGCGTCGAACTCACTACAAAGGGCACCCGACCAATCAAATTCCACACTATCTACCATCCTCCAGGAGATCGTACCCTCTTCCCAGAAGAACTAACAGACCTCATAGCACGATTCTCCTTGACAGACACCAAAGACTTGTTCTTGGGTGACCTCAATATCCACTGGAACGACCCAGAAGACTCCACTGTCCTGAACCTTTCCAACCTTCTGGAAATATATAACCTCAAGGAACTCTGCAACAAACCAACCCACATCAAAAGTGCAACTCTAGATGCGATCATAACAAACAACGATCTGATCTCCTTGAGAGAGATTTCTCCCACTGACTGGTCCGACCACCACCTCATTCTGTTCAAGATTGACACACCTGCCAACCTCCAACCTACCCGTGTTGTCAAACCCAAAATCTTAACCAGAAACATCAAAGAAATACCTCTATCTGAACTTGAAGCCAAGATTCTTCCCAGTCTTCAACTCCATCCCTCATCATGGACGGCGGACGACCTCACTTCTCACTTCAACTCATCAATGGCAAAGGTCTTAGACCAAGTGGCTCCTCTCAAACTCAAACAACTGAGGAGAACAAAATCTAAATCCTGGTTTAACGTGGAGCTGAATAATGAAAGTCGCCAACTCAGACAAACAGAAAGGTCTTGAAGACAAAACCCCTCATCCCTGAACCTAACACATCTTAGATCTGCTAGACTGTCTTACAAAAAACACACCTTCGATGAAAAGGCATATTTTTTCAGCAGCCAACTAGATCTAACAAAAAACAGACCAAGAGAACTATTTAACATTGTTAAAAGCCAAACTAATTGCACTCCCTCTCCAAGAAATCAAAGCCACCAATGAGCGATGTGAAGAAATTGCCACCTTCTTCACAAATAAAGTCGCTAAAATTGATCAATCCTTCTTACCAACTGCTAACCCCCCTTCCCCCTTTACTGGCCCCCCTTCAACCTCCATGGACCACTTGGAAAGAGCTCTTAACAAGGACAATCAAACCTACCTCCAGCTCAAAAACAATGCGCACTGGGCCGACTTTGAGCTAATGTCGGAAAACGAGGTCTTCAATATAATTTCCATTCTAAAACCTTCCGCCCGCACCATTACCCCCTCCCTTCCGCAATCATAAAAGAACTCAACCACACCATCTCTCCTTTCTGGATAAAAATCATCCTAGCCTCTCACCTCAGGCTGTGTCCCGGACTCCCTTCAACTAGGACAAATCACACCCATTCTAAAGGAAACCTGGGCTGACCCTAATGATCTTAACCTCAGACCCATCTCTAACCTCCCATTCCTTGCCAAAACATTAGAGAAATGCGTTCTCCTCCAACTCAATAATCACATTAATGAGTTCAACCTCCTGGATGCCTTCCAGTCTGGGTTCAGAAAAGGCTATAGCACGGAAACAGCTATGCTCAACGTCACCGATGACATTCACAAGGCACTAGACGAACAGGATGCCTGCCTACTCATCCTTATCGACCTTTTTGCCGCATTCAACACTGTAAACCACCCAGCCCTCTCGGAGACCCTGTTGAAACGGTCCGGCATCAATGGCACAGCACTAAAATGGTTCACCTCCTGCCTTCAACACTGTACGCAACAAAGTAATATTAACTACTGTCTCTCAAAACCAACTAAAGTTACACTGGGAGTTCCGCAAGGCTCGATCCTCTCCCGTCCCTCTTCAATCTCTTCATGGAGCCCCTCACAATCATATTGAAAAAAGCCGGAGTGAATTACCACCTTGATGCGGACGACACCCAAATCTATTTCAGGACCAAGTCTCCCAGCGACATTCTACTCCTTAATACTACCCTAACCGAGATCCAAACTTGGTTCAACTTTAACCACTTAAAGCTCAACCCTGACAAAACGGAACTAATCCTATTTTCTCCAAAAAGTAACCATCGCCCAATCCAAGAGTGGCTGTAGAATCTGGTTGCCCTAAACTGCCCCCTTAACCTATCCGACTCAGTCAAGTCTCCAGGCATCACCCTTGACAAGAACTTATCTATTGAGACCCACATCAAAAACTCTGCAAAAAGTGCTCTTTTCTCTCTAAAACACCTCAAGAAAGTGAAACCTTTTCTACCTCATGATGACCTCAAGACAGTAGTTCAATCCATAGTTCTCTCTACAATCGACTTCGGAAACGTCACCCTTACAGGGACTCCTAAAGCACACCTAGCCCCTCTTAGGGCAGTGCTGAACATGGCCACTTGACTCGTATCTGGAGTAAAAAGATTTGAACACATCACTCCAGCTCTCAACTCCCTCAACTGGCTTCCCATGGAAGGGAGATGTATCTACAAATTGGCCTGCTTCACACACAAAACCCTCCACTCTCCGGCCCCCAACTACCTGAACAACAAACTGGTAAGAGCAGGTCAATCCAGAACACTAAGAAGCACCAACTCACTCCTCCTTATTCCTCCAAAAGTGAAAAAGAAAAGTACCCAATACCGATCGTTCTCTGACAACGCTCCCAGGATATGGAACGCTCTCCCTGGAGTCCTCAGATGAAACCCCTCCTTCTCCTGTTTCAAAAGGGACCTCAAATTCCTTCTCCTAAACAAATACTTTCATGACCAAGGTCAACTAGCCCAGTCTTCCTTATCCAAGTTGTCTCCCCTCTCCCTGGACTCTCATGGATAGTGGGTGACCGGACGATGTCATTCTCGCCCTTTCTTTTGCTCTCTCCCCCTCCGCTGTACTGCATATTCATTCATTCCCTTGTTTTATTTGGATCTATGGTTTGCTTCTGTACTGTAGGCCTACTATGCAAATGTAATGTCCTCCTGCTGTGTACTGTGTGGATGTAAAGCGCTCGGATACCTACGGGTCAAGCTAGCGCTATATACATCTTTAAATAAATATAAATAAAATAAATAAGTAGATGAAGAGTAAAAAACCTAGAGAGTGAGGGACTTTTAGACCACGAGACAGCGCGCCCCATCATGAGAGAGAGAGGTGCAAAGCAGAGAAACCTAGAGAACAAAAGCATGAGAGGAAGAAAAAAACAGGCGGTACAAAAAAAAAATGAAAGATCAGGAGAAAGAAGAAATACAGAGTGCCTGGAAAAAGTAGAACAGGGGGTGGAGGAGAGAGAGGCCAGACAGACCGAGAGACAAAGAACCACAGATGCTAGCAGCTGTCTCTACCTGGGCAGACAGGTTCCTCCAGTGTGGGGGAGGGGAGCCGAAGAGCCCGGGGGAGCAGGGCTGGCTGGCAGGAAGGAATGAACGTGCCACCACCAGCTCTGCTTCCTCTCCTGAGAAAGAAGGAAGTTTGCAAAGCTGATGCCTTTGTTTCACCCGCACGATGTGAGACAAGCCTGCACTGCTCCTGCCTTTGTTTCACCCACTCTATGTGAGAGAAGCCTGCACTGCTCCTGCCTTTGTTTCACCCACTCTATGTGAGAGAAGCCTGCACTGCTCCTGCCTTTGTTTCACCCGCTCAATGCGAGAGAAGCCTGCACTGCTGCTGTCTTTGTTTTGCCAGCTCTATGTGAGAGAAGCCTGCACTGCTCCTGCCTTTGTTTCACCCGCTCCATGCGAGAGGAGCCTGCACTACTGCTGCCTTTGTTTTGCCAGCTCTATGCAAGAGAAGCCTACGCTGTGTACAACCTTTGTTTCACCCGCTCCATGCGAGAGAAGCCTGCGCTACTGCTGCCTTTGTTTCACAAGCTCTATGTGAGAGAAGCCTGCACTGCTGCTGCCTTTGTTCCACCCGCTCCATGCGAGAGAAGCCTGCGCTACTGCTGCCTTTGTTTCACCCGCTCCATGCGAGAGAAGCCTGCACTGCTGCTGCCTTTGTTTCACCCGCTCAATGCGAGAGAAGCCTGCACTGCTGCTGCCTTTGTTTCACCCGCTCTATGCAAGAGAAGCCTACGCTGTGTACAACCTTTGTTTCACCCGCTCAATGCGAGAGAAGCCTGCACTGCTGCTGCCTTTGTTTCACCCGCTCCATGCGAGAGAAGCCTGCGCTACTGCTGCCTTTGTTTCACAAGCTCTATGTGAGAGAAGCCTGCACTGCTGCTGCCTTTGTTTCACAAGCTCTATGTGAGAGAAGCCTGCACTGCTGCTGCCTTTGTTTCACCCGCTCAATGCGAGAGAAGCCTGCACTGCTGCTGCCTTTGTTTCACCCGCTCAATGCGAGAGAAGCCTGCACTGCTGCTGCCTTTGTTTCACCTGTTTAATGCGAGAGAAGCCCGCACTGCTGCTGCCTTTGTTTCACCCGCTCCATGCGAGAGAAGCCTGCACTGCTGCTGCCTTTGTTTCACCCGCTCCATGCGAGAGAAGCCTGCACTGCTGCTGCCTTTGTTTCACCCGCTCCATACAAGAGAAGCCTGCACTGCTGCTGCCTTTGTTTCACCCGCTCTACGTGAGAGAAGCCTGCACTGCTGCTGCCTTTGTTTCACCCGCTCAATGCGAGAGAAGCCTGCACTGCTGCTGCATTTGTTTCACCCGCTCAATGCGAGATAAGCCTGCTCTACTGCTGGCTTTGTTTCACCCGCTCCATGCGAGAGAAGCCTGCGCTACTGCTGCCTTTGTTTCACAAGCTCTATGTGAGAGAAGCCTGGCCTGCAATCACATGGGCTGTGTCTAGCTGCATGTGTGAGGGACAGTACCCAGCTGAGACCAGTGCTGATCCGGTCTTGTGGAAGATGTGAGCTTGAACGTCTGTGCACGGTACTGTACCTGCTCTGTATGTGAGGGAAGCCTGCACAGCAGATACCTGCACTGGGGCTTTGAGGGTTCAGGAAGCTCTCACCTTGGTGACCTTTGCTCACCCTGTTGTGTGGGTATGAGGGAAGCTGGCATTGCAGCTGCCTGTGATGTACCCATCCTGTGTGTGCACAGAGTTGCATTTCCATCTCCAGTGCTAGATTTATTAGTTTGCGTGAGGAGAGGTTGCACTGATGCGCCCTTCAAGGAAAGCCTGCTCGTGCCCAAAGAGGAGGCTGCCCTCCTGCCTTGAATGCAGATTGGCATGCTGCGGCATGCTGTAGCAGACTGTGGTCACTCTGCCATTCAAGTACAGATGCGCAGTAAACAGGAAATTGCTAATTTGCTTAGGACGTCAGCACTTGCGGCGCACGCCTTCGACCTCAACCAGAGGTGTAAATACAGGTCTCCGTGCAGTACAGACTGTGCACGGTCAGCAGCTCTGCCTGACAGACAACACCTCAGACAAACATGAAGGACCCACCTGTTGAAGAGTGGAGCGCAGAGCCAGGGCTTCATCGTGACATCAGGACCCCGAGGGTGTGCTTCGACCGCCTCCCACTGAGGCGTACGGGAGATGTTACGGCCCAACACAAGCAGTGGAATGAAGAACTAACCCAGTAAAATGAGTCAGTGGAACAGAACCATTAGCTAACTCCCTATAGCTGCTGAGGGGGGTGACCTCTGACCCCTAGGGTAAGACAGTCAGGATTGGACAACAAAAGTGTCGGTGGCAAAAATGATCAAATACACAGCAGGATTTGGTAGCAATTGTGGCAAACCTATAATTTTGTTCAAAGCTGCCATAGAATTGCATCATTTCGGTGGCCCGGACTATACGCCAAGGTACTTCACGGTGTGAGGGTATGCAGGGAGAAGCGGTCATGACATTCTGCCATTCCAAAGGACACTGCCGAGTATTAAAATGTGGGAGTAACCCTGCACCACTTTCTCAAGTGGGCGCTGGTAGGGCAGAGGGTGCGATAAACCAACAAGGTCAGACTGGCCTATAAGGCAATGAGGCAGACCCTGGAGGGCTGGTCTGACCGGTCAGAGCGTGGACCACTGGTGGGCCTGATTTATGGTCTGCTGGCCCAGTTTTTACGGTTGATTTCCATGATATTAACATAAACATTGCCTGCTGCCAGCTCAAACCCAGGCAGCCTTTCATACCTTGTAAAACACTTAAAGAGTGCATATTTAGAAGTTAAAAACTACACACTTTGCAAACAGGGGTCACTCTTTACCAACCTGATTCTTTAATGGGGGCCACCTTCATTTTGGTGCTGGGCCTATTTTCCGTCCCAGTCCGACCCCAACAATTAGGCCCTGCACCTGGGACTCACCTTACCACTGAGCAGACACTCAGTCCAGACAGTTCTATAACCGAGAAAGCCACCCTGGCCAGATCGCACAATCCGTTTAGTTGCAAAAGACATGCCAAGAATTTACCAGGGCTCAAAGCAGCACATTACTTCCCGCTGGTTGGCTCTATTGTCGTTTGTTAGGCTTGATTCTGGTTCAATGGCTTGCTTTGTCCATCTTGTGTTTGTCCATTCCCTCTCCCATAACCGCTTTATTGCGGTCCTTTCACCGCTCATGTTCAGGGAACTACTTTTTTCTTTTTGCTTAAGCAGTCCATGAGAGTGCTTGTGTTTTCCAGCTGTCTCTCCCTTGTATGCTTCTAGCAAATCATGCTCCATGTTTCTCTCTCTCTCTCTCTCTCTCTCTCTCTCATCTGTGTGCGTCTGTTCCCCTGTACGCTTCATGTTGCGTTCACACTTGTGCTTCTCCCTTATGGCCATGTCTGAACTGGGGTGGCGTGGTGAGCAAAATAACCATGGATTCAACCCAGATCTATTCCGTCCATCACCTTTTTGTGTTGCATCTTCTCCCTTTGACCCCATGTTTTCCCTTCTTGTTTTGCCTCTCTGCCCTCTTTTCTTCACCCACCCCCAAGTGGTTCTCCGCAACCATTCCCCCGCCCCTTTCCACCCATTTACAAAACCTGCTTCTCCATCCCCTCCCACCCCTATTTTATTCCAAGGTAGCCGGCAAATTGTTGCCTTCCCATTCTCTTTATGAATAAAACTGATCATATATATTTGCTCCAAGGGGTGTGTCCAAAATACGAACAGCACTCAGAGCAGGTTCGCCTTTCCCCAATCAGCGTTTAATAGTATGGGCAAAACACTTCAGTCGGTGAATTCAAGCATTTTGACCGTCCATCTGTGGTGTTATTACGGACTACATCCCCCAGCAAGCAACATGCAGACTCATTGAGAGAAGCCTAATTAGGCATATGATGACGCTTTATAAGGAGGATAACACAATGCTGGTTAGCATGATGGAGATATGCTTACGAAATAATTTCTTCATGATTCAGCAGATGTGTTTCCAACAAACTAGAGGTGTGGCGATGGGATCCTGCTGCTCCCCTAGTTATGCGTGTTTACACATGGGACCATGGCAGAAGCAGATCCTTGGAGTCACACATTCTGAAACCCTTCGTGACCATGTAGTGAGCCTTTTCAGGTATATAGATGATTTATTTATTATCTGGAAAGGGGAAGAAAGGTTGGCAGTTTCTTTTATAGAGGAACTGAATGAGAATGCCTTGAACCTGCATGTTACCTCTCATTCAAGTACCTCCTCAGTGAACTTCTTAGATGTGGAAGTTTACATAGAGAATAATACTATTCAAACCAAGTTACATCGTAAAGCCAGAGCAGGTAACACCCTACTGCACGCCTCGAGCCATCACCCCAAACACCTTATTTATAGCACCCCCTATGGGGAGATGCTACGCATCAAGCGTATTTGTAGCAGACAGGAAGATGCGAGGGATGCTCAGGAGGCCTGTCAATTACGCTTTTTGGCTAGAGGCTACTCAGATAGAGTTATCAAAGCAGCAATAGTGAGAACGGCAGCTTTAACCAGAGAGGAGGCACTTACTACTAAAGGGATGAAGGAAACAAGCAGCCCCACTCCTAAACCTGAACACATACGTTTAATCTCAACTTTCAGCAAACGACATCATATAATTCGAAAAATCATGGGAAAACATTGGGCTCTAATCAACAATGATCCCAGCCTTAAAATGGGATCTTATACCTCTCCCACAATCACCTACAGGAAGGCTTTATCTATGGAAAACGGTCTGGTGAGCAGTAGTCCGGAAGTCTTGGCTAAGCCTAACTGGCTAAGCTCACGCACAGGGGTTTTTAAGTGCGCTTCCTGTAAAGCTTGTAGATATGGCGTGAACATGACATCGTACGCAACAGCCTTTTCAGATCATAAGACTCCAATTTCAAAATATTTGACCTGCAAAACGGGGTTTGCCGTTTGTTTTGGAGTCCCCTTGCCCTTTAAGATATGTGGGGAGCACAAAGCTCCCGGTACATAAAAGGGTGCTCCAGCATATGAGGGCAATTACCAACTGCGACGAAACTTACCCAGTCGCCAGACACTTTAATGACTGCCATAAGAGAGATTTGAACCTTCTGAAATATTATGCAATTTTTGCAGTCATGCCTCTCAGGAGGGGGGGCAATAGAGAAGGGATGCTTCGCAGATTGGAAACACACTATATTTTGAACCTAGATGGTAAACAACCTACAGGTTTAAATGCTAGCGAGGATTTTCATACGTGTCTGTATTCTTTACTTCAATAATAGAAGTGATTTCCCAAAATGTATGCATACTCTGGGTTCAAATTCAACATATAGGTCTTACGCTGAAATAGGTTCGATTTTTGGACCTTATACTAGTAATGGTGTTTCTTAGCATGTCGCTTTTTAAATATGTGAAAATGAAATGAATTCAATCTTTTTAGCATTTGTCGCACATTATTCACTATATTTTGCTCTAGCATATAGGTTGCACTATTTTATTAATCTGCACTTTTGGGCACATTTATTAATGGACAGCGTTATCATGAGACTGCCCAATGGGAATTAATAGTATTATGGAATTCGCATGAACATAAATCATTGGTGCCAATAAGTCAACATTTGTTGTGTGCATATGTAATACTGTATTTTACAATTATGCACCGAACACTGTAATTGTGGTTCAAGAGACCCGACCAGATATTGCATTTAACTCTATTTTAGAATTAATTTCAAACGCATTCATCGGTTAAGTTAAGTTTACAACTATAATGAATCAATGTTTGTAAACAGATTTATGTGATTTTAGAACGATATGGTTTTAAAATGTCAAACGAACTCCATTAGATATTTTTATTATGTCTATGATGACGTTGTTGTAATTATTTTTGCACTGCCACTTTAAATATCCGGATAACCCTCCCTAACGTGTCATGTGATCAAGGGCCCGCGTCCTGTAGGTGCCTTCCTCCACTGAATGAGGTGGCCGCGTCTGAAAAATGACATGCCCGAGTTATGGCACCTTTTTTTGTTTTTCCTTCTGCTGTACACCATTGTCATTTTTGCCGAGGCTGTACAGTATTAACAAAATGCAACGGGATAGCCAATAGGCAAGACCTATTGGCTTTGCCAATGCTCGTTTTACAGCAGCAGGTACCGTCATGTGGCCGGAATGCATCACCCCAGGGCTTGCCCTCAGCCACCACTTCCTGTGACCATGAATGCTCCTCAGTCACAGTGGTGTGACGTGACTCACGGACAATAGGGCTGGTCACTGGTGTCTGAGGTGAGGCTAGGATCCCTCGCCCTCCCTCCCGGCCGCCACCGCGAGCTTTGATCATTCCCACGCACACCACCTCTTGTGCAAGGGCTCACGCCACAAGTATGTGGCAGCGACTGCTGCCAGAAGCGCAGAGCGCCGCTGCCATGTTTGTTTACTCATTGACTCACTCATCCATGCCTGGATCTAGAAGCCCCACTCACTCTCAGCCAATCAGAGACTGTCAGGAAGAGGAGGCCCCTTACCAGAAGGAGCTACCTGCAGCAACGGGAAATTTGATTGGCGAGTGAAATAGGGGTGGGGGGTATTGTTTTATATAATAGGTGCACCGCTGGAGAAGGCCTGTGCTCCTGTGCTTTAGTCTGCAGTCGGATAGTGTCCTGGCTGCGGGTGTGCCGAGAACCATCAAAGATACAGAGCTTCTCTGCACCATATGGGGGTGCTGGTCTTGCAGGCTTCGTATAAGCTACTTACCTTTGATAACGCTCTTTCTGGTGGACCTAACTATGGATGCCTCATTTTAGGATTATTCCCAGGCACTCACCTGGATCCAGAATATTTTTTAGCACAGTCCCTGTTGTCCAACGGCTCGGCACAGACTCTACACCGCCCCGAAGTGACGGCCAGGACTGCATATAAGCACCCCCTATGCGCCCTGACAGCACTATCCATACCCGTGCATACAGAACTCAAATCGAATTATTCATGCCTGGAGCAAACCTGCAATTTGGGACCTTTTAAAAGAGGCCATTCCACAAAAGGGGAGGTGGGTGCGGACTCTGCAGCTGGATAGAGGATCCGCACGAGGGAGGGTTACCGAAGGTAAGTTACTTGTTCTTCTGATAGAGGCTTCTAACCACAGATCCCTCGTCTTTGGAACAGAAACCAAAGCAGACGCTCCCCTGGTTCCGGATCAGTGGAACGACTGACCAAAACGTTATCCAGGACCGAACAACCAAAAACACCCTTCCCGTCGGACTGAACCAGGAAGGCAAGAATACTTTGTAAACGGGCAAGGATGCCCACTTCACAGCCCGACCTATATCAAGAACAGGTACTCCATGTGCCAACGCAGTGGTAGCAGTCTTGGCCCTGGTGGAACGTCCTTCTGGAGGCTGCTTCGTGTCCAACGCAGAGGACAATCAACGGAGATAAAGTGGATTCGGCTCTGCATTACCTTGCTTCGTCTCGGAGAAACCAACAAAGAGCTGATCATTCACCCGAAGGCCTCTGGTATGATCGATGTAAAAGATCGGTGCTCTTCTAGGGTCCGAACTATAGAGTCTCCCCTCATTCGTGGGGTGAGATGGTGCAAACAAAGTTGGCTGTGTGATGGACTGTCTAACATCAGAGGGAGTCACCACCGTTGGTGGGAATTCCGCTCGGGCTCCCACCACTATAGTCCAAAAAGACAGAGTTTGAAGCCCATTCACACAACGAGCGGAAGTTATCGCAATGAGAAACACCATCTTCAGGGTGAGGAGACAGTGAACAGCTGAGTGATGGCTCAAAAGCAGTACACATATAAAAAGTAAGGACAAAATTGAGGTCCCATTGTGGCATTATGAAGGTTTTAGGAGGAAACGTGGATCAGACGTAAGAAATCACAGGCGATCTGAAGGACAGTTAGTCCGATAAATGCAAAAAAAGCTGAGGAGGGCCAACAGATCACGTTCAACCACACCCACTGCAATTCTGTGTTGGGCCAAACTCAAAACAAACAACCATGCATCAGACAGTGTGGCCTGCAATGGGCCTATACTACAGGTGCTACACCCAGCCACTAACTTGCCCCAGCCTTTGGCATAAACAGACTTTGTCGAAGGGCGCCTGGACATGGAGATGAAATTCACCACTCTGGGAGGGAGAACGAATGCAGTCAAATGCTGCCACTCTGTCTTGATGCATGGAGAAGTAGATTGGGACGGCCAGGGTGCAAAACCTTGCCCTGCTGCTGCAACAGAACATGTAAATGTATGTGTCTTGTAAAGCGCACTGCTGTCCTGAGGCGTCGTGGCGCTGTAGAACGCTGGGGAACCCGTCCTGGCTATCCCTGTGAGATGGTCCGTACTGGGTATCTCCAAGGTGAAACCAGGCATCCCCGGCGAATGTGGGGGGCCGTTGTAGAGATGAGGCAAGCTAATGCCCAGAGTTGCCGAGTGTGATCCCTGGTTAGAGTAGGCACCAAGGCGAGAATTATCACGCTGCTGATCCTGGTCCACGACCCTGCCGCGTCGGGAATTGAACCCTGGTCCCGGGCCGTTCTCTGCTTCCGGGTCTGCCGCCTCTAACCAGTGAGCCACACCACTCGTAGTCGTCCTCCCATCCTCGCAAAGCCGCAGCCGGATGGGAGGACGGGTGCCAATGCACGGACATTCTGGGTACAGCACTCTCCTGGATCAAACCAGAACTACCAGGATGGCTCGGGCCAAGTCGTCCCTGATCTGCAGAATTCTGGGTAGGAGGGGTAGCGGCAAGAAGCATACAGGAGCCCTGTGCCCCACCCTAGGCAGAACGCATCTCAGAGCGAGCGGCTTCTGGGAAACTCCTGTGTGGAAAAGTGCTGACATTGCGTGTTCTCAGAGGTGGCTTCCTTTTCATTGGTGGAAGACGCCCCTCGCCACGTCTGGGCGCGTCAGCCATTCGTGGTCGGCTAGGTGTCGCCGGCTCAGTTTGTCCGCCCCGGCGTTTAAAGATCCTGCAAGATAGTGAACGACAGGAAAATCCACTGATGTCGACCCAATTGTGTCCTGCCTTGCTGCAAAAGCACATTGCAGGGGTGTGGTCTGTGAGGACCTGGACCAGCCCTCCTTTGCGGGCTGCAGGAAAATGGCCACAACTCCAACAGGTTGATGTGGAGACAGTTCTCTGCTGCCGATTGTGTCCTGCTCTGGAGCCCTGACGTGCCAGAGCTGGTTCCAGTTCTGGAGTACTGAACCCGGGTCTAGAGGCCACATGCAGACCACGGCTCAGCTCTGGAGACTTCCCACAGAGTACCGAGTCCAGTTCTGGAGTATAGCACCCTGTTCTAGATCCCTGGTGAGCTAGCACTGGTTCCAGTTCTGGAGTGTAGTGCCCTGTTCTAGAGACCTGGTGAGCTAGCACTGGTTCCAGTCCTGGAGTGTAGCGCCCTGTTCTAGATCCCTGGTGAGCTAGCACTGGTTTCAGTTCTGGAGTATAGCGCCCTGTTCTAGATCCCTGGTGAGCTAGCACTGGTTCCAGTTCTGGAGTATAGCGCCCTGTTCTAGATCTCTGGTGTGCTGGCACTGGTTCCAGCTCTGGAGTCCTTATCTGAAGTAAAGTGCCCTGCACTGGAGCCTTGGTGAGATAGCACTGGTTCCAGTTCTGGAGTGTAGCGCCCTGTTCAGGATCCCTAGTGAGCTAGCACTGTTTCCAATTCTGGAGTATAGTGCCCTGTTCTCGATCTCTGGTGAGCTAGCACTGGTTCCAGTTCTGGAGTATAGCGCCCTGTTCTAGATCCCTGGTGAGCTAGCGCTGGTTCAAGTTCCGGAGTGTAGCGCCCTGTTCTAGATCCCTGGTGAGCTAACGCTGGTTCCAGCTCTGGAGTGTAGCGCCCTGTTCTAGATCCCTGGTGAGGTTCGGTGCATTCCATTGGATGCATTCCAGTGCATTCCATTGGGTCTGCCTGCCTAGGCAGACCAAATGGAATGCACCATCAGCCAATCGGAGGTTGGGTGGGGGGGGGGGCACTAATATATCATGTTAAGTTGTGGTCTGCTCCGGCCTCTTTACTTTTAGGAATAAACTGCTTTTTAAATGACCCCCGGATTAACGGAAGTGAAGCAGCCACTTCCGGGTCCCCTCTGGACCTATTCTGATGAAACGTTTGTAAGTTCCCTATATATTTACATACACAGGGGCGCACAGAACAGATCAAGTGCAAACAGCAATAAACCAAGCCTGAGACGAGTAATGTATGTTCTACACACAGTACAGGCACAGTTAAAAGGATGAGTCTTTGTGCCCATTGGGCTAAAAGTACCATCTCCGAGCCGTGGACAGCACACAGGAGCACCGACATTATGCGGCAGTGGGCCAGAAAATCATGTGGTACCTTTGATTCAATTATGCGACAGGGAAAGACGCATTATATCCACCTCTTTACTCTAAAAACGGCTCTGCAGAGCAGTGCATTTCATATTTATGATAAATCATGCATCTTTCTCACTCGGAGATATTTATACACTCAACATAGGAGACCTTAAAAAGAGTTGCAAATAAATGTTGATGGCTAGAGTGAATCAGAGGGACGCCCGACAATAGTGAGTCAGTCAGTCAGTCAGTCAATCACTTTTATTCGATTTTTAAAAAATCATAAAAAGACACAGGATACATTTCAAAGGTTACACATACAGAAAAGTTAAATAACACAGGGAAAATATTTACATAATATATACATAGTGATTCATAGATCATAGCAGCTGAATGTAAAGTGACTTGAGCGCAAGCAATTCCTATATACAATGGAAAAGGATAAAAAGGTACATTTAAAATATATAAAACATCGCTAAATCTATTTTCTTGTGAGAGTTAAATTCTTAAGAACAGTTGCCTTTAAAAAATTTCGTTTATAATCAATCCATTATTACATTTTCTGCGCTTTTTATTGATGCGTACTCCTGCTACTAAAAACTTGCTACATGAAAGGTGACGTGTGCATTGTGCAAAAGTTGCAGGAATAAGAGGGCTGGCCTCACGTGTAAGAAGCGGGCCTCTCTAAGGATGGGGACAAGATATTTCCTTCTGATTTTATCATAGTGATCACAGAACATGATAAAATGTAAGGTGTCCTGGGGTGAGAAGTTATCACAATCACAAGGTTTATTATTTTCCAGGGTCTCCCATCTATAGTATGAGCCCAATAAAAAGTAAATTAAATTCAACCGAAATCTAATTAAAAGAAAACGGTGGAAAGAGTTGTTTACAAGTATCAGGTAGGGTTCTGGACCTGGAACAGTTTTCAGTGTGAAATTCCTTCTCACAGTAAATTTCATAAGTTCAGTTTCCTCTCGCTCTAAAATAAAGAGGTTCAATAGTGAGTCACCAGAGGGGCGCCTGACAATAGTGAGTCACCAGAGGGGCGCCTGACAATAGTGAGTCACCAGAGGGGCGCCTGACAATAGTGAGTCACCAGAGGGGCGCCTGACAATAGTGAGTCACCAGAGGGGCGCCTGACAATAGTGAATAACCAGAGGGACGCCTGACAATAGTAAACGAATAGAGGGACGCCTGACAATAGTGAACCAACAGAGGGACGCCTGACAATAGTGAACCAACAGAGGGACGCCTGACAATAGTGAACCAACAGAGGGACGCCTGACAATAGTGAACCAATAGAGGGACTCCTGACAATAGTGAACCAATAGAGGGACGCCTGACAATAGTGAACCAATAGAGGGACGCCTGACAATAGTGAACCAATAGAGGGACGCCTGACAATAGTGAACCAACAGAGGGACGCCCGACAATAGTGATCCAATAGAGGGACGCCTGACAATAGTGAACCAACAGAGGGACGGCCGACAATAGTGAACCAATAGAGGGACGCCTGACAATAGTGAACCAATAGAGGGACACCTGACAATAGTGAACGAATAGAGGGACGCCCGACAATAGTGAACCAATAGAGGGACGCCCGACAATAGTGAACCAATAGAGGGACGCCCGACAATAGTGAACCAATAGAGGGACGCCTGACAATAGTGAATCAACAGAGGGGCGCCTGACAATAGTGAATCAGAGGGACGGCTGGTAAAAGGGAGTCACCAGAGGGACGGCTGACAATAGTGAATCACCAGAGTGACGCCCGACAATAGTGAATCACCAGAGGGACTCCTGACAATCGTGAATCAGAGGGACGGCTGGAAAAAGGGAGTCACCAGAGGGACGGCTGGCAATAGTGAATCACCAGAGGGACGCCCGACAATAGTGAAACAATAGAGGGACGCCTGACAATAGTGAACGAATAGAGGGACGCCCGACAATAGTGAACCAATAGAGGGACGCCCGACAATAGTGAACCAATAGAGGGACGCCCGACAATAGTGAACCAATAGAGGGACGCCCGACAATAGTGAACCAATAGAGGGACGCCCGACAATAGTAAATCAATAGAGGGTGCCTGGCATCAGTGAATCAACAGAGGGGCGTGTGACAACAGTGAACCAACAGAGGCTTTGGCACACCTGGAGCTTCTCCTTTTAGAGTGGGTCTCTCTCCAAGCGTCCTGCACGGCCATGAGACTTGTAAATAAAGTTTTACACACTCTGCCGTGTCACGTTTGCAGACTTTGCACAGTTAGGGCACATGGACATGAGAAGGCAGCGAGGTCTGAGGGGAGGCGGTTAGGTTGGTCAGCAGAAGGCATGGGTGATATTTGCTATATTCAGTGACCTTCCTGGCAGTGGTCCCTCCACCTCGTGACCACCAGTAATCCCCTTGATCCTGGCCCAGCTCGGAGTCAACAGGGCCAGGAGTCGACAACATAAAGTGCATTTCACATTTTTGCCTTCATCAGCTTCCTCTCGTCCAGGACTGGGGCTGCGGTGCCAAGTCTGGGCCTAAACCAAACAGAAGCAGAATGTGCCCTCATCTGCAGCAGCGCTGGGCGCTGCCACCTGCGGGCATGTCCCTGGGACATGACCTGGGGTGGATGCACACCAGCTGATGGGGAGTGCCAAGGCTCTCCCCAACAAGTACCGCCCTCTAAAGACAACATGGTGAACAACCACATGCGGCTAGGCCTCGGCTCTTGCTGCTATGAAGACAACATGGTGACCAACCCCGGGCTGCTAGGATGAGCTCTCTCTGCTATGAAGACAACATGGTGACCAACCCCGGGCTGCTGGGCTCGGATATCTCTGCCATGAAGAGAGCATGGTGATCAACCCCAGGCTGCTGCGCTCTGCTCTCTGCTATGAAGACAACATTGTGACCAACCCCGGGCTGCTGGGGCTCGGCTCTCTCTGCTATGAAGACAACATGGTGACCAACCCCAGGCTGCTGGGCTCTGCTCTCTCGGCTATGAAGACAACATGGTGACCAACCCCAGGCTGCTGGGCTTGGCGCTCTCGGCTATGAAGAGAGCTTGGTGACCAACCAGAGCTGCTGGGCCCGACTCTCTGAAGACAAAATGGTGACCAACCCCAGGCTGCTGGGCTGGGATCTCTTTGCAAAGACATCATGGTGACTAACCCATGGCTGGTATCTCTCTGCTATTATAACAACATGGTGACCAACCCCGGGCTGGCCGGGGAAGCTCTTGCTGCTATGAAGACAACATGGTGACCAACCCCGGGCTGCTGGGCTTGGATCTCTTTGCTATTAAAACAACATGGTGACCAACCCACAGCTTGCCGGGTAAGTTCTTTCTGCTATGAAGACAACATGGTGACCAACCCCGGGCTGCTGAGCTCTGCTCTCTCTGCTCGGACAACAACATGGTGACCAACCCCAGGCTGCTGAGCTCTGCTCTCTCTGCTCGGACAACAACATGGTGACCAACCCCAGGCTGCTGGGCTGTTAAATCGCAGTTTACAAACGTGAACATCACCGGCGCCATCTTGCCTAACAAGAGCCATTATCCGCACGTAAACGGCATCCATTTTAGGTGCTGCGGCCATCTTGCGATTTGCAAGTCACCCACGATTCACCCTGACCTCGCAACCATCCCCGGTGCCCTGATTCAGCATGACCAAATGCACTAAGGTCATAAAACCTTGTCCTCGTGAGAAGACCCTGAAGCCACTTCCCGCCCTAAACACGTTTGTCCTTTCATCCTCCAGACCCTTCTGATAACCCACAACTGCACCTGGCCACTCGATCCAGTCCCAGGCTGTAAACCAAGCCCTGTGGACGTAGTTTATTGCCCCCACACAGCAGGACTTGTTGCAGGAACAGAAATGCTTGATCTTATCACTTGCATAACCCTTAGATATGACCGATCATACACATTTACAGATCCTGTCGGAATGTCCTGCTGCGAGATATCAATCACTAATTAAGACCTGGGTGGGGGACGACAAACTGTTGGGACTTTGAGAACCTGCTGGGGGTGGGAATTCCTAGGATGTTTGACCACCAATAAAGTTACTGTAAATTGTATAAAAAGGGGAGCAGCGAAGAAGTTGTTAGAACACCTCCTGAAGACATCCCTTGTGTCAGACCTGACGTGTTCTCCTCTGTAGCAATAAACCTGTTCTTGCTTCCCAGTGCCTGCCTCTTTATTCTGGTAACTATCGATATTGGGAATTAGAGGCCTCTTGCGCCAAACAGCCTGGGCATTCGTTAGAGATGGCTGTTTTTTTACAGGGCTCGTCTCTCTCTGCTCGGACAACAACATGGTGACCAACCTTGGGCTGCGCAGCTCAGCTCTTGCTGCTATGAAGACAACATGGTGACCAACCCTGGGCTGCGCAGCTCGGCTCTTGCTGCTATGAAGACAACATGGTGAACAACCTTGGGCTGCGCAGCTCAGCTCTTGCTGCTATGAAGACAACATGGTGAACAACCTTGGGCTGCTGGGCTCGGCTCTCTCCGCAATGAAGATAGCGTGGTAACCAACCCTTGGCTGCTGGGCTCGGCTATCTCTGCTATGAAGACAACATGGTGACCAACCCCAGGCTGCTGGGCTCGGCTATCACTGCTATGAAGACAACATGGTGACCAACCCCAGGCTGCTGGGCTCGGCTATCTCTGCTATGAAGACAACATGGTGACCAACCCCGGGCTGCTGGGCTCGGCTCTCTGCTATGAAGACAACATGGTGACCAACCCCGGGCTGCTGGGCTCGGCTATCTCTGCTATGAAGACAACATGGTGACCAACCCCGGGCTGCTGGGCTCGGCTCTCTGCTATGAAGACAACATGGTGACCAACCCCGGGCTGCTGGGCTCGGCTATCTCTGCTATGAAGACAACATGGTGACCAACCCCAGGCTGCTGGGCTCGGCTATCTCTGCTATGAAGACAACATGGTGACCAACCCCGGGCTGCTGGGCTCGGCTATCTCTGCTATGAAGACAACATGGTGACCAACCCCGGGCTGCTGGGCTCGGCTATCTCTGCTATGAAGACAACATGGTGACCAACCCCGGGCTGCTGGGCTCGGCCCTAAAGACACCTGTGGCAGCATGACCTCCGAGCCCTCCTCTGGACCGTGGTCCTCTCACACCTAGAGATGCTGGCATGGCCGTCCTTGCCTCCATCCTCACAGCACCGCAGCCTGCGGTGGCATCCTTCAACCACCAGCCGTCTCAACAAGAGACCAGATCCACAGACCCTCAAACCCCTAACCCTATGAACTCACGGACCGCCCCTTCAAGGGGGCTCCCTCTCCAAGCCTGGTTGCAGCCCCTGCAAACCCTAATGGCGCATACCAGCGCCTGAAGAAAGAGACAGGCATAACTGGGGGCTCACACGACACCAAGGTCAGAGCAGGTCAACCCCAACCCCCCGACAAACGAAGCACCCTGAAGGAAGGCTTCGAGGCACGCCCTGGAGCTATAGAACACTAGCCCCTTTCACAGGTCCATTAACTGTTTTACAGACCACAATGCAGGGGGGCTTTAGTCAGGGCCACTGGAATTATGCCCAGGAGACGGACAAAGTATGTGGCAGGGTTGACAAAATTATTCGGTGGTTTTTCAACTTGGTAACAGTCTGTGGGCATTGGCTGCACCTCATTAGTGCCAGTTTAACACCCACATTTAGGAATAAGCAATGGAAAGGTGACCCGTCAACCTTTGCAAAGGGCCTTCCTCTGCGTGGCAACACGTCGCTAGGTTTCAGTAACTGTTGGACCGTTAGAGTTAGAATTTTTTTTGTTTGCTAAAATCTGCAGATTGTGCATCAGGTGATGGATTATGTGGCAAATGCGGCAGAACCATAATTATGTGAAAAACGCCGCAGCAACACTACCGTATAATCTGAGTGGTCCTGCCTTGACGTGACTTTAGAGAGCTGCAGTTACCCAGAGCTTGTACTCTGAGTGAGAGGTGACCCAGGCATGGCTTCTGGTGATGGATTAACGATGCAAGGGGGGGGGGGGGCATCCTTCCCTCGACCACCGTTCTGTGGTCACTCGTAAACTACTTGGAAAAGCAGCGTTGGGGTCTCTTTTATAGACATGTCTCCTTTTGGGACTCAGAAAGTGGGTCACATCCGACATGTGAAGGGGATTGCGGCCCAAACTTATTTTGCCAATGCTTTTTTACTTTCCATTTTTAAATCTCGTTCCTGTGCCTAAGCCATGTGTTCTGCTCACAGCAGCTCAGAGTCAATGGCTCGTTTCTCTCGACTGATCAGAGGGATTCTTTCAGATGACGATCATGAAAGACAAAGGGCTTCTTTCTAAGTTCGAATCCCGGCGCTGCTCACACGCACCCGTGCTCTGTCGCAATGATGGGAGTGGGGCAATGACATTCGGGGGGCGTTCAGCTGCCACGTCAGGTGGCGGTGGGAGGGGGGGGGGGCAGGGTTCCTTCGTCATTATCTTTATGGCGTATGTTTCACAAAAAATAGGAGACAAATCGCCCTCCCTGCGGTTCGCCAAGACCAGACCTGTGGGCTTTGCCAATGGCAGACACCTGTCACCAGGAAAGGCCCCTCCATCCGCCCGGGCGCGGCAGCAGGGGGTGTACCTGGTCACAGGATGTAAACACAGACCTCACGCCCTGATGACGGTCCTGCGTGGGAGACAGGTGGAGGGGCGTGGCAGGCACCAGACACAAACAACATACCTCTGGGAAGGGGAGGTGGGAAAGAGGGACCGGAAGTGACATCACTGCCCCTCCCAAAGCCCCGATCCTCCACCTCTGCTAAGACTTCTTTCGATCTCCAGACATTTCACACTGCCCCTCCCCGGGTAGTTCAAAGGATATTTGAGTTTTACATAGCGCTGCCTGGGCCCAACGGTATCAAAGCGCTTTACATGTTATGTGAATACGTTTACTCGATGTACACGTGGGGATTCCTATGGGTTAAAAGAGCCATAGAAAAAGTATATAATAATGCAGCATTCAGACTTGGCAGGAAAGTACTATGCCCTGAAGAACATGACCGACGAAGAGTTTGCGACAGATCAGAGACAGAATGGGGCAGACAACCACCTCGAGGGCGGCCAGGGTAGAAGGGGCGAGAGGGTGGGGGTGTCCGGCAGGAGGGTACTTATGGGTGGAACAGGGAGGGCGAAAGGTGTGTAGGTGAAGGAGTATGGAAGGGTGACATCAGTCTGAGGGAGTGGGGGCCCCACGAGGGATGGCACGACCGCCTCCCCGAGCACCACTCAGCTGCCAAGGGTGGGCACTGACTGGGTCAGTAGCGGAGCCAGTGCGCGGTGGTCCCTGGCTGCCGTTGGAATGATAACATACAGTAATAAGTCAGGGTTGAGTGGTCCCCTCGGGGCCCGGGTGTCACTGCACCCGCTGCACCAATGGTAGCCACGCCCCTGCACTGGGACCCCAAACGCAAACTCTCTGAACAGCACGCAGTGACCACCCACCTCACATACTGAACACCCACAGCGCCTAGAAGCTGCACCATCTCGTACCAGCACTTGTGTATTTCACCTGACGTTTCAAAAACAACCACTAGCAAAACTGAACTTCAGGTGGACGGAATGATATTACGGGCCAGATGAATTAAAGGGCGTTACCCAGTCTGTGTCTATGGAAACATATGTTCGTACATATGACCTTATCTGTAACACGTCATCCTTTGGATTCTAGTCTTCTGTACTGTCCGTGGTCCCGCGAAGGTGACGAGGCCCCCCCTAACCCTCAGTGATAAGGCAAGACCTTTAACCCCCTCAACCACAGCCAGTGTTTGCCCAAAGTGCCGAGAAGCCTGTGCTAAGGCGCTGTTTGAATTCTGTGCTCTGCTCGGTTTGTCTTAATCTCGCTCAAACAAAGGGCACAAAACACGTCCTTGGGGTGAAGTAAACAAGAGAAGGAACGCGAGATGCCCGGGGGTGGGGAGGAGGAGGGCATCTCATGGGGCTTGAACAAGGGCATAGCTGTGGTGGGCACTCGGGGGCAGGTACAGGAGGGGGCTGGGACTGTGGGGCATGCATATGAGGGGGCTGTGAATGGGGGGGGGGGGGTGCATGCGAGGGGTCTGGGGCTGTGAGGCATTCAGGTAAGGGGGTGTGGAACTGACATACATGCGGGGGTGCTGGGCTTTTTGAGACATGAATGTGAAGGGGTGTTATGACTGTACAGACTATACCTGGCTGTCTTTCCATCTGTCAAGCATCACTTTCCCTGGTTGCCCGTGCGCCAGCGCTGGGACGCCCCGATGTTGGGGCAGCCATGCGCTACAAGTACATCTAACATAACGCAAAATTCGAGCCTGGGGAATGTACGCACTAGGAGTGCTAATGCAAAATGAACAATTGATGGACAGAATGCAGAACAAAGTCATACATTCACCCCAGTACAGAGATCTGGGCCTAAATCCATCGTTTTGTTGCTCACCATGCCATTCCAGTTTGGACCCAGCCATATGCAAGTCAGTCTTGACCCTGCGCCCAATGGGATCAGTCCAGCCCGAAATGCCAGGCCAGGTCCTATATGGACTGGAAACAAGCATCCTGGGACCGGTTCCGGGCTTTCAGCCCTCGTCAGCCAGGATAGCTTGATTCCAGTGGCACAGAGAGCACGGGGGTCCTGGCTGTCGGTGGCAGCCAGGACCCCAGGCTACTGTGACATGTTAAGGAGGGGATCTGGGCTGCAGAGACCCTGGGCGGGTAGGCTGGGAGGGACCCCCGGTGCATTCGCTGAGGGACCCCCGGTGGGTAGGCTGGGAGGGACCCCCGGCGCATTAGCTGAGGGACCCCCGGCGGGTAGTCTAGGAGGGACCCCCGGCGGGTAGTCTAGGAGGGACTCCCGGCGCATTAGCTGAGGAACCCCGGCCAGTTAGGCTGGGAGGGACCCCCGGCGGGGTGGCAAAGATGCTCTTCTAAGGGTGCAGGGGGGGCCGAGGTGGGTTGAGGCTCTTGGCCAACCTTGGGAATGCAGCGACCCTGACGTATGCTGGTTACCTCTGGAACTCTTTAATTGGAAGCCTTACTCCCGCCTCCTGGGTGTATCCGCCGCCTTGGATACTGTCAACCATCTGGAACGCCTTCAAGCTCTTGAACTTCGCATGGGACGTGGAGGCAGAGTCCTCAACTGGTTCTCCTCATACCCATCCAGCCATTCCCAGATTGTGAAAATGGGCAACTCACTCGAGACCAGTCAGCGTTCACCGAGGGGTCCCCCCAGGTTCCATCCTCTCCCCCACCCTCTTAAAGCTCTACCTAAAAACATCAGTGTGTGATTCTCAGATACTCTGGGATTCTCTTCCACTTTTACGTCGATAAAACCCGAATATGCTTGAAAATCTCAGCTCCGGAAGACATTGCCCTGCTTTCAAAAACTCTCTCAAAGATTCAAAACTGGAAGTCCAACCTCCATTTAAAACTCAACCCAACCAAAACAGAGTTTTTGATCATACCTTCGAAAGCAAAAAACTCCAGTACAAGAATGGATGGCAGGCCCAGCTGCCCTGGAGGGCTGCCCGCCACTGTCCAGAGTGCCAGACCACTGGGCATCACCCTGGACAAGCATCTCAAGCCTCACAGACAACTCCAGCAGCTTTGGGGCATCAGACAACTGACCCCGGAACAAGACCTCACAACAGTGGGGGCGTCTCCAGACTAGAGTACGGAGCTGCCCCCCTCTCAGGCATTCCCAAAGTCACCAAGACTCGCTGAGGGCAACGCTGCATGCAGCAGGCACTGTGCGTTAGATCTCAATAAGTGTGCCCACATCACCCCTGCGAACCCGGAATGGCTCCCACTGAAGGGGACCCAACTCAAAACCACGTGTACTGCACACAGGGCGCCGCTCTACTCCTCACCATCCTACCTGAGTGAATGAATGAATGAATATAACATGTATACAGCGCTAACTTAGCCCAGGGGCGATAAGGAGAAACTGAAACTCTCTGGAGCAAACAGGGGTTCCAGAAATGGCCAATCCCTGCTGCTGGAACCCCCACCTTCAGTCGAGCACGGGACAGGAGCCAGTCTCTCTGGAAGTGTCACGAGAATCTAGAACCCTCCGCCTCCCGCCCTGGCACCCACTGGTACCCTTCGGCCTGACCCGCCCTCGCTATGCCACCCCACCACCTTCATCGATGCTTTAACTGTATTTTCTCTGCCCATTTCCTTAAACTGCTCTAGAGATTACTCCCACCGAAGTGACCGTCTGAGTTGAATTACTATTAATGTAGCCCGCTGTTTCCCTTTTCACCTGCTTGCTGTGTAAAGCGCCATGATGCCTTGGGGCCAAGTCAGCGCTATATAAAATTGCAAACATAAATAAACACCATTATTGGGGGGGGGGGGGGGGGGGGGGAGCAGGATTCAAGAATTTTTACAATAAGAAAAGGATTACACTGCACTTTTTTTTTATAATCGCACAACTGCATTATACACATTTATAGCATTGCAGCAGGTACATGTTTTCCACAGAATCACACAGTTTCAATCAAGAGTTGGCGCTGGGATTCGAACCCACTTCTTGAGATTCAAGGCTGCTAACTTAACCACAAGATCATATGGACAAACAGTAGTTCTATAACAACAAACCAGTGGGTGGGGTAACAAGGGTATAACACACAGGAGGCAGACCTGTGATACAAGGACCAGGGGTGAGGTAACAAGGGTATCACACACAGGAGGCAGACCTGTGATACAAGGACCAGGGGGTGAGGTAACAAGGGTATCACACACAGGAGGCAGACCTGTGATACAAGGACCAGGGGGTGAGGTAACAAGGGTATAACACACAGGAGGCAGACCTGTGATACAAGGACCAGGGGTGAGGTAACAAGGGTATCACACACAGGAGGAAGACCTGTGATACAAGGACCAGGGGGTGAGGTAACAAGGGTATAACACACAGGAGGCAGACCTGTGATACAAGGACCAGGGGTGAGGTAACAAGGGTATCACACACAGGAGGCAGACCTGTGATACAGGGACCAGGGGTGAGGTAACAAGGGTATAACACACAGGAGGCAGACCTGTGATACAAGGACCAGGGGTGAGGTAACAAGGGTATCACACACAGGAGGCAGACCTGTGATACAAGGACCAGGGGGTGAGGTAACAAGGGTATAACACACAGGAGGCAGACCTGTGATACAAGGACCAGGGGTGAGGTAACAAGGGTATCACACACAGGAGGCAGACCTGTGATACAAGGACCAGGGGGTGAGGTAACAAGGGTATAACACACAGGAGGCAGACCTGTGATACAAGGACCAGGGGTGAGGTAACAAGGGTATAACACACAGGAGACAGACCTGTGATACAAGGACCAGGGGGTGAGGTAACAAGGGTATAACATAGGAGGCAGACCTGTGATACAAGGGCCAGGGGTGAGGTAACAAGGGTATCACAAGGAGGAGGAAGAAATGTGGCACGACAATGGATTAACAAGGGCACCCATCAGACACAGGTGGCAGGGACCCGGGGGTTGAGGTACTTGGCATTACGAGGTGAGGCGTTGGAGGAAATCAGAAACTGACTTCAAAGAAAGTCGGGGAGGGGGTTCAGAGAGGTGGCCTCAGGGACAGACTTACAGAGGCCGGGGTATCAAGAGGACAGTGGAGACAGAGGGGCACTCGGGAGGCATGGGGGCGCAGGAGCAGCTCAGGGCTGGGACACGGGGCTATCAAGGGGGTACTTTTAGGGCGCAGGGGCACGAAGAGACTCTGGGGAAGGAGGAGGGGCAGGAGCACGAGGAGGCAGTAGGGCAGGAGCACGAGGAGGACTGAGGTGCAGGGGGCCGAGGAGCACACGTCGAGGCGCAGGCTCCGCCCGGGAGAGGCTCTTACCTGCACTTCCCTCCTCCGGGCCCCGCTCTCTGCCCAGGGTCCCTCCACTCCAGGATCCCTCCACGAGTGCTGAAGAGCCGCCACGCCCTGGTTCTTGAGCTCTCTACTCCCGGGCTCGGCTGCCCACAGACGCGCCGCTGCTCTTGTGCAGCTCCGGCCGGGCTTGGCTCTCTCCTCCGGGCTCGGCTGCCCTCAGACGCACCGGTGCTCTTGTGCTGCTCGCCTCTCTGCTCCCGCCTGTTGCTCTCGGGATCGCCTCCCACTCTCCAGCCCACAATGCACCGAGCCAGACCAGGGCCCGGACCCTCCTCCTCTCCCGGGACAGCCTGATCCTGCCCCCAGGGAGGAGGATGAGGAGGGAGCTGTGCTGCCCTCTGCTGGCGGCGGCGGGGACTGCAGGGCGCCGCCTCCTGTACCTGGCCAGGTGTGAACGACCCTGAGGACCGAGCTTTGCTACCCTCTTGTGGTGGCAGCGGGGACTGCAGCTCCTGTACCTGACCAGGTATGAACAAGCAAGCCTGAGAAGAGAGCTGTGCTGCCCTCTGCTGGCGGCGCCGCCTCCCACACCTGACCAGGTGTGAACACACAAGCCCCGCCCCTTCCCTCAAGGACAGGCCTCACCCTGCCAGTGGCACACACCCTGCTGCTGCACAGACACACAGCCTGGGCACAGAGACAATGCAAAACCAAGTACCTAATTGGCAGGACTAGGAAGACAAGCACTGTGCAAATACAAGAAAAACAAGCAGGTTTGTTCAGATGCGTGTTGTCTTTTCAAATAAAACAATCCATTGTTCTCTGGGGAAAACACAAAAAGTTCCTCCTTGCAAACATTAGTTAACGGTCCAGGACGATCAATGCTCGTAACAATGCATATTTACCATAAGACTATTGCATCGCGACGCGCCAGAGGACCATATTTACAAAGGAACTTTTTGAAATCCGACGAGGCACAGTTGAGAACATCGGAAAATCAATCATACATGATCACGCGAACACATGTAAATAAAATACATCTGCAATTCCCATCACTGATTTTAAACCCACCTCTATCACTTCCCTCCATATGACGCCGGTGGCGGTATTTCACCTCTATAACTCCGCTTCATTAAAAGGCAGTGACGGTATTTCACCTCTATAACTCCCCTCCATATAGTCAAGTCAAGTCAGTAAATGTATATAGCGCGCTACATACCCAGAGGGTCTCAAGGCGCTTGAAGAGGGGTGGGGAATTACTTCTCGAATATCCAGGTTTTAAGTTGCTTTCTGAATGCTAGGTGGTTTTGAGTGAGTCGAAGGTGCATGGGAAGTGAGTTCCATGTTTTAGCAGCCAGGTAGGAGAATGATCTTCCTCCCATGGTGGTTTTGTTGACGCGGGGAACAGCAGCGAGGGCTTGGTTGGAAGAGCGCAGCTGGCGGGGGGGGGTGTAGAAGGACAGACGTGTATTGAGGCAATCGGGTCCAAGTTCGTAAAGAGCTTTGTGTGCGTGGGTTAGGAGGCGGAAAGTGATCCTCTTATTGACGGGGAGCCAGTGAAGGTTTTTCAGGTGACCAGAAATGTGTTCTTTACGCGGGATGTCTAATATGAGTCTGGCTGATGCCTTCTGGATGCGTTGGAGTTTTTTCTGAAGTTTTGCGGTGGTGCCGGCGTAAAGGGTGTTTCCGTAGTCCAGGCGGCTTGTGACCAGTGCGTGGGTGACCGTTTTTCTAGTTTCGGTGGGGATCCAGCGAAATGTTTTTTTGAGCATGCGGAGAATGTTGAAGCAAGATGAAGAGACGGCGTTGACTTGTCTGGTCATCGAGAGTGAGGAATCCAGGATGACGCCTAGGTTCCGTGCGTGATCCTTCGGGATGGGTGCTTTTCCAAGGGCCTCTGGCCACCAAGAGTCGTCCCAGGCGGAGGGGGAGGTACCTAAGATAAGGACTTCTGTTTTGTCTGAATTCAGTTTCAGACGGCTATTCTTCATCCATTCGGCTACCTCTTTCATTCCTTCATGTAGGTTGTTTTTGGCGATTTTTGGGTCTTTGGTGAGTGAGAGGATCAGTTGAGTGTCATCCGCGTAGGAGATGATGTTGAGGTTGTGTTGGCGAGCGATGGTCGAGAGGGGGCTCATGTAAACGTTGAAGAGGGTGGGGCTGAGTGAAGATCCTTGTGGTACGCCGCAGATGACTTCTGTGGCCTCTGACTTGAATGGAGGGAGGCGTACTCTCTGAGTTCTTCCGGCAAGGAATGAGGTGATCCATTCCAGTGCTTTTCCTTGGATTCCGATGTTTCTGAGTCGTTGTAACAGGGTGTTATGACAGACTGTGTCGAAGGCTGCGGAGAGGTCGAGGAGGATTAGGGCGACTGTGTCTCCATTGTCCAGTAGAGTACGGATGTCGTCTGTTGCTGCGATGAGTGTGGTCTCAGTACTGTGTTTGGCTCGGAAGCCGGACTGTGAGAAGTCGAGGGATTTGTTGGCTTCGAGGAAGGCGGCGAGCTGGTTGTTGACAGCTTTCTCGATGACTTTGGCCGGGAATGGAAGGAGCGAGATGGGGCGGTAGTTTTTGAGTTCGGTGGGGTCAGCTGTGGGTTTTTTCAGAAGGGCGCTGAGTTCGGCGTGTTTCCAGCTTTCTGGGAAGGCGCCGGAGTTGAGGGAGCAGTTGATGACGTCTCGGAGGTGTGGTGCTATGATGGAGTCTGCTTTGTTGAAGATGTGGTGAGGGCAAGGGTCTGTGGGGGATCCTGAGTGGATGGAGTTCATCAGGCGGATGGTGTCCTCAGTGGAGATTGGGTTCCAGTCATTAAGGATGTTCAAGGGGGGTGAAGGTACGGCAGTGGGTTGTGTGGCGGTATTTCACCTCAATAACTTCCCTCCATATGACGCTGGTGGCGGTATTTCACCTCTATAACTCCACTCCATTTAAAGCCAGTGGCGGTATTTCACCTCTATAACTTCCCTCCATATGACGCCGGTGGCGGTATTTCACCTCTATAACTTCCCTCCATATGACGCCGGTGGCGGTATTTCACCTCTATAACTCCACTCCATTTAAAGCCAGTGGCGGTATTTCACCTCTATAACTTCCCTCCATATGACGCCGGTGGCGGTATTTCACCTCTATAACTTCCCTCCATATGACGCCGGTGGCGGTATTTCACCTCTATAACTTCCCTCCATATGACGCCGGTGGCGGTATTTCACCTCTATAACTTCCCTCCATATGACGCCGGTGGCGGTATTTCACCTCTATAACTCCACTCCATTTAAAGCCAGTGGCGGTATTTCACCTCTATAACTTCCCTCCATATGACGCCGGTGGCGGTCTTTCACCTCTATAACTTCCCTCCATATGACGCCGGTGGCGGTATTTCACCTCTATAACTTCCCTCCATATGACGCCGGTGGCGGTATTTCACCTCTATAACTCCACTCCATTTAAAGCCAGTGGCGGTATTTCACCTCTATAACTTCCCTCCATATGACGCCGGTGGCGGTATTTCACCTCTATAACTTCCCTCCATATGACGCCGGTGGCGGTATTTCACCTCTATAACTCCCCTCCATATGACGCTGGTAGCGGTATTTCACCTCTATAACTCCCCTCCATATGACGCCGGTGGCGGTATTTCACCTCTATAACTTCCCTCCATATGACGCAGGTGGCGGTATTTCACCTCTATAACTTCCCTCCATATGACGCCGGTGGCGGTATTTCACCTCTATAACTTCCCTCCATATGACGCCGGTGGCGGTATTTCACCTCTATAACTCCACTCCATTTAAAGCCAGTGGCGGTATTTCACCTCTATAACTTCCCTCCCTATGACGCCGGTGGCGGTATTTCACCTCTATAACTCCACTCCATATGACGCCGGTGGCGGTATTTCACCTCTATAACTCCACTCCATTTAAAGCCAGTGGCGGTATTTCACCTCTATAACTTCCCTCCATATGACGCCGGTGGCGGTATTTCACCTCTATAACTTCCCTCCATATGACGCCGGTGGCGGTATTTCACCTCTATAACTCCACTCCATTTAAAGCCAGTGGCGGTATTTCACCTCTATAACTTCCCTCCATACGACGCCAGTGGCGGTATTTCACCTCTATAACTTCCCTCCATATGACGCCGGTGGCGGCATTTCACCTCTATAACTTCCCTCCATATGACGCCGGTGGCGGTATTTCACCTCTATAACTCCCCTCCATATGACGCCGGTGGCGGTATTTCACCTCTATAACTCCCCTCCATAGGACGCCGGTGGCGGTATTTCACCTCTATAACTTCCCTCCATATGACGCCAGTGGCGGTATTTCACCTCTATAACTCCACTCCATTTAAAGCCAGTGGCGGTATTTCACCTCTATAACTTCCCTCCATATGACGCCAGTGGCGGTATTTCACCTCTATAACTTCCCTCCATATGACGCCGGTGGCAGTATTTCACCTCTATAACTTCCCTCCATATGACTCCGGTGGCGGTATTTCACCTCTATAACTCCACTCCATTTAAAGCCAGTGGCGGTATTTCACCTCTATAACTTCCCTCCATATGACGCCGGTGGCGGTATTTCACCTCTATAACTCCACTCCATTTAAAGCCAGTGGCGGTATTTCACCTCTATAACTTCCCTCCATATGACGCCGGTGGCGGTATTTCACCTCTATAACTTCCCTCCATATGACAACGGTGGCGGTATTTCACCTCTATAACTCCCCTCCATATGACGCCGGTGGCGGTATTTCACCTCTATAACTCCCCTCCATATAAAGGCAGTGGCGGTATTTCACCTCTATAACTTCCCTCCATATGACGCCGGTGGCGGTATTTCACCTCTATAACTTCCCTCCATATGACGCCGGTGGCGGTATTTCACCTCTATAACTCCCCTCCATATGAATCCAGTGGCGGTATTTCACCTCTATAACTTCCCTCCATATGACGCCGGTGGCGGTATTTCACCTCTATAACTCCCCTCCGTATGACGCCGGTGGCGGTATTTCACCTCTATAACTCCCCTCCATATGAATCCAGTGGCGGTATTTCACCTCTATAACTTCCCTCCATATGACGCCAGTGGCGGTATTTCACCTCTATAACTTCCCTCCATATGACGCCAGTGGCGGTATTTCACCTCTATAACTCCACTCCATATCAAACCAGTGGCGGTATTTCACCTCTATAACTCCGCTCCATATAAAGGCAGTGGCGGTATTTCACCTCTATAACTTCCCTCCATATAAAGGCAGTGGCGGTATTTCACCTCTATAACTTCCCTACATATAAAGGCAGTGGCGGTATTTCGCCTCTATAACTCCGCTCAGTATAAAGGCAGTGGTGGTATTTCACCTCTATAACTCCGCTCCATATAAAACCAGTGGCGGTATTTCACCTCTATAACTTCCCTACATATAACGCCAGTGGCGGTATTTCACCTCTATAACTCCGCTCCATATCAAACCAGTGGCGGTATTTCACCTCTATAACTCCGCTCCATATAAAGGCAGTGGCGGTATTTCACCTCTATAGCTTCCCTCCATATAAAGGCAGTGGCGGTATTTCGCCTCTATAACTCCGCTCAGTATAAAGGCAGTGGTGGTATTTCACCTCTATAACTCCGCTCCATATAAAACCAGTGGCGGTATTTCACCTCTATAACTTCCCTCCATATAACGCCGGTAGCAGTATTTCAACTCTATAACTCCGCTCCATATAAAGGCAGTGGCAATATTTCACCTCTATGACTTCCCTCCATATAAAGCCAGTGGCGGTATTTCACCTCTATAACTCCGCTTCATATAAAGGCAGTGGCGGTATTTCACCTCTATAACTTCCCTCCATATAAAGCCATAGGCGGTATTTCACCTCTATAACTCCACTCCATATAAATCCAGTGGTGGTATTTCACCTCTATAACTCCGCTCCATATAAACCCAGTGGCGGTATTTCACCTCTATAACTTCCCTCCATATAAAGCCATAGGCGGTATTTCACCTCTATAACTCCACTCCATATAAATCCAGTGGTGGTACTTCACCTGTATAACTCCACTCCGTATAAAGCAAGTGGCGGTATTTCTCCTCTATAACTCCACTCCATATAAAGCCAGTGGCGGTATTTCACCTCTATAACTCCACTCCGTATAAAGGCAGTGGCGGTATTTCACCTCTATAACTCCGCTCCATATTAGACAGTGGCGGTATTTCACCTCAATAACTCCACTCCATATAAATCTAGTGGCGCTATTTCACCTCTTTAACTTCCCTCCATATAAAGGCAGTGGCAGTATTTCACCTCTATATCTTCCCTCCATATAAAGGCAGTGGCAGTATTTCACCTCTATAACTCCCCTCCATATAAAGCCAGTGGCAGTATTTCACCTCTATAACTCAGCTCCATATTAGACAGTGGCGGTATTTCACCTCTATAACTTCCCTCCATATAAAGGCAGTGGCAGTATTTAACCTCTATAACTCCCCTCCATATAAAGCCAGTGGCAGTATTTCACCTCTATAACTCCGCCTCATATTAGACAGTGGCGGTATTTCACCTCTATAACCTCCCTCCATATAAAGGCAGTGGCGGTATTTCACCTCTATAACTGCTCCATATAAAGGCAGTGGCTGTATTTCACCTCTATATCTGCTCCATATAAAGGCAGTGGCTGTATTTCAACTCTATAACTTCGCTCCATATAAACGCAGTGGCGGTATTTCACCTCTATAACTCCGCTCCATATAAATCCAGTGGCGGTATTTCACCTCTAGAACTCTGCTCCATATTAGACAGTGGCGGTATTTCACCTCTATTACTTCCCTCCATATAAAGGCAGTGGCGGCATTCCACCTCTATAACTCCGCTCCATATAAAGGCAGTGGCGGTATTTCACCTCTAAACCTCCGCTCCATATAAAGGCAGTGGCGGTATTTCACCTCTATAACTCCGCTCCATATAAAGGCAGTGGCGGTATTTCACCTCTATAACTCCGCTCCATATAAAGGCAGTGGCGGTATTTCACCTCTAAACCTCCGCTCCATATAAAGGCAGTGGCGGTATTTCACCTCTATAACTCCACTCCATAAAAAAGCCAGTGATGGTATTGCACCTCTATAACTCCGCTCCATATAAAGGTAGTGGCGGTATTTAACTCTATAACTCCACTCCATATAAAGGCAGTGGCGGTATTTAACTCTATAACTCCGCTCAGTATAAAGGCAGTGGCGGTATTTCACCTCTATAACTGCTCCATATAAAGGCAGTGGCGGTATTTAACTCTATAACTCCGCTCCATATAAAGGCAGTGGCGGTATTTAACTCTATAACTCCGCTCAGTATAAAGCCAGTGATGGTATTTCACCTCTATAACGCCGCTCCGTATAAAGCCAGTGGTGGTATTTCACCAGTATCACTCCGCTCTATATAAAGCCATAGATGGTATTTCACATCTATAACTCCACTCCATATAAAGCCAGGGGCGGGATTTCACCTCTATAACTCCGCTCCATATAAAGGCAGTGGCGGTATTTCGCCTCTATAACTCCGCTCAGTATAAAGGCAGTGGTGGTATTTCATCTCTATAACTCCACTCCATATAAAACCAGTGGCAGTATTTCACCTCGATAACTCCGCTCCATATAAAGGCAGTGGCGGTATTTCACCTCTATTACTCCCCTCCATATAAAGGCAGTGGCGGTATTTAACTCTATTACTCCGCTCAGTATAAAGGCAGTGGCGGTATTTCACCTCTATAACTCTGCTCCATATAAAGCCAGTGGCGGTATTTAACTCTATAACTCCGCTCAGTATAAAGCCGGTGGCTGAATTTCACCTCTATAACTCCACTCCATATAAATCCAGTGGAGGTATTTCACCTCTATGACTCCGCTCCATATAAAGGCAGTGGCGGTATTTCACCTCTATAACTCCACTCCATATAAATCCAGTGGCGGTATTTCACCTCTATAACTCTGCTCCATATAAAGACAGTGGCGGTATTTCACCTCTATAACTCCGCCTCATATTAGACAGTGGCGGTATTTCACCTCTATAACCTCCCTCCATATAAAGGCAGTGGCGGTATTTCACCTCTATAACTGCTCCATATAAAGGCAGTGGCTGTATTTCACCTCTATATCTGCTCCATATAAAGGCAGTGGCTGTATTTCAACTCTATAACTTCGCTCCATATAAACGCAGTGGCGGTATTTCACCTCTATAACTCCGCTCCATATAAATCCAGTGGCGGTATTTCACCTCTAGAACTCTGCTCCATATTAGACAGTGGCGGTATTTCACCTCTATTACTTCCCTCCATATAAAGGCAGTGGCGGCATTTCACCTCTATAACTCCGCTCCATATAAAGGCAGTGGCGGTATTTCACCTCTAAACCTCCGCTCCATATAAAGGCAGTGGCGGTATTTCACCTCTATAACTCCGCTCCATATAAAGGCAGTGGCGGTATTTCACCTCTATAACTCCGCTCCATATAAAGGCAGTGGCGGTATTTCACCTCTAAACCTCCGCTCCATATAAAGGCAGTGGCGGTATTTCACCTCTATAACTCCACTCCATAAAAAAGCCAGTGATGGTATTGCACCTCTATAACTCCGCTCCATATAAAGGTAGTGGCGGTATTTAACTCTATAACTCCACTCCATATAAAGGCAGTGGCGGTATTTAACTCTATAACTCCGCTCAGTATAAAGGCAGTGGCGGTATTTCACCTCTATAACTGCTCCATATAAAGGCAGTGGCGGTATTTAACTCTATAACTCCGCTCCATATAAAGGCAGTGGCGGTATTTAACTCTATAACTCCGCTCAGTATAAAGCCAGTGATGGTATTTCACCTCTATAACGCCGCTCCGTATAAAGCCAGTGGTGGTATTTCACCAGTATCACTCCGCTCTATATAAAGCCATAGATGGTATTTCACATCTATAACTCCACTCCATATAAAGCCAGGGGCGGGATTTCACCTCTATAACTCCGCTCCATATAAAGGCAGTGGCGGTATTTCGCCTCTATAACTCCGCTCAGTATAAAGGCAGTGGTGGTATTTCATCTCTATAACTCCACTCCATATAAAACCAGTGGCAGTATTTCACCTCGATAACTCCGCTCCATATAAAGGCAGTGGCGGTATTTCACCTCTATTACTCCCCTCCATATAAAGGCAGTGGCGGTATTTAACTCTATTACTCCGCTCAGTATAAAGGCAGTGGCGGTATTTCACCTCTATAACTCTGCTCCATATAAAGCCAGTGGCGGTATTTAACTCTATAACTCCGCTCAGTATAAAGCCGGTGGCTGAATTTCACCTCTATAACTCCACTCCATATAAATCCAGTGGAGGTATTTCACCTCTATGACTCCGCTCCATATAAAGGCAGTGGCGGTATTTCACCTCTATAACTCCACTCCATATAAATCCAGTGGCGGTATTTCACCTCTATAACTCTGCTCCATATAAAGACAGTGGCGGTATTTCACCTCTATAACTCCACTCCATATAAATCCAGTGGCGGTATTTCACCTCTATAACTCTGCTCCATATAAAGACAGTGGCGGTATTTCACCTCTATAACTTCGCTCCATATAAACGCAGTGGCAGTATTTCACCTCTATAACTGCTCCATATAAAGGCAGTGGCTGTATTTCACCTCTATAACTTCGCTCCATATAAACGCAGTGGCGGTATTTCACCTCTATAACTGCTCCATATAAAGGCAGTGGCTGTATTTCACCTCTATAACTTCGCTCCATATAAATACAGTGGCGGGATTTCACCTCTATAACTGCTCCATATAAAGGCAGTGGCTGTATTTCACATCTATAACTGCTCCATATAAAGGCAGTGGCTGTATTTCACCTCTATAACTTCCCTCCATATAAAGCCATAGGCGGTATTTCACCTCTATAACTCCACTCCATATAAATCCAGTGGTGGTATTTCACCTCTATAACTCCGCTCCATATAAACCCAGTGGCGGTATTTCACCTCTATAACTTCCCTCCATATAAAGCCATAGGCGGTATTTCACCTCTATAACTCCACTCCATATAAATCCAGTGGTGGTACTTCACCTGTATAACTCCACTCCGTATAAAGCAAGTGGCGGTATTTCTCCTCTATAACTCCACTCCATATAAAGCCAGTGGCGGTATTTCACCTCTATAACTCCACTCCGTATAAAGGCAGTGGCGGTATTTCACCTCTATGACTCCGCTCCATATAAAGGCAGTGGCGGTATTTCACCTCTATAACTCCACTCCGTATAAATCCAGTGGCAGTATTTCACCTGTATAACTGCTCCATATAAATCCAGTGGCGGTATTTCACCTCTATAACTCTGCTCCATATAAAGACAGTGGCGGTATTTCACCTCAATAACTCCACCCCATATAAATCCAGTGGCGGTATTTCACCTCTATAACTCTGCTCCATATAGAGACAGTGGCGGTATTTAACCTCTATAACTTCGTTCCATATAAACGCAGTGGCGGTATTTCACCTCTATAACTGCTCCATATAAAGGCAGTGGCAGTATTTCACCTCTATAACTTTGCTCCATATAAACGCAGTGGCGGTATTTCACCTCTATAACTGCTCCATATAAAGGCAGTGGCTGTATTTCACCTCTATAACTTCGCTCCATATAAACGCAGTGGCGGTATTTCACCTCTATAACTTCGCTCCATATAAACGCAGTGGCAGTATTTCACCTCTATAACTCTGCTCCATATAAAGACAGTGGCTTTATTTCACCTCTATAACGTTGCTCCATATAAAGGCAGTGGTGGTATTTCACCTCTATAACTCCACTCCATATAAATCCAGTGGCGGTATTTCACCTCTATAACTCTGCTCCATATAAAGACAGTGGCAGTATTTCACCTCTATAACTTCGCTCCATATAAACGCAGTGCCGGTATTTCACCTCTATAACTGCTCCATATAAAGGCAGTGGCTGTATTTCACCTCTATAACGTTGCTCCATATAAAGGCAGTGGTGGTATTTCACCTCTATGACTTCCCTCCATATAACGCCGGTAGCAGTATTTCACCTCTATAACTCCGCTCCATATAAAGGCAGTGGCAATATTTCACCTCTATGACTTCCCTCCATATAAAGCCAGTGGCGGTATTTCACCTCTATAACTTTGCTTCATATAAAGGCAGTGGCGGTATTTCACCTCTATAACTCCGCTCCATATAAAGCCAGTGGCGGTATTTCACCTCTATAACTTCCCTCCATATAAAGACATTGGCGGTATTTCACCTCTATAACTCCGCTCCATATAAATACAGTGGTGGTACTTCACCTGTATAACTCCACTCCGTATAAAGCCAGTGGCGGTATTTCTCCTCTAAAACTCCACTCCATATAAAGCCAGTGGCGGTATTTCACCTCTATAACTCCACTCCGTATAAAGGCAGTGGCGGTATTTCACCTCTATAACTCCCCTCCATATAAAGCCAGTGGCGGTATTTAACCTCTATAACTCCGCTCCATATTAGACAGTGGCGGTATTTCACCTCAATAACTCCACTCCATATAAATCTAGTGGCGGTATTTCACCTCTATAGCTTCCCTCCATATAAAGGCAGTGGCAGTATTTCACCTCTATAACTTCCCTCCATATAAAGGCAGTGGCAGTATTTCACCTCTATAACTCCCCTCCATATAAAGCCAGTGGCAGTATTTCACCTCTATAACTCCGCTCCATATTAGACAGTGGAGGTATTTCACCTCTATAACTTCCCTCCATATAAAGGCAGTGGCAGTATTTAACCTCTATAACTCCCCTCCATATAAAGCCAGTGGCGGTATTTCACCTCTATAACTCCGCTCCATATTAGACAGTGGCGGTATTTCACCTCTATAACTTCCCTCCATATAAAGGCAGTGGCGGTATTTCACCTCTATGACTCCGCTCCATATAAAGGCAGTGGCGGTATTTCACCTCTATAACTCCACTCCGTATAAATCCAGTGGCAGTATTTCACCTGTATAACTGCTCCATATAAATCCAGTGGCGGTATTTCACCTCTATAACTCTGCTCCATATAAAGACAGTGGCGGTATTTCACCTCAATAACTCCACCCCATATAAATCCAGTGGCGGTATTTCACCTCTATAACTCTGCTCCATATAGAGACAGTGGCGGTATTTAACCTCTATAACTTCGTTCCATATAAACGCAGTGGCGGTATTTCACCTCTATAACTGCTCCATATAAAGGCAGTGGCAGTATTTCACCTCTATAACTTTGCTCCATATAAACGCAGTGGCGGTATTTCACCTCTATAACTGCTCCATATAAAGGCAGTGGCTGTATTTCACCTCTATAACTTCGCTGCATATAAACGCAGTGGCAGTATTTCACCTCTATAACTCTGCTCCATATAAAGACAGTGGCTTTATTTCACCTCTATAACGTTGCTCCATATAAAGGCAGTGGTGGTATTTCACCTCTATAACTCCACTCCATATAAATCCAGTGGCGGTATTTCACCTCTATAACTCTGCTCCATATAAAGACAGTGGCAGTATTTCACCTCTATAACTTCGCTCCATATAAACGCAGTGCCGGTATTTCACCTCTATAACTGCTCCATATAAAGGCAGTGGCTGTATTTCACCTCTATAACGTTGCTCCATATAAAGGCAGTGGTGGTATTTCACCTCTATGACTTCCCTCCATATAACGCCGGTAGCAGTATTTCACCTCTATAACTCCGCTCCATATAAAGGCAGTGGCAATATTTCACCTCTATGACTTCCCTCCATATAAAGCCAGTGGCGGTATTTCACCTCTATAACTTTGCTTCATATAAAGGCAGTGGCGGTATTTCACCTCTATAACTCCGCTCCATATAAAGCCAGTGGCGGTATTTCACCTCTATAACTTCCCTCCATATAAAGACATTGGCGGTATTTCACCTCTATAACTCCGCTCCATATAAATACAGTGGTGGTACTTCACCTGTATAACTCCACTCCGTATAAAGCCAGTGGCGGTATTTCTCCTCTAAAACTCCACTCCATATAAAGCCAGTGGCGGTATTTCACCTCTATAACTCCACTCCGTATAAAGGCAGTGGCGGTATTTCACCTCTATAACTCCCCTCCATATAAAGCCAGTGGCGGTATTTAACCTCTATAACTCCGCTCCATATTAGACAGTGGCGGTATTTCACCTCAATAACTCCACTCCATATAAATCTAGTGGCGGTATTTCACCTCTATAGCTTCCCTCCATATAAAGGCAGTGGCAGTATTTCACCTCTATAACTTCCCTCCATATAAAGGCAGTGGCAGTATTTCACCTCTATAACTCCCCTCCATATAAAGCCAGTGGCAGTATTTCACCTCTATAACTCCGCTCCATATTAGACAGTGGAGGTATTTCACCTCTATAACTTCCCTCCATATAAAGGCAGTGGCAGTATTTAACCTCTATAACTCCCCTCCATATAAAGCCAGTGGCGGTATTTCACCTCTATAACTCCGCTCCATATTAGACAGTGGCGGTATTTCACCTCTATAACTTCCCTCCATATAAAGGCAGTGGCGGTATTTCACCTCTATAACTGCTCCATATAAAGGCAGTGGCTGTATTTCACCTCTATATCTGCTCCATATAAAGGCAGTGGCTGTATTTCAACTCTATAACTTCGCTCCATATAAACGCAGTGGCGGTATTTCACCTCTATAACTCCGCTCCATATTAATTCAGTGGCAGTATTTCACCTCTAGAACTCTGCTCTATATTAGACAGTGGCGGTATTTCACCTCTATTACTTCCCTCCATATAAAGGCAGTGGCGGTATTTCACCTCTATAACTCCGCTCCATATTGGACAGTGGCGGTATTTCACCTCTAAACCTCCGCTCCATATAAAGGCAGTGGCGGTATTTCACCTCTATAACTCCACTCCATAAAAAAGCCAGTGATGGTATTGCACCTCTATAACTCCGCTCCATATAAAGGTAGTGGCGGTATTTAACTCTATAACTCCACTCCATATAAAGGCAGTGGCGGTATTTAACTCTATAACTCCGCTCAGTATAAAGGCAGTGGCGGTATTCCACCTCTATAACTCTGCTCCATATAAAGGCAGTGGCGGTATTTAACTCTATAACTCCGCTCCATATAAAGGCAGTGGCGGTATTTAACTCTATACCTCTGCTCAGTATAAAGACAGTGATGGTATTTCACCTCTATAACGCCGCTCCGTATAAAGCCAGTGGTGGTATTTCACCAGTATCACTCCGCTCCATATAAAGCCAAAGATGGTATTTCACATCTATAACTCCACTCCATATAAAACCAGTGGCAGTATTTCACCTCTATAACTCCGCTCCATATAAAGGCAGTGGCGGTATTTAACTCTATTACTCCGCTCAGTATAAAGGCAGTGGCGGTATTTCACCTCTATAACTCCGCTCCATATAAAGGCAGTGGCGGTATTTAACTCTATAACTCCGCTCAGTATAAAGCCAGTGGCTGAATTTCACCTCTATAACTCCACTCCATATAAATCCAGTGGAGGTATTTCACCTCTATGACTCCGCTCCATATAAAGGCAGTGGCGGAATTTCACCTCTATAACTCCGGCCCATATAAAGGCAGTGGCGGTATTTCACCTCTATAACTCCACTCCATATAAATCCAGTGGCGGTATTTCACCTCTATAACTCTGCTCCATATAAAGACAGTGGCGGTATTTCACCTCTATAACTTCGCTCCATATAAACGCAGTGGCAGTATTTCACCTCTATAACTGCTCCATATAAAGGCAGTGGCTGTATTTCACCTCTATAACTTCGCTCCATATAAACGCAGTGGCGGTATTTCACCTCTATAACTGCTCCATATAAAGGCAGTGGCTGTATTTCACCTCTATAACTTCGCTCCATATAAACACAGTGGCGGGATTTCACCTCTATACCTGCTCCATATAAAGGCAGTGGCTGTATTTCACCTCTATAACTGCTCCATATAAAGGCAGTGGCTGTATTTCACCTCTATAACTTTGCTCCATATAAACGCAGTGGCGGTATTTCACCTCTATAACTCTGCTCCATATAAAGGCAGTGGCGGTATTTCACCTGTATAACTCCGCTCCATATAAAGGCAGTGGTGGAATTTCACCTCTATAACTCCGGCCCATATAATGGTAGTGGCGGTATTTCACCTCTATAACTCCACTCCGTATAAATCCAGTGGCGGTATTTCACCTGTACAACTGCTCTATATAAAGGCAGTGGTGGTATTTCACCTCTATAACTCCACTCCATATAAAACCAGTGGCGGTATTTCATCTGTATAACTGCTCCGTATAAAGGCAGTGGTGGTATTTCACCTCTATAACTCCACTCCATATAAATCCAGTGGCGGTATTTCACCTCTATAACTCTGCTCCATATAAAGACAGTGGCGGTATTTCACCTCAATAACTCCACTCCATATAAATCCAGTGGCGGTATTTCACCTCTACAACTCTGCTCCATATAAACGCAGTGGCGGTATTTCACCTCTATAACTGCTCCATATAAAGGCAGTGGCTGTATTTCACCTCTATAACTTTGCTCCATATAAACGCAGTGGCGGTATTTCACCTCTATAACTGCTCCATATAAAGACAGTGACTGTATTTCACCTCTATAACTTCGCTCCATATAAACGCAGTGGCGGTATTTCACCTCTATAACTCTGCTCCATATAAAGACAGTGGCGGTATTTCACCTCTATAACTTCGCTCCATATAAAAGCAGGGGCGGTATTTCACCTCTATAACTGCTCCATATAAAGGCAGTGGCTGTATTTCACCTCTATAACTTTGCTCCATATAAAGGCAGTGGTGGTATTTCACCTCTATAACTCTACTCCATATAAATCCAGTGGCGGTATTTCACCTCTATAACTCTGCTCCATATAAAGACAGTGGCGGTATTTCACCTCTATAACTTCGCTCCATATAAACGCAGTGGCAGTATTTCACCTCTATAACTGCTCCATATAAAGGCAGTGGCTGTATTTCACCTCTATAACTTCGCTCCATATAAACGCAGTGGCGTTATTTCACCTCTATAACTGCTCCATATAAAGGCAGTGGCTGTATTTCACCTCTATAACTTCGCTCCATATAAACACAGTGGCGGGATTTCACCTCTATAACTGCTCCATATAAAGGCAGTGGCTGTATTTCACCTCTATAACTGCTCCATATAAAGGCAGTGGCTGTATTTCACCTCTATAACTTTGCTCCATATAAACGCAGTGGCGGTATTTCACCTCTATAACTCCGCTCCATATAAATCCAGTGGAGGTATTTCACCTCTATAACTCCGCTCCATATAAAGTCAGAGGCGGTATTTCACCTCTATAACTCCACTCCATATAAATCCAGTGGAGGTATTTCACCTCTATAACTCCGCTCCATATAAAGGCAGTGGCTGTATTTCACCTCTATAACTGCTCCATATAAAGGCAGTGGCTGTATTTCACCTCTATTACTTTGCTCCATATAAACGCAGTGGCGGTATTTCACCTCTATAACTCCGCTCCATATAAAGGCAGTGGCGGTATTTCACCTGTATAACTCCGCTCCATATAAAGGCAGTGGTGGAATTTCACCTCTATAACTCCGGCCCATATAAAGGTAGTGGCGGTATTTTACCTCTATAACTCCACTCCATATAAAACCAGTGGCGGTATTTCATCTGTATAACTGCTCCATATAAAGGCAGTGGTGGTATTTCACCTCTATAACTCCACTCCATATAAATCCAGTGGCGGTATTTCACCTCTATAACTCTGCTCCATATATAGACAGTGGCGGTATTTCACCTCAATAACTCCACTCCATATAATCCAGTGGCGGTATTTCACCTCTACAACTCCACTCCATATAAATCCAGTGGCGGTATTTCACCTCTATAACTCCACTCCATATAAAGGCAGTGGCTGTATTTCACCTCTATAACGTTGCTCCATATAAAAGCAGTGGCGGTATTTCACCTCTATAACTGCTCCATATAAAGACAGTGACTGTATTTCACCTCTATAACTTCGCTCCATATAAACGCAGTGGCGGTATTTCACCTCTATAACTGCTCCATATAAAGGCAGTGTCAGTATTTCACCTCTATAACTTCGCTTTATATAAACGCAGTGGCGGCATTTCACCTCTATAACTCCACTCCATATAAAGACAGTGGCGGTATTTCACCTCTATAACTTCGCTCCATATAAAAGCAGTGGCGGTATTTCACCTCTATAACTGCTCCATATAAAGGCAGTGGCTGTATTTCACCTCTATAACTTTGCTCCATATAAAGGCAGTGGTGGTATTTCACCTCTATAACTCCACTCCATATATATCCAGTGGCGGTATTTCACCTCTATAACTCTGCTCCATATAAAGACAGTGGCAGTATTTCACCTCTAAAACTCTGCTCCATATATATCCAGAGGCGGTATTTCACCTCTATAACTCCACTCCATATAAATCCAGTGCCGGTATTTTACCTCTATACCTCCGCTCCATATAAAAACAGTGGCGGTATTTCACCTCTATAACTCTTCTCCATATAAAAACAGTGGCGGTATTTCACCTCTATAACTCTGCTCCATATAAACGCAGTGGCGGTATTTCACCTCTAGAACTGCTCCATATAAAGGCAGTGGCTGTATTTCACCTCTATAACTTTGCTCCATATAAACGCAGTGGCGGTATTTCACCTCTATAACTGCTCCATATAAAGGAAGTGGCTGTATTTCACCTCTATAACTTCACTCCATATAAACGCAGTGGCGGTATTTCACCTCTATAACTGCTCCATATAAAGGCAGTGGCTGTATTTCACCTCTATAACTTCGCTCCATATAAAGGCAGTGGCGGTATTTCACCTCTATAACTGCTCCATATAAAGGCAGTGGCGGTATTTAACCTCTATAACTCTGCTCGATATAAAGACAGTGGCGGTATTTCACCTCTATAACTTCGCTCCATATAAACGCAGTGGCGGTATTTCACCTCTATAACTGCTCCATATAAAGGCAGTGGCTGTATTTCACCTCTATAACTCCGCTCCATATAAAAACAGTGGCGGTATTTCACCTCTATAACTCTGCTCCATATAAAAACAGTGGCGGTATTTCACCTCTATAACTCTGCTCCATATAAACGCAGTGGCGGTATTTCACCTCTAGAACTGCTCCATATAAAGGCAGTGGCTGTATTTCACCTCTATAACTTTGCTCCATATAAACGCAGTGGCGGTATTTCACCTCTATAACTGCTCCATATAAAGGAAGTGGCTGTATTTCACCTCTATAACTTCACTCCATATAAACGCAGTGGCGGTATTTCACCTCTATAACTGCTCCATATAAAGGCAGTGGCTGTATTTCACCTCTATAACTTCGCTCCATATAAAGGCAGTGGCGGTATTTCACCTCTATAACTGCTCCATATAAAGGCAGTGGCGGTATTTAACCTCTATAACTCTGCTCGATATAAAGACAGTGGCGGTATTTCACCTCTATAACTTCGCTCCATATAAACGCAGTGGCGGTATTTCACCTCTATAACTGCTCCATATAAAGGCAGTGGCTGTATTTCACCTCTATAACTCCGCTCCATATAAAGGCAGTAGCGGTATTTCACCTCTAAAACTCCACTCCATATAAATCCAGTGGCAGTATTTTACCTCTATAACTCTGCTCCATATAAAGACAGTGGCGGTATTTCACCTCTATAACTGCTCCATATAAAGGCAGTGGCTGTATTTCACCTCTATAACTTCGCTCCATGTAAAGGCAGTGGCGGTATTTCACCTCTATAACTCCGCTCCATATCAAGGCAGTGGCTGTATTTCACCTCTATAACTTCGCTCCATGTAAAGGCAGTGGCGGTATTTCGGATCACTGAAATAATATCGAGGGACAAAATATTGACTTGCCAAAATATCGTGGACAAAATATCGACAGTCAAAATATCGAGTTTGTATCTACAAACAGGTAAGTACAAAAATATCGAGTACAAAATATCGTTAACAATAATATAGATGTAAAAAATATCGACTTTATTAAAAACAGTGTTAAATTAAATTAATATTAAATTTTAATTACTAAAATATACTTAAAACGACTTAAATTAAATTATAATAATTAAATAATAAATGAAAATAATAAAAATAATTTTTTACAATCTTATTTGTTGACCCTGAACCCTAAAAATACCCCTTTACCCAAAAACCCAAAACTGACCCTGAACGCTAAAAATACCCCTTTACCCAAAAACCCAAAACTGAAAAATACCCCTTTACCCAAAAACCCAAAACTGACCCTGAACCCTAAAAATACCCCTTTACCCAAAAACTGAAAACTGACCCTGAACCCTAAAAATGCCCCTTTACCCAAAAACTGAAAACTGACCCTGAACCCTAAAAATACCCCTTTACCCAAAAACCCAAAACTGACCCTGAACCCTAAAAATACCCCTTTACTAGGCGTGGGCGGAAAATCCGTTCCGCTCGCGGATTTTGCGGATTTTCGGGAAATCCGCAATCCGCGAGATTTGCGAATTTCCCGCAAAATCCGCAAATCCGCGAGCAGCGGATTTTGCTCGCACTGCTCGCACTGTTCGCGTGAGTTCGCGCCCCGCGAATAAGTGCAAAATTGCAGAAATACGATTTTAGCAAAACTGAAAGTAACTACTTACCAGGTTCAAAAGTTCAGGCTCATCATTAGTAGCCATTTCCTGGAGTGCTTCCTGAGGGGCCCCTCCAGAGTTCAGTTGCCAGTTGAAACTAGTATGTGACCCTGCTCTGAACCTCAGAATAGTTACACATATGCCACAAAGGTCCTGAATTACAGCTAAGGGAGACAAGCAGGAGCCAGGCTGGAAGTTAAAATCCATTAATCAGCCCCTAATTCATTATTGTCAGTTGGGGCAGGGCAGGTGTTGTAACTAATTTTGCAACAATGAAAGCACTTAGCAAGTGCAAAAGATCACTAATCAGGGCGCACTAAGGAAGCAGGTGCCAGCTAAAAAAATATTCTGTGACACATGAATCAGCCCCAAATTAATTCAGGTCACTTGAGGCAGGGAAGGTGTGCTTTGCTTTGCCGAAAATAATGTACACTGGACAACCAGAGGGTGTGGTGATGAAACAGAGGGTGGCATGGGTGGGCCAGAGGGTGGCATGAGTAGTCAGAGAGTGGCAGTGGTGACAGAGAGTGGCAGTGATGAAGAAGAGTGTCCCAAACAGGCTGGACACGTAGAAACAACAAGTTCGCGAAACTTGCGACCCGACAGGTAAGTTCGCAATTTGCGAAAGTGTACAAAACCCTCGCGAACTGGCAGAAACACGGGCGAACACAAAAAAAAAAAAAATCCGCAAATTCGCGGGAATTCGCGGATTTTGCGGATTGCGAATCCGCAAATCCGCAAAATTCGCGAACGCGAGATCCGCAAAATTCGCTCATGCTTACCCTTTACCCAAAAACTGAAAACTGACCCTGAACCCTAAAAAAACCCCTTTACCCATGAACTGAAAACTGACCCTGAACCCTAAAAATACCCCTTTACTTATGAACTGAAAACTGACCCTGAACCCTAAAAATACCCCTTTACCCATGAACTGAAAACTGACCCTGAACCCTAAAAATACCCCTTTACCCATGAAATGAAAACTGACCCTGAACCCTAAAAATACCCCTTAACCCATGAACTGAAAACTGACCCTGAACCCTAAAAATACCCCTTTACCCTAAAACTGAAAACTGACCCTGAACCCTAAAAATGCCCCTTTACCCAAAAACTGAAAACTGACCCTGAACCCTAAAAATGCTCCTTTACCCAAAATGTATCAATATTATTTAATTACCAATTAATTATTAATTAACAATAACAATAAAGTAAATATATTAGAACATTAGCTGTAATTATTTTAATAATTAATATTATTTTTTCCAAATTAATTACTTAAAAATAACACAAAATTATATATATTAAAAATGTACTCTAATTAATGTAATTAACTAATTACAATTAATTAATTAACAATTATTTACTAATACAAAATATGTTCAAAATTATATTAATTAATTAACTAATTAATATTAATTAATTATCAATTAATTATTAATTAAAAATATTAACAAACATATATTAATTAATTATTATTCAATTACTTCCCACCCTATTCCCCTATAAACCCACAACCCGCTACAGAATTACATTACGCAATTATTATAAAAACAAAATTCATTTAATAAAATATTTTATAACATTAATACACACTATTCACACATTATTACATAAAAATACACTATAAAATATTATATATTATTAAAAAATCGATATTTTTGCTATCTATATTTTATACAGTCGATATTACTTCACTTACCTGAAAAACGATATTTTTGTAGTCGATATTATGTCCAGTCGATATTTTGTCCAGTCTATATTTAAAACTCGATATTATGTCCAGTCGATATTTTGGAGTCGATATTTTGTCTCTATACCGGTATTTCACCTCTATAACTTCACTCCATATAAAGGCAGTAGAGGTGTTACCTGACCTCGTCCGAGCAAGCGCCCCTGCAGGCTAAGCTAAAGGGTAATGAATGACCACCAACGACTCGAGTAGCCAAGCGCTTATGCCCAGTGAGTCTCGAAAACGGATGAGTGTGTGGATGTACGGGTCCTTTTCCTTCTCTGGTTTTTCAAAAAAGATCTCGGCCAAAATTTGAGAAGACCCTCATGCCAGATTGTAAATCGATGGATAAATTGGTTGATTTGGTGCAAAATATGGGTACACACGCCTTTTTAATTGAGAGGCCGATGGATGTTTGGTCCTCATATTTCATTCTCTATACTCTGGCCGACCAACATGGTTAACATTGATGTGCCCATATTTACTGACAGCGGCAGGCGTTTTCCTGCCATTTAAAGTTGTGAGAGGGGAAGGCCCTCCCGGGTGGGGCCGGTCAGGGTACGGTAGAAGTTTAGGGAGTCCATAAGCTTCATCCATTCTTGGATCTGGTGGGTTCGTCCGTCGTTAGCGAGGAGAAGGATTTCCGTCTTATCTTGGTTAAGTTTTAGGTGGTTGTGTGATAGCCAGTTTTGAATTTTTGTTAGGGTATCGTGAATTGCTGGTAGGCGTCCACCTGGCAGCCATCCGGTAACTATGGCTTATTTCTTTTAATATGACACAATTTACGAGTGTTGTCAACACGTGGGGCCCCCCCAAATGTGTTTTCTTTTATAAACGTTCATCTTTGGCATTACCTTTCCTTCTCTCTGTTTTTATCAGCCACTGCGGGTCCAGTATTTTTGAGGTGGACATGCATCCCCATGCCTTGATGACATCGCTACAAAACTCTAAGGCAGTGAAACAGGTCGGCCATTCAGCTTAAAATGGCCTAAAAATGCAATTTTTAAAAACTGGATGTGAACACTAGACAAACATTAAATACATATGATAGGTGTTCACAACCTATTTTAATGGGGAGTGCAGTTGACTGATACACGTTACTGGGTAGAGATGGTAGATAGTTCACACCATTATTTGTTACACCTTTCTCATTTAGGAGTTAAATTCTCACACTTTTTTGAGTTAGGTCACATTTATATTTTCTTGTCATGAAAGTGCCGATGATGACAAAGTGAGCACACTGGTGGGTACCTACCAGCAGCTCTATGGTGGTTGCTTACGTGAGGCACTTTCTGACCCACCTGACATTTATCCATCACCCCCTTTGGTATCGCTTTGTTTGCCCTAAGTTGGCAGGGTATGCTCAGACGTGAGTCCCTTGCTCACTTGGCCACTGGATTCAAGATAGCCTGGCTGATGAGGATTATGAATCCGTCACCGGTCCCAGGATGCTTGTTTCCGGTCCAGGGAAGACATGGCTTGGCAGTTCGGTCTGGACTGTTCCCATGAGGCACAGGGTCAGACTGATTTGCATATGGCCATGTCTGAACTGGGGTGGCTGAGTTGGCTAAATAATGATGATGGATCAAACCCAGATCAGTTGACTGGGGGTGAGTGTTTGATTTGCTCTAACGCTCTGTCCATCTGTCTATCATCCTCTTTGGTATCGCGATGATGACAAACTGAGCACACTGGTGAGTACCTACCAGCAGCTCTGTGGTGGGTGCTAACGTGAGGCACTTTCTGACCCCTCACATTTGTTCACATTCTTTATGACCAATGTACCAGTATCATCCTCAATCTATAGGATTAATGGGGTACGTTTGTTTTTTTAAGCGATTTATATAGCGTGAACGAGACATCGGGTATCAGAGCACTTTACACGAGCACCAGTTTTGTTACAGAAGAACACATTAATTTTTGTTAGACACAGGGAAATTAGGGGCCATATGTATGAAGCCAAATTGCAAACGCTGAAATTCGCAGAATTTCATCGTTTGCGATCGCAAGTTAGGCAGTGTACAATCTAGCACACAAAAACCCACTCTCAAAATAAGGAATTGCAAAATTTGCGATTCCCTATTTTGTGAATGCATTTAAGGAATCCCAAATTATGATTCCTTAAATGCAATGTAGGAAGCCACCAAGTTGTGTGATTTTGGCTTAAGGAATCGCAAACTACCACCAACTTCAGGTTGTGGTAATTTGCGATTTCTTCGAAAAATGCACTTTTTTGCATTTTTCAAAGTGCCATGTGGCACAAATACCTGCCCTTAGGGCATGTATGTGCGCCACATGTGCACACATGCTTATTTCAGGGGTGCAAAATTGTGTCCTATTGACACCCCTGCAACCATGAAATTGCATTCTCAATTTGCGATTCTCCTATTGGTACTCGCAAATTGAGAATGTCTTCCCATTCATTCCTATGGGCCTTCTAGCCCATAGGAATGAATGTGAAGGTATTCCTTATTTGCGAATCTCAATTTGCAATTCACAAATAAGGAATATTTAGGATTTGCAAAATATTTAGCAAATCCTACATACATTGCATTTATTTTGCGATTCTCTAATTGCGATTCCCTAAAAATCGTAATTTGAGAATCTCAAAACTCCTTTTTTTCATACATATGGCCCTAAGTGATTTACCCAGAATCACAGGAGGTTGAGCACCGTTGCTGAGACTCGAATCCGGTTCCCCAGCTTCGAGGTCGACCGCTCTACCCATAAGGCTACCTCTCATGTTTTATTCGAAATAATTTTATACACATGGGTGGCATGACTAAATAATATAAGAATAGCCGTACCCAGGAGGTGTATCTGATACCCACTGGATTAAGCTTTCATTGCAATAAGAGCTAAAACAAGCACGTACAACATCAACGCTGAATGATGCTATGACTGATCTATGGGTTTGCCTATTTGTTTTGTTAACTGGTGTAAGAACTGGCCAATTTTCACAAACTGTGGGAGTAATTTTATACTGAAATCAGATCAAAAGCCCCACTTTGTGTCTTTGTGGAAAAGGGACCTTCTGGGAAGGATATTTTGAGATTTTATTTTGGGATGGTCACTGGGTAAAAGTATCATGTCACCCTGTCCTCAGTCATGTTTCTTCCAGTTTCCCAGAACGCATATACCAGTTGTTTTTTATTAAAGCACCTTTTGCTACAAATTATATGCCAAATCTTTTACAATAACTTTCACTACTTTAACATTTAGACCGACTTAAACACTACACTCTGAGGAATAGAAAATTACATTTTGCTAAATAATTTTTTTCTAATTAAACAATGTAGTTCATGAATTAGATGTATCCGCTGTTAGTGAAGTAGGCCGTGCAACTAATAAGCCATGTTTACAAAAGTTGTTACATATTTAAAAGTTTGCAATAGCTTCTTTAGAAATATCATGTATTTGAAAGGATGTTTGTTGAGCATTGTGGATGGATAAAGGTTATGGCGGCACAGTGAGGTTAAGAAGGGTACTACAATCACAAGTAAGATTAATAGAGAGAAAAATATGTCAAAATTCTGCTAGGCTATTGCAATGTAGCTAAACGTAAAAAAAAACCCGGTTTTAATCCAGGTAATTTAGATAAAAAGATGTTAAGCGGAGGTGGACACGTATTTATATTAACAAAAAAAAATAGAAAGAGGACAGTTAAAAAAATAAATAAAAGGATACTGTGAAAGATATTCAGAAAAAAGGAATTTTAACAAAGATGTTGGGGAAATGATTTTACCACATTTTGGATGCAGGAGTTGCAGAGCTCAGTACACAAGAGAAACTTTCTGGTCACCAGAGTGGTCCTTACATGTGGTCCGAGTGGGACTTACACAGTGCTTGTTTCTGCTGTTTTGTAGTAAGTGTCATGCTATTCAACTGGGCGCTACCAACTTTCTGTTGCAGTCGAACTACTGAACCACTCATTCCGCAGCGGGTGCTAATGATCTATAGTGTAACTACCTATTCCACAGCGGGTGCTACTGATCTATTGTGTAACTACCCATTCCACATCGGGTGCTACTGATCTATTGTGTAACTACCCATTCCACAGCGGGTGCTACTGATCTACTGTGTCACTACCCATTCCGCTACGGGTGCTACTGATCTATTGTCAACAGCTGGATGCTACTGACGTACGGTGTAACGTCCCATTCCACAGCTGGTGCTTCTAATGTACTGTGTAACTAACCATTGCACAGTGGGTGCTACTGATGTACTGTGCAACAACCCATTGCACAGTGGGTGCTACTGATCTATTGTGTAACTACCCATTGCACAGCAGGTGCTACTGACCTATTGTCCACAGCTGGATGCTACTGACGTACTGTGTAACTACCCATTCCACAGCAGGTGCTACTGATCTATTGTGTAACTACCCATTCTACAGCGGGTGCTACTGATCTACTGTGTACCTACCCATTCCACAGCGGGTGCTACTAGTCTATTGTATAACTACTCATTCCACAGCAGATGCTACTGATCTATTGTGTAACTACCCATTGCACAGTGGGTGCTACTGATCTATTGAGTTACTACCCATTGCACAGCGGGTGAAACTGATCTATTGTCAACAGCGGGATGCTACTGACGTACTGTGTAACTACCCATTCCACAGCGGGTGAAACTGATCTACTGTGTAACTACCCATTCCACAGCAGGTGCTACTGACCTATTGTCCACAGCGGGTGAAACTGATCTACTGTGTAACTACCCATTCCACAGCAGGTGCTACTGACCTATTGTCCACAGCTGGATGCTACTGACGTACTGTGTAACGTCCCATTCCACAGCTGGTGCTACTAATGTTCTGTGTAACTACCCCTTCCACAGCGGGTGCTACTGATCTACTGTGTAACTACCCATTCCACAGCAGGTGCTACTGACCTATTGTCCACAGCTGGATGCTACTGACGTACTGTGTAACTACCCATTCCACAGCTGGTGCTACTAAGGTACTGTGTAACTACCCATTCCACAGCGGGGTGCCTCTGATCTATTGTGTAACTACCCATTCTACAGCGGGTGCTACTGATCTACTGTGTACCTACCCATTCCACAGCGGGTGCTACTAGTCTATTGTATAACTACTCATTCCACAGCAGATGCTACTGATCTATTGTGTAACTACCCATTGCACAGTGGGTGCTACTGATCTATTGAGTTACTACCCATTGCACAGCGGGTGAAACTGATCTATTGTCAACAGCGGGATGCTACTGACGTACTGTGTAACTACCCATTCCACAGCGGGTGAAACTGATCTACTGTGTAACTACCCATTCCACAGCAGGTGCTACTGACCTATTGTCCACAGCTGGATGCTACTGACGTACGGTGTAACGTCCCATTCCACAGCTGGTGCTACTGATCTACTGTGTAACTACCCATTCCACAGCAGGTGCTACTAATGTTCTGTGTAACTACCCCTTCCACAGCGGGTGCTACTGATCTACTGTGTAACTACCCATTCCACATCGGGTGCTACTGACCTATTGTCCACAGCTGGATGCAACTGACGTACTGTGTAACTACCCATTCCACAGCGGGTGAAACTGATCTACTGTGTAACTACCCATTCCACAGCAGGTGCTACTGACCTATTGTCCACAGCTGGATGCTACTGACGTACGGTGTAACGTCCCATTCCACAGCTGGTGCTACTGATCTACTGTGTAACTACCCATTCCACAGCAGGTGCTACTAATGTTCTGTGTAACTACCCCTTCCACAGCGGGTGCTACTGATCTACTGTGTAACTACCCATTCCACAGCAGGTACTACTGACCTATTGTCCACAGCTGGATGCAACTGACGTACTGTGTAACTACCCATTCCACAGCTGGTGCTACTGACCTATTGTCCACAGCTGGATGCTACTGACGTACTGTGTAACTACCCACTCCACAGCTGGTGCTTCTAATGTACTGTGTAACTACCCATTCCACAGCTGGTGCTACTAATGTTCTATGTAACTACCCATTCCACAGCGGGTGCTACTGATCTACTGTGTAACTACCCATTCCACAGCTGGTGCTACTGACCTATTGTCCACAGCTGGATGCTACTGACGTACTGTGTAACTATCCATTCCACAGCGGGTGCTACTGATCTATTGTATAACTACCCATTCCACAGCGGGATCTCCTGTTGGACTTGGCCTTCTCCCCTGAAATGTTTTGCTTTTGACCCCCTTGACTAGGATGTCTCCCCCATGGTAGTAAACCTGTATAGGCCATGTGTGGTAGGAGTTACCCTGTTTTAAAAATGTAATGTCATGCAATGGTGTGAGCACTTGTCAATTTCCCCCATTGTAGAATGAACCCTGGTAAAATGTTGTGTTTTTAAAATGGCTGCCATGGCTGTGCGTTGTGCCACCTGACTGTAGGAGGTTAGCAGTCTAGTTGTTAGGTACCCAGCCACCCCTGCATTTGGAGGGAAAGCCTGGCACCCAGGGTGCTCTACTCCTCCCCCTGAGCCAGTTAGAACTAGTTCGCTTGTCTGAGGTGGGTTAGCGGTCTAGTTGTCTGGTACCCAGCATTTTGAGGGACCTTCTAGAAGCTTCCAGCCTTTCTGGTACAGGGAGAGCAGTAGAGATGTGATGAGCAGAGACAGAGCTGGGGCAGGAACGCGAGGGGACCTGCTGCAAGGGGATACCACCACTTGGACCTGTGTGCTGGGCTCTGCACCCATCTAGGAACCCCCTACTGTCCCAAGGGCTTGTGAAGCCCCACTTCAGGAGTTCAGGCTGCCGTGTGGGAGGAGGGCCACGCTGCAGTGGGGATGGTGAAAGCCTACCACCCTGCTTTGATGATGCCCCCACTACCTGCTGACCTGGCCCAGTAGTGCTACTGCTCTGTCCCCTGGGGAAGGAGGGCCCCCCTAGGTCCCTGGAGCTGCGGGACCCTGCGCTACGCAAGCGCTGCACCAAGAAGCGCCGAGAAGGGAAGGAGTGTTGTGGACTGGACCCCCCAGGAGGTGAGAAGGGTTACCCTGGGACCCCTGGACGTGTTACTGGGACTGTCCACCCCCCCCCCCCCCCCTTGCGCTGTGTGCCTGGAAGCGCTGGCCTGCAGAAGACTGCTTGTGTCCCCAGAGTGCTGTGACCAAGACTGCCCTGTGAGTGGGGCCCTATTCAAACTGTGTGAGGGGGTGGAGAGGGCAACAGGGCACAGGGTCGGTGTCCGCCGCCCGCCGCTCCCCCCCCCCCCCCCCCATGACTTGGAACATTAGAGACCTTGGATGGTAAACATACCCTGAACTGGACAACAGCCTGAAGTGCGAACTGGTGTAGTCTGGTTGTCAATGCTGTGCCCCTGGGTCCCCCAAGGAATCATTAAAAGCCCAAGAGCTAGGGCCAGGACTTAGGTTACTGCTGGATTGATGTTCAGGCCGATGGTTTCGCGCCCAGTGTGCTTATGGCCTAGTGTTAATGCCCCTGTTAATGGTGGGCATCCCCATGCGTTATACTGCTGAGGCCGACTGCCCCTCTAGGGAAGTGTTAGTCGCCCGAAAAGATATTTATGTTTGCCCTAATGAAATGTTTATGCCTGCCCAGTGACCAGGTTATAGGAAATGTTTGATTGGTTGTGACCGGTTACTACCGTTACTGATGCCAATGTATATTGATGTTTCCCGCCTGTTAGGTGATCCTACGCTGATTCCAGGCTGTTATACAAATAAGGTTGTGGGCCCCTGCGGATGTTATTTACCTGCCTAAGTGAGCCTAATGTACGCACTGGTGAGGTGCGCAATGTGTTGGAGGCCCATGGTATTGCTCAAGAATAATACGCCAGGGTAGATATGCTTATGGTTAAATGTCTAATGTCACACCGTAATGTGTATGCCTAAGGTTTTATTGCATACAAGGTGCCTACTTACCTTATGAGATGGTCATCCCCCTGGCCTAAGGTGATGAGACCGATACCTAATGTTGATGCCCTCATGCTTTCATGCAGGTCCCGGGCGGAGTAGTTATCCAGTACCGGTTGATTCCAGATATGGTGTTGAGGCCCTATGTTTACTGAGTTTGTGCCTAAAGTTGGATGCCCACATATTTAGACATTACAAGTTCTGCACAGTGTTTTATTCCCACAGGATGAGGGTGGAGTAAAACCTTGATGTGCCCTTTTACTGCAGGTGTCCTGCCCCTGTGCTGGCCAGACGTGTTATTCCAGGCCCCGGTTTACATCCCGTGTTTATGAGAAAACCTGCTGCTGCTGCAATCTTTCCCTCACGCGGCTCTTCTCTGAAAGAACTAGCCCTACCTTTTAAAGGTGACCACCTTTGGTCACAGAGTTCTTTGAGCTGGAGTCCCACGCTCTTTAGATGCCAAACTCTAGATCTGCGAGGCGGAGAGGAGCTACCAAGGTTCTGCAGTCTCAAAACTTGCAGTCTTAGTAATCACCATTTTGAGACACACCCTGGGGTTGTTGTCACCACTTGAGTTCTACGCAGTCAAATATACTGCTGAATGATTTTCTTGTTTACACTGCCAGGTGGTGCCCCGTACTCAGGATTTACACATCTATCACAAAAGAAGCTTTTTTATGCACACGAGTTGCTCCAATGCACTTCAAGTGCTTCAGTGCACTATTGAATAAAAAGAATAACTGCACATTTGTTCAGATTTCCTGCAGCCTTACTTAATGAGGGCCTGACCTAGGGCTGCACAGAAGAAACCTAGAGCCTTACATAGAGACCACCAAGGCGTAACGAATGGAGACACAAGCGTGAATTCTTCTGAACCCTGGGCCTAGGGCTGCTCAGAAGAAACCAGCCCTGCTGGTCACAGAGGGCTGAGGTAGACCCTTACACAGAGACCACCAAGGCATAACGAATGGAGAAGCAAGCGTTACTTCTTCTGAACCCTGGGAATTCCTTTACCTTGTTGCACTCCTTGTTTAGAGTTCACAGTTACAGACTGGTTCAACCACTAGCTAATCAGCCTCGACTCGGCCTCCCACCCTTACGGGACATGGCCTACCAGCCCAAGTTGGACTGCGCATTGTGACAGCTGGTCTTGCCCCCTTAAGTAGTGTCCCAAACGTGTAAAAGATGGAGGAATGGAAAGTATCTCAAGAAATCATTCCCAGTGGTTAAGACGTGCATTGCAGGCCTTGCACAGCCAGAAAAGAGCTCAGAGCTGGGGGGGGGGGGGGGGGGGGGGAAGGGGGGGAAGGGGGGGGCATTGCCTCCTTGGTTGTTGTATTTTGGGGGTGCAATTGAGGACATAGATGAAATGGCGTTTTCATCAAAATGTATGTTGACTTTTCAGCTATGGAGCAAGTTGAGCACATACAAAGGGCCTGTGATGGGGAGAGTACACGCAACACGCCCTTTGAGGCAGGAGCCACTTTGTGGGTGACCCCTGCACTACAGAATGTGAATATAGGGGGAGACGGGGAATTATTGGTGGGAAAGAGTGAGATGTCCCCCAGGTGATACAGACTGGTTACTCTTAATATTGCACAAGAAAAAAGGTACCCAGGACTGTGTGAGTGCGAGAGAGTGAGTGAGTGAATGAGTGTGTGTGAGTGAATGAGTGTGTGTGAGTGAATGAGTGTGTGTGAGTGAATGAGTGTGTGTGTGAGTGAATGAGTGTGTGTGTGAGTGAATGAGTGTGTGTGTGAGTGAATGAGTGTGTGTGTGAGTGAATGAGTGTGTGTGCGAGTGAATGAGTGTGTGTGCGAGTGAATGAGTGTGTGTGCGAGTGAATGAGTGTGTGTGCGAGTGAATGAGTGTGTGCGAGTGAATGAGTGTGTGTGAGTGAATGTGTGTGTGTGTGAGTGTGAGTGAGTGTGTGAGTGAATGAGTGTGTGTGAGTGAATGAGTGTGTGTGAGTGAATGAGTGTGTGTGAGTGAATGAGTGTGTGTGAGTGAATGAGTGTGTGTGTGTGAATGAGTGTGTGTGTGTGAATGAGTGTGTGTGAGTGAATGAGTGTGCGAGTGAGTGAATGAGTGTGCGAGTGAGTGAATGAGTGTGTGCGTGTGTGAGTGAATGAGTGTGTGCGCGTGTGAGTGAATGAGTGTGTGTGAGTGAATGAGTGTGTGTGTGTGAGTGAATGAATGAGTGTGAGTGAATGAGTGTGTGTGAGTGAATGAGTGTGTGTGAGTGAATGAGTGTGTGAGAATGAGTGTGTGTGAGAATGAGTGTGTGTGAGAATGAGTGTGTGAGAATGAGTGTGTGTGAGAATGAGTGTGTGTGAGAATGAGTGTGTGTGAGAATGAGTGTGTGTGAGAATGAGTGTGTGTGAGAATGAGTGTGTGTGTGAGAATGAGTGTGTGTGTGAGAATGAGTGTGTGTGAGAATGAGTGTGTGTGAGAATGAGTGTGTGTGAGAATGAGTGTGTGTGAAAATGCGTGTGTGTGTGTGTGTGTGTGTAATCAGTTTGTTTTCGTCTTTCTGACCTGCACAGACCTCCTGCCCCCCCTGCCCAGCACCGAGACCAATGAGATCACTCCCCAGATGCCCACTCCACCAGGATACCAAAGAGTGAGACAGACACTTTAAAACCCAGAAATAACTGACGCACACACAGGAGCCTAAAATAACTCGGCCGAGCTTTACTTGTAACGAACTCACAAACAGGCACTTGAAACATTAAGGCCACGCGGCGCTTCTTTTCACATTTGTTTCTTTTCACAATTCAGGCACTGTTTATTGTTCTCTTTTTTTCTACTTCTTTCTTTGTATTCTTGCATAGTTGAGATTTGCAGGTCTCGGTGACATCAGCCGCTCCTGGACCTAGCTAGACCGGTGTGCTTTAAAGGCCAGGCCACCTTTTCACCTGCATCACAATGATAAACCTTGCTAAAAATATCCTTCATGTAATAAGACACGAGTACCCAACCGGGAAATCTTGTGACGAGTTCTTTCTCGTACAGTAATCCATAACATCCCTGCTTACGGGATCAGCGGTGCTCTAGTGGGGGACAGTTCATAGGTCAAAGGTCGGCCTACCTCTTGCAAGCAACCATTCCCTCTTCTCCGCTCCTACTTAGTAAACTGGTAAGTCTAAAACCAAAGTACAAAAACTAGTGATCCGCCAAGCTCAATCATTTCTCTGAACTTCCCTTTTGCTGGGGGCAAGTTACCGGGTGAACTCCTGGGTCGGGGATATCCCGCTGTGAAGTGTTTGGCCTCCTTTCACTATTGAGCAGAGACTGTTGCCATGTTCATGTATCTGCAGAACGTATGCATGCTCAGTGCACCCCGCTTCTGACAATGTGGAAGGTGGGCAGACAGGCTCACAGTGGCAACAGAAGGTGGACCTCGGGTGCAAATTCAACTGGATCCAGTTAATACTGGCACAAAGCCTCACAGGGACAATACAGGAAGGATCTAGGGTGCAAATTCAGCAGGATCGGGCTAAAGACCACAGGACAAAAGCCTCACAGGGATGATATAAGGAGGATCTCTGGTGCAAGTTCAGCAGGATCGGGCTAAAGAACACAGGAACTAAAGCCTGACAAGGATGATACAATGAGGATCTCTAGTGCACATTCAGCAGGATCGGGCTAAAGAACACAGGGATGATATAAGGAGGATCTCTCGTGCAAATTCAGCAGGATTGGGCTAAAACAACACCAGGACAAAAGCCTCACAAGGACGATCTATAGTGCACATTCAGCAGGATCCGGCTAAAGAACACCGGGACAAAAGCATCACGGGGACAAGACAAGGAGGATCTCTGGTGCACATTCAGCAGGATCGGGCTAAAGAACACCGTAACAAAAGCCTCACAAGGACAATACAAGGAGGATCTCTGGTGCAAATTCATCAGGATCAGGCTAAAGAACACCAGGACAAAAGCCTCACAAGGATGATACAAGGAGGATCTCTGGTGCAAATTCATCAGGATCAGGCTAAAGAACACCAGGACAAAAGCCTCACAAGGATGATACAAGGAGGATCTCTGGTGCAAATTCATCAGGATCAGGCTAAAGAACATCAGGACAAAAGCCTCACAAGGACAATACAAGGAGGATCTCTGACAAGGAGGATCTCTGGTGCACATTCAGCAGGATCCGGCTAAAGAACACCAGGACAAAAGCCTCACAAGGATGATACAAGGAGGATCTCTGGTGCACATTCAGCAGGATCGGGCTAAAGAACACCGGGACAAAAGCCTCACAAGGACAATACAAGGAGGATCTCTGGTGCACATTCAGCAGGATCGGGCTAAAGAACACCGTGACAAAAGCCTCACAAGGACAATACAAGGAGGATCTCTGGTGCACATTCAGCAGGATCGGGCTAAAGAACACCGGGACAAAAGCCTCACAAGGACAATACAAGGAGGATCTCTGGTGCACATTCAGCAGGATCGGGCTAAAGAACACCGTGACAAAAGCCTCACAAGGACAATACAAGGAGGATCTCTGGTGCACATGCAGCAGGATCGGGCTAAAGAACACCGTGACAAAAGCCTCACAAGGATGATACAAGGAGGATCTCTGGTGCACATTCAGCAGGATCGGGCTAAAGAACACCGTGACAAAAGCGTCACAAGGACAATACAAGGAGGATCTCTGACAAGGAGGATCTCTGGTGCACATTCAGCAGGATCCGGCTAAAGAACACCAGGACAAAAGCCTCACAAGGATGATACAAGGAGGATCTCTGGTGCACATTCAGCAGGATCGGGCTAAAGAACACCAGGACAAAAGCCTCACAAGGACGATACAAGGAGGATCTCTGGTGCACATGCAGCAGGATCGGGCTAAAGAACACCGTGACAAAAGCCACACAGGGATGATATAAGGAGGATCTCTGATGCAAATGAACACAGGGAAAGCCTGGATTCTGGGGGTCACAATGGTGGACAAAAATGCGCAACAAACAAGTGCAATGGCCCAAAGAGGGGCATCCGAGCATTGGGCATGCAGGTTCGGATAGAAGATTCCACCAGCTGGTGGCACAGAGCTCTAGAACCCGGTGTTTAATAGAAACCACTTCAATGTAAGGCAAGTGAGAGATGTGGTAAGCAAACCAAGTTTAGAACAAAACCCGATCTGTAGCAGATTGTGGGGTGCCTCTGGTGGGGAGGCCTGACCAGTGGAGAGTCCAACTTCTGCCTCACTTGAAGGTGGCACACATCTTAGAGACTTTTTAAAGAGTAGTTTTGTAACTGCACAAACAAACTGAGCATATTTTGACATACAGAAAATGAAAACCAATTGTTCTAGAGGAATGAAAAAGATTAACAAGCAGGAAACATGACCCAGGCAGGTAGAAACTCCAGTAGCCCCTTGTGTTATAGAGCAAGGTGCACAAGTGCAGCTCATGGAGCAGAATGGAAGACAAGAGTGGGTAAAAGTCAGAAGTACTGCCCTGCTCCTAGAGCCAGGGGCACTTGGAGACCATAAAACAAGAGAACATGCAGGGCGAAGTGCAAAGAGTATGCAGACCCATGGAATCAGAGAATCTGTTGTGCTAGGCGTTACAGCTAAAATGTTAAAATGCGAACACAAAAAGAGGTACTTCTACTTTTCAGATTTACATAGGGAGAGGAGGAGTTGAGCACAGGAACTGTGCAGTAGAGACATCTCTGCTCAATGAGACAGTTTTAAAATGGAGGAGCCGCTGAGACATACAATTTCGAAGGGGCAACCATTAGCAGAATAGTAGCCTCTAGGTGAATTGTACATCAGGTCACTGCAGCAACGAGGGGAGCAAATGGTGAGCCTAGTATGCGAGCCATGAAATGTGAACACCAAGCCAGGTCTTAAGAGACCCCAACTCATTGGGGAGGTGCCCGAGAACAGCAGCTCCTCCTCTCCCGGGTTCACTAAGGATACCAACACAATAATAATCAGTTAATACTTCACACAATTAAATAAATTAGCAACAAACAGTCCATTATTACAATGAGATTAGTAAAAAAAGTACAGATTTTGTGCATGTCTTACAAGCAATACACAGACATGATCAAAGGGTGGGGAGACGACCAAGAGAAGGGGAGCACACTACAGCCGCAGGGCTGAGCCGTACAGGAGGTAGGACGTCCGAAGGGATTCAGGAAGCACCCTCCAACCTCACGTAGGCAGTCTTCAACCTCATGGTGATGGGGCAAAGGAGAGGGAAAGTTATGGAGCAGGAATAGCCACTCGCCAGCCTGCATCCTGCTCAGATCCACTGGTTTAAAACATTTCCCCACTACTGGAGAGGGCAGAGAAGGACAAATGCAGGCTTGAAAGTTTGAGAATCATCTCATGCCGCGCAGCACAGGTACCGATAAGTAGCTTTAGCTTCTCCAGCATGTACACCCTGCTCAGAGTCACTACTAATTCTTTCAACACTCACTTGCTATCAGCAGGGCTCCAAACACGTTAATATTCAAGGGTGTGAATCTAGAAGGACCCTTTGCATCAAATATTACCTTCTGCAGGACACAACCCGCTCTTATAATCATCCACATTTGACAGAACGGGACTAAACTGTGAATCTGAAAGGACTGTCATGGTTATGGGGTAGAACCTTTACCATCCGTTTCAAATATTCCCATGCCACTGAAAGGAGATCTGGGGCAAGGAATGACTCGAAGCTGTGAAGGGGAGATGGACCCTAGGCCAGGGAAGTGGGACCAGGCTGTTGTCGGATCCATAGACCAAGCAGCCACTCTCTGAGGACAGGAGGCGAGAGGGGCACTTCAGAGGTTCAAGTGAACACTTAACCCAGACTCTCAACATAATCTAAAGCTTGCTACAGAAAAAAGGGTCTGTAAAGGCCATCAGACAGCGACACGCTATTTGGAATGAAGCTGATAATGGGCCACAGCATGACGCCCAGCCTATTGGAGGTTGACTAACACAAATACAGATGTACGGGAGTCCAGGTGAGAGCCTGTCAAGGAGCTTGGAGCGGTGTATGTGCGCAGGGAGGACCAGGAGTACACGTGCGCAGGGAGGACCACTTGTGCAGGCAGGACCACACGTACTGGTGCTCAGGGAGAACCACAAGTATGGGTGCACAGGGAGGGCCACACGTACGGGTGCGCAGGGAGGGCCACACGTACGGGTGCGCAGGGAGGGCCACACGTACGGGTGCGCAGGGAGGGCCACACGTACGGGTGCGCAGGGAGGGCCACACGTACGGGTGCGCAGGGAGGGCCATGAATACAGGTGCGCAGGGAGGGCCATAAATACAGGTGCGCAGGGAGGGCCATGAATACAGGTGCGCAGGGAGGGCCATGAATACAGGAGCGCAGGGAGGGCCATGAATACAGGAGCGCAGGGAGGGCCATGAATAGGTGCGCAGGGAGGGCCATGAATACAGGTGCGCAGGGAGGGCCATGAATACAGGTGCGCAGGGAGGGCCACGAATACAGGAGCATGGAAGAGTCAGCGAGCACAGGTGAAATCATGGGACCTTCTGCATAGGTGCATGGAAGAGATTGTAAAGGAGGTGACATCCTACATGGACACCTATTATGTGTAAGAGGCCTAATCAGACCATTCACGTGCAGAGAACACACCAAACTTGTGTTGGACACCTCAGCACACTATGTGCCCAAAATAAGTCTTGTTTAGTGTAAGCAGTGAACGGGGAGCCCAGAGGGGATACTAGGGGCCTTCGATGCAGGTCTGTGGAGAGGAGGTAAGCTGGCAGTGCTGTTGGCACCCCTTGTGCATTGCTTGAGGTGTTGCTCCTAAGGCACCTCCTGCATGCCAGAGGTAGAGAGGATGTAACCCCATGGAGTGAAAGAAGGGCTCTGGTATTCTATGAAGATCTATGCAGACCAAGGTGGCCCGGCCTTATATTTCTCACAGGTTAGTGTGCGGGCAAATTGAGTGCCAGGGCCTTCACCGGACTCCGGATTCCCTTCGCTCCAGGACTTGTATCTAGAATAGTTTGCCTACGAGTGTAATGACAGGCAATTGATTCTACCTACGTCACGCTCTATGGACATTTCACCATCACAGTACTCTACCTGGGCAACAATGCAACATTCTGCTGTCCGTGGGCACCAATGCAAGAACTCTGCTGTCCGTGGGCACCAATGCAAGAACTCTGCTGTCCGTGGGCACCAATGCAAGAACTCTGCTGTCCGTGGGCACCAATCAGTCACTTTGGGATGCTAGGTTCACAGACATTTTGCTCCATCAAGACTTATTTCACAGTGGCATGTTTTAAAGTGTAGAAATATATGAATCTATACTTTTTTGTAAAAAACAATGAAGGCTTAGAAAGACTGAACAATAAGGTACCTGGCTACTTTAAAGAATGATATAAAAATAGAAAGTGCTGAGTCCAAAGTCGTGGGGAGGGGTGGGGACGGGCTAAATGAGATCAGCAGGGACCTCTCCCAGTGTTCCTGGAGATAGGGCTCCTTCCACACGTTCTCTTCCAGCTCCACAGAAGTTGCTGTTTTTCTAAACTCTTCAGTGGTGTCTGCTCTTCCACGTCCTCTGTCGCCTCAATAATTACTTCGCTCACCTCTCCACCTTGTTTTCTTCCGGGTGGCAGCCTCTGGGCTCAGTGGCTTCACTTGCCACTTGGGAGAAAGGCTGAGAACTGGGACACCAGGGATACAGGCAGCATGCCACAGTGTAGCAGATGCAGGCCTATACCTGGAAAGTCTTCTTTCACCAAGTGCTCACACACTCCTGAATCAGAGGTTACCCTGGACCCGCAGTGCTGTCTACCACCCTGAAAGTGCGACACTGGTAGATGAAAGCCACAGACCTGCTCTCACACGTCTCAATCTGGAGACATCTTGGTGCTGCTGTTGTGTTTGGAATCAAACCTGTGCTAGGGCTGTGAAGAGACTGCAGCTGCCACTGGTACAAGAACAGTTAAAGCCCCTTCAACTCTGTCCCCTTCGTCATGAAATGCTGCTGCTGGCCCAGTCATCAAAAAGTGCGATAAAGTCTCTACAAAAACACAGCACCTCAACACTAAGATAAAAGCCATCCGTGGCAGCTACCTGAACATGTCTGACTGGGTGGGCATTCTGCTGCATCCAGTCTGCACCAAGATGCTGCGGTGCTGGTGATTGTTAATCTCCTGTGCTAGTGGCTTTCAGCCCCACAACCTGCAGCCAGGCCCACACTGCAGGGGAATGGGTAGAGGAAAACAAGCTTGTCTGTGGTGCTTGGAGGTGACGACGACAGGAAGCCTGTTCTAGAATGTGCAAGCTTGACTGATCGAGCGATTGCAAGTCAGAAGGGGCAGTTGAATGACAAAGGAACTAAACGGGGTGCGAGGAAGATGGTATCCAGAGGCACAAACCCTGCTGGTGCCAGAGAGGCTGGGCCTGAATAAATTGTACAACAGAGTCATAGCGGTCGGGATACCTCGACTCATCCACCATCTTGTCAGTTGGTCGTCTACTGTGGGATTAGATCCACTGCTGTAGGACTCAGTGAACATGGCTAGCCCCCACGGAGATCTACAAGATGTCTTGCACTAGCTTCCTAAAGTGCTTCTGGGGCCTCCCTGCCACCTTGGGCACAGGTGCTGCATTAGTCTGTGCTTCCTAGGTAGTATGGCGTTCAAATGGCAGGGACTGTGGTCGGATGCTCCTCTACAGCGCCCAGCGCAGGGTCGTCCCCCAGGATCTGACACAGCTCCACCAAGCGCTGTTGCATCTCTGGGACCCCCGCTAACTGCTGCTCCAGTCGCTGCTTCTCCTCAGTCAGGGAGACCCTGGCTGCGCTGTCCAGCTTCTCAAACTTCCAGCCACCTTCCCCGTCAAACTGGAGCAGGTGTGTGTGGTACTTCCTGCAAGAGACAAGAGAGTGGTCAGTGGTTAGAAAGTATGACAGAGGGTCTCTCGTAGCTTTCAGTTAGTGAGACGGCTTAGACCAGTGTGCACCACGTCAAGTCAGCAGTAGGACTAGCAGAAGTCAATGCTGATCGGTGGTAGAAAGCTGGGACGAGTCAATAACAGATGAACAGGTAACACAGACCGACATATCAAAAGAAACACTATGACCAGACACATACATTCAGTGACCAGACACATACATTCAGTGAACGGACACAAATATATACAAAGAACAGGAACTAAATAAAAACAACAAGAATGGAATGTTCCGGTCCCTGCACCGCTGCAAGGCCATCCTGGTGGCACAACATGTCCTATGTGAATGCTAATTACCATAAGCGAAATGGATGTGTCTTCTCCACATCAGAGAGGAGGACACATAAGTGATGCCTCAGGGGCGGGTACAGATGGTGTGTCTTGTCTCAGCAAAGTCAGGGCTAGTCTGTACAGAAACACCATGTCCCCGGCTTAAGTGTGGGTCAGGGGTGGGTGGGTGGGTTGGTTGGTAGCTTCCTAGGGCCTCTGGCACCTAACATATGCTTGGAGATGCTGTTGAAACTGTGATGGCCGATGTGGTATTTCATGAAATTCTAAATATTTCAAACATGAATCCTCCTCCACCCTGGAATTAAAAAGCATTGTGGGAAGCATGGAAATCGAATAAAGATGGTGACATAGGGTTAGCTTTCCTGAAACGTTCTTACACAGGGGTGCAGGAAGGGCTGGTTTATAATGCTGCCGTGCAGGGCAGGTCTCCTGCCTTCGGCTTGAGGCAGACTCAGCTATTCTTAGCACTGAGTCTGTTCTGAGAGCTCAGGACTCCGGTTCAAAGGGACAAGGCAAGCAGACGATACATTGCGTACCTGTAATCTTAGGTCTCTTCCAGGGGAATCCTTATCAAAGTCAGACCTGCCCTTTGGGCCCAGCCTAGAGGCCGCATCAAGCCCACCATACAAAGATTTACCTCCAGAGGCCATCGCTGAGAGATGATGGGTGGTCTACCAACATGCTTGGCCATGTTTAGGTAAAGAAATACTATATCAACCTTACAGCCTTCAAAATAGTTTTATTGAACATTAGGTGCATCTGGGAGCACCTATAGAACGTTGTGCTTCCCTCACATGGGCACACTGTCACAACAGAAGTGGCGGGCAATCATAGAGAGATGAAATGTCCCACAACAGGTCAGAAAATCACTGCAGCCGAATCATAAGAGTGATGAAAGAAAGGACGGTGGAGGACAGAGCGGGGTCAGAATAGAGAGCGCTCAAGAGACACTGCTGGATCCAAGACAGGTGGAAAGAGACAGGCAGCCACATCACTGCTGGATTCGGACGCAGGGTAAAGAACAGTAGATCTGAAGTGGGGGAGGAGATGAAGGTGCTGTGAAAAGCAAAGTCAAGTTGTTTGACACCAAGTGACTTGATGGGCTGAGCTCCGCTTTTCTCTTTCTCTGTGGCCATGGATGCCTGAAATAGAAGGGAGGTCAGAAGAAGCCAGGCCTGATTCACAGAGATCCATTTGTATCACCAATTCAAGGCCCCCAACGCTGCCAGCTACACAACTCTGTGTCCTTCAGAGTCGGACAACTGGAAAGAAACCAACAAGCCGACAGAAGGGGACACGCCAAAGAACGGATGAGGGCCATCGAACGACAGACATGCTAAGGAGAAATACGGTTAAATAAGAGTGAAAATACAGCTATAGCAAAACATGCTTTACCAGAAACAGCACCTTAGGACTAGTGAAATGTAAAACTGGCTTTACACAGCTCGGCAGGGTTGGACGAGGGGATGCAGTGTGTGGAGAGGCAGCGGTTGACACCATCACAGCAAGTCTAAATCAAGTAGCTGAAATAACGGAGCATCTTACAGAAAACACAGAAATAAACAACAGAAAAACACCAGTTTTCAGAACGAAGACACCCACAGCCCGGCAAGACTGCTGAAAACACAGCAAAGTGAACATTTACCATTAACCCCTTCCATGTTGATGACGGCCCCCATCCGTCATGCATTACAGTGCTCGTGTGCTGATGACGGCTGGGGGCCGTCATAAAGCCATTGATTCTTTAAAAGCCTAGCACACGAGGAAAATCGGCCCAGCATGGAAGGGGTTAATAAAATACTTCCAAGGTAAGAACGCCCCATAAGTTTCCTGTATGGGGTGTGTACACACTTTTCATAGGTACATCATCATTTAAAAGAAGCTTTTAAGAGCCGTCCTCTGTTACAGTAAACCTGGCCACTGAGGACCACAGGTTAACTTGTAAACTGTGCCTCAACTTTAGAATAACTTATGAAATGTCTAACTTAAGTACAACTTACAAAAAACTTCGTTTTAAAATGTAGCATTTTTTAAAATTAAATGAGGACCTAAAAACAATGCACGCCGTTGATGGACCTGAATTGGCGCACACGTCATTGGAGCAGACACTCCGTAAAGACGGTTTTTTTGAAGTGATAATTTACACATATTTCGAAGCGGGGTAACCTGGGAAGAAGAGAAGGCTGCTCCTGCACCCAGCCCCAGGGCTGTTTTTAGCGCTAGTGGTGCCCTGTGCGACAAGGTTTGTTGGCGCCCCCCCATGACCACCTCCACCACGGATTCTCTCACACGGATTCTCTCACTAGCACCCTTGAACAGTGACCAAGTCTCCATAACAACTCTGTCTCAGATGAATTGAATTAGTTATATAGCGCCTGTTAGACGGACCGGGAGGGTCGGCCGAGATTACGGGGAGAGGTCTCCAGGGAGAGCCGTCTCCAACGACTGTACAGACAAGTAACTTCCCCCCCACAGACGGACACCACACAAGATTGAAGGTTAACGAGACTTTATATGCAATTCTTAGGTTACGTTGGTATGATACAAGGAGGTCTGGACTCAGGGGTCCCCTCGATTCTAGTCTTTGGTTGAGGAAAGGGGTAGCGGGACAGTCTTAGTTACCAATGAGTGCAAAATAGCTCTCAATCCTCGAGCTCGGCGTTCTAGATGATCGGGCCGTGGAGGAGCCAAGCAGGTCCCGAGATGGATGAAGAAAGGACGACGGTCCGCGGCGGAGCCTGCAGGTCCCGGTGGAAGATGACGGTTACAACGGTCCGCGGCCACGCCAGCAGATCCCGACGACGATGAAGGATGAAGGTTACGACGGCTGTGGCAGCGCCAACAGGCAGGACGATGGTGCACAGGACAGAGCTACGGCAGCGCCAGTAGTCCGTCCAGGATGAGTTCCTCTTTACGTCTCTCGACTCCAAGATACAACTCCTTCCTGCTCTGGAGCTGCCCCAGTTATAGGGCTGGTGTGCTTTGATGTCCGGACCCTCGCACTTGGAGGTCGGGAGGTCCGGGATGAGGGAGTCCAGACACCCAGCAGGGGGGTGGAGCCAGCGCCCGGGGAGGCGATGGGCGAGCGGCCCTGGGCGGGGGAGAGCCATCGGCACCTCTTCCTCCCATTGACTTGCCAAGTAGCCCGCTCACCTCCTGGGTGGAGGGTGGTGCCGGAATGTCTGAGGCCGGGCTAGGCCCCGGGTTGAGGTCGATCGGGGGCCAGGCGGCCTCGTGGTGAAGTGTCCAAGATGGCGGCCCGGGCTGGGCGCGTGGGCCGGCAGTGGATCGGATCCACGAGGTTAACGTGCTCGGGGGCAGGGGTCCCTGAGGGGACGGAGGACGTGCAATGGTGGTGTGTGGTACTTGCGTGACTGGGCTCGGGCCTGGTTGAGCCGGGGGAGAGCGGCCCTTCGTGTGGCCTGTCCAACATGCGTCCCCCCCAGCTGAAGGCGGGGAGAGTTACCCATCTTCTTGGGGACTCTCCTCGTCGAGGCGGAAAAACCGGGACAGGCCATCCGCGTTGGCGTGGTCTGACCCAGGCCGGTGTTCGACTGTGAAGTCCATACCTTGCAAGGAGATGGACCAGCGTAGCAACTTTGGGTTTTCCCCCCGCATGTGCATCAGCCACTGCAGGGGTCGGTGGTCGGTCTGCACCCGAAAGTGGGTGCCAAAAAGGTAGGGCCGGAGTTTCTTGAGGGCCCATACCACAGCGAAGGCTTCCCTCTCTATGGTGCTCCAGCGTTGCTCCCGTGGTAGGAGTCTCCGGCTGATGAAGGCCACCGGTTGATCAAGGCCTTCGGTGTTTACTTGAGACAGGACCGCCCCAATGCCCTGGTCGGAGGCGTCCGTCTGGACGACGAACTCCCGGCTGTAGTCTGGGGCCTGGAGCACAGGAGCGGAACACATGGCGGCCTTCAACTGTTCGAATGCCGCTTGACACTCTGGGGTCCAGTTCACCTTCTTGGGCTGATTCTTTGACGTGAGTTCGGTGAGAGGCCCCACTATGGTACCATAGTCTTTCACGAACCTTCGGTAATAGCCCGTGAGGCCCAGGAAGGCTCGTACCTCGGTTTGGGTGATAGGGGGCTGCCAGTCCTGGATGGCGGCAATTTTCAGCTGTAGAGGGGCCACTAGGCCGCTTCCCACCTGGTGTCCGAGGTAGGTCACAGACCCTTGTCCAATTTGACACTTGCTGGCCTTGATCGTGAGGCCAGCTCGCTGAAGGGCTTGCAGCACTGCTCGGAGGTGGTGGAGGTGCTCGGTCCAATGGTGGCTGTACACAGCGATGTCGTCTAGGTAGGCGGCGCTGAACCCTTCGAGTCCCGCCAGGACCTGATTGACGAGCCGCTGGAAAGTCGCTGGGGCATTCTTCATGCCGAAGGGCATGACCGTAAAATGGTAGTGGCCATCGGGGGTGGAGAAGGCAGAACGTTCTTGTGCTCGGGGTGTGAGGCCGATCTGCCAATAACCTGCTGTCAGGTCGAAGATGCTGAGGTAGCGGGCAGCTCCCATTCGGTCGACCAGTTCATCTGCCCGGGGGATGGGATGTGCGTCCGTTCTGGTGACTTCATTCAGGCCCCGGTAGTCGACGCAGAACCGGAGTTCTGGTGTGGTTCCGGGGGCGGCTGCTTTGGGGACCAGTACGACCGGGCTGGCCCATGGACTGTCCGAGGGCTCGATGACCCCGAGCGTGAGCATCTTAGCCACTTCCGCCTGGATGCAGGTCCGTACCCGATCAGGTACGCGGTAGGCCCGGTGGCGGATAGGAGGGCTGTCTCCGGTGTCCACATCGTGCACACACCAGGAAGTGACACCTGGGGTGAGGGAGAACAGACTGGCGAACCGTGACAGGAGGGCTTGGCACTCTTGGCGTTGTTCTCCGGTGAGGGTCTCCGAGAGTCGGACCCCATCCACGGAGCCGTCTTGCTCTTGGGTCCGCAGGAGGTCAGGGAGAGGCTCGGAGTCGTCTTCAACCCCATTGTCTGTGGCCATCAGTAGGCTGAGTTCTGTTCGTGCAAAGTGGGGTTTCAGTCTGTTGGTGTGGAGGACTCGGAGTGGATTCCGGGAGGACTCCATATCGATCAGATAGGTGGCAGGACCCTTGCGCTCGATTACCTTGAAGGGTCCCGTCCATTTGTCTTGGAGAGCGCATGGCTCCGTGGGGGACATTACCCATACCTGTTGCCCCGGCTCGAATTCAATGGATGAGGCGTTCTGGTCATACCATTTTTTCATGTCCTCTTGACTGGCCTCTAGGTTGGCTTTTGCTAGGTCTCTGAACCGCCGGGACTGGTTGCGGAGGGTGAGGAGGTACCGGAAGACATCTGGAGGGCTCTTGGCCGGAGGCATCTCCCAGCCTTCTTTGATCAGGCTGAGCGGCCCCCGCACTGGGTGCCCATATAGCAGTTCGAATGGGCTGAAGCCTAGGGATTTCTGTGGGACCTCTCGGTAGGCGAATAGGAGGCACGGCAGCAGCACATCCCACTGGCGACGGAGGGGCTCTTCCAATCCCCCGATCATCCCTTTTAGCGTGCGGTTGAACCGTTCAACAAGTCCGTTCCCTTGGGGGTGATAGGGGGTCGTGAATCGGTAGGTGACCCCACACTGTTGCCAGAGGGATTTCATGTATTTAGAGATAAAGTTTGTGCCTCTGTCGCTGACGACTTCTCGGGGAAACCCCACACGGGAGAAGATCCCCATCAGGGCCCGGCCGACCACTGGGGCTGTCACGGTCCGGAGAGGAACAGCCTCAGGGTAGCGGGTGGCGTGGTCCACTAGTACCAGAATGGAGCGATGGCCTTGTTTTGTACGCGGGTCCAGGGGTCCCACAATGTCTATTCCGACCCTCTCAAATGGGGTCGTGACTACTGGAAAAGGTTGCAAGGGGGCCTTTAGTTTGCGGCCGCTCTTCCCACTGGCTTGGCACGTGGGGCAAGATCGGCAATGCTGGTGCACATCGTTTCTCATCTTGGGCCAGAAGAAGTGGGTCACTAGGCGACTGTAGGTTTTATCTTGTCCCAGGTGCCCTGCCAGGGGGACATCGTGGGCCAGGTTTAGCAGGAAGTCTCTAAAGCGGACGGGCACTACTAGTACTCGGTTGGCCCCCAGCTCGGCGATTCGTTGCTCGCTGTACAACAGATCATTGTCCCAGTAGACCCAATGAGTTCCGGAGGTATCCCCTGCGCTTTGGGCGAGCGCTTGTTGGCGGAGTCCCTCGAGGGAGGGACAGGTCTTCTGTTCCTGGCGAAATTGTTCTTGTGTGGGTCCCCCCTCTTGGGCCCACTGGCCAAGGTTAGCGAGGTCGGAAGGTTGAGCAGGTTCGAGGGGGGTGTCATGGTCGGGGGTCTCGGCTGGGGCGACCGGAGGCGGTGGTGCCGGCCATTCTGGTTCTTCCGGGTGATGGTTGGCACGGGCGGCCATGGACCGGGTGGTGACGCACGCCCAGTCCGGGACGCCCAACATCCCCAAGTGTTCTTTTCGCTCCACGGCTGCCCACGGGGAGCTCTCCAGGTCATTTCCGAGGAGGCAGTCCACGGGGGCGTCGTCTCGGACCGTCACCTTCAACATGCCGGAGACCCCTCCCCACTCAAAGGGGACGCAGGCCATCCGACACAGACTTTCCGAGTTGTCGGCTGATCGCACAGGGCAGAGAATGTTCGGTAGATATTGTTCTGGGGTCACCAGGTGACAGCGGACGGCTGTCACACTGGCCCCGGTGTCCCGAAGGGCTTCGGCCCGTTGTCCATTGATGCTCACCCATTGGCTGTACTTCTGGGTGTTAGCGGGTAGGGGGACCCGCGGGACCATGTCTCTTCCCCCTAAGCACGCGAGAGTCATGGCGGCTGGCTCCCACTCTTGATACTCTTGCTCGTCTGTTTCTTGTTCTTCGGAGATCTGTTCTTCCCCTAGGGCCGCGGCGGCCACATGGCGGGGTTTTGGACTCTGATACTGCGGGCAGCTTGGGTCGTTTGCATAGTGGCCGATTCGTTGGCATCGGTGACATGTGACATTGGCTCTGTACCCCGGTCGCGCCGGGGTGCTGCCCCGGTTGGCCGGGGGGGTGGTGCTGGTAGCGGGGGCGGCCGGAGTGTTGTCTCTTCCTCGTCCTTGGCCCCCTCCTCCTCCTCTGGGTCGGTGGTGACCATTGTTGTTCCTGTTCTGCTCGTAGGACCCATTCCGGCCCACTCTGGTGATCTCCCACCGGTCAGCTTCGGCTGCGAGCTGCCGGGGATCGGTTAACTTGCTGTCGAGGAGGTGTTGGCGTAGTTCAATGAAGCAATTGTTGGATAGATGCTCCCATACCATCAGATTGAACAGCTGCTCGTAGGTCGTGACGTTGTTCCCTCTGATCCAGCCTTCGAAAGCTCGGCTAAAGTACGTTACATAGTCCACCCAAGTTGTACCCGGGATGCGTGTGCAGTCTCGGAACCTCTGTCGGTACATCTCGGGCGTGAGGCCATAGCGGGTGAGGAGGGCCGCTTTCATATGGTCGTAGGAGGTCATCTGGTGGTCTGGGAGCTGTAACAGGGTATCGCGGCCCTCATTGAGGAATCTGCCCCATAGGCCGGCTCCCCAATCGTTTCTATCGATCCGGTGCGCAGTCATAGCGATTTCATAGGCCTTAAACCATTGCTGGATGTCGTCCTCTCGAAAATATTCTTGGACAACATCCTTGGGGATGTGTACTTTTTTCTCCGTGGTCCCTGGGGTGTGTGGTCTCTCGGGCACCCCTAATTCTTTATTCTGCTTGCGCAGGTTGATCTCGGCTAGGTTCCGTTCGTGCTCGTACGCTAGTTTCTTTTCCTCGAGCTCCCTTTGTCTCTGTTTCTCCTCTCTTTCTTCTCGGATACGTAGGTGCTCTAAGTTTATTTTTTGTTCGGCCAACTTGAGTTCTACGTCCATCTTGAGTCGGGCCATTTCTAGCTCGTGTAGTCGGGTTTTTTCTCTTTCTTGGATTTCGTCTTGCGAGAGGCCGGTTCTTTGCTCTTCAGGGGCCGTGTTGGTTTTTTTCGCGGTGCTTTGCTCAGGGGCTTCGGTATCCCCGGTCTCTGCCCAAGATTCTAGGGCATGCTTAAAATCGTCCTTGGTGCTTAGTCCGGTGGTAGCGATACCTAGTTCGATGCAGAACTGCTTTAGTTCACGATGGCTGTACTCCTCTAGTTTTTCCATTTGGAACTTCTCAGTTGATCCGCTCTCTTTAGTTGTCATTGTGGTTCGTTGTGGGGTGAGCTACTCTCTGTACGTTATGCGGTGATTCGGATCGCGCCGCTGGCCACCAATGTTAGACGGACCGGGAGGGTCGGCCGAGATTACGGGGAGAGGTCTCCAGGGAGAGCCGTCTCCAACGACTGTACAGACAAGTAACTTCCCCCCCACAGACGGACACCACACAAGATTGAAGGTTAACGAGACTTTATATGCAATTCTTAGGTTACGTTGGTATGATACAAGGAGGTCTGGACTCAGGGGTCCCCTCGATTCTAGTCTTTGGTTGAGGAAAGGGGTAGCGGGACAGTCTTAGTTACCAATGAGTGCAAAATAGCTCTCAATCCTCGAGCTCGGCGTTCTAGATGATCGGGCCGTGGAGGAGCCAAGCAGGTCCCGAGATGGATGAAGAAAGGACGACGGTCCGCGGCGGAGCCTGCAGGTCCCGGTGGAAGATGACGGTTACAACGGTCCGCGGCCACGCCAGCAGATCCCGACGACGATGAAGGATGAAGGTTACGACGGCTGTGGCAGCGCCAACAGGCAGGACGATGGTGCACAGGACAGAGCTACGGCAGCGCCAGTAGTCCGTCCAGGATGAGTTCCTCTTTACGTCTCTCGACTCCAAGATACAACTCCTTCCTGCTCTGGAGCTGCCCCAGTTATAGGGCTGGTGTGCTTTGATGTCCGGACCCTCGCACTTGGAGGTCGGGAGGTCCGGGATGAGGGAGTCCAGACACCCAGCAGGGGGGTGGAGCCAGCGCCCGGGGAGGCGATGGGCGAGCGGCCCTGGGCGGGGGAGAGCCATCGGCACCTCTTCCTCCCATTGACTTGCCAAGTAGCCCGCTCACCTCCTGGGTGGAGGGTGGTGCCGGAATGTCTGAGGCCGGGCTAGGCCCCGGGTTGAGGTCGATCGGGGGCCAGGCGGCCTCGTGGTGAAGTGTCCAAGATGGCGGCCCGGGCTGGGCGCGTGGGCCGGCAGTGGATCGGATCCACGAGGTTAACGTGCTCGGGGGCAGGGGTCCCTGAGGGGACGGAGGACGTGCAATGGTGGTGTGTGGTACTTGCGTGACTGGGCTCGGGCCTGGTTGAGCCGGGGGAGAGCGGCCCTTCGTGTGGCCTGTCCAACAGCGCCACTCATACCAGTGTAGGGCGTCCGAGCACTTTCATTCACACACACATTACACAGAGGCAATCAATCATATGTGTGTAAATCAGTGTATAGAAAATGTTACATAAGCCAAAAGATTAAAAGTGTAGGAGTCACATGTCTTCCATACTGGTAGGCAGTATAGTTTGATTGCTTGGTGTGGAGAAGGACAAACTTTAATAATAAGAATCTACTTCTAGCCAACTTAACTCTTTTTGCAACAGTAATCAATGTTCTAATGCATACTTTGCAGCGTGTATACAGTTCTATTATGAAAGTTAATAGCTCACTTGGAATATTAGGACTTTAAGTTATAAATTGCAAGAAACTAAAGACAGTCTCTTTTAAAAGCAGTAACCTGCTGATCTGTTTCCTTTATATGTGCTCTGTAATCTACTTGGTACACATTCTTTGAAGCAGGCATGTTAACCCTCTGCACTACCTTCACATAAGTCAAAACATCAACTATATAACACGAAGTTCTCTCTCCAGGAAGAACGTTAATCACAGGAGTTACCTTGACATTTTTGTGAGGCCTGGTAATTGCCGAGGAAAGGAATGCTGCAGCAGGTGCTTTAAAAACATAATAAACTTGCAAAGACAGCGCCCCCCGGGAGCTGGCACCGGTAGCACTGCCCTGGAGCCGGCCCTGCCCAGCCCCATACTCTCCGCACCACTCATGCCCAGCACGCACCCCCGCGTCAAACCTCACACACCTAACCAGAAGCCAATACACAAACACCACCAGATCGAACATGCACTCCAAGGGCAGGTGCAAATCAAGGTGCTTCACGGCCACCCCAGGAGTAAGAAGTCCTAAATGAATCACAAATAAATGCATATTTGTGAAGCAAACATATGACCCCTTATGGCATCAAGGCGCCGGAGCAGACATGGATATTAAGTGAGCTACTGCCCAGTCACATGGTGCCGAGCTGCAGCCGCGCTCCGAGCCGCGTAAACAAGGAACAAGAAGCTGAGCTGAGGCAGGCGGAGCTCAAAGAAAGGGGGACAGAGTGGGGAGCGGAGCGAGATGCACAAAGGGAGATTTGAGTAGCGGGAGATGGAAAAGAGAACACGCGATTCCAAAGGCAAGGACAAGGGAGAGAGGCAGGAACATCTAAAGAGAAAGGAGAGATAATGAAACACCTTGAGGGAAAGTAGAGTACGAGGGAAAGGGTGAGGGGCGGAGACAGGGTCAGATTGGTAATGTGGGCTCTCAGGAAATGGTCGAAGGGACAGTAGCAGAGTTCTAGACGTGGGCTGATTTTTGGGCAGCCTGGGGGCTGTCTGTGCTCTTAGGACGCCACCAGCGGCTCAGTGGGTGCCTGAGTGTCCTTTCTGGAGGCAGATGGGCAGAGGTATCGCTCCCTTTCTCTCGCTGGGCCGGCCAATTAAACGCATCGCAGCAGCGGCTTTTCCCGCTGTGTGCGGCAATTTTCAAAAAGCCGCGTTACATGACGAGCTCAACTCGTCATCAGCACACGACCACCGTGGCTGATGACGAGCTGAACTCGTCGTCATCAGCGAAGAGGTTAATGTATGCTGATTGAGCGGGGGCAGAGGGCCTGAGCAGAAGTGGTCTCACTTGCATTCATGTGTGGCACAGCAGCGTTAACTAATCTGTGCATATTTAAATTTATATAAGTGAATAAAAAATAAAAAAATGCCACCACCCCCTTTCTTTTCATAAAACTTTGCTGAAGCAGTGTTTTGCGGAAAGGCAATACGCAAATGTGGGCCACGTTTTTTGGGTGAGCCCATGCCAATTTTTGATCCCAATCCAACCCGGACGGATACGGTTACATCGCAAGGAAGAGAGAGTGGGGCAGGAAAAAATGTAAAGAGATGTGACACAGTCAAGGAGATGTTAGGAGGCAGAAGAGGGGTGGAAATCCTGGGAAAGTGCATCACAGAGAGAAGGGTGGGGAGAAAGGAAACAAAAGGCACACTGACTGCTCATGACAGGCCTCCACAGACACTCTGCTGTGTCCGAGAGCCCAGCATCTCTGCAGAGACACTGGAACAAGGGGGCATTGTAGAGAAAGGACCACCACCCTCAGGCAGCTGCAGGCCACGACCTCCCTGAAAAAAGAGCAGGGCAAGGAGAGACCAGGCGTCTCTGCAGGAGGAATCCCAGGTCACACCGGGCCCCATGCAAGAGCAGGCAAGGCCAGACCAGGCACCCATGCAAGAGCAAATGCAAAGAGAACAATTGATGGACAGAATGCAGAACAATGTCTTACATTCACCCCAGTACAGAGATCTGGGCCAAAATCATGTTTTTTTAGCTCACCATGCCATTCCAGTTTGAATCCAGCCATATGCAAATCAGTCTTGACCCTGCGCCCAATAGGAACATTCCAGACTGAAGTGCCAGGACAGGTCCTCCCGGGACTGGAAACAAGCATCCTAGTACCGGTTTCGGGTTATCACCCCTCATCAGCCAGGATAGCTGGACTCCAGTGGCATGGAGACTACAGGACCCACGTCTAGGCATACCCGTCTCACTCGGGGTGACAAATGCAAAAAGAACAATTGATGGACAGAATGCAGAACAATGTCAAACATTCACCCCAGTACAGAGATCTGGGCCTAAATTCATCGCTTTATTGCTCACCATGCCATTCCAGATTGAACCCAGTCATATGTAAATCAGTCTTGACCCTGTGACATACCCTGAAACCAGTCCCAGGGTGCTGATTTCTGGTCCAGGGAGGACCTAGCTTGGCAGTTCAGTCTGGACTGTTCCCATGAGGCACATGGTCAAGACTGATTTGCATATGGCCAGGTCTAAACGGGGGTGGCATGGTGAGCAAAAGAACAATGGATTTAACCCAGATCTCTTGACTGGGGGATAATGTTTGAATCATTCAGCATTCCCTCCATCACTTATTGCAGTTACCCATGCAAGAGCAGGCAGGGCCAGACCAGGCCCCCATGCAAGAGCAGGCAGGGCCAGGCCAGGCCCCCATGCAAGAGCAGGCAGGGCCAGGCCAGGCCCCCATGCAAAAGCAGGCAGGGCCAGACCAGGCCAGGCCCCCATGCAAGAGCAGGCAGGGCCAGGCCAGGCCCCCATGCAAGAGCAGGCAGGGCCAGGCCCCCCATGCAAGAGCAGGCAGGGCCAGACCAGGCCTGGCCCCCCATGCAAGAGCAGGCAGGGCCAGACCAGGCCAGGCCCCCCATGCAAGAGCAGGCAGGGCCAGACCAGGCCAGGCCCCCATGCAAGAGCAGGCAGGGCCAGACCAGGCCAGGCACCCCCATGCAAGAGCAGGCAGGGCCAGACCAGGCCAGGCCCCCCATGCAAGAGCAGGCAGGGCCAGGCCCCCATGCAAGAGCAGGCAGGGCCAGACCAGGCCAGGCCCCCATGCAAGAGCAGGCAAGGCCAGACCAGGCCAGGCCCCCATGCAAGAGCAGGCAGGGCCAGACCAGGCCAGGCCCCCCCATGCAAGAGCAGGCAGGGCCAGACCAGGCCAGGCCCCCATGCAAGAGCAGGCAGGGCCAGACCAGGCCAGGCCCCCATGCAAGAGCAGGCAGGGCCAGACCAGGCCAGGCCCCCATGCAAGAGCAGGCAGAGCCAGGCCAGGCCCCCATGCAAGAGCAGGTAGGGTCAGGCCAGGCCCCCATGCAAGAGCAGGCAGAGCCAGGCCAGGCCCCCATGCAAGAGCAGGCAGGGCCAGACCAGGCCAGGCCCCCATGCAAGAGCAGGCAGGGCCAGACCAGGCCAGGCCCCCATGCAAGAGCAGGCAGGGCCAGACCAGGCCAGGCCCCCATGCAAGAGCAGGCAGAGCCAGGCCCCCATGCAAGAGCAGGCAGAGCCAGGCCCCCATGCAAGAGCAGGCAGGGCCAGACCAGGCCAGGCCCCCCATGCAAGAGCAGGCAGGGCCAGACCAGGCCAGGCCCCCCATGCAAGAGCAGGCAGGGCCAAACCCGGCCAGGCCCCCCATGCAAGAGCAGGCAGGGCCAGACCAGGCCAGGCCCCCCATGCAAGAGCAGGCAGGGCCAGACCAGGCCAGGCCCCCATGCAAGAGCAGGCAGGGCCAGACCAGGCCAGGCCCCCATGCAAGAGCAGGCAGGGCCAGGCCAGGCCAGGCCCCCATGCAAGAGCAGGCAGGGCCAGACCAGGCCAGGCCCCCATGCAAGAGCAGGCAGGGCCAGGCCCCCATGCAAGAGCAGGCAGAGCCAGGCCAGGCCCCCCATGCAAGAGCAGGCAGGGCCAGGCCAGGCCCCCCATGCAAGAGCAGGCAGGGCCAGACCAGGCCAGGCCCCCCCATGCAAGAGCAGGCAGGGCCAGACCAGGCCAGGCCCCCCCCCATGCAAGAGCAGGCAGGGCCAGACCAGGCCAGGCCCCCATGCAAGAGCAGGCAGGGCCAGACCAGGCCAGGCCCCCCCATGCAAGAGCAGGCAGGGCCAGACCAGGCCAGGCCCCCCCATGCAAGAGCAGGCAGGGCCAGACCAGGCCCCCATGCAAGAGCAGGTAGGGCCAGGCCAGGCCCCCATGCAAGAGCAGGTAGGGTCAGACCAGACCAGGCCTCCCATGCATGAGCAGGCAGGGCCAGACCAGGCCAGGCCCCCATGCAAGAGCAGGCAGGGCCAGACCAGGCCAGGCCCCCATGCAAGAGCAGGTAGGGTCAGACCAGGCCAGGCCCCCCATGCAAGAGCAGGCAGGGCCAGACCAGGCCAGGCCCCCCATGCAAGAGCAGGCAGGGCCAGACCAGGCCAGACCCCCATGCAAGAGCAGGCAGGGCCAGACCAGGCCAGGCCCCCATGCAAGAGCAGGCATGGCCAGACCAGGCCAGGCCCCCATGCAAGAGCAGGCATGGCCAGACCAGGCCAGGCCCCCATGCAAGAGCAGGCAGGGCCAGACCAGGCCCCCATGCAAGAGCAGGCAGAGCCAGGCCAGGCCCCCATGCAAGAGCAGGCAGGGCCAGACCAGGCCAGGCCCCCATGCAAGAGCAGGCAGGGCCAGACCAGGCCAGGCCCCCATGCAAGAGCAGGCAGGGCCAGGCCAGGCCCCCATGCAAGAGCAGGCAGGGCCAGGCCAGGCCAGGCCCACATGCAAGAGCAGGCAGAGCCAGGCCAGGCCCCATGCAAGAGCAGGCAGGGCCAGACCAGGCCAGGCCCCCATGCAAGAGCAGGCAGGGCCAGGCCAGGCCCCCATGCAAGAGCAGGCAGGGCCAGACCAGGCCAGGCCCCATGCAAGAGCAGGCAGGGCCAGGCCAGGCCAGGCCAGGCCCCCATGCAAGAGCAGGCAGGGCCAGGCCAGGCCAGGCCCCCATGCAAGAGCAGGCAGGGCCAGACCAGGCCAGGCCCCCATGCAAGAGCAGGCAGGGCCAGGCCAGGCCCCCATGCAAGAGCAGGCAGAGCCAGGCCCCCATGCAAGAGCAGGCAGGGCCAGGCCAGGCCCCCCATGCAAGAGCAGGCAGGGCCAGACCAGGCCAGGCCCCCCATGCAAGAGCAGGCAGGGCCAGACCAGGCCAGGCCCCCCATGCAAGAGCAGGCAGGGCCAGACCAGGCCAGGCCCCCCATGCAAGAGCAGGCAGGGCCAGACCAGGCCAGGCCACCCATGCAAGAGCAGGCAGGGCCAGACCAGGCCAGGCCCCCATGCAAGAGCAGGCAGGGCCAGACCAGGCCAGACCCCCATGCAAGAGCAGGCAGGGCCAGACCAGGCCAGGCCCCCATGCAAGAGCAGGCAGGGCCAGACCAGGCCAGGCCCCCATGCAAGAGCAGGCAGGGCCAGACCAGGCCAGGCCCCCATGCAAGAGCAGGCAGGGCCAGGCCCCCATGCAAGAGCAGGCAGAGCCAGACCAGGCCAGGCCCCCCATGCAAGAGCAGGCAGGGCCAGACCAGGCCAGGCCCCCCATGCAAGAGCAGGCAGGGCCAGACCATGCCAGGCCCCCCCATGCAAGAGCAGGCAGGGCCAGACCAGGCCAGGCCCCCATGCAAGAGCAGGCAGGGCCAGACCAGGCCAGGCCCCCATGAAAGAGCAGGCAGGGCCAGACCAGGCCAGGCCCCCATGCAAGAGCAGGCAGGGCCAGACCAGGCCAGGCCCCCATGCAAGAGCAGGCAGGGCCAGACCAGGCCAGGCACCCCCATGCAAGAGCAGGCAGGGCCAGACCAGGCCAGGCCCCCCATGCAAGAGCAGGCAGGGCCAGGCCCCCATGCAAGAGCAGGCAGGGCCAGGCCAGGCCCCCATGCAAGAGCAGGCAAGGCCAGACCAGGCCAGGCCCCCATGCAAGAGCAGGCAGGGCCAGACCAGGCCAGGCCCCCCCATGCAAGAGCAGGCAGGGCCAGACCAGGCCAGGCCCCCATGCAAGAGCAGGCAGGGCCAGGCCAGGCCCCCATGCAAGAGCAGGCAGGGCCAGACCAGGCCAGGCCCCCATGCAAGAGCAGGCAGAGCCAGGCCAGGCCCCCATGCAAGAGCAGGTAGGGTCAGACCAGGCCCCCATGCAAGAGCAGGCAGAGCCAGGCCAGGCCCCCATGCAAGAGCAGGCAGGGCCAGACCAGGCCAGGCCCCCATGCAAGAGCAGGCAGGGCCAGACCAGGCCAGGCCCCCATGCAAGAGCAGGCAGGGCCAGACCAGGCCAGGCCCCCATGCAAGAGCAGGCAGGGCCAGGCCCCCATGCAAGAGCAGGCAGAGCCAGGCCCCCATGCAAGAGCAGGCAGGGCCAGACCAGGCCAGGCCCCTCATGCAAGAGCAGGCAGGGCCAGACCAGGCCAGGCCCCCCATGCAAGAGCAGGCAGGGCCAAACCCGGCCAGGCCCCCCATGCAAGAGCAGGCAGGGCCAGGCCAGGCCAGGCCCCCCATGTAAGAGCAGGCAGGGCCAGACCAGGCCAGGCCCCCATGCAAGAGCAGGCAGGGCCAGACCAGGCCAGGCCCCCATGCAAGAGCAGGCAGGGTCAGACCAGGCCAGGCCCCCATGCAAGAGCAGGCAGGGCCAGACCAGGCCAGGCCCCCATGCAAGAGCAGGCAGGGCCAGGCCCCCATGCAAGAGCAGGCAGAGCCAGGCCAGGCCCCCCATGCAAGAGCAGGCAGGGCCAGACCAGGCCAGGCCCCCCGCCATGCAAGAGCAGGCAGGGCCAGACCAGGCCAGGCCCCCCCATGCAAGAGCAGGCAGGGCCAGACCAGGCCAGGCCCCCATGCAAGAGCAGGCAGGGCCAGACCAGGCCAGGCCCCCCCATGCAAGAGCAGGCAGGGCCAGACCAGGCCAGGCCCCCATGCAAGAGCAGGCAGGGCCAGACCAGGCCCCCATGCAAGAGCAGGTAGGGCCAGGCCAGGCCCCCCATGCAAGAGCAAGCAGGGCTAGACCAGGCCAGGCCCCCCATGCAAGAGCAGGCAGGGCCAGACCAGGCCCCCATGCAAGAGCAGGTAGGGTCAGACCAGACCAGGCCTCCCATGCATGAGCAGGCAGGGCCAGACCAGGCCAGGCCCCCATGCAAGAGCAGGTAGGGTCAGACCAGGCCAGGCCCCCCCATGCAAGAGCAGGCAGGGCCAGACCAGGCCAGGCCCCCCATGCAAGAGCAGGCAGGGCCAGACCAGGCCAGCCCCCCATGCAAGAGCAGGCAGGGCCAGACCAGGCCAGGCCCCCATGCAAGAGCAGGCATGGCCAGACCAGGCCAGGCCCCCATGCAAGAGCAGGCAGGGCCAGACCAGGCCCCCATGCAAGAGCAGGCAGAGCCAGGCCAGGCCCCCATGCAAGAGCAGGCAGGGCCAGACCAGGCCAGGCCCCCATGCAAAAGCAGGCAGGGCCAGGCCAGGCCCCCATGCAAGAGCAGGCAGGGCCAGACCAGGCCAGGCCCACATGCAAGAGCAGGCAGAGCCAGGCCAGGCCCCCATGCAAGAGCAGGCAGGGCCAGACCAGGCCAGGCCCCCATGCAAGAGCAGGCAGGGCCAGGCCAGGCCCCCATGCAAGAGCAGGCAGGGCCAGACCAGGCCAGGCCCCATGCAAGAGCAGGCAGGGCCAGGCCAGGCCAGGCCCCCATGCAAGAGCAGGCAGGGCCAGGCCCCCATGCAAGAGCAGGCAGAGCCAGGCCAGGCCCCCCATGCAAGAGCAGGCAGGGCCAGACCAGGCCAGGCCCCCCCCATGCAAGAGCAGGCAGGGCCAGACCAGGCCAGGCCCCCATGCAAGAGCAGGCAGGGCCAGACCAGGCCAGGCCCCCATGCAAGAGCAGGCAGGGCCAGACCAGGCCAGGCCCCCATGCAAGAGCAGGCAGGGCCAGACCAGGCCAGGCCCCCATGCAAGAGCAGGCAGGGCCAGGCCCCCATGCAAGAGCAGGCAGAGCCAGACCAGGCCAGGCCCCCCATGCAAGAGCAGGCAGGGCCAGACCAGGCCAGGCCCCCCATGCAAGAGCAGGCAGGGCCAGGCCAGGCCCCCCCATGCAAGAGCAGGCAGGGCCAGGCCAGGCCCCCATGCAAGAGCAGGCAGGGCCAGACCAGGCCAGGCCCCCATGCAAGAGCAGGCAGGGCCAGACCAGGCCAGGCCCCCATGCAAGAGCAGGCAGGGCCAGACCAGGCCAGGCTCCCATGCAAGAGCAGGCAGGGCCAGACCAGGCCAGCCCCCCATGCAAGAGCAGGCAGGGCCAGGCCAGGCCAGGCCCCCATGCAAGAGCAGGCAGGGCCAGGCCAGGCCCCCATGCAAGAGCAGGCAGGGCCAGGCCAGGCCAGGCCCCCATGCAAGAGCATAATGAATAAAGCGCCGGGACACTCCTACTGGAGTAGCCGTTGCGCTATAGAAGAACCCTAATAACATAACATAACATAACAGGTAGGGTCAGACCAGGCCTGGCCCCCCATGCAAGAGCAGGCAGGGCCAGGCCAGGCCCCCATGCATTAGCAGGTAGGGTCAGACCAGGCCAGGCCCCCCATGCAAGAGCAGGCAGGGCCAGACCAGGCCAGGCCCCCCCATGCAAGAGCAGGCAGGGCCAGACCAGGCCAGGCCCCCATGCAAGAGCAGGCAGGGCCAGACCAGGCCCCCATGCAAGAGCAGGTAGGGCCAGGCCAGGCCCCCCATGCAAGAGCAGGCAGGGCCAGACCAGGCCAGGCCCCCCATGCAAGAGCAGGCAGGGCCAGACCAGGCCAGGCCCCCATGCAAGAGCAGGCAGGGCCAGGCCAGGCCCCCCATGCAAGAGCAGGCAGGGCCAGACCAGGCCAGGCCCCCCATGCAAGAGCAGGCAGGGCCAGGCCAGGCCCCCATGCAAGAGCAGGCAGGGCCAGGCCAGGCCCCCATGCAAGAGCAGGCAGGGCCAGGCCAGGCCAGGCCCCCATGCAAGAGCATAATGAATAAAGCGCCGGGACACTCCTACTGGAGTAGCCGTTGCGCTATAGAAGAACCCTAATAACATAACATAACATAACATAACATAACAGGTAGGGTCAGACCAGGCCTGGCCCCCCATGCAAGAGCAGGCAGGGCCAGGCCAGGCCCCCATGCAAGAGCAGGTAGGGTCAGACCAGGCCAGGCCCCCCATGCAAGAGCAGGCAGGGCCAGACCAGGCCAGGCCCCCCCATGCAAGAGCAGGCAGGGCCAGACCAGGCCAGGCCCCCATGCAAGAGCAGGCAGGGCCAGACCAGGCCCCCATGCAAGAGCAGGTAGGGCCAGGCCAGGCCCCCCATGCAAGAGCAGGCAGGGCCAGACCAGGCCAGGCCCCCCATGCAAGAGCAGGCAGGGCCAGACCAGGCCCCCATGCAAGAGCAGGTAGGGTCAGACCAGGCCAGGCCCCCCATGCATGAGCAGGCAGGGCCAGACCAGGCCAGGCCCCCATGCAAGAGCAGGTAGGGTCAGACCAGGCCAGGCCCCCCATGCAAGAGCAGGCAGGGCCAGGCCAGGCCAGGCCCCCCATGCAAGAGCAGGCAGGGCCAGACCAGGCCAGCCCCCCATGCAAGAGCAGGCAGGGCCAGACCAGGCCAGGCCCCCATGCAAGAGCAGGCATGGCCAGACCAGGCCAGGCCCCCATGCAAGAGCAGGCAGGGCCAGACCAGGCCCCCATGCAAGAGCAGGCAGGGCCAGACCAGGCCAGGCCCCCCATGCAAGAGCAGGCAGGGCCAGACCAGGCCCCCATGCAAGAGCAGGTAGGGTCAGACCAGGCCAGGCCCCCCATGCATGAGCAGGCAGGGCCAGACCAGGCCAGGCCCCCATGCAAGAGCAGGTAGGGTCAGACCAGGCCAGGCCCCCCATGCAAGAGCAGGCAGGGCCAGACCAGGCCAGGCCCCCCATGCAAGAGCAGGCAGGGCCAGACCAGGCCAGCCCCCCATGCAAGAGCAGGCAGGGCCAGACCAGGCCAGGCCCCCATGCAAGAGCAGGCATGGCCAGACCAGGCCAGGCCCCCATGCAAGAGCAGGCAGGGCCAGACCAGGCCCCCATGCAAGAGCAGGCAGGGCCAGACCAGGCCCCCATGCAAGAGCAGGCAGGGCCAGGCCAGGCCAGGCCCCCATGCAAGAGCAGGCAGGGCCAGGCCAGGCCCCCATGCAAGAGCAGGCAGGGCCAGACCAGGCCAGGCCCCCATGCAAGAGCAGGCAGGACCAGGCCAGGCCCCCATGCAAGAGCAGGCAGGGCCAGACCAGGCCCCCATGCAAGAGCAGGCAGGGCCAGACCAGGCCCCCATGCAAGAGCAGGCAGGGCCAGACCAGGCCAGGCCCCCATGCAAGAGCAGGGAGGGCCAGGCCAGGCCCCCATGCAAGAGCAGGCAGGGCCAGACCAGGCCAGGCCCCCATGCAAGAGCAGGCAGAGCCAGGCCAGGCCCCCATGCAAGAGCAGGCAGGGCCAGACCAGGCCAGGCCCCCATGCAAGAGCAGGCAGGGCCAGACCAGGCCAGGCCCCGGCCAGGCCCCCATGCAAGAGCAGGCAGGGCCAGGCCAGGCCCGGCCCCATGCAAGAGCAGGCAGGGCCAGGCCAGGCCCCCATGCAAGAGCAGGCAGGGCCAGACCAGGCCAAGCCCCCATGCAAGAGCAGGCAGGGCCAGACCAGGCCAGGCCCCCATGCAAGAGCAGGCAGGGCCAGACCAGGCCAGGACCCCATGCAAGAGCATGTAGGGCCAGACCAGGCCAGGCCCCCCATGTAAGAGCAGGCAGGGCCAGGCCAGGCCCCCATGCAAGAGCAGGCAGGGCCAGGCCAGGCCCCCATGCAAGAGCAGGCAGGGCCAGACCAGGCCAGGCCCCCATGCAAGAGCAGGCAGGGCCAGACCAGGCCAGGCCCCCATGCAAGAGCAGGCAGGGCCAGACCAGGCCAAGCCCCCAGTCAAGAGCAGGCAGGGCCAGACCAGGCCAGGCCCCCATGCAAGAGCAGGCAGGGCCAGGCCAGGCCAGGCCCGGCCCCCATGCAAGAGCAGGCAGGGCCAGACCAGGCCAGGCCCCCATGCAAGAGCAGGCAGAGCCAGACCAGGCCAGGCCCCCATGCAAGAGCAGGCAGGGCCAGGCCAGGCCCCCGTGCACGAGCAGGCAAGGCCAGGCCCCCATGCAAGAGCAGGCAGGGCCAGGCCAGGCCAGGCCCCCATGCAAGAGCAGGCAGGGCCAGGCCAGGCCCCCATGCAAGAGCAGGCAGGGCCAGGCCAGGCCAGGCCCCCATGCAAGAGCATAATGAATAAAGCGCCGGGACACTCCTACTGGAGTAGCCGTTGCGCTATAGAAGAACCCTAATAACATAACATAACATAACATAACAGGTAGGGTCAGACCAGGCCTGGCCCCCCATGCAAGAGCAGGCAGGGCCAGGCCAGGCCCCCATGCAAGAGCAGGTAGGGTCAGACCAGGCCAGGCCCCCCATGCAAGAGCAGGCAGGGCCAGACCAGGCCAGGCCCCCCCATGCAAGAGCAGGCAGGGCCAGACCAGGCCAGGCCCCCATGCAAGAGCAGGCAGGGCCAGACCAGGCCCCCATGCAAGAGCAGGTAGGGCCAGGCCAGGCCCCCCATGCAAGAGCAGGCAGGGCCAGACCAGGCCAGGCCCCCCATGCAAGAGCAGGCAGGGCCAGACCAGGCCAGGCCCCCATGCAAGAGCAGGCAGGGCCAGGCCAGGCCCCCCATGCAAGAGCAGGCAGGGCCAGACCAGGCCAGGCCCCCCATGCAAGAGCAGGCAGGGCCAGGCCAGGCCCCCATGCAAGAGCAGGCAGGGCCAGGCCAGGCCAGGCCCCCATGCAAGAGCATAATGAATAAAGCGCCGGGACACTCCTACTGGAGTAGCCGTTGCGCTATAGAAGAACCCTAATAACATAACATAACATAACAGGTAGGGTCAGACCAGGCCTGGCCCCCCATGCAAGAGCAGGCAGGGCCAGGCCAGGCCCCCATGCAAGAGCAGGTAGGGTCAGACCAGGCCAGGCCCCCCATGCAAGAGCAGGCAGGGCCAGACCAGGCCAGGCCCCCCCATGCAAGAGCAGGCAGGGCCAGACCAGGCCAGGCCCCCATGCAAGAGCAGGCAGGGCCAGACCAGGCCCCCATGCAAGAGCAGGTAGGGCCAGGCCAGGCCCCCCATGCAAGAGCAGGCAGGGCCAGACCAGGCCAGGCCCCCCATGCAAGAGCAGGCAGGGCCAGACCAGGCCCCCATGCAAGAGCAGGTAGGGTCAGACCAGGCCAGGCCCCCCATGCATGAGCAGGCAGGGCCAGACCAGGCCAGGCCCCCATGCAAGAGCAGGTAGGGTCAGACCAGGCCAGGCCCCCCATGCAAGAGCAGGCAGGGCCAGACCAGGCCAGGCCCCCCATGCAAGAGCAGGCAGGGCCAGACCAGGCCAGCCCCCCATGCAAGAGCAGGCAGGGCCAGACCAGGCCAGGCCCCCATGCAAGAGCAGGCATGGCCAGACCAGGCCAGGCCCCCATGCAAGAGCAGGCAGGGCCAGACCAGGCCCCCATGCAAGAGCAGGCAGGGCAAGACCAGGCCCCCATGCAAGAGCAGGCAGGGCCAGACCAGGCCCCCATGCAAGAGCAGGCAGGGCCAGGCCAGGCCAGGCCCCCATGCAAGAGCAGGCAGGGCCAGGCCAGGCCCCCATGCAAGAGCAGGCAGGGCCAGACCAGGCCAGGCCCCCATGCAAGAGCAGGCAGAGCCAGGCCAGGCCCCCATGCAAGAGCAGGCAGGGCCAGGCCAGGCCCCCATGCAAGAGCAGGCAGGGCCAGGCCAGGCCCCCATGCAAGAGCAGGCAGGGCCAGACCAGGCCAGGCCCCATGCAAGAGCAGGCAGGGCCAGGCCAGGCCAGGCCCCCATGCAAGAGCAGGCAGGGCCAGACCAGACCAAGCCCCCATGCAAGAGCAGGCAGGGCCAGACCAGGCCAGGCCCCTATGCAAGAGCAGGCAGGGCCAGACCAGGCCAGGCCCCCCATGCAAGAGCAGGCAGGGCCAGACCAGGCCAGCCCCCCATGCAAGAGCAGGCAGGGCCAGACCAGGCCAGGCCCCCATGCAAGAGCAGGCATGGCCAGACCAGGCCAGGCCCCCATGCAAGAGCAGGCAGGGCCAGACCAGGCCCCCATGCAAGAGCAGGCAGGGCCAGACCAGGCCCCCATGCAAGAGCAGGTAGGGCCAGACCAGGCCAGGCCCCCATGCAAGAGCAGGGAGGGCCAGGCCAGGCCCCCATGCAAGAGCAGGCAGGGCCAGACCAGGCCAGGCCCCCATGCAAGAGCAGGCAGAGCCAGGCCAGGCCCCCATGCAAGAGCAGGCAGGGCCAGACCAGGCCAGGCCCCCATGCAAGAGCAGGCAGGGCCAGGCCAGGCCCCCATGCAAGAGCAGGCAGGGCCAGACCAGGCCAGGCCCCATGCAAGAGCAGGCAGGGCCAGGCCAGGCCAGGCCCCCATGCAAGAGCAGGCAGGGCCAGACCAGGCCAAGCCCCCATGCAAGAGCAGGCAGGGCCAGACCAGGCCAGGCCCCCATGCAAGAGCAGGCAGGGCCAGACCAGGCCAGGCCCCCATGCAAGAGCAGGCAGGGCCAGACCAGGCCAGGCCCCCATGCAAGAGCAGGCAGGGCCAGGCCAGGCCAGGCCCCCATGCAAGAGCAGGCAGGGCCAGACCAGGCCAGGCCCCCATGCAAGAGCAGGCAGGGCCAGGCCAGGACCCCATGCAAGAGCAGGCAGGGCCAGACCAGGCCAGGCCCCCCATGTAAGAGCAGGCAGGGCCAGACCAGGCTAGGCCCCCATGCAAGAGCAGGCAGGGCCAGGCCAGGCCCCCATGCAAGAGCAGGCAGGGCCAGACCAGGCCAGGCCCCCATGCAAGAGCAGGCAGGGCCAGACCAGGCCAGGCCCCCATGCAAGAGCAGGCAGGGCCAGACCAGGCCAAGCCCCCAGTCAAGAGCAGGCAGGGCCAGACCAGGCCAGGCCCCCATGCAAGAGCAGGCAGGGCCAGGCCAGGCCCGGCCCCCATGCAAGAGCAGGCAGGGCCAGGCCAGGCCAGGCCCCCATGCAAGAGCAGGCAGAGCCAGACCAGGCCAGGCCCCCATGCAAGAGCAGGCAGGGCCAGGCCAGGCCCCCGTGCACGAGCAGGCAAGGCCAGGCCCCCATGCAAGAGCAGGCAGGGCCAGACCAGGCCAGGCCCCCATGCAAGAGCAGGCAGGGCCAGGCCAGGCCCCCGTGCACGAGCAGGCAAGGCCAGGCCAGGCCAGGCCCCCGTGCACGAGCAGGCAAGGCCAGACCAGGCCAGGCCCCCGTGCACGAGCAGGCAAGGCCAGACCAGGCCAGGCCCCCGTGCACGAGCAGGCAAGGCCAGACCAGGCCAGGCCCCCGTGCACGAGCAGGCAAGGCCACATGCAAGGTCAGATAAAACCTCCATTGCAAGAGCAGGCCAAACCAGGCCTCCATGCAAGAGGAGGCATGTCAGACGTCTCAGCAGGGGGGAAATTAAGGCAAGACCAGCAAGAGTAGGGAACACTAAACCAGGCCTCCACGCAAGACCAGACCAGACCGCTATGCAACAGCGCGCCGAGGCCGGATCAGGCGCTTTGCAGAAGGAGGGCACGGAGGTTTTGCAGAAGGAGAGCACGGACTGACAAGTGCACCCTGCAAGAAGGGAGCAAGGGCAGGCAATGTTTCACTGCAGGCACAAGAGGGTATGGAAAAAGCATACGTGCAGGAGAGGGTGTCGAAACAATGCAGAAATCCTGAAGGCTTCAAGATGAAGTGGAAGCCTTCCTGATAGAGACCCCAACGTGAACAGAGTTTTGTAATATTGAGGGGTAGTTGTAAATTACTACCGCCAAGGTCTCCAGATTAGGATAAATCATGAGAAAGGGAAGTCACCAGGATCTGGCCTACGGCAACGCAGGACCTGTCTGGTCACGAGCGGGCAAGAGCAGCGTTTGGATCCAGTGGTCCTGGGCGTGTCCGTTAGGGCCTCATTAAATGGCAGCAGAGGTTCCGATGAGAACTGTAAATCATAAGTTCTTATATAGCGCCTTTCACTGTAAGGTCTCAAGGCGCTTGCTTTGGGAACCCGTCCTGGCTTTTCCCTGCGAGATAACCCTTACTGGGCATCCCCAAGGTGAAAGCCAGGCATCCCATCGCGGTGGGGCCGTAGTGGAGATTAAGCAAGCTATTGCCCAGAGTTGCAGAGTGTGAACCCATGATTCGAGTAGGCACCGAGGCGAGAATTATTGAGTCCGTGGAAATTTTTGAGCTTAAGACCCTGCCGCGTCGGGGACTGAACCATGGTCCCGGGTCTGACCTCTGCGTCCGGGTCTGCCGCCTCTAACCGGTGAGCCACACTTCTCCACTGACTGTCTGTGAGGACGTTAGTCTTTACTTCTATGGAAGGCAGTTATAAGTCTAGGCCTTCGGCTGCCGTTTTAATCATGGCAAAGGAGCGGGGCGGGGCGGGACACCAGCTCCGTGTGTAGTGAAGCACCCTGCACACTGGCCTCTTCTAGGTCCATATACAAATGAACGCGGCCAGGTGTGTATGAACGGAACTCGCACACAGCTTTTGTCGAAGGTGGAGACAGAGTTGGCTCAGAGTAGGACCAAACTATGGGTGGGAAGTCTTTCTCTGGCAAAGACGTGGAAGGAACGGGGGCAAATTGCATTACCAGATGTGGAATAGACTCCAGAATCAGAGCTGAACTCAAAGTGGTTACATGAGGCAGAGCTGGCACCAAGGGAGGAACCCGCAGGTAGTAAACTGAATGGAGGCCCCCAGATACCTGGGGCCCGAAGGCAAGAAAGAGAGAACTAGTAAGGTGTCGAAAATGCAGAGCATGCCTCCTTAAACCCCTTAATTTGTTGCAGTGTCTGAGACAGACCCGTAAACTCGCGGTGCATTGGAATCAGCTACAGAACATGCTCAGCAGTAGGGTACCAGAAGCGAGACAAGGGTAGCTTGACCTCCTTGTGGCTTGTCAGACAGAGTGGGGAGACTCCGAAGAGACCCACATTGACTTCTTGTGCTGATTTTTGGACTTAGCTGAAGACTTGGAGCAGGACTACGATCTTTCATGGGATCGGGTCGGTGTCTTTGGCATCGAATTGGAGAGGCCTTTACATGACTTCCGTCGGTGCTTGGCAACGTACAGCTTGGCTTCGCAGTCTCAGATCTCCTTCGAGTGCATCAGGGCACATGCATCACACAAACTGGAATTGTGGCCAAACCCCAAACACCAGAGACACAACTTATGGGGCTCTCTCGCAAAACGTGTAGACAGTCAATTAAAGGCTTAAATCCTATAGCTTTTAGGGAGGGGACATATTTCCTTAGACACTGGAAACAAGCATTTGCAATGCAATAGGTCTCACATTTGCAAGAGTTTGAGCTACTGGCATTGTAAATGACAATGCCTTTTATTCATTTGTTTTTAAAACCTGCAATCGGTGCATAAACACGCACTTTGAACATATAGTCCTTGCGTACGATAAGCAAGGCTGGCAGTTAAAGAGACTGCCAGCCTTGCTTCTCATAAGCATGAACTCTAAGTACAAAGTGCTTGTTTACGCACCAATGCAAATGAATAAAAGGCATTGTCATTTACAATGCCATTAGCTCAAACTTTAATAATGCAAGACCTATTGCATTGCTCTAACCATAAGGCTACATCCTCTCCCCTTGAAAATCGAAAAGTTTGCACCTTAACCTGCTTTGCTTACTGTACAGAACCAGAATGACAGTGGTTTACCAACGTCCACTAGGCCACAAGAATTTACGCGTATGAAAATCTTGGGAAAAAACAAACATTTTCACAACAAATATCTCAGGCCTACTGCCTTTAACATAACTTTACATAAACAGATCCGGCACACAGCCAAGATCACTGGCTTGAGACCATAAGCAACAATGTCCTGCTACGCAAGGCAACCAACATGTATGTGGGTGAGGTCTAAGCCCCTTTCAACAGTTGTTATGAAATCTGTTTTTTACGTTGACTACAAAAGGTCACTCGACAGCTGCATTAGGAGCAAGAGCTAAAAAGTTTTGAAACTGCGATGAAAAAGTATATTGCAATGTGGTAAATAATGACTTGGTGGGGCACAGAGGGAGGTGGAGAAAGGAAGAACTCAGTGCAAGGGCCGATACTTAAGTTTGTAGGAGGGAGCTAGAAAACGAGAGCAAGAAATACAGAAGGAAAAACATAAAGAACTAGTTTTAAATGCGTGCATGCTGTTTGCGAGGAATGCAGCTAGAGAAAGCAAATTTAAAATACAAAACACGTGTGCAATGTTATCAAGTGGATTCTTGACGTAAAAACAGTGTTCAGTAAGTGTCAAATACTGACCAAAGACAAATACTGCAGCTTTCACATAGGACATGCAAAAGAATTGTCAATGGCAACGGGCGCCGACTAGCAGGAAATGCAGCAGGAGGTGGTGCGGGACAGCACGCAGCGTCCCAAAAAAATAAATAAATAAATACCGCCTTCGGGTAAAGTCCGCGCTATATAAAAATGCATAAATAACTAACTAAATAAATACCGTCACTCTGCCGGCCTGCGACCAGGAAGTCAGGCAGGCCGGCGCGACAACAGGAAACAGGAAGTAGGAGGGCGGGAGCCTACCCCGCCTCCCACGGAAGAGCCGCGATTGGACGGAGCTGCCGTGTTTGGAGCACCGGAGCAGGCAGGAGCCTACCCTGCGCCCCGGTGCCGAAGGAGGGAAGAAGAGTCCTGCTGCCGGGCCCTGCAGCTGAGGAGAGCCGCCGCACGAAGGAAGCCGGTGAGTGCATTGCTGAGCGGGGGAGGGGAGGGGAGGGGAGGGTAGGGGGGGCGGGGGAAAAGCATGTGCGCGCGCGAGTGCGGGCGGGCTTTGTATGTATGTGTGCGTGCGTGCGTGTGTGTGACTGTGGGGGAGGGGGGTGTGTGTGTGTGTAAGCGAGTGTCTGTGTGCCTGTATGTGTGTGCCTGCGTGTGCATGCGCTCGCCTGTGTGTGCGTGCGTGCGTGCATGCATGCAGAGGGGTGGGGGCTGCCTGCCTGCGTCTGTAAAAGCAAGGGCTGTGAGTTACTCTGCGCATGCGCGGGGGCAAGCCTGTTCATTCCAAGCCAGCCTCAGCCAGCCTCGGGAAAAACGAAAGTAATAAAAAAGCGAAACTGACACTGCCACTGCAGACAATGCTGCGCGCTCCCGAGGTGAAATCCGACACTGAAAAAGCTCGTAACACTTTGGTGTCCACTCTCCTAAATACTGATCACATTAGTTGTCGAGCTGACAGCATTCATGCTTCGCATGAATGCTAACGTCAGCTCGACCTAAAAATGGTTTGAGAAAAACTTGTCAACTGACAAGAAAACAGTAGAAGCAAGTACTGGATCAGAGTACCAAGGCGCAGAAAGGACGGGCCTGACGTCAGTACTGCTGGATGGTGCCTGTGTATGGTTCGCTCATGTAGTCTCTCCCAGGGCGGAGCATTTGATGGAGAGCTGCACAACGCCACCTATTGCATGTACAGAATATGCTGAAGAACCTTCCAGATCCAGTCTGGTTCTTGAGGAGATTCTAAAGGTGAGGAATCTGCAATTAGAAGTATCCATCAGACGTGCCTATGCTGGACCGTGCCAGACAGCAGCACGAGGAAGTGCCCGCAAACTTTACATTTCTAATATATTCGAATTTTAGAAATGCTTTGTGGCACACTTCTCAGACTGCTGAGTTTCAGAAAGCACTTCCTGGTCTGCTGTTTTGTGGCACAAGGCTTCACGCTAGGTCTGCACTCCTTGGGTTTCTAGTCAGGTGCACAGTGACACCTTCTGGTGATAGTTTGCAACAGCAACACAAAAAGATGGACGGAATGCTGAAAGGTGTCAGGCTCGCTAAGTCGACAGGAGCAATTGCAGCCAAATAAACAGTAGAGGTGAATTATGCTGTAAAGCATTTCCACCATACATGAACATTTGCATTAGAAACATAAACAACACCAAAGATTGTTTAGAAACTGTTTTAATGCTTAGAAAGCACTAGAAATTCTTATAACTCACTGAAAGCATAGAAAGCTCCCAGGCTGCATTCCAAGCACAGTCTAAAAAGACTGAAAAGCTAACCTGTAGCTGCATGCAACAAAAAACCGACACCGTGCCTTTAAGGTACTCATGACCCCCAGCTTCCCATCATGCCCCAGGGGTGACAGTTAGGTCAGTTCTTTTCGGAGACTGAAGAAACCATGTAACAAATAGGTTAACAATATCTCCTCATTAACGAATGTCCTTTGCCCGGGGAGGCGGGAGGGTTGCTTATGACTTTGATGAGGATACCCCTGGAAGAGAACTAGGATTACAGGTAAGTAACTAATCCTTCTCTTCCAGGGGATCCTCATCAATAGTCATAAGCATTAGAATAGAATAGCGAGCCTCACCTCATCCCTGCGGGCAAAGTAATAACAAGACCGTAATCTCATCAACAAGCCTGGCAGGCCATAGGCTACCCGAACAGATTCCTCAAGGAGGCTTGCCCTACTTCAGTATCGGCCCTGGAATCAGATTCTAGACAGTAATGCCTCATAAAGGTGTGAACTGATATCCAGGTTGCAGCCTTGCATACCTCTGACATTGGAATGTCATGCAAGAAAGCCGCTGTGGCAATTTCCCTCTGGTAGAATGCGCTTTGGGCGACACCAATAAAGGCTTGCCTGCAAGCTGATAGGCCAATTTAATGCAGGAGACAATCCACCTGGAGATGGATCTCTTGGCCGCTGGAAAGCCCGTTCTCATAGAACCATAGTTCACAAAACATCTGATCCGTCTTCCTGATTCCCTTGGTTTTCTCCAAATAGAACTTGTGTACTCTCTTAAGATCCAAGGAGTGCAGTGACCGCCCGGCTGGGGTCGTAGAATTTGGAAAAAACGAAGGGAGGGAAATGGACTGATTTATATGAAAATCAGAAACCACCTTACGCAAGAAGGATGGATGAGCTCTCAGGACTACCCTGTTGTGGTGGAAAACAGTATATGGCTCCTTTGTACAGAGCGCTTGTAGCTCACTTACTCTGCGCGCTATTGTAATCACCACTAAAAAGGCTGCTTTCCAAGAGAGGTGTTGCAAAGAGGCCTTGTGGATGCGTTCGAAAGGAGGTGTCATTAACCTGGATAGAACCAGGTTCAATTCCCAAGGAGGAGAAGGATTTCACAAAGGGGGATAGACTTTTTTCAACCCCTGGAGGAAGTCCTTGACCACCAGAACCTGAAAGAAAGAAATCTGGTTAGGTGATTTCCTGTAAGCTACTATGGCTGACAGATGCACTCTAATGGAAGCATATTTCAACTCAGAAGTTGCCAAGGAAAGGAGGTATGGAAGGATTACTTCCTCCTGCCCTTTAGTAGGATCTAGGTGACGATCCCTACACCATATGTAAAACCTTTTCCACTTGAACGCATATGACGCTCTCGTTGAAGGCCTCTTATAAAATGTTCATGCATTCGGGAGGCAGGTTCAGGTGCCCATATTGCAGGACCTCAGGAGCCATGCTGTTAGGTTCAGTGATGGGAGGATGGGATGCAGTATCCTCCTGTTCCTCTTGCTCAATAGGTCCGGTCTGCAAGGAAGTCGTCTGTGTGGACACACAGACAGATGCAAAAGGTCCGGGTACCACCTCATGGTCATCATCAGACCCTCTGACAAGGGGGGTAATATTGTTTTGTGGGGACAGGAAATGTATATTGCTGAAGCACACAAACTGAATGATGTAAACTACTATTGTAAGAGCAATACTGTTGAATACAATCGCAGCATAACCAACACATGGGAGAATTTAGAGAAATGGCAAAATGAGGGACTCATTACATGGCATGAATACTGTTTCCTCAAGAAAGATTACCCCAAGTTACCCATTCTATATCTTTTGCCGAAAGTGCATAAAGATCCTAGAAGACCTCCAGGGAGACCCATAGTTTCCTCAATAGGCAGTGTTAATGAAAAGATCAGTAAATACATTGACCATTTCTTGAGAGACTATGTTAGCGCACTACCTTCTCATATTGAGGATACAAAGGATTTCCTTAACAAAATATCTACTATCAAATGGGAGGAAGGGTTCACACTCATGACTATGGATGTGAGCTCGCTCTACACCATAATTGACCATGAGCAAGGTATAGCTGCATGTCTACATTTTTTGCAAGAAAGAGACTTGGCGTTCCTGGAACACACGCACATGCTTGTAGAGATGCTGAGGATATGTTTGAAGAATAACATTTTTCTGTTCAACGGGGATCTCTACAGGCAAGTGCGTGGAACCGCGATGGGTTCGAACTTTGCGCCGAGCCTGGCAAATCTGTTTCTCGGCAAATGGGAGTAAGAGATTCGCAAAGACCATCTGCTAAACTGGGAATTTAGTAAAGTCAAAACATGGATCCGTTTCATCGATGATCTTTTCATTGTATGGAACGGATCGCAGATGGAAGCCCAGAATTTTGTCATGAAACTGAACAACAACCCCTATAACATCACTCTAACCCTTAATACCAGCAATGAAAGCATTGAATTTCTGGACACCAAGGTAACTGTACAAGACGGTCACCTTTCTACTCAATTGTACAGAAAAGAAACGCAGGTAACAGCCTACTTCACGCCCAAAGTGCCCACCCTGAAAGCCTTAAATGGAGTATACCCTATGGGGAACTCCTGAGAGCTAAACGAAATTGTAGTGATGAAAAACTATGAGTTAGAAAAAATCACAATGCAAAAAAGATTCAGGGAAAGAGGATACCCGGATTGGGTCCTCAACAAGGCAGTCACCAAAGTTCAGGACAAAACTAGAGAAAGTATACTTGAACCAAGATCAGCTATAACAGAAACAGAACCTACCACTAGGCTCATTACCACGTTGAATGAGGACTCTAGAAAGGTAAATAAAGTACTGGTTGACAACTGGAATGTCCTTAAAAGTGATAACATCATAGGCCCTATGATAGGGGATCGCCCTTCTGTGACATATAGAAAAGGGAAGAGTTTAAGGGATATTCTAGTGAGAGGTGATATCAGCCCTAGGAATAATGGAAGTACACATAATCTGAAAGGCTTTTATTCCTGTGGACATTGTCGTGCATGTAAAGACAGCACTATGGTAAAAGAAGTTGAAATTCCAGGCGCTACTAAGAAACATACCATCAAACAATTCCTGACATGTAGCAGCAACTATGTTGTATACGTCTTGGAGTGCCCATGCAAACTCAAATACGTGGGCAGTACCATATGTATGGTAAAAAAACGAGTCCAGGAACATCTGCGGGCTATTACACATGTTGATAAGAACTATCCCATAGCGCGCCATTTTCAGTCACACCATCAATCCAACAATGCACTCCTTAAATACTTTGCCTTAGAACAAGTCCATACTAGTGGTAGAGGTGGTAACAGATTAACTGCCTTGAGAAAAAGAGAATCCAAATGGATAATGGAACTCAAGAGTAGATTCCCGGGGGGGCACAACCAGGACGAAGAACTTGCATCCCACTTACTAGACACCTAATTATGAATCTTTAACCATGCTTGGAAGACATGTATATTTCAAATTGTAAATTGATGATGCATATGAATGTATATAAGGTTTTTTAACCATATTTTAACAGTAAATCTCTTTCTGTTTATCATTCTTTACAGGAGGAAAAGGAAGGGGCCTTCACACACTTCACTTTTATAAGATGCACGGCTCCCTACCCTTTTTCTTCAATCAAGTTGACCTCAAGGAAGGTACAGGAAAATATCACTTCTATTTCACCCAAGGACTTAGCAATATAATCACTTTTTTTGAACCATATATTTATGTTTTTTCAATTACCTTGAAGGAAATATTGAATATATGTTTAATTAAAATTCTTTCATCATCACAAATAGACACAGTGGGTTATTCGTGGGTGCATCGATACAACTTAAGAGCCTAAGATACTATTGTTAGCTGGCAAGGCCTAGCAATTGTGGACTAAAAACTGAATATGAACGGAGGGGAGAGCACTAGAAATCATGCATGCGATCGATTGTCGGCACTAGTCCGAAAGCAGAAGGTTCTGAACTTTTGATGAATTGTACATTGTATTTGAGCCTAGACGACCAGGTGAATGATGTAATTACTGGCAAAGATATTGAATGCATATATATATGTACCATCGGCACCAGTCCGAAAGCAGATCTGTTTGATTACAGCGATTTGAACGAATACATTCAAACAAACTTAGATAATCAGGCCAATGTTGAATTAAGCTGTTTCTTAATTTACACAGTTTTCAGCGCATGCGGTTTTTACTCTACAAATGTTTACAATGTAAAATGTTTACAATGTAGAAAAAAACGGGACACATAAATCCCGCAACTTATGTTTTCTTACATCCTATTTTAGTTTGTCAGAAACTGTAGACATAACATGTCAATACAAATGAGTATAACATGAGAATGTTTAGGTTAATGCTATACCATTACTTTTGTGTGTGGTGACTACTCCGTTCTAAGATGGCCGCCATGTTTTCAATGTTAAAACAAACACTTACAAGGCCTCTTCTATGTTGATGCACTACTTGAAAACTTTACTTATGCACGCAGCGGTGGTCAAACAATATCGTGTGATCAAGAGACCAGTGGGTCTCGAAACGCGTAGCGAGTATTGAAAAATAAACTGGTGTTATCTACCCTCGCTTTGAGTGCGCATTCAATCCTTTACTGGAACCTGTAAAATTTGTGCACAAATTTACCGGCTTTGGGGTCCGGCCGGCACATGCGCCACCTGACTATGGGAACCGCCCAAGAAGGACCGCTTTTGGATTACGGATATAGATATAGATATATATATATGGGGCACATATAATATATTGTTTCCGGGGTCCCGCGCATGGGCGGGAATATTCTAATACTTATGACTATTGAGGAGGATCCCCTGGAAGAGAATGTGAGAAACCTGTCAAAGGGTTTAGAAAACCTCTCCTAGAGCAGACATTACATTTTCTCCATCGAAGGTGATTTAGTTGAGCAAGAAGCTGGGCGGAGAGATGTGAACAAGTTTCAGCTAGCTCTGACACACGTTGTGCCGCTGAGCAGAAGTTGGAAGCCAGGGACAGATTGACAGCGGTCAGTCCAGGCACTGCTTTGGGCTAGGGCCACCTCCCAAGAGGATGCCGGGGGCGCGGGTAGGACCAGGGGCATCTCCATCGACAGGAAAAGCGGCCAAAGACAGGGTCGGATTTGTAAGGCGGGCCCTTGGGCAATGACCAACTGTGGGCCGCTTTTTTGTGCAGCCTGGGGGCCGATTTGGGCAGTGTCTGATTTGTTCAGATGTGGCTAGCAGCCCAGTGGGGCCCCGAGTGGCCTTTCTGGAGGAAGGTGGGCATCCATTACCTCCCTTTTTATCATCGGGCAGAGGGGTCACTCCCTTCCTCTCGCTGGGTCCGGCCCATTAATGTGTGCATATTGAGCGGGGTAGGGGGCCTGAGCAGAAGTGGCCTCACTTGTTTTCAGGTGTGTTTCACCAGTGTCAAATAATCAGTGCATTTTTTTTATCTAAGTGACCTTCAGAAAACATGCGTCTGTCAGAGTCCCGCCCCACCCCCTCTCTTTTTTATAAAACTTCACCAAAGCAGTGTTTTGCGGGAAGGCAAGAATGCAAACGTGGGACACTTTTTTAGCCCGCCCAGGCCGATTTTTAATCCCAATCTAACCCTACCCAAAGATGGAATTTTACAACTTTTTTCAGAAGGTTTTTGCCACCCGGAATGGGAACCTTCGGGGCAGGTTAGATCCCATCTTTGAGAGAATTGGTGACCCTGCTGTAGACCCCCAAAAGGCCTCGCACTGGGCAGTGGCAGCTCCTGGCACACCCGTCAAGCCACAGGACAGAGGCCTGCCACGCAGCATCCCGCACAGAAGATGGCGTCCATAGGAAAGGAGCATCCGTGGACAGATGCTGCGAGGCCACGTCCTCGTCGAGCCACGAGATCACGGACGCCAGGATAGGAAAACAGATGGACAGGTTTACACAGACGAAGTGTGATGGACCGCAACATGTCAATCATCTCCTGGTGAGCTCCCAGACAGCTCTTCGGGAAGGACGGGAAGCGAGGTGGCCCCGGGTCTCTCGAACGTAATGTATTGTTGAAATGAGTGTCTGGTGGCAGACGTCCTCCCTTGCCTTCACCATGCCCACCCCTTAAACCCACACTTTATCTGCCCTTAAATCAAGTGCGCAGGCAAGGCTTTAAGTGGGCCAGCTCTCACCTGTGCTGAGCACCTGTAGTTTTTTAAAGGGGGCCTCGAAACGGGTCTCTATCGGGCTCTGTTTTGTGCCCTGGCAGAGGCGGTCAGGTTATTTCTCGACTGCAGTGACAGTAGGCACATCGATGTGCGCTACTTACACTGCTCACTTCTCACTAGTGGAGGTTATGGCATGACATCATGCCAGGTGAGCGTAGAAGGGGAAGGGAAATCCTTTAACCCCTTCCATGCTGCCGTCAGACAGCACTACCTCCCTAAGTACTGCCATCGGCCAATGCGGCCCCGCCCGTTTTGCGGAATTGCCGCACTTCCGCAAAATCGTGGCCGCAGTAAACGTGTTAAAAAGTCATTTTCACTCTGGATTTCCCTTCTCTTTTTGAAACTCAGCAGTAGCAACATTGTTGTGGTGTCATGAGGGCTTTAAGTGTAATCTATTTCAATACTATATAGAACACGGGTCTCCAACCGGTCGATCGAGAGCTACCGGTAGCTCGCCGACCCTCTGGGAGTAGCTCGCGCTACTTTCCAATTACGAGAGGTCATTTAAACAGTCTATTTTTTATCCTTTCATTGTCTTTCGCAGCTTTAAGACCTTGCCCACCCTCTTACAAACCAGCTGCTCTGATTAGCTGAATGAGCTTAGCTGGGGCGGGGCGGGCCAAAGAACGTGACGTTCTTCCTAAAATCCCGCGCCGTGGCGCAGTTCATTTGCCATCTGGCCTATCTCATCCTCCTGGGAAGCTGCGCAGGACTGGTAAGTGTTCCCCCTGATTATTAGAAGTATTGTTGGTTAAACTGTGTACGATTTTAATATCGGCTGCCACCGTGCTTTACATCTGCCTTCAGTAACAAAGCGCGATGGCAGCCGATAATAAAATCAAGATCCTGCAGGCAGTGAGCAGCTACCGCGCTCACAGCTGATTTAAAAATCCAAAGTCCTTGCACCAACTACTCTCACTATCACGCAAAGGCAAATTTAAAGCGTGTGGAAGTCAGTGAAAGCAGTTCAAGGCAGACAAAGACTTGATTTTTAACATTGGCTTCAGGATCTTTGCATTCACAAAGCAGCACGCTTTAAATTCGAAAGCTGCTCAGTGAATGCAAAGATCCTGCAGGCACTGAGCTGCTACAACAGCGGAAGCCAATGTTAAAAATCAAAAGTCCTTGCCTGCCTTGAACTGCTTTCACTGACTTCAACACGCTTTAAATTTGCCTTCGTGTGGAAGTCAGTGAAAGCAGCTTTACAGTTTGGTGCTAGTGATGTCTCCAGGCAGATGAATGTGAGCAGGCCAGCTGCCGTTCCTCTTATGTTAAATGGCGTCTCGTCTCACAAGATGTTGAGCTCTTCAAGCAGGGAAGCCTTGGATGAGAGGGGACATATTTTGGACTTGGAAACTGGTCCTTAATCTACTAAAAGTGTTGGATTCCAGCGGCAGTTGGTGACAGCTGTTGCATTCCAGCTGGCTGCTCAGTACTCGAGTTGTGAGAGTCTCCTTTATTGACTGTCCTTACCATTGACAGAATTCCTTCCCTGTGACAATCTGCACGCCTTTCAACCTTCCTGGGTCACATCCCTTGGAGAACCTTATCAAAAGACCACCACTCAGGAGCTGTGCAGTCTGCATTTTTAATTAATGATATATTTCCTGACCTATACATACCCGTAGCCATCAGTGACTCATGATTAGTGCATGCAAGGACCTTTTTTACCATCGGCTGCAACCATGCTTTATATTTGACTTCAGTAACAAAGCACGGTGGCAGCCGAGGTTAAAGTCCAAGGTCCTTGCAGGCACTGGGCAGCAACTGCGGTGGCAGGCAATGTTAAAATCAAAGATTCTTGTCTGCAAGAGCCACTTTCACATACTACTACAGCACGCTTTAAATTTGCCTTTGCGTGGTAGTCAATTAAAGCGGCTCAGTGCATGCAAGGCCCTTTGATTTTAACATCAGCTGACAATGTGCTTTATTATATCTTTTCAAATTTAAAGCACTGTGGCAGCGATGTTTAAATCAAAGCGCTTTACATGTACTGACCCAATCCACCAAAAACAGGCCCTTCCCCTCTCTGTCCTGTCGCTCCCAGTCTCTGTCTCACACACTCTACCTTTGTGCCAAGGCAGCTCTGCTTGTGTGACAAGGAGCTGTGTTTTGCTGCACAACAGATACGCAGAACAAATTGTTTTGTAAGTACTTCTACTGGTTTGCCTTTAATAGAGGCAGTTTACAATTTTAGTGGCTGAGTTGATGCAATTTCTTCTTGTGTGGGTTTTTTTGCTAAGCAAGGCTCATAAGTCCTTAAGGCAGTGATTTTATCCATGCACTTTGATCCCATTGATGTTCTGTCTTTATTTAGCATGGTTCCTGCTTTGTTTCACTTTTTTTGATAAGAAAGGGGATGCCTTCTATTGAAGCATTTTAATAGCGCTTACTAATGTGCTGCACTGAAGCACTTACCTACATGGTTAGCAGGCTATGGCATGGGCAGGGTAGGTGGTTCAAAGTGTTTTCTTAGTTTTTTTTATCCTATTTTGGATGGGCTTCCTTGTCTTGCCTGATAAACACCAAGTTGCAGTTATCATGTTATGGGACGCATTGCATAGCAGTGTGGTGAATGAGGTGTGAGACAGATATACAGTTTACTATGTTATGATTTTCAGTCTGCTGACAGCTTTGAACAGCTCTATAGTTGTATTTTGTTCAAACCACAGTATGGGCCACAAAGAAATTAGACTTAAAGACAATGAAGTAGGGCGTGGGAGGTGTCTTCGAAAAATGCGCGAGTTGCTTGGCCTTTAGTAGCTCACGACAATTTTCACTGATCAGAAGTAGCTCTCACTACAGAAAAGGTTGGAGACCCCTGATATAGAAGCATTAGTTGCTGCTTATCTTATGCAACTAACAACCATTGACAATGCCAATAGTCCTGACTTCTTGTAGGTATGATGTTACTTGTTGTATCATATATCTCAATGCAATGACAGAAACAGCAAAATACAAGTCGGGCGGCACACTCTGCTAAGCACAGATTCTTAGCTTGTGTTTTTAAGCCACACCCTTAATTACATTGGCCACGCCCCTTTGAGAGACCCCCTACTTTTTCATCCCACTTAAAACCCTGTGCACTGGGAAATGTAAGCAAACCCTACCTGGCAATCTTTCATGTCTGCGGTGTTTGCAACCTCTATATCACACACTTTTACTACAATGTTCTGTGTTAAAACATCTCAAATGTGAAGCAAATCTGAGAACTTATAACCACTCCGAGCTGGAGACGGATGTGAACGCTAATCCCACAGTATTTCCAAAACTCCACTAAGGTGACAAATTGCCCATTTTCGATAGTTTCGGACACAACGGGCGGTGTGATCGCCACTGGAGGAGGCTGAAGAGTGCACAGGTGTGCCTGCAGGGCAGAGAGGAGACGGAGCCTGCAAACAAGCCTTGGCACAGCCCTGCCCACGCATGATAGAAAGTGGAACAGAACGCACCCCTCGTGACAGTGGGCAGCAGCTGGCACAGGTCTGGGCAACTCACCAGAGGGACGGGCGGTGGGTGATGGACAGCAGGGCAATGCCCGCATCCTTGGCGGCCTCGAAGATCTTTCCCTCCACATCGATGCTGACGGCGCTGGTGCACTCGTCCAGAAGAGCATACTTGGGCCTGGAAAACAAGAAAACACACCCTTCAGTGGAAAGAGCATACATGTATTTATTTATGGCGTTTTTATATAGCGCATACTTTACCCAGAGGTTTCAGAGCGCTTTATAATAGAGCGAAGTACATCAAATCAGACATTACAGGCATTATGGTAGACTTGACAAGACGTAACTACTAGAGTAAGGCAGAGTGTTGGCTACATATTTACAAAATACAGATTCACTACAAATGATACATTGCAAAGTATAGTTGGAGGGATTAGGAGTGCAAAGGTCCATATCCAGCGCTGAAGCTGAGGCCAAACTAGTTCCCCAGTGAGAGACGTGCAAAAGAGTCAGAAAATAATTGGTAACAGTGTCTTTGGAAGAGAAGGGATTTAAGGTCCTTTTTGAAGAAGCGGAAAGGACCCCAGGCAGTGGGACACAGATTCCTCAAAGGCAAACCAGACAATGTGTCTGGACTAAAAGCACACACTTGGGCCGCTCCTGGGAAGAATCTTGTGCATAGGACGCAAGGCCAGCCGCTCTGCTGCAATCAGATGCACTTGCCGAGTGCTGCATGTATAAGACTGTGGCTTCCTGCATGCAACAACCGGGCCCAAAATGACTGCAACTAGTTGGAAGTTTCTTTTGGTACTTCGAGGGAAAGGAGTTCAGATCAACCGCTTCTCCAAGGAGGGTGGCGTGGGTTTATGGGCACTTTTGAGAATGCACAGCAGAGGCCATTCAATGGAAATGTAGACAGAGTATAGGTCTAAGATCCACTGTTTTTCTTTCTGATCATACTAGTCCTTGGTGAAGTAGTCACTTACTCGTAGCACTTGTTGTCTATCATGGGTAGCTTCAATACATTTATAAATATTGAATATATTCAACCGTGCAAGCCATCCCAGCCATTCTACTTCTAGAGGAACTCATCACTCTTATTGCCTATGCAATGGCTATATTTTCTATTTTTAAGCACATGCATCAACCAAAAAACCAAAGAAAACGAAAATGCTACTTATCCAGTATGCATTTGTTCTTGGCATGTAGGGCTGTAGTCATATGCTGTGCATAGATCGCCATCTAGTGTTGGGTCTGGGTGTTTGCACTTTGTTTTTGTTCGAAGAAGTCTTTCCAGTCACAAGGTATGCGACTCCTCCTTTCGGTGATAGTGCGCATGGGCATCAACTTCTTTGTTAGATTGTTTTCCAGCAGAGGGTGATAATGGATTTAGTAAGAGTAGTAAAAGGAGATGTCCATGCATTCATGTATCTAAGTAAGATGTTACTGCTACAGGTGTATGTACCCGGGAGGTGGGTGGGCGCATAAGACTCTACAGCTCTATATGCCAAGAACAGATGCATACTGGGTAAGTAGCATCTTCCGTTTGAGGCATATGAGCTGTAGGTCATAGACTACATAGCAGCTATCTGTCAAAGCAGTGGCTAACCTATATCTGTTGCAGTGGTCTGAAATAGTGTATGTAAAACTGCCTGTCCCACTACAGCTTGTTGTCTTGCTAACACATCTACACAATAATGTTTTGTGAATGTGTGTGGTGTAGACCATGTTGCAGCTTTGCATATGTCATCTATGGGTATATTTCCTAAGAATGCCATAGAAGCCCCCAGTTTGCGTGTGGAGTGTGCTCTAGAGGGAACTGTTAACGTTTGTTTTGCTTTTGCATAGCATATTTGAATGCACTGGACAATCCACCTTGCAATTCCTGATTTTGATATGGGATTACCCATGTGTGGTGGAGCAAAAGCGACAAAAAAATGTATTTGTATTACGGAATGGTTTTGTCCTTTCTATGTAAAAGCAATGCTCTCTTCACATCTAATGTGTGTAGGGCACATCTTGCTACTGAATCTATTTGAGGGAAGAACACAGGTAACTAAACAGAATGATGGATATGAAAAGCAGAAATGACTTTAGTCCAAAGAACCACTTTATTTTGGTGCATTTGTAAAAAGGGTTCTTCTATAGTTAATGCCTGAAGCTCACCCACTCTTCAGAGTGATGGGATATCCACTAGGAAAGCAACTTTCCATGTGAGAAATTGCAGTTCACATTTGTGCAATGGCTCAAAGGGTGTACCCATTAGTCCGGTGAGAACAATGTCAAGATTCCACACTGGAGCAGGTGGACGTCTTGGGGGAATGACTTGTGAGTCCCTCCATAAAGGTTTTGATAACAGGCACTCTAAAAAGAGATAGAGGTTGTCTATTCTGAAGGTATGCAACTATTGCAGGCAGATGTAAACGTATGGAGGTGTACGCTAAATTGGAACGTTGTAGATGTAGCAAATAACATCTAATGTGTTGTACAGAAGCATCAAGCGGGTTGATGTGGTTGTTATTACAGTATATCACAAACCGCTTCCACTTTGCTGCATAGCTTGCTCTTGTGGCAGGACGTCTGGCCTCTTTGATAATATTCCTGCCGTCTGGCAGTAGATTAAGATAGCCAAACGCTAAGACTTCAGAAGCCAGATCGCCAGATTGAGTTGACTGGGGTCTGGATGTTCTTATGTCTCCATGGCTCTGTTTGAGGAGACTGGGTGTGAGACGTAGTTTTTGGGGAGGAACTACTGAGTTCCAATTGAGTTGCGAACCAAGGTTGACGTGCCCACGTGGGGGCAACTAGGATTAGTGTCAGAGACGCTTGTTTGAGTTTCCGAATCACTAAGGGAAGGAGTGGGAGAGGCGGAAAAACATAAGCAAATATCCCTGACCAATTCATCCATAGTGCATTGCCTTTGGACAATGGGTGTGGATGCCTGGAAGCAGCGTTTGGGCATTTTGCATCTAGATGTGTGGTGAACAGGTCTATGTATGGGAAAACCCACATTTGGAAGAATGGGAGAACTTGAAGGTGTATTTCCCATTCCGGGATTTGCTGTGTCTGGCGACTGAGCAAATCTGCCATCCGATTGTCTACTCCTGGAAGGTGTTCGGCTAGGTGATCTATTTTGTGATGTATGACCCATTTCCAGATGGTCTGTGCTAGCTGTGACAGCTGGAGAGAGTGTCCCTCCCTGTTTTTCTGTGTAGTACATGGCTGTCATGTTGTCTGTATGAATTAGGACAGCCTTGCGTACTAGCTGGACTTGAAATGCTTTCAGACCCAGAAAAATCGATAGCAGCTCCAGATGATTTATATGAAGCGGTTTCTGCTGCAAGCTCCAAATGACCTGAATTGTGTGGGTTTGGAGATGCGCTCCCCAACCGGTCAGTGATGCGTCTGTCAGTACTATCTGTGGAACCGGGTCGCTGAAGGGCCGCCCTTTTAAAAGGTTTTGTGTGTTCCACCACTGCAGAGAGCGATGGGTGCAGCAGTCTACCAACACTAAATCTGATAACTGACCGTGAGCCTAGTTCCACTGACGTGCTAAGCATTCCGGTACGGGACGCATCTGAAGTCTTGCGTAGGTGACTATATTAATGAAATACGCCATCATTCCCAGTAACTGCATGAACACTCAAGCTGGTAAGACGTGTTGAGGCTGAAACTGAGACATCAGGGTTTGTATATTCCCGACTCTGGATAGAGTTGGGTATGCTAGAGCTTTTAGTGTGTTTATAGTAGCTCCTAGATATGCTTGAGACGTGGATAGTTGGAGATGGGATTTAGACAGATTCTGTGAATCCTAGCTCGTGGAGCAATTGCACAGTTTTTGTGTGTGTGGCGTAGACAGTTGTTGTGCGTGCTAGGCTTTATGAGCCAGTCGGCTAAGTATGGAAAGACATGAATATGTTGCCTTCTTAGATGGGCTGCGACTATTGCCAAGCATTTTGTGCAGACTATGGGTGCGGTTGTTACTCAAATGGGAGGACTTTGAATTGATAGTGCTGACATACTACCACAAACCTGAGGTATTTGCGGTGCGCAGGGTGTATTGGAATATGAAAGTAAGCGCCCTTTAAATCCAGACTGGAGAGAAAGCCACCTTGCTGAAGAAGGGGAATCACTTGTTGGAGTGTTACCACATGAAAATGGTCCAACTGAATGAATAGATTCGCTCTCTGAGGTCTAATATAGGCCTGAGGGAGCCATCCTTTTTGGGAATTAGAAAGTAGAGGGAGAACACCTCTGCTCACTGGTATGGTGAAGGAACTGGTTCTATTGCACCTTTCTGCAACAAAGAGAGAACCCGTTTCTTTAGAAGGGGGAGATGTTCTTGTGACACGAGGTGCGACCTTGGAGGAATGTTCGGTGGAGTGCTTGTAAGCCCCAGGAAATAACCGGATTGGATAATTTGTAGAACCCATTTGTCTGATGAAATCGTATTCCAAATGGGTAGAAATAGAGAAAGACATCCCCTGACAGGAGTGGAATGGTCGGGGGTATGGAAAGGAAGTCACTGTTTGGTGTTTGCAAGGGAAGTGCATGTTGAGTTACCTCTGCCTCTACCCTTGCCGTTGTTTCCTCTATATCCACCTTTAAAATAACCTCTTGAAGAAGACGACCAATAGTTACCCTAGTAAGAGGAGGAGGGATTGTCATGTTGACACATTTTTGGAGCCGCCCCTGTAAAATGAGCGACAAAAGGACCCTCTGGTGGAAGGTGATTGTAAGGCCCTCATGGACTTAGCAACGTCAGTATGATTTTTCATCTTTTCCAGTGATGTATCGACAGCTGGATCAAAGAGGTGTTCTTTGTCAAAGAGTTGGTTAAGAATAGAGGCTTGTACCTCAGGCTTGAATCCTGAAATTCTTAACCAAGCAGGTCCATGGAGCAGTACACTGGGGTTTACTGCTTGAGCTGCTGTGTCTGCCTGATCTAGAGCACACCTGATAGAGGTATTAGTTATTAATTTACCCTCTTGAATCAGGGCACTAACTCTAAAATGAGAAAGATGGAGTAGTTTCTGTCCTGTAACTCCAGTTCTGTAGTAGGGTATCTCTGTTATAGCCCTGATTAGTGAATAGTCCCGCTCAGGAGCGTGGACCCCGGAGCAATCAAAAATAATCTCTTAAATTGTCAAAAAATGCAGACCTGCGCAGACACTTAAGAGAGAATTTAAAGACAGATAATGCAGCCTATATCCACAGGCTACACTGTCCAGTACTTCAACTAGAAATTCCACCAAAACCACAAACAGCACAGCCTGTCCAGTTTTTCCCCACAGAGAAAACTTTTCCTTTTCTCACAAAAGCCTCTGAAATGATAGAGATGAAGGGGTGGATAGACAAGCCCCATAGGCTGCCATTATGTGGCTCAGACAGGGATACTGTGCCTTTAAGAAAACTTTCCAGAACTTTCTCAGTATCCCAGAATGCACAGCAGGTCCCTTTTACTTTCAGTTCTTTTTGAAGGCGTAACACGCCAGACCTGAAGCATTCCTCACATGAATATCTTTCTCCACCGGGGAGGAGGGCGGGCGGGCGCTTATGACTATAATAGAGATACCCCTACTACAGAACTGGAGTTACAGGACAGAAACTACTCCTTCTGTAGTAGGGGATCTCTGTGTATAGTCATAATCTAGTGAATAGAATGGCAAGCCCATCCCCACACCAAAGCGGCGGTGGAGAGAAGAGAAATAACACCACTACTGTGCGAACAGATTTCACAGCGAAGCCTGCCCATCCTGAGCGTCTGTCCTGGCATCAGTGTCCAGACAGTAATGCTTAGCAAAGGTATGGTCCGACTTCCAAGTGGCCGCCTTGCAGATTTCAGCAATTGAAACATTACGTAGCAAAGCAGTCGTGGCAGCTTTGCCCCTGGTGGAATGAGCCTTAGGTTTACCCCCTAAGGTCTTATTAGCCTTCGGGAAACACAATTGTATACAGGACACAATCCACCTCGAGATGGACTGTTTCGAGGTACCAAGACCAGTCCTGACTGATCCATAATTAATAAACAATTGGTCTGACCTACGAATATCTTCGGTTTTATCCAGATAACATTTCAAAACACTCCTAACATCCAGGGAATGCAGAGACCTTTCCGCTGGAGATGATGGATTCTGAAAAAACGTAGGTAAAGTTATGGTCTGGTTAACATGGAAATCAGAGATAACCTTTGGAAGAAATTTAGGGTGAGTACGCATAACAACCTTAGCAGCATGAAATACAGTATAAGGTTCTTGGCAACACGACGCCTGAATTTCAATCACCCTGCGGGCCGATGTGATGGCCACGAGGAACGCCGCCTTCCAGGACAGGTGCTGCAACAAAGCCTTATGAATAGGTTCAAAAGGCTCTTTCATCAATCTGGACAGCACCACATTCAATTCCCATGAAGGCGAAGGAAGCCTGACAGGAGGGAACACTTTCTTCAAGCTTTCCAAAAAATCTTTGATCTCAGGGATCTGAAAGAAGGAAGTCTGTGAAGGGCATTTCCTGTAGGCAGTCAGCGCAGCGAGATGAACCTTAATGGAATGGAAATTAAGGCCAGACTGCGCCAAATGTAGAAGATACAGAAGGAGGACATCTTCCTTACATGTCGTTGGATCATAGTTCTTGGACTTGCACCAGATGCAGAATCTCTTCCACTTGTAAGCATAGAAAGTCTTAGTGGTAGGTCGCTTAGCCTCCTTCAGTATGTCCATACAATCTTCTGGTAGATTCAAATGGCCATATTGCACTATCTCAGGAGCCATGCCACCAAACTCAAAGACGAGAGTTGGGGTGCACCATCTGCCCCCCCCGAACTTTGTGAGATGGTCCGGCCTGCACGGCAGCCGTATGTGAGGAAGGAGAGACCGGTGAAGCAGGTCCGTGAACCACCACTGCCTGGGCCATTCCGGGGCAATCAGGATCATCCGCGCCCTGGACTGGGACAGCTAGATGAGCACCGCCGGAATCAGGGGAATGGGTGGAAAAGCGTACAGAAAGCTGTTCGACCAGTTGATCCATAGCGCATTCCCCAGCGTCCCCTGCTGGTAGTACCTGGAGGCGAAGTCTCGGAATTTGCTGTTTTCGGCGGTGGCGAACAGATCTACGTCTGGAGTCCCCCACCTTGCGAAGACTTCTCCTAGTACTTCGTCGTTTATGACCCATTCGTGGTTTTCCTAAATCAGTCTGCTCAGTGCGTCCGCCTGAACATTCTGCACACCTGGCAGATGTGTAGCCGTTATCGTCAGTCCTCTGGCTAGCAGCCAGTGCCAGATCGCCTGCGCCTCCTGCGACAGGGTGCGCGATCTCGAACCCTCCTGCTTGTTGAGGTAATACATCGTGGTCGTATTGTCTGTCTGTACAAGCAGAGAATTGGTCTGGAAGGACGGATTAAAGGCCTTCAGTGCCAAATGAACAGCTCTGAGTTCCAGAAAATTGATATGATACGTGGACTCAGTCGGGGACCACGTTCCTTGAATCTGCAAGTCTCCGGAATGCGCCCCCCAGCCGTGGAGAGACGCATTTGTCTCGATAGTCTGTGTCGGAATGTCCTTGTGGAAGGGAACCCCTCTGAGGTGATTCTCCAATGAACACCACCATTTCAGAAACTTGAAGAGCATGCCGAGACAGTCGTATCTTGTCGTCCCAAGACCCTTTCCTCTGATCCCATTGATCCTCCAAGCACTCCTGCAGCGGTCTCATGTGCAGCCGTGCGTGTGGCGTGAGGAAGATACAAGAGGCCATCGACCCCCGTAGAGAAGACACCGTCCTCACTGTTGTAGATGGAGCGGTCATAAGAGCCTGAGCCTTCCGAAGGAGTGATAATAGTCTTTCCTCTGAAGGAGACACGCTTGCCGACAGTGTGTTGATGGAGGCTCCCAAGTACTGAATGCACTGGACCGGAGTCGGGACAGACTTGGACATGTTGATGTGCAACCCCAGTTTGTTCAAGAGAACGCACGTCTTCCAGAAGTGCGCTTGAGCTTCCGAGAAGGAGGAGGCCTTGATCAACCAATCGTCCAGGTACGGGTAGACAAACACCTTGTTCTTTCTCAGGTGTGCCGCTACCACTGCCATACACTTCGAAAACGTCCTGGGCGCAGACTTCAACCCGAATGTTGACACTGTACTGATAATGATTGGCGCCGACTTGGAATCGCAGGAACTTCCTGTGTTTCTGTGCAATGGGCACATGGAAGTACGCATCCTGTAGGTCTATAGCACATAGCCAGTCTCCCTGTTGCAGCTGAGGGTAAATCTGATGCAACGTCAGCATGCGAAATTTCTCTCTGCAAATCCACTTGTTTGCTTGTCGCAAATCCAGAATGGGCCTGAACTCGTTCTTGTCCTTCTTGCGAACCAGAAAGAACTGGGAGTACAGACCTCTTACCCTTTGAGACAGAGGGACGTCTTCTATAGCCCTTTTCCTTAACAGGGTATCTACCTCCGCCTGGAGCTCGCGCAGTTGAAACTGCGAGCTGCCCGGTGGAATTGCTGGAGGCGGGCTGATGAACCTAAGACTGTATCCATTGCAAACAATATTCAGCACCCACTTGTCCCGAGTAATTTTTCTCCACTCTGCCAGAAAATATTGAACGCTTCCCCCCACCGGAGCGGGTAACAGATGACGGGGAAGTAACCGCTCAGGGCAGAGACCCGGCTGGCCTTTGGACACGGGGGCAGATTGCTGACCACCCCTGCCCTTCTGACGCTTCTGGAAGGGCTTCCTCTGGAATTGCTGCTGTTGTTGCTGTCCAGACTGCTGTCCTCGCCCTCTACCTTTCACCCCATACCGTCTTTGGAACGGGGGGTAGTTTTTCTTCAGTTCCTTGGGCTTCTCAAAGCCCACCACTGTCAGAGTCTCGGCCTCCGCCTTCATGCGGGCCATCTCGTCATCAGCGTGCTTTCCGAAGAGGGTCTCCCCCAAGAAGGGCAGATTGGCCACCCTCTGCTGGGCCTCGGGCTTTAACGATGTCAACCTAAGCCAAGCGTGACTCCTCTGGTTGATACCATGGCAGTAACCATGGGCTGCCAGGAGTGACGAGTCCGCAGCAGCACTGATGAGCTGATTTGACACCAGCATCCCCTCGCTCAGGATCTCCATAAAGTCCTCCTTCTCCCGAAGGAGGAGGTCTGCGAACTGTTGGAGGGACTCCCACAGGGCCCGATCATAGCGCCCCAACAGGGCTGAAGCGCTAGCAGCCTTCATGGAGGTAGCGGCCGTCCCGCATACCTTCCTGCCCGCTGAGTCCAACCAGCGACTCTCCTTGTCCGGAGGCACATTCGACGATGGAGTGGTGGCGTGCTGCTTTCTCGCCACCGTCACTATCGGAATCCGACATTGGATCCGTCCGGAGGAAAGCCGGGTCCGTATCAGGTGCCTTGTACTTTTTCTGTAGCCTCGAGGGGGCTGCCTTTGTCACTGCCGGAGTGAGAAAGAGCTCCATTGCTGGTTCCACTAACCCCGGAACAAAGGGCAATAGAGGCCGAGACAGGTGTTTCTTGTGAAGCGTCTCAAAGATGACAGAGGGCGTGGGCACAGTCAGCGCGATACCCAGCTTGTTAGCACCCCTCAGCAAGACCTCCTGAAAGGACACCACGTCGTCCACCGGGGATACCCTCGTCTGAGCGGATTCCGATAAGGTCGGCGAATAGTCCCATGCACTGGACAACCCCGTGCTGTACCGAGACCGACCCCTCCTATGGCGTCGTCTGGATCTCGTCGATGATCGACGGCGACTTCTGGATCTCCCTATCCGTCCAGAGCGAGATCTAAGTCTTCTAGGCCTTGGGCGTCCCGCGGGTGCCGGAGGAGCATCCGGTGGTGGAACCTGCGGCGGCAGCCAGACCGGGACCTCGGCCGAGGTGCCCCCTTAGGCGGCGTCAGAAGGTGCGGCAGTGAAGTCGACCTCGGAAGCCGTGGTGGTGGTGTACGTGGCGGCACCGGAGGAGATAACCACGGCGGTTTACGTGGAGGCACCGGAGGCAGCAACTGTGGCGGAATAACCGGAAGAGGAGGCGGCGGAGTGTGCGGCGGCGGATCCTTCGGCAGTGGAGGATGAGGAGTAGGCGACCTCTGCTTAGGAGGCGAGTACACCTCAGAGTACACCGAGCCCGGTGTCTGTCGTCTTTCTGGGCGTAGGCGATCGAGAGGCAGCGCCCCCTGTCGGTGACCGACGTCGCCGTCTTGCCCCAGATGACCTGGAAGGACTCCTGGCTCCAGAACGCCTACTGGAGGAATATCTCTTCCTTTTTGCCGCTGAGCGCCTCTTCGGCGTCGAAAAACGCCTCCTTGGCGTCGACGAACGCAGTCTTGACGTCGACGACCTACGCCTCGACGACTAGCTTCTCAGTCTCGATGCTAATGTCCGTCTCCTCGACGTCGAACGCCTTCTCCCCTTCGACGTCTGTGACCTCCTTCTCAACGCTAACCTTAGAGTTGACGTCGAACGGCGGTGTTGCCCCGGCGGTGAGCACCGACGCCGGCTAGAATCGTCGACGACGAAGATGATGAAGTCTTCGGCGGCGATCTCGACGGTGGTCTGGTCAGTCCCCTCGACGTCGAGCGTGGACGTCATCTCGACCCAGAGCCCTGGGGAGAAGGGGAACAGACCGCTGTCATGCCTCTCGACGCCGTTGTCGATGCCGTCGACGGAGAACGGCGACGCTTTCTGGGCTTCTTGACGCTGGGGGTCCCCCCAGAAGACTCAGCACGTGCAGATGGAGCAGATCCAGCCTTTCCAGACCCACCTTGACTCTGCAGCCTTTTTTCTTCCAGTCCCTGGAGCCTGATCTTCCTTCTGTCTCTCAGGGTCCTGGTGGTGAAAGATTGGCAGATCTCACACTTCAGGTAAATGAGAAGAGGGGAGACATAGGATACACAGTTCATGTGGATCCGACTTGGCCTTCTTCCTAGAGCACTCTGGGCATTTATCAAATAATGCAGGCATATTCGACAAAAATAGAGTGCTCAGATGAAAGAAAAAGGAAGAGGGCACCAAAATAAGTTGTGTGAAAACACTTAAACACTTAAAAAGTGACAAAAATACTTAATAAACCCAAAAAAGGGAGAGCTCAATGCTCCAGGGTCCTGCTAGCAGGAGCCGGAAAAAAGAACTGAAAGTAAAAGGGACCTGCTGTGCATTCTGGGATACTGAGAACGTTCTGGAAAATGTTCTTAAAGGCACAGTATCCCTGTCTGAGCCACATAATGGCAGCCTATGGGGCTTGTCTGTCCACCCCTTCATCTCTATCATTTCAGAGGCTTTTGTGAGAAAAGGAAACGTTTTCTCTGTGGGGAAAAACTGGACAGGCTGTGCTGTTTGTGGTTTTGGTGGAATTTCTAGTTGAAGTACTGGACAATGTAGCCCGTGGATATAGGCTGCATTATCGGTCTTTAAATTCTCTCTTAAGTGTCTAAGCAGGTCTTCATTTTTTGACAACTTAAGAGATTATTTTTGATTGCTCCGGGGTCCAGGCTCATGAGCGGGACTATTCACTAGATTATGACTATACACAGAGATCCCCTACTACAGAAGTTCTCTATTCTGAAGGTATGCAGCTATTGCAGCCAGATGTAAATGTATAGATGTGTACGCTGAATTGAAACTTTGTAGATGTAGCAAATAACATATAATGTTTTGTATAGAAGCATCAAGCGGGTGGATGTGGTTGTGGTGGATTGGAAACCAGAAGGTTTTGGGATTTCGATGAAGGTTTCAGGTCGGCACCGGCATGGGGACGAGTAGACCCAGAGCCGGTAGGCCGTTTATGTTTCGGCGCAGAGCTCAAAGGCGGGCGCTCCAAACCTTTTCTCTGTGCCGACCTTGGCCTGAAGGGAGAGGAGGGACAGGAGCCTTTTTATGGAGGAGATGGTAGGGGAAGGAAGTCTCTTTACTCACGATTCGTTGTCCCGGTGTGAGGTTTTCGGAATCTAGGTTGGCTTCAGACACGGAGATGTGTTTCTTTTCCATTTCTGCTTTCCGCGCTTGTGATTCTTCGTGTTCGGACTAGTCTCCAAGGAGATCCGGCGCAGAGCTACTTTGCTGGTACATTTCGTGATGTCGAGCCCGACTGTCACTGAGCGCTTTCTTCAATCGAAATGACCAACACACGTCGTAGTCCTTCTCGCCGTGTTCTGGTGATAGGCAAAGGTTGCATACTTTGTGCAAGTCAGTGCGCGGAAACTTAGCGCAACACCCAGGACAGAACTTGAATGTAGTCTGTTCCATTGGCTACTACCGATCCCGGTGCGGGAAGGCCCAAGGACCTTCCTCGAATGTTCCGATTGAAGGTTTTCGAATGTAAACGATACCCAGAGAATGGGAAACTACATCGATAAACAATACCGTTGAGGGTAGTGGATTGCGTGTCGGAGGGGACCCGAAGAAACAGTGCAGAACCAGAGCGCAACAATTCAAATCTGAACCTGATGGCGGAAAAAAACTATCTAACAATGGAGTCAATGCCCATGCGCACTATCACCAAAAGGAGGAGCCACCTACCTCGTGACTGGAAAGACTTCTTCGAAGAAAAACAAAGTGCAGACATCAAGACCCAACACTAGATGGCGATCTATGGGCAGCATATGATCTACAACTCATATGCCCCAAACTGATTTTTGTGAGAAGACCTAATGACAGCGGTGTCTATTAGTAATGAATACCATCAAAGCTAATTATGGCCAGTGCACAATGAACCTAATGCAAACAGGAGCTGTTCCTGTACAAGATTGTACCTGCAGGAGCTAGAAAACTCTACCTCCAGTTTTGGTATGGAACCTTTCCCTTGCTCTCTTTCACCTCCGGCTGGGACCAGCCTCATGAGCAGGATTGGTGGGCATGGCCCCTCCTGTGGTGCCAGTAAGGAAACTGTACAACTTGCACTGTTCTTCTGCCTAGCATATGTGAAGGGGAATAAAAAATGGATACTCCCAGTATGCCAAAATTTAGGGGATTAAAAACATAGAGGCTCTTTCCGTTTCAAGACAACACGAGTCAAAGCATTGCTTTTGCTGTCTCCCGTTTCCTTCTGACGATGGAGAGGACTAAGCACAGGATGTCCAATCTTAATGGATCCGATATCACAACAGCACAGCGCCCAGTGTCTCTGCTCCCACTTATGCAATAGCACTGAGACGTAGTTCATGACTGTATTTGTACAATATTAAAGCATAGGGTGCCTTTAGAAATGTTTCCCTTATGCCCCAGCACCTCTGACTCTTGTGAATAATGTTATGAAAGGTTTTGCCGGCATCTATTTGATCAAATATTTAACAACGCATGTTTGATCTAAGCAAGTTTTATTGCTTTTACTGCTATATGCGTGTTTGACTTTAATGTTTTATACTATGTTTTATTGCTCTTTTATGGCTTACAGCCAAAATAAAGATTTGAACGTATCTTCCTAATTTTCTGCCACCACTGCTAGACATTTGGGAAACACTCTCAGGGGCTGCTACCCCAAATGGCAGAACTCTGAACGGGTAATGACCACTTACCGATTCACCCGGCACACCTGGTTTGTGGTATCTGAAAGCATGCTTCCTTCAGATCGAGCGCCGTCATGGAGTCAGCTTCTTGTAGCTGTGGTATAACATCCTGCAGTGTCACCATGTGAAAGTGTTCTGACAGAACGTAAAGATGAAGCGGTCTTGGACTCAGCAGTGGTCTTAGTGTCCCATCTTTCTTGGGTATCACAACGTAAAGGGAGTACACCCCTGGCCTCTATGTCTGTGTTGCACAGGCTCTAAGGCACCCCCTTTCAGAACAGCTTTTACATCTTCCAAGTAAAGGTGCTGAGGATTTGTCTGCGAGGAGGAATTTTGGTGGGTGGGAGGTGAATGCTGGGCAATATGCATCGCCAATGATGGCTAGCACCCATCGGTCTGAGGTTGTATCTGACTACCGGTAGAGAAACTGCTGCAGCCTTCTCCTGACAGATGTGTGTCTCCCCAGCAGGGGTACAGCGAGTACCCCATTTTCAAAAATCCTCCATGACCCACCCACTGAAAAGGATCCGGTTGTCCACATGGCCTCTATCTGTGGATGACTGCCTGTCCCAACAGTCATTTAAAAAAAACTCATTGAGAGATTTATTTAGCAGATAGAGAGAAAAGACAGCATATCTTGAAAGAGCCTACAAAATTGACTGGAGCCTGGGAGGAGAATCATAGTGAAGCTTGGAAACGGAGCGTGCCAGGGTGCAGAGATTGTCCAGAGTCGGATACTGAATGCTCCTTGGTTTGCTAGGCAGGATCTTACAAACTTTCTGTACTGAAAAAGTTTAAAACTGCTCTCTGATCGGTAAAACTCTAGAATCCAACTATGGCATCTATTTTAAAAGACGATCCACCAAAAGGAATATGCTACTTACCAGTATGCATCTTTTCTTGGCATGGAGGAACGCACTCTTTACAACTGTCTCACTTAGCGCAAAGCATATGGAAGTGGGCAATTCCAAAAAACATCTTTCTCCTGGCAGAACACCTCCCAGGGAAGGACAATCAGATAGCGGACCTGCTCAGCAGACACAGCCAGCAGCTACACGAATGGGAGATTCACCCTCAAGTCCTCCAACCATTCTTTCAGAAATGGGGGCACCCAGAAATAGACCTGTTTGCCACAAAAGAAAACTCAAAATGCCAGTACTTTACCGCCAGGTTCCCACATCCGTTGTCACAGGGCAATGCGATATGGATGAACTGGTCAGGCAGATTTGCGTACGCTTTTCCCCCAGCTCCACTAATTCCGCTAGTGGCACGCAAACTACGGCAACAGTCAGTCACAATGATCCAGGTTGCTCCAACATGGACAAGGCAGCCATGGTACACAACATTCCTAGAACTCTCAGTAGTGCCTCATCAAAGACAAACTCACACTCAGTCTTCCAACTCAGAGCCATGGAGAAATCAAACACTCTGATCCCAATCAGTTGAACCTAGCGATCTGGCTTCTGAAGTCTTAGAGTTCGGATACCTTAACTTACCTCCAGACTGCATGAACATTATTAAGGAGGCAAGAAGGCCAACTACTAGGGCATGTTATGCAGCTAAATGGAAGAGATTTGTTATTTACTGTAACAATAACCAAATCAATCCATTAGATGCTCCTATACAAAACATCATATGCTACCTCTTGCACCTTCAAAGGTGCAACCTAGCGTATTCTTCTATAAGTCTACACTTAGCTGCTATAGCAGCATACCTCCAAAACAGACAACACCGTTCACTGTTTAGAGTACCAGCAATAAAAGCATTCATAAAGGGCCTTAAGAGTAATTCCTTCAAAAAACCCACCTTCACAAGTCTGGAATCTAAACGTTGTACTCACCAGACTTATAAGGCCTCCTTTTGAACCCCTACATTCATGTGAACTACAATTTCTCACATGGAAGGTGGCTTTCCTTATTGCTATTATCTCACTTAGAAGAGTTAGCGAGCTACAAGCACTAACTATCCAAGAACCCTTTATGCAAATACACGCAAACAGGGTAGTACTTAGTACAAACCCTAAGTTTATGCCAAAAGTCATATCCAACTTCCATATCAACCAATCTATAGAACTGCCCGTGTTCTTCCAAAATCCACAGTCAGCAGCTGAAAGAGCCCTACACACCCTAGATGTCAAGTGAGCTCTGCTATATTATGTTGACAGGACAAAGGCATTCAGAAAAACAAAACAGTTGTTTGTTGCTTTCGCACCACAACATAAAGGAAATCCCATATCAAAGTCGGGAATAGCCAGATGGATAGTTAAATGCATTCAAATAGGTTATCAAAAAGCTAAACGCACTTTAACAGTCCCCCCCAAGAGCAAACTCCACGCGCAAAATGGGGGCATCCATGGCTTTCCTAGGGATTATTCCTCTTGAGGATATCTGTAGAGCAGCCACATGGTCTACCATACACACTTTCACAAAACATTGTGTAGACGTACATTCCAAACAGCAAGCTGCTGTAGGACAGGCTGTTCTTAAAACTCTTTTTCAAACTGCTGCAGCTGGCACAGGTGACCACCGCTAGAGGAGATACTGCTATACAGTCTAGGCACAGATATGAATTCAGCAGCCCACATGCCTCGAACGGAATATGCTACTTACCAGTATGCATCTGTTCTTGGCATGTAGGGCTGCTGACATTCATATGAGCTACAGAAAGCCTGAAGCACTCTGCTTCTTGCTTTCTTCTAACCAACTCCGAATGAGGCACACGGGGGCTTAAAAAAGACTGCAGCCTTATGCTACTGGCCTTCTTCCAGCCAACCCAGAATGAGGCACACGCAGGCTGCGGAGAGACTGCAGCCTTTTGCTTTCTGCAGCCTTATGCTACTGGCCTTCTTCCAGCCAACCCAGAATGAGGCACACGCGGGTTGCGGAGTGACTGCAGCCTTTTGCTTTCTGCAGCCTTATGCTACTGGCCTTCTTCCAGCCAAACTAGAATGAGGCAAATGGGAGCTACAGAAAGACTGCGGCACTCTGCTTCTTGCCTTCTTCTAACCAACACAGAATGAGGCACACGGGGGCTGAAAAAAGACTGCAGCCTTATGCTACTGGCCTCATTCCAGACAACCTGGAATGAGGCACACACGGGCTGCGGAGAGACTGCAGCCGTCTGCTGCCGCCCTTCTTCCAGCCAACCCGGAATGAAGCACACGGGCTGCGGAGAGACTGCAGCCCTCTGCTACCGCCCTTCTTCCAGCCAACCCGGAATGAAGCACACGGGCTGCGGAGAGACTGCAGCCCTCTGCTACCGGCCTACTTCCAGCCAACCCGGAATGAGACACACACGGGCTGCGGAGAGACTGCAGCCCTCTGCTGCCGCCCTTCTTCCAGCCAACCCGGAATGAAGCACACGGGCTGCGGAGAGACTGCAGCCCTCTGCTACCGGCCTACTTCCAGCCAACCCGGAATGAGACACACCGGGGCTGAAAAAAGACTGCAGCCTTCTGCTACTGGCCTCATTCCAGCCAACCTGGAATGAGGCACACACGGGCTGCGGAGAGACTGCAGCCCTCTGCTGCCGCCCTTCTTCCAGCCAACCCGGAATGAGGCACAAACGGGCTGCGGAGAGACTGCAGCCCTCTGCTGCCGCCCTTCTTCCAGCCAACCCGGAATGAGGCACATGGGGGAAGCAGAAAGACTGCAGCACTCTGCTACTGGTCTTCTTCCAGCCACCCTAGAATGAGGCACATGGGGGCAGCAGAAAGACTGCAGCCCTCTGCTACTGGCCTTCTTCCAGCAAACCCGGAATGAGGCACATGGGGGCAGCAGAATACTACAGCCCTTCGCTACTGGCCTTCTTCGGGCCAACCTGGAATGAGGCACACACGGGTTGCGGAGAGACTGCAGTCCTCTGCTGCCGCCCTTCTTCCAGCCAACCCGGAATGAAGCACACGGGCTGCGGAGAGACTGCAGCCCTCTGCTGCCGCCCTTCTTCCAGCCAATCCGGAAAGAGGCACACACGGGCTGCGGAGAGACTGCAGCCCTCTGCTACTGGCCTTCTTCCAGCCAACCCGGAAAGAGGCCCCCGGGGCTGCAGAAAGACTGCAGCCCTCTGCTACTGGCCTTCTTCCAGCCACGCTGGAATGAGGCACATGGGGGCAGCAGAAAGACTGCAGCACTCCACTACTGGCCTTCTTCTAGCCAGTCTGCACAAGTGCTGCAAAAAGTGAAGATAATTAGCACATCAACAAGGGAACAGAGATGCACTGACCTGTGGTAGAACATCCTTGCCATCCCGACTCGCTGCTTTTCACCGCCCGACAGGACGTCCTTCCAGTCACTAACGGAGTCCCAACCTGCATGGGCAAAAACAGCATTCATGAGACACTCGAAAAATAGAACCTCACAGTGAGAGCATGTACGAGTTAATAAATTGTCAATGTAATGATGCTACCCTGGTTAGTCAATGTGACTGCAGCCACATATCTAATACCAGTACAGCATTATACACACATGATGGAGGAGACCGAATTCTTGATGTTAAAAACCTTTTGATACAATAATCAGTAGCTTGTTTTTTTTTTTTTTTTTCCATTGTGCTCGATAGTTCCTCCATGCTGGTACAAGGTATAGTTTTTAAACTATATTTTTGTCAGATTACTTTCCGTTAAAATTGCTTGAATAACTTTTAATTCTTCCCACCACTCACCCACTCCTACACCAGTTGGGGACCCCTCTGTTTACAATACCTATATACCCAGGTCCCTTTGACTTTTTGGGTTTAACCCTGTTTTTGTAATATACTTCGGGCAGACACCTGTCTGCGAGGTTTTCCTTTCCTAATTACACTTAACGTTGCCCCTTTGGGATTCATACCCAATGTTAAATGGCAGACAAGGAAATGTTATCTTACACTGAGGACTACATCAAACAACTTCTTTTAGATCCTACCAACAATTTTCTTTCATCCAACCTACCCAATCTTGACTTTACCCTTAATGATAAAATTAGTAACCTAGAACGCCTTGAGAAAAAACTCATCAGAACGAAACTGCACGGACATTTTCTTGCACAATGCTTGCAGTCTAACATTATCCCTGTAGGCCTACAGGTGAAAGTGGAACCAGCTATCTTTGTCGACGTCCCCAAGTTTAGGGAGGGCTTCAGTTTTGTCGCGAACAATTGTTCGCGACACTGGATGGTGTTAGGCATTGAAACCGCCAACGAACAGATCTCCATTCTAACTAAACAAATTTCTGATTTAAAAGCTGAGATAACTAGTGACTCAACCTTAACCAACTCGAAGGAAGCTCTCACAAAACTTGTTTCCACAATACAAGACTTCGAGACAACGACGATAAAGAAAAAACTAGAGAAACTTGCTAGAGACTTGAAATTATACGACAAGAAAAAGACGTACCCCTACCTCCAGGACGAATATTACCGACAGGATTCGCAGGGTAGATTTACCAACCGAGGTCGTGGTGCCTACAGAGGGAGAAGGAACTTTACAACTTTCTCAGATTCTTCCTATAGCTCGGGGGAAGATTCTGAACAAGCCGGTCCTAGCGGATCTTACCGATACCAGGAAGCATACGGCCCCACCTATCAACCCAACTCTTTTTTAGGACAAGGTGGATGGAGACCCCCTCGGGGCAGAGGCAACAACTGGAACAGGGGATCAGGCAGAGGACAACAGAACGTGAGAGAGGAATGGGATTCAGGCAGAGGAAGGGGGACGAAACAGGTGAATTTCACCCCCCAAGAAGAACACGGGGAGAGGTCGACCCGCAGAAAGAACTACAGGTGGTAAGACCCATCCCATCCCCTGTGATCAACATTTCAAAATACACTCTAAATGAGGATGAAATGCGAGTACTCAATCGCGGTTTATCATTTGTACCTACCGCCCTACCGAACATCTTCACCACATTGGTCGAACTTGCCAGTTTCTTTCGAAAAATTAGACTTAGATATTTTTTCAAAGACAGACCAATGCAACGCCCATCATCCACAACAGGTCTCAGGATCCCATCAACATTTGTCCCCCCAACTCACACTATGACCCAACGCATCCTCGCATATGAAAGCCTTGTCACACGAGATGTAAGGAGGATCCTGGAGGAGAGGAAATTCATTAAGTACAATATCAGCAGGGCAGAAAAAATGGCCCTAACATCCCTGAAGGAGAACAAAACAGTGGTGGTAAAACCCGCAGACAAGGGCGGTGCCATCGTAATACAGGACGTGGACAGTTACAAGAATGAAATCCTCAGGCAACTAGGAGATGGGATCAGCTATAGAAGACTACCGGGTGACCCCACAAAAGAACTGACAGCAGAAATATTACGAATCACCCAAGAAGGTCTGGACCAGGGTTTCCTATCCGACCAAGAGTTCGGATTTCTCAACCAAAAAGATCCACGACTACCGACCATTTACACCCTGCCGAAGGTGCATAAAGACTTGAACCAACCACCAGGAAGACCGATTGTCTCCGGCTGTGGCTCCATACTGGAACCCCTATGTAAATACATAGATTTCTTCCTGAAACCTTTGGCTGAAGACACTGCCACCTATATTCGGGACACTACACATACAATCAACTTAGTGGATGGATCCCCTTTTGATGCAAGACGAGAGCTACTAGCAACCTGTGACATTGTGTCGCTGTATACGAGCATACCCCAAGAAGAGGCACTCGTGGTGGCCACACTAGCACTGGATAAAAGAGAGGCTCCTGTTCGGGTCCCTACCTCCTTCATTATCTCACTCCTCAGAATTGCTATGATGAAGAATTTCTTCATGTTTCAGAATCTCTTCTATCTTCAAACCAAAGGGGTGGCTATGGGCGCAGCATTTGCACCTGACTTAGCTATTATCTTCATGTCAACATATGAAGAAACATTCGTACTTAATGACATCAATCCGTTCAGATCAAACATACGTACGTGGATGAGATACATAGATGACATCCTTTTGATTTGGACCGGTACAGAGGAGGAAATTCAAGACTTTTTTATTTGGTTGAACAGAAGATCGCAAGACATTCAATTCACCATTCAATTTGACAAAACATCTGTCAATTTTTTGGATATTTCCATCATTGCTGAGGAAGGTACATTATACACTACCCTATTCAGGAAGCCGACTGAAAGGAACGCGTTACTCCAATACTCCAGCCATCATCCACGAGGTCTGAGGGACAACTTGCCCTTTGGGCAATTCCTGCGAATACGTCGAAATTGTAGCAAGAAAGAGGACTATATGGAACAATCAGAAATCCTCAAAGTACGTTTGATGGAACGCGGCTACTCCAAACGCCTAACTACAAAAGCCAGAAAAAGAGCATGGTTTAACCATCGTGACATCCTGTTACAGCCCAATGAACAAAAACGGAAAATGGAAGAACGCCTGATTTGTGTAACGACTTTTTCCACTCGGAGCAACTCTATAAAGAAGATCATTAATAAACATTGGAATCTGATCTCCGAAGACCTGGACACTAAAGATCTACCACTGCACTCCTTCAAAAAGGCCAAGAATATACGGGACCATGTTGTTTGCTCACTTCTTGAAACCACCAAAGAACCTACTATTACCTCAATGTGGAAACTCCCACCGATTGTGGGACACTACAGATGTGGCTCCTGTAAAGCCTGTCCTACAACAATACAGACTAGAGAGTTTATCCACAAACAATTGAAAGTCACTCTAAAATCACATACCAACTGTAATACCACCAACGTGATATATTGCATCATCTGTCCATGTGATTTACCCTACATTGGACAAACACAACAACGTGCAAAGGTCAGATTTCTCCAACATTGTAGCAGAATCAAATGTAAAGTACCAGGTGCTCCAATGGTAGAACACTGTATTGAAAAAAACCATGTACCTGACAGCCTGAGGTGGGTCATTTTAGAACAGGTTACACTGGGCCCTAGGGGTGGGAGCTTAATCCCTATCTTGAATGTCAGGGAACTGAAATGGATCAATTATTTTGACTCTGTAAGAAATGGCCTTAATGAGTCTGAGAACACGTTTGCCCAACTTGCAAATGTGTAATATTCCAATCTATTCCCAGTCCTTATACCTTGTACACAGTGTTAAATGGTTTACTTGGATGTAGCCGTTAAGCAGTTAACCGCCATGTAGGCAGGTTCCTGCTGAAACAAATCTGATGACCTAACAATGCCAATATTCTTGACGTATTCCATGTTCTCTAATTTTATTATTCTCCATAATTTCTGTATATAATGTGAAATGTTTACTGTGTGTTCTACATTATTCCCCTAATCTTTAATACATTCCTTGTGGCTTAATCTCTAGCCGTGAAAAGCAGCCGAGATGCTCCGCTTCCAAAAACCCGGTAAACGTGCACGCATATTTGTTTACCAGGCTCGTTGCCAGGCTACCGCGCTGGAGTCCGTTTTCAGTTCTCTCCAACCCGCGCACTTAAGGCTCACCACGCCCCCTTCCAGGACACTTCCTGGTTACGGGAGACGCTTCCCTGCCACGAGACGTTCCGCAGCAGCTTTGCGCACACGGGTAAGCCTTGTACACTTATATGTGCAACCACTTTGGTACTCGTCTATCAGTTAGGAGGCTTTACTCATGGGCGTCATTATCTTCCCTCCCTAGACACGGCCTGAAAATAAATTCAGCGTGACTTTACCCTTGGCGCTTCCCGGATCCCGGAGACGCCCGCCTTCTTGCAAACTCTCTTATGAGTCATACCTGATGATTTCTGGTAAGCTCTCCCATATGCCCAATACTGCTCACGGAGGGACGTGGTTTAATAGTGGATCACTCTTTTTAAAAACCTGCTACCGTGTCGCCCTTGCAGATGCGGGACTATGACACGAGCCCAGCCACATTCAACCAATTTCGTGAATCTATTATTCGAAGAGTCAGTTCAGATAACTTTGGGTAAGCTCGCCGCTCTTTCACAGACGGGTGTTTACAATTTACAATTTCTTTTCGATTACTGGTTTTTCCTGTACATTTTGTTAAAAACTGTCGATCGTGTCTCTCCTTTAGACACGGAGGTTTGACACCAGATCAGCCGCTGGCTAGACTTCAAGGAGGCACTCTCTCGACTAGGGGCTATACAATATTGCAGCATTTTGTACTACTGAACCGTTTATTATACCATCTTTGCCAATAGAGGAACCCGTGTCTCGGGACGCTCTAACTTAGCTTTTATTTCCAAATACAGATCGGTTTTGCAATTTAGCAGCTCCGTCTGGGACGCCCATTCTTTCACTGCTACTCGGATATTAATTACTGGCCATCAACTCACCCTCTGACCTGCAATCTTCAGCAGGTAAAGCCCTTGTAAGCCATTTTTGTCCTCATGTGCAGCCCTCAGTGTATACACATTTTAACTATGTTCCCGGGCGGAACCACCGCTACGGTTTAGATAGGGACTATTTGCCCTGTGACAACTATTTTCTGACCTTAATTTTCTGTCTTAACCCTAGGAGTTTTTGCCCAACCCCCCACCACCCCTTTTGTCCTGAAGAAGACCCGCACTGTAAGGTTCAATCACCCTACGATCAATTGGGTCGAAACGTAGACTGTTTATCTACCCCTCATCAACTCCTATCACCGGCGCGATTTTCACGGCTTCATAGGAGCTTGGAACTTTTGTTGAAAAATCCCCTGATTTTTCTGTTACTTTCTAAGACCCTGACTGGACAGGGATCTTTGTTGAATTCATACTAGAATCCTTAAATGTATGTTTTCTGTTTCTAATGAATTGAATAGTGAGTCACATCTTTCGTATGAACTTTACTACCTCCCCCTTTCCTCCCTTTCTTTATCTGGGCACATGAACTAATTAACAATTACGTATGTATTTTGTTCTGTATTAAATACATTCAACTGTGATGAAAAAATGCATGGTGAATAAAACACTGCATTTTTAAACTATATTTTTGTCAGATTACTTTCCGTTAAAATTGCTTGAATAACTTTTGATTCTTCCCACCACTCACCCACTCCTACACCAGTTGGGGACCCCTCTGTTTACAATACGGTACAAAAGAAAGCAACACCATAGTGTGCAGATTTGTGTTTTCCGGTCTTTAATATAACTGTGCTCCAGTCAGTGCTTAATTTGAGCCGGTGGTTCCTGGTGCTCGGCACTGACACTTAATTGCCGGAACCTGCACTTATGACAACTGCCAAATGGTGGCACTGTTTGTGCAATTTAAAGATGAGCAGAAAAATAGTTGTTTGTTATTTCAGTATTCATTAAGAACAATTAATAGTTGCCACTCAAGCCTTTCTTAAAGCTTTGGCGGCCTAGAACAGTTTGAATTGTCACTCTTGTAACAGTGCGATGGTTGGTAGTTTTGCAAGTACTGTGGCAGTGTAAAGCCACTGTACTTTTTTTTTTACACAAATTAGGCCCTGGTTCCAGTGGTACCTGCCAATCAAGGGTCTCCGTAGGTCAAAGATTGGCCCTGGATCCAGTTTATGTTGGAGTACGTGCACTGTAAGCCTGCTGAACATATGGTATTGCACAATCACACGTATGCCCTCTGAAAACTACTAGATAGTGGAGTTTGCTGGGCAGCCATACTGATCTTACGAGACACTGGCAAGAACACAACACAGGAAAGGCATTCGGGCTTAAATAGCTATAAAAGCGACCCGAAGTAGGGAGATAGCTTAGCCCCACACCAAGCCTAAGGTGCTCGGAGCTACCAGTCCCCTATATGAGTAGTGTTCTGGCACCGAAGGAGTGAACTGAGATGGCACTAACATTTTCCTGATCAACAGCAGGCAACAACTGTAGCCTAACGGGAATAAATTGTCCAGTGTTATGCATTACTTCAGAGAATATACAGAAAAATATGGCCAATGTGTTTTGCCTTAGATACTTGGTTACCAATCCATGCACAGTGAGGACCTGTTTATATGCAGTTTAAGAACTCTTGTTTACAGTCCATGTTGGGATCTATTAAAAAACAAAAGTTGATGTGCGTGATAAAACCTTAACAGGCCACTCTGCTGAGACTTAAGTAGCAGAATGGGAAGACAGGGTGGTTAAGACTAGTGACCTGGGATCTGAACAGGATCTACACAATATGCTGTAAACAGTATAGACTCGCTCAGAGCCCCGCTCCAAACTCTACAAAGACTCGCTCAGAGCCCCGCTCCAAACTCTACAAAGACTCGCTCAGAGCCCCGCTCCAAACTCTACAAAGACTCGCTCAGAGCCCCGCTCCAAACTCTACAAAGACTCGCTCAGAGACCTGCTCCAAAGTCTACAAAGACTCGCTCAGAGACCTGCTCTAAACTCTACAAAGACTCGCTCAGAGCCCCGCTCCAAACTCTACAAAGACTCGCTCAGAGACCTGCTCCAAACTCTACAAAGACTCGCTCAGAGACCTGCTCCAAACTCTACAAAGACTCGCTCAGAGCCCCGCTCCAAACTCTACAAAGACTCGCTCAGAGCCCCGCTCCAAACTCTACAAAGACTCGCTCACAGCCCCGCTCCAAACTCTACAAAGACTCGCTCAGAGCCCCGCTCGAAACTCTACAAAGACTCGCTCAGAGCCCCGCTCCAAACTCTACAAAGACTCGCTCAGAGCCCCGCTCCAAACTCTACAAAGACTCGCTCAGAGCCCCGCTCCAAACTCTACAAAAAGACTCTCTCAGAGCCCAGCTCCAAACCCTGCTCCAAACTCTACTAAGACTCGCTCAGAGCCCCGCTCCAAACTCTACAAAGACTCGCTCAGAGCCCAGCTCCAAACTCTACAAAGACTCGCTCAGAGCCCTGCTCCAAACTCTACAAAGACTCGCTCAGAGCCCTGCTCCAAACTCTACAAAGACTCGCTCAGAGCCCTGCTCCAAACTCTACAAAGACTCGCTCAGAGCTCTGCTCCAAACTCTACAAAGACTCGCTCAGAGACCTGCTCCTAACTCTACAAAGACTCGCTCAGAGACCTGCTCCAAACTCTACAAAGACTCGCTCAGAGCCCCGCTCCAAACTCTACAAAGACTCGCTCAGAGCCCCGCTCCAAACTCTACAAAGACTCGCTCAGAGCCCAGCTCCAAACCCTACAAAGACTCGCTCAGAGCCCCGCTTCAAACTCTACAAAGACTCGCTCAGAGCCCCGCTCCAAACTCTACAAAGACTCGCTCAGAGACCTGCTCCAAACTCTACAAAGACTCGCTCAGAGCCCCGCTCCAAACTCTACAAAGACTCGCTCAGAGCCCCGCTCCAAACTCTACAAAGACTCGCTCAGAGCCCCGCTCCAAACTCTACAAAGACTCGCTCAGAGCCCCGCTCCAAACTCTACAAAGACTCGCTCAGAGCCCCGCTCCAAACTCTACAAAGACTCGCTCAGAGCCCCGCTCCAAACCCTACAAAGACTCGCTCAGAGCCCCGCTCCAAACTCTACAAAGACTCGCTCAGAGCCCTGCTCCAAACTCTACAAAGACTCGCTCAGTCTTGCACCGCTGGGAGCACAAGGTGGGTGTGGCACGCTCGCAGGCGCAGACTTAGGGAGACTGTCTGATTTCAAGCTAGGACCAACATTGCTGCTCCTGCTCAGGAGTTTAATTGGTACTCTGTTTGGTTTCGTTGGACAGCCTTGAAAATGACAGCAAGCAATTTTCAGATCCAAAAGAAATTAAGGATTGATTTGTAGTATATAACGGCAGCCCTCGTTAACCGGTCTCTTGTCATACAGACGGACTGGGAGAGGCAAACTTCAAATGTGTGTGTTCTTTCATGAATTCTTTTCATGGCAGTTCGTTGGGCCTTCACTGGACAGGTGTTTACTAGCAGCCCTACCTAGTTGCATAGTTCCATGCGTGAAGCGCTGCTCAAGGTTTTTTTCTTTGAATTCTGGGACTTGTAGTCTTGTTTATTTCATTACAAATCAGGCTAAATACAAGTGCATCTACTTAATGAAGTACTTCTTTGTTATCTCTGATAAGTAATTTGTTTCTAGAGTATGTTTCATCCTTTCAAACACCATGAAAAGAGGTGTGATCAGAGCCAATGCCCACAGGACAAAGATCCTTGGAACTGCAGGCGTGCGCACATCACAGTCCATACAGGACAATATGTGAGCCCTTCTGCTAAAACCCAAAGCAAGTCACTGTGGCTGACAACAGTACATGTCCCCTTAGTGTCACAACCAGCACACTGCATGTGAACGTCCCATCAGGCCACATCCGCGGCCAAGCTCTTACCTCCCTCACGCTGCACGATGTAGTTGAGGTTCACAATGTCGAGGATCTCCTCCAGTCGCCGGTCAGAGAGGTTCTTCTCTCTCATGTCTTCTGCGGTATCTGGGTAGATCACTTGGTCACGCAGCGTTCCCACCGACATGTAGGGCCTTCGGAGAGAAAAGTCACAGGTGAGCCCAAACCCAATTAGCTTGACAAACAGGTGTCTACAGGCGAACCTGGACCCCATCAGCCTAACAAACTGGTGTTTAAAAGTGAACCTGGACCCCCCATCAGCCTTACAAACCAGTGTCTACAGGCAAGCCTTGACCCCCATCAGCCTTACGAACTGGTGTCTACAGGTGAGCCCAGACCCCCATCAGCCTGACAAACCAGTGTCTACAGGTGAGCCCAAACCGACTCAACCCAACAAACAGGTTGTCTCTAGATGAGCCCGCACCCCATCAGCATGACAAACCAGTGTCTACAGGTGAGCTTGACCCCATCAGCCTGACAAACAGGTGTCTACAGGGGGCAACATTTGTGAGCAAGTATAGGGAGTACCTGCTAAAACTGTAACCCCTTCCACGCGGGGCTAATTTCACCGCAGTGCAGGGGGAAGTGGTGCTCGTGCCGAGCCCAGATTGTCATGCTGCACAGTGGAGCTGAGCTCATGACGAGCTGGGCTCGTCACGACTCCGTCCACTCCTTTAGAACGCCTGGGAATTAGCCCTGTGTGGGTCGTCCGCTGCAGTTATGATGAGCTCAGCGCGCCATGAGCACAGCTCCGAGATGTGCTTGTCATAAGCATGCAAGGGATTAAGGAGAGTTTCCCCCTTCTGCCTGGCTTGCTGTGTTTGAAAATAGGCTGAAGGGAAGCACGTTTTGGTTCTATGAGCCGGTTTACTGCCGGGAAATAGCCAAAACCTTAACACCCTTGCACAGCACTATATAGATATCAAGAAAACATTTATTTAATTTAACACAAACCCCATAGCCTGCAGGACAAACCTGCAACAAGTGTTCTCTTGTGCAGATCCTGAGCCACAAAAAGAAGTGTTAAAAGACATTCACTATGGCCATTCTCAACTCACCCACATACATGCATTCCCAGCCCACTTTCTCCATGTTGGCTGGACGCCTGAATAATCGGTCTACCTGTCCAATGTTCACTCTTTCTGGACGTATTCTGAATTTGTTCCGTTTCACTGTAATGCACCCCCCCCCCCCCCCCCCCCCCCAGCCTCAGACTCGTGAAGGAAGGCTCTTCTACTTCATGTACAATTACATAAAAACAGGTCTGCCTCAAGATAGGGGCCCGCTTTCATTCCCGCTAGAAGGTGCCAAACCTGTATTCAGAAGCTAGCATGTAGCATCCTCTCTGGAACAAGGACGTCTTCCAGATGCCCCTTCTTTGTTGGTGTCTGGTTGGGTTTTTGATTCCTGAATGTCCCTTTGTGTCATGGGTTTTGGATTATTGAAGGCTTCTTTGATGAGGTCTGGCTGAGTTTTAATCTCTAGAAAGCTTCTGTAGTGGACAACCTGTAAATGAGCTTTGGTTTCCATTATGTGGATGTTTACCGCTCCTCATCACCTGTGAGCGCATCCCGGGCTTGCCTGGAGGGGTTTGCTGAAGAGCCGGGTCTTCCGCTTCTTGCGGAATTCAAGATGCAACAAGGAGGCTCCGATGTGGTGTGGGAGGTCATTCCATGCTTTAGGAGCGATGTAGGAGAAGGCACGACCTCATGATCAGCCTTTGCGTAATACATGTACGTGTCAGTTCGGCTGGGCAGAGGTGCCTAGTGGGTTAGTGAAACTGCCCGTGGTAATTCAGGTGGGCTGGACCTTTGTTGTGTAGTGATTGGTATGCAGGGTTGATGTATCGGATGCCAGTGTAGTTCTCTTAGGTGTGGTGTGAAGTTAGACAGACGTAATGCGGTCTGCTTGGGTTTTGAATTCTAGAAGGAGTCTTTCTTTGGACCGCCTGTAACTGCGCTTCGGCTCCTGTGATGTGTCTACGATGATGTCTGGTTGGGTTTTGAACTCTAGAAGGGTTCTTTCTTCGACCGCCTGTAACTGAGCTTCGGCTTCTGTGATGTGTCTTACTACGATGGTGTCTGGTTGGGTTTTGAACTCTAGAAGGTGTCTTTCTTCAACTGCCTATAACTGAGTTTCGGCTTCTGTGATGTGTCTTACTAGGATGGTGTCTGGTTGGGTTTTGAACTCTAGAAGGGTTCTTTCTTCAACTGCCTGTAACTGAGCTCTGGTGAGGTTTGTTTCCAAGGTGTCCGGTTGGGTTTTGAATTCTGTAGTGACTCTTTGTTTGATGGTGTCTGACTTGAGATCCATTAAGTCATCATGAAGTTTAGTGGGATCAGAAGCCCACTTGTACGCTTTCACTTAAAAACAAAAACACAGGAGTATGGACTGACTGCTCCGGTTTATGAGTTCCCTGATCACCAGACTGGTGACCTGGGCAACAGACCACTCATCTAGAAATGTAATCTCCCTGCCAAGTGACACGTGGACTTGGATGATACAACAGTAAAAATGCTTTTATCTCAGTTGTATTTGAATTTCACAACAGGATACACCCTTGTACCCGCGTTGCGTTTGCCAACTGTGTAACTTTTACACGCAGGTCTACTTTGTGAACATAAATTAGTTCTAAGCTTCAGAGGGCCTGATGCCCTCACTGACCCAACAAGGTTGGACAGCGGTCACTGCGCCACAGAGAACAGAGGTCAGGAGAAGCCACAGGAGACCCCCTGCTTGAGCACTCTGGGCTGTGAGAAGCCACAGGAGACCCCCTGCTTGAGCACTCTGGGCACTGAGAAGCCACAGGAGACCCCCTGCTTGAGCACTCTGGGCTGTGAGAAGCCACAGGAGTCCCCCTGCTTGAGCACTCTGGGCTGTGAGAAGCCACAGGAGTCCCCCTGCTTGAGCACTCTGGGCTGTGAGAAGCCACAGGAGTCCCCCTGCTTGAGCACTCTGGGCTGTGAGAAGCCACAGGAGTCCCCCTGCTTGAGCACTCTGGGCTGTGAGAAGCCACAGGAGACCCCCTGCTTGAGCACTCTGGGCTGTGAGAAGCCACAGGAGACCCCCTGCTTGAGCACTCTGGGCTGTGAGAAGCCACAGGAGACCCCCTGCTTGAGCACTCTGGGCTGTGAGAAGCCACAGGAGACCCCCCTGCTTGAGCACTCTGGGCTGTGAGAAGCCACAGGAGTCCCCCTGCTTGAGCACTCTGGGCTGTGAGCAGCCACAGGAGACCCCCTTCTTGAGCACTCTGGGCTGTGAGCAGCCACAGGAGACCCCCTGCTTGAGCACTCTGGGATGTTCCTCAAGAAGAGCCTTTTCCCCGCATCTTACATCGGAAGTATTTGGCAAACTCCACAGGGTCTACACCAGGTATTTCACCCACCGTGGATTGTTCACAATGGTGTCTCTATATGTTCTTACGTTTAAACTGCACATAGCAGCGTTTCTGACCTGCATTCCCTGTTTAATAGGGCAGGAAATAGAAGCCTGGGATAACTGAAAATAAGTTAGGTGGATACTGTTGGTTTCAGAAGGTCAATAAAAAACATTTTAAAATTGTGCTTGCATTACAAGACTAACACTATTTCCACCTAGGCATTATTTTTTAAGTCACAACATTCTGCTTCTAGGTTCAGAGTAGATTGCACCCGGACAGACTGCCCAAAGCTCCGCAGACAAATCCGATTCATGGACCACCAGAGACCCTGGAAGTACAGCTCAATCCCAAATCTCTATTCCACAAACGTACACTGTGGCAGATGAAGCTCTAGATGTACATACTCTATCCATGTTGGATTATTGTTAAATTATTATTGAAGGCTTTTACCTGATCTGAATGACGTAGCCATATTATTGACCAAAACAAGGACGTCGGGTCAATTACAAAGGTGTGTACACAGGCCTGTCAACAGTGACTCTGCAGAAGGAGCCGGGCCCACACCCACACTGGGATGAGCATTAGAAATATAAATACACAGATATACATGTACAGGAATTACTGCTTTTCGGCAATCATTCAATAAATGTTGATTAATGGAGTCAATCATTTAGAGTGTTCGATAATGTTTTTATGGCTAAATAAGTATTTCAATGACTAAAGCAGGATGAGTCTACATGAAACATTTACTGATGGAAAAAATAAATCAATGAGCACAGGCCGCACATTCTCAGATGGTGTACGCTCAATTCCTTATATGAACCTTCTGCATTCATCACTTCATGCTTCTGATTCTTCAAGGAGCGCTCGACGCACCGGCACTGCTCAGTTATCGTCTGTGGAACCCGGTCATTAGGAGACTAGAGTTACAGACCCAGGCCTCGCCGCGCAGACCCAGGCCTCGCCGCGCAGACCCAGGCCTCGCCGCGCAGACCCAGGCCTCGCCGCGCAGACCCAGGCCTCGCCGCGGAGACCCAGGCCTCGCCGCGCAGACCCAGGCCTCGCCGCGCAGACCCAAGCCTCGCCGCGCAGACCCAGGCCCAGGCCTCGCCGCGCAGACCCAGGCCTCGCCGCGCAGACCCAGGCCTCGCCGCGCAGACCCAGGCCTCGCCGCGCAGACCCAGGCCTCGCCGCGCAGACCCAGGCCTCGCCGCGCAGACCCAGGCCTCGCCGCGCAGACCCAGGCCTCGCCGCGCAGACCCAGGCCTCGCCGCGCAGACCCAGGCCTCGCCGCGCAGACCCAGGCCTCGCCGCGCAGACCCAGGCCTCGCCGCGCAGACCCAGGCCTCGCCGCAGAAAGTCGCGCTGCAGTGAAGCGGAGCCCACCCAACCCCTATGTAAAGTAGCTCCCTGCTCGGCCAGCACTCTGTGCTATTCCGGTCCGAGCACGCCTTACCTCTGCGGGATGTAGAACATGTGCTTGGGAGGGGGCTTGTACAGCACGCCGCTGTAGGCAGGCCAAAGCCCTCCCAGGATCCGGAAGAGGGAGCTCTTACCGCAGCCGTTGGGCCCTGTGATTAGGAGGTGCATACCTTCCTCGACCTGAAGAGGAAACACAAGGTGACACAAACGTGAGACAGACACCACCAACATGGGAACGACAGACAGACACCCCAAGCGCCGTTATGAAAGGCAGTTAAGACCTCTCCAACATTGACAAACACTCCAACTGATCCCAACAAGGCCCTCTATGTGACTCTGCTTTAGAAGGATTTAGGGCCACGAGTCCTAGGACGTGTGGCCCTGAGCAAAAGCATGTCCATCAGAAGAAGGGGGTTACCAATCCTCATGAACACGTCACATGATGTGAAATCCCAGGTTGTAGAAGGAGCCAGCAGAACATGCACGAAAAGACAAAAAGGTATAGCATGTGCTTAAAACTCTGGATTGTGCCAATATCCCCCGCTACCCTCTCTTCTCCGGTCTTTAACACAGGAGAGCAGAGTCCAGTCAGGGTCAGCACTGCCCATGGATTGTGCCACTATCTCCCGCTACACCCTCCTCTCTGGTCTTTTCCTGTGCTCGTGACGACACAAGGAGAAGAATTCCAGACTAGACCAAGTGTGATGGTGCCACCCGTGAACACCCAGGGCCTGACCGCTCTTCCAAACCAAGAAGACTTCTGAAGAAGCGGAAGTGTTGAGGGTGAAAAGGACAGTACCACCACCCTCCCCCCTTGAGTCATCAAGAAAGACTGCAGGACCTGCTGGACAGAGGACAGGGCCGACTCACCCCTACCTCAACAGGGCGGCCATCAGACCAGTTGTGTTCCATGCCTGATCACACACTGATGCTAAGGCCATGCCGGGTACCATATTCCCAGGTGCACCACCGCCCCTGAACCCAGGCTCTCGTTGCTATTACAGAGAACTATATAACTCCTGAAAAAGTTGGCTCAGTCATGTGAATGCAGCGGGCAGAGGCCTGCGGTGGCACATTCAGCCTGGCATCGGATCCACACCACATCACAGTGAAGGCTGGAAAGACTACTTGTCATCCAAGCACATGGGACCGGGCCACAAGGTGGAACTGTAGCCTCTGCCTGCTCTGCTCACACACCCCTCTTCCCACGACCATGAGACACCACACTTACAACCCCAGCTCCTGCACTGGCGTAGTGCTCTTCACTCACTGCTCAAGCTGTTGTGTTTGTAGAACACTACACACCCCAGCAGCTGCATCATTCGTTGTGCAGTTTTGCCACCGCAGCTAGCGCATCGGCATAGTACAGTTTACGCACACCTCCACTCACAGCTCCTGCATCGTTCAGTTTACTCACACCTCCACTCACATCATACTCACAGCTCCTGCAGCTAGTGCATCGGCATGGTACAGTTTACTCACACCTCCACTCGCATCCTACTGCAGCTAGCGCATCGGCATAGTACAGTTTACGCACACCTCCACTCACAGCTCCTGCATCGTTCAGTTTACTCACACCTCCACTCACATCCTACTCTCAGCTCCTGCAGCTCGCGCATTGGCATGGTACAGTTTACGCACACCTCCACTCACAGCTCCTGCATCGTTCAGTTTACTCACACCTCCACTCGCATCTTACTAACAGATTCTGCAGTTTCTGCAACGGAATGGTACAGTTTACTCACACCTCCACTCACATCATACTCTCTGCTCCTGCAGCTAGCGCATGGGCATGGTACAATACACGCACACGTCCCCTTGCATCCTATTCACAGCTCCTACATTGGCATGGAACCGTTTACTCACACCTCCACTCACATCATACTCACAGCTCCTGCAGCTGGCGCATCGGCATGGTACAGTTTACGCACGCCTCCACTCACATCATACTCACACCTACTGCAGCTAGCGCATCGGCATAGTACAGTTTACGCACATCTCCACTCACAGCTCCTGCATCGTTCAGTTTACTCACACCTCCACTCACATCCTACTCTCAGCTCCTGCAGCTAGCGCATTGGCATGGTACAGTTTACGCACACCTCCACTCACATCATACTCACAGCTCCTGCAGCTAGCGCATCGGCATAGTACAGTTTACGTACATCTCCACTCACAGCTCCTGCATCGTTCAGTTTACTCACACCTCCACTCACATCCTACTCTCAGCTCCTGCAGCTAGCGCATCGGCATGGTACAATACACGCACACGTCCCCTTGCATCCTATTCACAGCTCCTACATTGGCATGGAACCGTTTACTCACACCTCCACTCACATCCTACTCTCAGCTCCTGCAGCTAGTGCATCGGCATGGTACAGTTTACGCACACCTCCACTCACATCCTACTCACAGTTCCTGCATCGGCATGGTATAGTTTACTCACACCTCCACTCACATCTCACTCTCCGCTCCTGCAGCTAGCGCATCGGCATGGTAGTTTACTCACACGTCCACTTGCATCCTACTCACAGCTCCTGCATTGTTCAGTTTACTCACACCTCCACTCGCATCTTACTAACAGATTCTGCAGTTTCTGCAACGGAATGGTACAGTTTACTCACACCTCCACTCACATCATACTCTCTGCTCCTGCAGCTAGCGCATGGGCATGGTACAATTTACGCACACCTCCACTTGCATCCTACTCACAGCTCCTGCATCGGCATGGTATAGTTTACTCACACCTCCACTCACATCCAACTCTCAGCTCCTGCAACTAGCACATCGGCATGGTACAATTTACGCACACGTCCCCTTGCATCCTATTCACAGCTCCTGCATTGGCATGGAACCGTTTACTCACACCTCCACTCACATCTCACTCTCCGCTCCTGCAGCTAGTGCATCGGCATGGTACAGTTTACGCACACCTCCACTCGCATCCTACTCACAGCTCCTGCATCGGCATGGTACAGTTTACGCACACCTCCACTCACAGCTCCTGCATCGTTCAGTTGACTCACACCTCCACTCACATCCTACTCTCAGCTCCTGCAGCTAGTGCATCGGCATGGTACAGTTTACTCACACCTCCACTCACATCATACTCCCAGCTCCTGCAGCTAATTTGAATTTAAAAACATTTGTATAGCGCGCTTATACCACGCGGTTTCATGGCGCTTTTCAGATTGCGAGGTGACAGCAGGGGCAGAGGAAGTTAGACAGCGAAAGCTCGGGAGAAGAGCAAGGTTTTAAGGCTTTTTCGAAACTCTGTGTAAGAAGATGTCATACGGAGTTCCACAGGGAGGGAGTTCCAAAACACAGGAGCGAGAACCACAAGTTTTGTTCCGCCAGCCTTTTTCTTTTTAAAATCGAGGGATGGTCAAGAGTGCCATGTGGGTGGAGCGAAGCTCTCTACCCGGTGTGTAAGGCTTAATGGTAGAGCAAATAAACTCCGGAGCGGTACCCATTTTGGCCTGGAAAGTAAGGCAACCAAGTTTGAACAAGGCTCGCTCTTTCACCGGCAGCCAGTGTAGTGCCTGCAATAGAGGAGTTGCACGATGGAATTTAGGCAGGCCATGGACCAGGCGGGCAGCCTGGTTCTGCACTAGTTGCAGGCGGTGAATAGCATAGGCCGGCGCGCCATTATAGATAATGTTGCCATAATCAAGGCGCGAGAGCACCATTGCCATCACTATGATCTTTAGTGCAGGAAGGGAAAAGAAACGGGAAATCTTCCTAATAGTTCTGAGGGAGAAAAAACAAGAGGAAACAACTGAACTAACCTGTGAGTGGACAGAGAGTGAGGGATTAAGGAGGATACCGAGAGTTTTGACTTTAGGAACGGGGAGTGGGGGGACACCAAGTGAGAGGGGCCAGTGGGACGGGGACCAGGGGCTGCAACCACCTCCGGTCAAGACTAACTCCGTCTTGTCCGGATTGAGTTTGAGGTGGTTGCAGTTCATCCAATCCTGGATGAACAACATAACAGATTGGACATTCTGAAAGGATGAGGGGGAGTGAGAAAGGTTGAAAATTAGCTGGAGGTCATCGGCGTAATTAAACACTGTGACCTCAAGCTGCTGCAACATAAAGATGAGGGGATAGATGTATAAATTAAACAAAAGAGGGGAAAGTGAAGAACCCTGGGGGACCCCGCACACAACCTTACGGGAGGCAGCAGTGAAACCAGCTAGATGGACCGCCTGAGCCCTGTCGCTCAGGAAGGACTCGAGCCATGCGAAGGCTAGGCCCTCTATGCCCGCCGCCCTGACACGGGTGAGAAGGATGGAATGGTCCACTGTGTCAAAAGCGGTGGACAGATCTAAGAGGATGAGGGCCTGCGGGAGATTGGTGTCAATGCCCTTGCGTAGGCTGTCCATCACTGAGATCACCACCTTCTCCGTAGAGTGGAGGGGCCGAAAGCCCGCCTGACGGGGGGGGGAGAGGCAGTGATTGGTTTCCACGTGGGTGCTCAGGATGCTGGTTACATGAGTTTCTAAGACCTTACCCAAGTAAGGCAGGAGGGAGATGGGAAGGTAGTTGGAAGGGGATGAAGGGTCGGCGCCGGCCTTTTTTAAAATAGGGATGACAGCCGCAAATTTATGGGGGATGGGAACCACTCCATTGCTGAGTGAGTCATTTAGAAATGTGAGGGGTGGAGTCGGGCATGCTAGGAAGATTTCTCTCAGGATATGAGCCGGGGCAATGTCCAGGGGGGAACCTGACTTCACCCTTTGAAGCAGAGGGAGGAGAGTGGCTTTAGTCAGGGGGGGAATGGAAGTTAGTTTAGAGGTGGTGGCAGGGGGGGGAGGGGTTGATAAATGTGGGGGATGGAAGAGGAATGTTAGCCTTGATCTTTGCGACCTTATCAACGAAAAATTCGTTGAGCGAGTCGCAGAGAGGTTGGGAGGGGGGGGGGGGGGGGGGGTCGAGGCCGTAGCTCTGTTGGATGAAGCTAGCTCGTGCACCGTGGCAAAGATTTCTTTGGATTGTGACTCCGCTGCCAGTATCCTGTTGGAATAGAATATGGTCTTGGCATCGAGGATGCCTTGCTTGTATACCTTAAGCACAGAGAGATAAGTAATTTTTTGGGCGGGGCAGTATGCTCTTCTCCATGCTCGCTCTGCTCTACGTGCGGCCAACTTCTTCTCCTTGAGGTCAGGAGTGAACCAACGGTTAGCAGCGTGGGCTCGCTTGACCGTGATCCGCCTCAAGGGAGCAAAGTCGTCGCCTGCTTGGGTCAACCAGTTGTTAATGGTGGCCAGTTGGACAGGGGCGGCGAGGCCGAAAAGGTCGGGGCTGGAATTGGCCAGAGATGAGCAGAGGGATGGCATATCAGCTTTGCCCCATTTTCTGACCCAGGTGTTCTTGGGGAGTGGAGGCTTAATGGCTGGGGCTAGGGCAAGGGAAAAGAAAATTAAAAAGTGGTCAGACCAGGAGCAAGAGGAAATGATGGGAGGTGTGATGGGGAGGTTCAGGGTCCAGACCTGATCGAGCGAGTGGCCTTGTACATGAGTGGGGCTGTGGACGTGGGGGGTAAAATTAAGACTGATCATAAGATCGGTGAACTCTTTAGAGAGGAGGCTTTCAGCAGGGTCATTGGGCCAAAAGTTTAGGTCGCCTAGGAGGACTAACACTGACGAGTTGTTTACTACCAGTGTTGCGAGGATGTCTTGGAGGCTGGAAACAAAAGTAGGAGTGGGGTGGGGGGGACGGTAAATAAGAACAGAAGTTAGGGGAGCCAGATGAGAGCTAGAGCGGGTTATCAGGCAGTCGACTTCAGGAATAGGGGGGGGGGGGGGGGAGGATCTGGAAATGAAGATCAGTGCGAGCTATCAAGGCCACTCCACCGCCTCTTCTGCCCTCCGGTCGGTCCGCTCGGATAGTAGAGTATGAGGGGGGTAGTGTGGCTAGGACGTTGGGCAGGGAGTCGGCCTTGAACCAGGTCTGCGTTAAAAACAGGAGATCTGGTTTGTGAGTATCGATATAGTCGAGTAGCTCATACTGATGGCTGACTGCCGATCTGGTGTTCAGCTAGCACATCAGCATGGTACAATTTACGCACACCTCCACTTGCATCCTACTCACAGCTCCTGCATCGGCATGGTACAGTTTACTCACATCTTTATTCACAGCTCCTCCTTGTCTAGCAGGAAATATGCTACCCTGCATGGGTTGGGAAAAACGTTGTGGTCTGGAAAGCCACGGATTTGGTGGCCGCCCTGTAACAGTACACTCTACTAGAACCTTACACTGTTGCATTGTTTGTGGCACTTTGCAAGCAGCAACTTTCACCTCAGTTGTAACATTATTTGTGGTACACTCTGCACACCTCAATCTCCTGTATGGGTTGTGGTATACTACACACACCTTCATTGCTTGCATAGTTCAGTGTGCACCATGCACACCTCAATTGCATGCATTAAGTGTGCACTAGGCACAGCAAATGGTTTGCACTGTTTGTGGCACACTACGCACACTTCAATTGCTTGCTCTCTTCATGGTACACTATGCACGAGTCAATCCCATGTACCGTTCAGGGTGCACTGCAGACACCTCAATCGCTTGCACTGTTCAGGGTACAGAAAGCACACCTCAATCGCTTGCAGTGTTCAAGGTGCACTACGCACACCTCACTCTTGCACTTTTCAGGGTACACTACACACACACCTCACTCTTGTACAGTTCGTAGTGCACTACGCACACCTCACTCTTGCACTGTTCAAGGTTGCACTACGCACACCTCACTCTTGCACTGTTCAAGGTTGCACTACGCACACCTCACTCTTGCACTGTTCAAGGTTGCACTACGCACACCTCACTCTTGCACTGTTCTTAGTGCACTAAGCACACCTCACTCTTGCACTGTTCTTAGTGCACTACGCACACCTCACTCTTGCACTGTTCTTAGTGCACTACGCACACCTCACTCTTGCACTGTTCTTAGTGCACTACGCACACCTCACTCTTGTACTATTCGTGGTGCACTGCGCACACCTCCCTCTTGTACAGTTCGTAGTGCACTACGCACACCTCACTCTTGCACTGTTCAAGGTTGCACTACGCACACCTCACTCTTGCACTGTTCAAGGTTGCACTACGCACACCTCACTCTTGCACTGTTCAAGGTTGCACTACGCACACCTCACTCTTGCACTGTTCTTAGTGCACTACGCACACCTCACTCTTGCACTGATCAAGGTTGCACTACGCACACCTCACTCTTGCACTGTTCAAGGTTGCACTACGCACACCTCACTCTTGCACTGTTCTTAGTGCACTACGCACACCTCACTCTTGCACTGTTCAAGGTTGCACTACGCACACCTCACTCTTGCACTGTTCTTAGTGCACTACGCACACCTCACTCTTGTACTGTTCGTGGTGCACTACGCACACCTCACTCTTGCACTGTTCAAGGTTGCACTACGCACACCTCACTCTTGCACTGTTCTTAGTGCACTACGCACACCTCACTCTTGCACTGTTCAAGGTTGCACTACGCACACCTCACTCTTGCACTGTTCTTAGTGCACTACGCACACCTCACTCTTGCACTGTTCAAGGTTGCACTACGCACACCTCACTCTTGCACTGTTCTTAGTGCACTACGCACACCTCACTCTTGCACTGTTCAAGGTTGCACTACGCACACCTCACTCTTGCACTGTTCTTAGTGCACTGCGCACACCTCACTCTTGTACAGTTCGTAGTGCACTACGCACACCTCACTCTTGCACTGTTCAAGGTTGCACTACGCACACCTCACTCTTGCACTGTTCTTAGTGCACTGCGCACACCTCACTCTTGTACAGTTCGTAGTGCACTACGCACACCTCACGCTTGCACTGTTCAAGGTTGCACTACGCACACCTCACTCTTGCACTGTTCAAGGACGCACTACGCACACGTCCATCGCTTGCACACTCCACCTGCCCTTTGAGCCTTCACTCAGGTCGGGGGCAGGTCACGTTCACCCTCCAGTATCTCTCGTGGAGAGATCCTTCCCGGGGGCGGGCACTAAGGGCCCCCCGTGCCCCCTCCACCGGCTGTGGAAGCAGGGCTCACCCAGGAGTAACCCCGCCTTACGTCAGCCACCCACAGCACCCACCGTGCCAAGAGATCACGGCGAGGAAGGCTTCTTCGAACTAAGAGGCCGGAGTGCGGCGGCCTTGGACGGGCCAAGATAAAAGGGGCTCTGCTCCTGGCACAGGAAGGCACCGCGGGACTTCAGCACCGCACGATCTGCTGCCAAGCGACACCTCCGGCCCCAGGGCGCACGGTTCACCCCTCACCTGCCCGCCTGTGCCAAGGGCGGGCGATATCCTGAAGAGCACGCCATGCACCCTCACCCATCTAGAGCCCTCACGTACCCCGGCCTCCTCTCAACCTCCTGTGCCAAGGGCGGGGTATCACCCGTGCGACCCGTCAGTACTGAGCGCTAGCCACGTCACCGAGGGTCTACGGTACCTCATACACAGAGCCCTCTGCGCACCCTCCGCCATCCACAGAGGCCTCCGCGCAACCTCAGCCATCCACAGAGCCCTCCATGCACTCTCAGTGCGCTTTCAGCCATCCACAGAGCCCTCTGCGCAACCTAAGCCATCCACAGAGCCCTCTGCGCAACCTAAGCCATCCACACAGCCCTCCGTGCAACCTCAACCATCCACAGAGCCCTCTGCGCACCCTCCGCGCAACCTCAACCATCCACAGAGCCCTCTGCGCACCCTCCGCGCAACCTCAGCCATCCACAGAGCCCTCCGCGCAACCTCAGCCATCCACAGAGCCCTCCGCGCAACCTCAGCCATCCACAGAGCCCTCCGCGCAACCTCAGCCATCCACAGAGCCCTCCGCGCAACCTCAGCCATCCACAGAGCCCTCCGCGCAACCTCAGCCATCCACAGAGCCCTCCGCGCAACCTCAGCCATCCACAGAGCCCTCCGCGCAACCTCAGCCATCCACAGAGCCCTCCGCGCAACCTCAGCCATCCACAGAGCCCTCCACGCAACCTCAGCCATCCACAGAGCCCTCACCCATCCACAGAGCCCTCTGCGCACCCTCAGCCATCCACAGAGTCCTCTGCGCACCATCAGTCATCCACAGAGCCCTCTGCGCACCGTCGGCGCCTTCAGCCATCCTCAGCCATCCGCGTACCCTCAGCCATCCGCGTACCCTCAGCCGTCCACAGAGCCCTCAGCCGTCCACAGAGCCCTCAGCCGTCCACAGAGCCCTCAGCCGTCCACAGAGCCCTCAGCCGTCCACAGAGCCCTCAGCCGTCCACAGAGCCCTCAGCCGTCCACAGAGCCCTCAGCCGTCCACAGAGCCCTCAGCCGTCCACAGAGCCCTCAGCGCACCCTCAGCCGTCCACAGAGCCCTCAGCGCACCCTCAGCCGTCCACAGAGCCCTCAGCGCACCCTCAGCCGTCCACAGAGCCCTCAGCGCACCCTCAGCCGTCCACAGAGCCCTCAGCGCACCCTCAGCCGTCCACAGAGCCCTCAGCCGTCCACAGAGCCCTCAGCGCACCCTCAGCCATCCACAGAGCCCTCAGCGCACCCTCAGCCGTCCACAGAGCCCTCAGCGCACCCTCAGCGCTTTCAGCCATCCACAGAGCCATCAGCGCACCCTCAGCGCTTTCAGCCATCCACAGAGCCATCAGCGCACCCTCAGCGCTTTCAGCCATCCACAGAGCCCTCAGCGCACCCTCAGCGCTTTCAGCCATCCACAGAGCCCTCAGCGCACCCTCAACGCTTTCAGCCATCCACAGAGCCCTCAGCGCACCCTCAGCGCTTTCAGCCATCCACAGAGCCCTCCATGCACCCTCACCCATCAGATAACTGTATGGTTAACGAGTATACTCGGGTGAGTCTCATTGGTAAAGAGTACAAAGTTTCCATGGCAGTCAAGAGTTAAGTCAGGCTTGTGTCTGATAACGAGGTCTCTTCCTTTAACTTTTCAGTAGTACCTCTGTGTGCCAGAAGGTGGCGCGCCACAGCTCCTCACTGATGCATTCCGCTCTGAAAGTAATGTGCAGGACCTATACAGCAGTCAGTTGTTTTCGTGACTGTCTGTGCTCTCAGACGTAGAGCTGAACAAGCATTTACAATGCAATGGTTTCGCCTTTGGAAAAGTTAGAGCTATTGGCATTTTAAATGACAAAATTTGTAATTATGTGTTGGTTTTGAAAACAGATAAATAAATGGCATTGTCATTTACATTGCCATTAGCTTAATCTCTCGCAAATGTGAGACCTATTGTACCCTACGGACAAGCTCAGCAGACAGCAATTACTACCACACACACACACACCCAGAGTCACACACACAGAGCCACACACACAGAGCCACAACCACCCAGAGCCACACCCACCCAGAGCCACACCCACCCAGAGCCACACCCACCCAGAGCCACACACACACACACCCACCCACACCCAGAGCCACACACACCCACCCAGAGCCACACACACCCACCCAGAGCCACACACACCCACCCAGAGCCACACACACCCACCCAGAGCCACACACACCCACCCAGAGCCACACACACACACACTCAGGGGGCAGGGAAGCAAGCACAGCGAGGGGGCAGGGAAGCAAACAAAGCCAGGTGGCAGAGAAGCAAGCACAGCCAGGTTGCAGGGGAGCAAGCACAGCCAGGGGCGGGGAAGCAAGCACAGCCAGGGGCGGGGAAGCAAGCACAGCCAGGGGGCGGGGAAGCAAACAAAGCCAGGTGGCAGAGAAGCAAGCACAGCCAGGTTGCAGGGGAGCAAGCACAGCCAGGGGCGGGGAAGCAAGCACAGCCAGGGGGCGGGGAAGCAAGCACAGCCAGGGGGCGGGGAAGCAAGCACAGCCAGGGGGCGGGGAAGCAAGCACAGCCAGGGGGCGGGGAAGCAAGCACAGCCAGGGGGCGGGGAAGCAAGCACAGCCAGGGGGCGGGGAAGCAAGCACAGCCAGGGGGCGGGAAAGCAAGCACAGCCAGGGGCCGGGAAAGCAAGCACAGCCAGGGGCCGGGAAAGCAAGCACAGCCAGGGGGCGGGAAAGCAAGCATAGCCATGTTTCCAGTGCTTGGCTATTGTGAACAAACCATTGGTATACGGCCTGCCACTCAAACGAAAACAACTCCCAGAATACCTTAAATAGCTAAATGAAACTTCAGAAGTAGAAACATTATGTCCTGACTACACGAGAGAGGCTGCAATTGTAACTGCGAGGGACAAATACCACCTGAACCACACAGCGCGGATCCCCTACAAAACGACAAAGTTAAATTGCCCCTGTCCAACTACCTTGCCAAGTAGCGATATTTGCTTAAAATGTTATAAGTGACTTAGCATGTCAGAGTGTATTGCTAAATATCTAAATATAACAAGTTGCTGGCATAAATCCAGACAGAGCCCTCTCAGCCTTTCACCGGACGTGGTCCGTTGATAAAATCCATACCTAATTGGTTTAAATGCAATATCCTCGAAAAGGCGTGCTGTGTGGTTTTGCCGGATGGCTTGACACAATTTAGTGATGGGTGAAGACGACGCGATCCCCTTAGGTGTCTCAACATTACACTTCTCCTGTTAAAAATCGGAACATACGAGTTCCTAATTTCCAACCAGCTTTGGGCGAGTCCACAGTAAGGAGTTTATCTGCTATTATCATTATACAGTGGAAAGAAACACTTTATAGATGTTACATGAACCGTCAGAAATAAAAATGCCACTTCATGTGGTGTGAGCACACACACACACACACAGTTCCTGCTTCCTCATGGAAAAATAGTCCCCTTAGGACGGAGGCAGAAAGGAACTGGATGCGATAGTCACAAGATGAGGTCTAACTATAAATGTCTAGAGTTAGAATCCCAGCTACTCCTACCCGACCAAAGTCTGATCTTGGGCAAATTGGTAAACATCCCCCATCAGTACGAAAGTAACGGATGCGCTTTTGGCAGAACGAGCTGTCCAGACCAAAGGAATCAGCTCCCTTAAACATTCAATAGTACTGACAGGGGGAGGAGACATAAGGTTGTGCCATTGTCTGAAATGCATATCATGGGAGCAGGGGGCCAGTCACCGATGCAGCCAATTCACACAGCCATCAGCCTGGCAGCATTCAAGCTTCGTGGAAGGAGGGGGCAGGGGGTATTGTGCAGACCCAGAACGCATTAAGCAGCAGAGACTAAAGCCCTTAGTGTTCCAGATGTGTGTGTATGTAGGTTGTGGCTCATGTTAGTGCACACCACAAATCACCTATAGCGTGCATACTGCTCTGCACTAGAAGCGTTTAACACCAAAATATACAAGTACTGCTTTTCAAGGAACGGGTCTACCGAGTTGAGAGCCGGCACTCTTTGGAGACCAGGCAAGATGGCACGGAAGAAGCGGACAAGGGCAGCCTGCTGGGCATTGCTGTCGAGCCCAAAGCTTCTTGAAGTGCCGTATATGTTTAGGTAGGCGCAATAAATCTACTAGCCCCCCAATCACAAGCTCCAACAACTCTAAATGATGAGAGGATACAGAAAGGGGCAGTTTGGCTTTTTTCACGACATTTAATTTTCAAGTGGGGACAGCACAGTACATTTCTTGGGCAAAAAATGCCAACAAAATACTGCAGAGACTAAACAAAATCCCCGACGAATGCACATGTGATGCTTAGAGGGAGGTCTTTTCGAGAGGGGAAGGGGCAGTAACAATCCCAAACTCCCAGCTGTCATGAAAGGCAAAAACCAGGCGAAACCTAGAAAGGGAGGACGTGAAACACAAATTGCCCCATATTGTGAGTCACTGGATCGACATTTTAAGTGGGTCAAAGTAACTTTTATTTTGAAAACGCATTGACAATGATTCTGATGGCATTTCAGAAACCCAGAAACAGGATGCAATGTTTTTATTTACTGTGGGAGCAGAAATAGTCTCCAGTGAGGGTGTTGTGTTGTTTACGTTCGTTAACAATGTTTTTGTGGCAGGGACTCGAGGTCACTTCAGCGCAGGGCTCCGTCTCCTGCTGCTGGATGTAAATAGAGGTAATTGCATCAGAGAAAGGGTATTTTCTCGTGACGAAGTGAAGAGCAAACTGGCAGGAAGGGGTCTTCTGGTCCCATTAAGCAGCTTGAACGGATTGAGAGCCGCAGGCGTCGGGCTGAAGCCAGGCAGATTTGGGGTGCTTCCTGCAATAAAGACCGCACTGTGTGATGTGCATGACAGGTCTCAGGGTACCCCTCCGCACGGCAGGTAGGTGGGGGCCATGCTGATGAGAGCCCCCCCCCCCCACTCCCGCAATATATCCATCTGCGACATTAAATGGTCCCTATTTCGCCGAATTATTGATGAAACTCCATTTAATCACTGAAAGTGACATTTTGAAATGCATTGCTATAAATTCCACTGCATGGTTGGTTTTCTTTAATATTTCTCTCCTGTTGACGTCATACTCATCATTCTTCTCTGCTCTTACTTCACAGTGACGTCTTCCTGTGTTTCGCGCCGCCTCACCAGCTGTGCTGCTAGGGGTTAAACACTGTAGTGTTCCTCGTTAAATTCGGAATGATTGCAATTATGTACAGTTAATTTATTGAAAGGCAACAAGGTGTGATCCACGCTGCGTGGCCTCGTCGCCAGGCTCAGCGGCCCTAGACTGCCAAGAACCTTTTTTCCTCAGCGTCATAGCGTGTAGATAGACAACTGTCCATCAAGCGAGCACCACGATTTTCCAAAATCTGACTGCAAAGAGTTACAATTATACACGCAAATAATTAAACATACTCACCCCTGCGTGGGTAAATATAAACACGCACAGTATAATTTGACGTCAATTCTTGCTTCTGAGCGTGGCTTTTTCTTCGCAAAGCGCCTACAATGGAGTGAGATTTTGAGAGGCACTGGACTGCCTATTAGTGCTTGAAGCATCTGCCAGGCTGCTTGGATTGTCACGCTGTGGTCGTGTGGATTACACCGTGTTTGCCACGGTTGCATCATGTGTTGGGGGCATGTGCGGTCACCAGTGAGTGCACAGCACGCACAGCTAGGTTAGGTACATGCGGACAGAGACTTCCGCACGCACAAATACACACACAAACACACAGGCACCTTCAAAGAAATGAGATGAGCAAACACATGCAAGGATACGACACACAAAGACATACAGACACAAAGACATACATACACATAGATAAACGTGCAAGCTCATATACACAACTACACACAGGCACACACATAAGCGGAAGCACACAGGCACGCGCAAACACAAACCGAAGATAGTCACTTAAAATTAAACACAATAACACGAACCGATAATCACACGCACCAACACGCACACAACCAGAAAAGATCGTACTAAGTAGGCCCCTCCCACACACAACACACAACGACGCACAGACATAAAAATATATCACGTGCATACAGCACACAGATAAACACAGACACACAAACACACCCGCATAAAAAACATGCTCACAGATTGTTACACACCAAGACGCGCGGCCACTTAAAAACAAAAACACACATACGACACACTGAAAAATACAAACACACAGGTAAACACAAAACAATTGACAACTAGCGCATAAGGCCACGCACAAGCCTGGAAGCAAGTATCACAGGGTTACTGTTCATTCCGTGCACCTTTGTTCTATAAGGTGCTCACAGGACGCATTGGGGATATATAACTGTTTGGGGTTCTGATGAGTATTAATGTTCCTAACAGAAAATTCCAGCCTTGCCCACTTCGAGAACGGACCCAACTTCCGACTCACCTGAAAAACACACAATGGGGTGTTCAGAGGGGCGGCGGAGAGTGTAAATTACACGTGTATTTCCAATTGGCGAGAAAGGGTTCATTTTAAGACGCACTTCGTGAACGGACCTACACTTCCGACTCACCTGAAAAACACACAATGGGGTGTTGAGAGGGGCAGCGGAGAGTGTAAATTACACGTGTATTCCCAATTGGCAAGAGGGGTTCATTAGAAGACTCACGTAAAAGAAACCTGTGATTTAAAAAATAATAATAACATACCATTTTTGAGAAACAAAAGAACGTTTTTCCTGGTGCTCGCGTCCACCGGTGGCACACACCCTCCCACTGCCGCTCGCTCCTCTGTCTCTACGTGCAGTCTGTCTGCCTCGGTCCCTTCCCCCTTTTGTCCTGGAGACTGCCACTGGCGAAGACTTTTCAGGATCCGTGCAACCCCGGTTCTGCCCCCCGCCCTCCTCCCGTGTATGCTGATTCTTCCCCCCGGGCTGCGGGGGCGGGCAAGCGATTCCTCTCTTCAGCCGGTGTCAATACCGGGTGCGGGGTGGAAGGCGATCTCCCCCAGCTTCTGGGCCGAAGACTCACCCTCGCAGGCACGGCCCCCGTCGCAGCTCCCACTGGCCTCCGCTGACGTCGAGGGTTCTCCCGGAGTCAGCCACTCACAGCGCGGCTCCCGGGGCAGATCCTGATGACGCGGCGAGGCTCCAACCAACGGCGGCGCAGCTCACGGGGACAGGCCCACTGCAGCGGCCAATCAGAGCGCGCCTCTGCCGACGAGCCTCCGAAAAGCCACCAATGCGGTCGCAGCCCCTTCGTGCCTCGGCCAAGGTGCCGAGCAGCTGCCGGTTGACCCCCGGGCGGGACGGGATACCACAATGTGTGAGGACACGGGGGGGGGGCGGGAGAGGACGAGGGGGGCGGGCGGGAGAGGACGAGGGGGGCGGGAAAGGACACGGACGTCGGGAGGGAGGCGGGAAACGTGGGGACGGCGGGAGGAGGGACACAAGGCAGGACAGCAGCAAGCACGGCCCGGCCGGACACAAGGCAAGACAGCAGCAAGCACGGCCCGGCTGGAGGAGACTCGGGGGCGTTCCCGGCGTCGCGTGACGTCGGCAAAAGCCAAAGAATCTCGGGAACGCCCCCGTGTCTGGTCCGGCATTGATGGACAGGCCCCTCGTCCAATGGCTAGGCTCCATTTATGGAGCTAGCCAATGGGACGGGGGGGCGTGTTCCAGAGTGCTTACTGTACTCAATAGATTTCTCTGGAGGCGGAGCCTAACGGCTCCGTCCCCCAGCGAAACCTAAAAAGCATGATAAACTAATGTGCAAGATTACTAGACTTGGGTCTTATTAACAGGTAGGGTCCAATCACAGAACAGGGAGGATGAGCGGGTTGGTGAGGAATCTGTGGCTAGATCGAGTCTCTATCAGAAGGAGCTTTGTTGAAGGTAAATAACTTGTTCTTCTGATAGAAACTTCTAGCCGCAGATTCCTCACCTGTTTAATAGATACCAAAGCAGTACCTATGGGCTGTAAATGGATTCAAACCGAAAGTCCTGCTGGACCGAGCAAACACAATGGCCTCCTTGCCAGACGTGGCTGTCCAGACAATTGTGCTTTCCGAATGCACGATGTGCTGTCAACATAGCTGCCTTGCAGATGGCTAGGACAGGAACTCAGTGTGCTAACGCAGTAGTAGCAGCTTTGGCTTTGGTAGAATGTTGGAGGCTGCATTTTGGCCAATGCATAGCAGATGTTTATGCGGAGCGAGAGACTGTGCTCTTCGGCACTGCCTTGTCTTTTTATGCCCTTCTCGGAGATCCTTGGCACGATCTATGTAGAAGCTGAGTGCTCTTTTTGGGTTCTTAGAGGTGTGAGGCGGAGTATAGAATGCCAGCAGGGTGATGGTTCGACTGACGAGGAATAAAGTCACAATTTTCGCTAGACGACATCAACCAATTCTGGAGGAAGGTCGAAGGTGTTCAGCTGTCGCCGCTCACTCTCGATGCACGATGTTGGAGGTTGCAAAAGCCTGTGTGCAAAATCCTGCCCTGTTGTTGTGACAGCAGATCCTACAGGAGGGGCAGCCTGATCGTGGAACAGATGTTCACGCTCAGGAGCTCTGGATACCATGCGCTTCGTGCCCAGTCCAGAGCCACCAGGTTGACTTGAACCAGAAATGTCTTGATCATCTTGAGAACGCAGAGCACGAGTGGTATTGGTGGAAAGGCATACAAGAGTCTAGAGTTCCACTCGGACAGAACAGGTCTCTAAGCGTGACACACCTTGTAAATTCCAATACGCAGAAGGGCGGACATGGTAGAGTCTATGTGGTGGCAAACGGATCTAGCCAAGGCTCTCCCCAATCGTGAAAGAGAATTTGCATTACCTATGGGTGTAACTGCCACTCGTGATGCGTATTGGCATTCAAAGACACTCTCAGGTGGAAGCCTACCAGGAAAATATGTTGGTGATCCAGTCAATTCCAGAGGTGTAAGGCCTCCTGGCACAAAGTCCATGACCCCCACCCGCACGGTTTGTTGCAATACCACATGGTGGGGGTGTTGTCTGTGAGTACCTGTGCCAACCTCCTCTTGATGGACTGTAGGAAGTTATTCAGCACCAAGTGAATGGCTCTGAGATCCAGAAAAGTTGATATGGGGCTAGGACTCTACCGGAGACCAGAAGCCTCTAATCTTCACCTCTCCAAGGTGGCATCCCAGCCCAGAAGTGATGAATCGGTCACCACTATCAAGTCTGGGTGAGGAAGGGGGAAGAGGTCAACTGCTGACCCACTCAGTCCAGTAGCCACTACTGCAGAAATTGTGCAGTCTCCTCCAAAATCTGGATGTGGTTGGAGAAGTCCCCTTGATGTTGGGCCCACTGGGACTTCAGATCCTATTGCATGTGCCACCTGGATTGCCCGACCAGCAGGATACAGATGGCCATCAGTCTCAGCAGCCTCACAGTGGACCTCACCGTAATCCAGGACCGAGGCTGAAAGATCAGGATCATACCTTGAATCTCCTGGACACTTTTCAGCAGTATAAGGCACGACACCAGACCGCATCCAGAATGGCTCCGATGAAGGTGGAACATCTGAAAAGGAGGCATGTGCGTCTTTGGCATGTTTATAGTGAACCCCAAAGACAACAGGAGGTTCGCCATCACCTGGAGGTGGTTGACGACTGCCTGGGGCGAGCCACTCTTCAACAGCCAATCGAAGTAGGGGGAAGACAGGCACCACAGACCTCCGCCATCACTTTAGTTAATACCTTGTGGAACTCCTGAGACCAGAAGGAGCACATCAAACTGAGAATGCTCCTCTACCACCATGAACTGCAGATGGGCCAGCAGGTTGGGAATATCGGAATATGCATCCTGCAGGTCAGGTGCTGCCATCTAGTTACAAGGGTCAAGGGCAGCTAAGACCGGAGCCAGGATGAGTATTTTGAATTACTCCTTCTGGAGGAAAACATTGAGGGGGGTAGGTCTAGAATAGACCGAAGACCTCCGTCCTTCTTGGGCACCGGAAATTAGCGGGAATAACAACCATGTCATTCTTCTGGCACAGGCACCCTCTCCATAGCCCCTGTGGTCAAAACGGCTTGCACGCTCTGCCACAAAATGAAGAGCTGGTCCTCTGTCATTCATTGGGTAGATGGTGTATGGTGCAGCGCGGACAAAAGGAAGGGTAAAGCATAGCTTTTGTGAACAATTTGGAGGGCACGCCTGTCCGATGCGATTGCTTGACAATCCAGATAGACTCTGTGGGTTCTGTCTCCCACCATGTGGCTGTGACCCTGTAATAGTACAGAGGTTTGGCTGGTGGGGAGGTGGCGAGTGGATGGACTGAGTGGCATGCAGACCTTGGCCTAGGGGGTGGTGAGCATCACAGCCTTCTTCGCAAAAGTGCTGGGTTCCCCGCTGGGAAGGACAGGTTGTTGGTAAGAATGCCTTGTCTATGGCTATGAAAGAAACACTGGAATGGTTACCAGTGAGGCTGGTAAGAACGTCTCAGAGAGCGGTAGCCCTACTTGCCTTGAAACGTTTGAGGGCAAAATCAGTCTTGTTCCCAAACAGGCAAGTTCCATCGAAGGGCATGTCCATCAAGTAGACTGGCTTTGCCCGAGAAACTAGTTGATCAAACTATGTATGGCGACACTGGTGCCAATAATTTGTCTGACAGTCTGTGGTGTCCAAATCACAAATTGTGAATGTGGCAGCATCTGGACCGTCCTGAATGGCCTGTGACAGACAGGGTGAAGGATGTCAGGAACGATTTGGAGGACTTGCACCACCGAATTCCAGAGAGCATGAGTATAATGGCGCAGCAAACAGGAGGCATTAACTGAGCGCAGGGCCAAACTGGCCAATGAGGAGGCACTTTTCGAATGCCTCCACTCACTTCGATTCCTGGTCAGAGTGAGTGGTAGGACAATTGTTGAGGTTAGTCTGGCTGGTGAAGGCCTGCACCATGAGGCTTTCAGAAGGGTGCTACAACAGAGGTGGGTCGCCTAGAGCAGGATGATGGCATCAGGTAATTTGCCCCTTAACAGGAAGCCAGTACAAGGCTTAGCCCAAGCCACTAATAGGGTATCTGTCAAGGCCTCATTAAAAATGCAGGAGAGGCTCAGAAGCAGTCTGACCAGGCTGCAGGACTTCCATCAGAACATTTGTTTTAACCTTCCTAGTAGGGAGGTGCAGGTCAAGAACTTCAGCCGCTGTATGCATAACCATAGCCTAGGATACAGATTCTACTGTGGCCAGGACTGGAGGGGAGAAAGGGCTTACACTGGGGAAGTGTCCGGTCCATTAGCGTCTTGCAAGTCCTTAAACCAATTGCCATTTGGCGTAGGGCTTAGCGTGCTCATCACCCTGGACATAATCTTTATCGGAGTCCATTCCAAAAAGACAATGAAAAGAGAGCGGCCTGCCTTGTGGGAAGGAGTGCGCAAAAACCTGTCAAATTCAGCTGTGGTGCTGGTTGAATACGAACAAGTGTGGGAAAGGACAATTGTGGCCACCTCTTCAGGCAGCAAAGTGGGCCTACGCATCGACATACTGGGACCAGAGTGGGTAAAGGCACAGAGGCGGCGTAAATACTGGAGCAGATGGCAGAAGTGACTCAGAGGGTCCAGCTGGTGCAGAGGGAAAACCCCGCTGGTGGTATCCAGGTGGCAGGCCTCTTAGCTCCATCGGTCTCAAACACACATAAGAGGGAGTTGGTAAATAACTGAAGCATAGCTGAGCGAAACTCTGATCTAGTGCAGCAGAAGACCCCAGAAACTCTGGTTGAGCTGGAGCCAGTTGCGGAATCGGTTACAAAGTCAGGCGACTTCGGGAATGGGACCCCAAATGCGCTTCATCAAGGAAAAGGGAATAGTGTGAAGGAGCGAAACTCCGCTTGGAGTTAGTTTCTTGTGCTTACCCGAGGATCTTGAGCCCAACGAGGGCATGGCCTGAAGAGCCGGCAACGGGAATGAGCTTTGAATTGGAGCAGTCTCTGTGCTGCCTCCCTGTGATTGGTGATGTGGAGTTACACGTCCCATTCGCTGTTGGCCTTCGGATTCATCAACGTGCAATCTCTGCTGGCCTTGGAGTTGTGGATCAACCCAGGACTCCACAGACAAACCTGGTGGGATTCTGTCACAGACATCTGTTTGCGACAGTCCTTACAAGGTTTTAACCCTCTTGTCTTAGGGGGGGTGACATCTTTTTCACACTGCAGAAAATTTGTGAGAAAAATCTGAAAAAGTGGTCTCAGATTTTCTCGCACAGGAGTGAAACCAACATAATTGCCTGAGGGAGCCTCTGAGGGGAGGTGGGCGGCTGCATGTGAATCTATAAAAGACACCAATACTGGAGAACCACAGATTACGGTAAGTAACTATTTTTCTTCTCCAGTATTGGGGTGTCTTTCATAGATTCACATGCCTGAATCAGAGTAGATAGCAGTACAAGAAAAAACATTATGCTCGTAAGACGCTTACAGTATACAGCAGATATGCAAGCAAGGTAATAACCAATAACATGTTAGAAGCGTCTAAACAAGAGCAGAGAGGAGGAGGGAGAACAGAGGCTCACCTTATTTGAAAAGATTGCATAGAACTGCTCTTCCCACTGAAGCATCTGCATTACTTGCTGAATCCAGGCAGTAGTGTCTTGTAAAAGTGTGCCTGCTGGACCAAGTTGCAGCTCTGCAGATTTGTCGCAGGGGCACACCAGCGAATAGAGCAGTGGAAGAGGACACCGCCCTTGTAGAATGCGCTCTTGGTACAGACTTCAAGGGTCTTCCTGCGTGTTGATGACATAGCCCAATTGCTGACGAGACCCATCTGGCTATAGTCTGCTTGGATACCGCGCAGCCTTGGTGCAGTCTTCCATATGCCACAAACAATTGGTCTGTCTTGCGAACAGTTGCCGTTCTTTGAAGATAGAACCTGAGACATCTCCTGATGTCTAAAGAGTGTAAAGCTCTTTCAGCCGGTGATTGTGGATTTGGAAAAAATGTCTTGAGGATCACTGGCTCATTTCAGTGACAATCCGATGGTACTTTAGGCATGTACCTAGGATTGGTACGTAGCACCACAGAGTCTGAGGTAAATTGTAGGAAAGGCGATTTTGAAGTGAATGCTTGAATGTCACTGACCCTTCTAGCTGATGTTAAAGCCAATAGCAAAGAGACCTTCCAAGTAAGAAACTTGAGATCAATCTTATGAAAGGGTTCAAATGGGTGACGCATGAGTTGAGCGAGCACCACGTTCAAATGCCAAGATGGAGGTGGTCATCTAATTGGAGGAAACATCTGAAATAGTCCTTTAAAAAAATTCTGGATTATTCTTGAAGAAAACAGTGTGTTCCGTCCTGACGAAATCTGGAAATGGCTGCCAGGAATACCTTTAGGGTCGAATGTGCCAAACCCGAACTAGCCAAATGCAGGAAGAAAGGCAAAATTTGTTCTGGTCTAGCATGAATGGGATGCAGATCAGCAGCTTGACCCCAGGCACAAAAACGCTTCCACTTGAGCTTGTAGGTCTTAATCTTTGACGGCGCTCTGGCATTAGCGAGAACTTCTTGACAATCTTGAGGAATGTCTAAGTTGGCAAACTCATTGTGTTGAGGAGCCAGGCTGATAATTTCAAAGAAACTGGGTCCGGATGGTACACTTGGCCTTCTTGGATTGTCAGGAGATTCGGTATTCGAGGCAGCTGAATCGGTCTGCACTCCGAAAGGAGGAGCAGCTCGGTGAACCAATATTGTCGGGGCCACCTTGGAGCAATCAGGATTAGACAACATGGCTGTCTCCTCTTCTTCCCGATAACCTTGGGAATTAAAGGAATCGGCGGAAAAGCGTACGCAAATATCCGACACCAGTTCATCGAAAGGGCATCCCCGCATGAGTTCTTGTGGGGAATCCAGCTTGCAAAGCGTGGGCATTTCCGGTTCGGATTTGTCGCAAACAAATCCAGGTCGGGGTAACCCACTCTTGGAATATGTGATCCAGAGTTGGTTGATGTAGCTCCCATTTGTGATTGCCTGCAGCAGACCTGCTGAGGGAATCCGCCAGTACATTGGCAATCCCTGGGACATGGACCGCCGACAGATTGATGTGATCAAGGGCCCAATTCCAAATCTCCTGTACCTGATGGGATAAATCGGGCCGACCTTGTGCCTCCCTGTTTGTTCAGGTAATGCATACTGGTTGTGTTGTCCGTTCGAATTAGAACCGTAGAGTCCTCTAAAATTGCTTGAAAGGATTTCAGGGCGAGAAAAATGGTTGCACTACGCACACCTCACTCTTGCACTGTTCTTAGTGCACTGCGCACACCTCACTCTTGTACAGTTCGTAGTGCACTACGCACACCTCACTCTTGCACTGTTCAAGGTTGCACTACGCACACCTCACTCTTGCACTGTTCTTAGTGCACTGCGCACACCTCACTCTTGTACAGTTCGTAGTGCACTACGCACACCTCACGCTTGCACTGTTCAAGGTTGCACTACGCACACCTCACTCTTGCACTGTTCAAGGACGCACTACGCACACGTCCATCGCTTGCACACTCCACCTGCCCTTTGAGCCTTCACTCAGGTCGGGGGCAGGTCACGTTCACCCTCCAGTATCTCTCGTGGAGAGATCCTTCCCGGGGGCGGGCACTAAGGGCCCCCCGTGCCCCCTCCACCGGCTGTGGAAGCAGGGCTCACCCAGGAGTAACCCCGCCTTACGTCAGCCACCCACAGCACCCACCGTGCCAAGAGATCACGGCGAGGAAGGCTTCTTCGAACTAAGAGGCCGGAGTGCGGCGGCCTTGGACGGGCCAAGATAAAAGGGGCTCTGCTCCTGGCACAGGAAGGCACCGCGGGACTTCAGCACCGCACGATCTGCTGCCAAGCGACACCTCCGGCCCCAGGGCGCACGGTTCACCCCTCACCTGCCCGCCTGTGCCAAGGGCGGGCGATATCCTGAAGAGCACGCCATGCACCCTCACCCATCTAGAGCCCTCACGTACCCCGGCCTCCTCTCAACCTCCTGTGCCAAGGGCGGGGTATCACCCGTGCGACCCGTCAGTACTGAGCGCTAGCCACGTCACCGAGGGTCTACGGTACCTCATACACAGAGCCCTCTGCGCACCCTCCGCCATCCACAGAGGCCTCCGCGCAACCTCAGCCATCCACAGAGCCCTCCATGCACTCTCAGTGCGCTTTCAGCCATCCACAGAGCCCTCTGCGCAACCTAAGCCATCCACAGAGCCCTCTGCGCAACCTAAGCCATCCACACAGCCCTCCGTGCAACCTCAACCATCCACAGAGCCCTCTGCGCACCCTCCGCGCAACCTCAACCATCCACAGAGCCCTCTGCGCACCCTCCGCGCAACCTCAGCCATCCACAGAGCCCTCCGCGCAACCTCAGCCATCCACAGAGCCCTCCGCGCAACCTCAGCCATCCACAGAGCCCTCCGCGCAACCTCAGCCATCCACAGAGCCCTCCGCGCAACCTCAGCCATCCACAGAGCCCTCCGCGCAACCTCAGCCATCCACAGAGCCCTCCGCGCAACCTCAGCCATCCACAGAGCCCTCCGCGCAACCTCAGCCATCCACAGAGCCCTCCGCGCAACCTCAGCCATCCACAGAGCCCTCACCCATCCACAGAGCCCTCTGCGCACCCTCAGCCATCCACAGAGTCCTCTGCGCACCATCAGTCATCCACAGAGCCCTCTGCGCACCGTCGGCGCCTTCAGCCATCCTCAGCCATCCGCGTACCCTCAGCCGTCCACAGAGCCCTCAGCCGTCCACAGAGCCCTCAGCCGTCCACAGAGCCCTCAGCCGTCCACAGAGCCCTCAGCCGTCCACAGAGCCCTCAGCCGTCCACAGAGCCCTCAGCCGTCCACAGAGCCCTCAGCCGTCCACAGAGCCCTCAGCCGTCCACAGAGCCCTCAGCGCACCCTCAGCCGTCCACAGAGCCCTCAGCGCACCCTCAGCCGTCCACAGAGCCCTCAGCGCACCCTCAGCCGTCCACAGAGCCCTCAGCGCACCCTCAGCCGTCCACAGAGCCCTCAGCGCACCCTCAGCCGTCCACAGAGCCCTCAGCCGTCCACAGAGCCCTCAGCGCACCCTCAGCCATCCACAGAGCCCTCAGCGCACCCTCAGCCGTCCACAGAGCCCTCAGCGCACCCTCAGCGCTTTCAGCCATCCACAGAGCCATCAGCGCACCCTCAGCGCTTTCAGCCATCCACAGAGCCATCAGCGCACCCTCAGCGCTTTCAGCCATCCACAGAGCCCTCAGCGCACCCTCAGCGCTTTCAGCCATCCACAGAGCCCTCAGCGCACCCTCAACGCTTTCAGCCATCCACAGAGCCCTCAGCGCACCCTCAGCGCTTTCAGCCATCCACAGAGCCCTCCATGCACCCTCACCCATCAGATAACTGTATGGTTAACGAGTATACTCGGGTGAGTCTCATTGGTAAAGAGTACAAAGTTTCCATGGCAGTCAAGAGTTAAGTCATGCTTGTGTCTGATAACGAGGTCTCTTCCTTTAACTTTTCAGTAGTACCTCTGTGTGCCAGAAGGTGGCGCGCCACAGCTCCTCACTGATGCATTCCGCTCTGAAAGTAATGTGCAGGACCTATACAGCAGTCAGTTGTTTTCGTGACTGTCTGTGCTCTCAGACGTAGAGCTGAACAAGCATTTACAATGCAATGGTTTCGCCTTTGGAAAAGTTAGAGCTATTGGCATTTTAAATGACAAAATTTGTAATTATGTGTTGGTTTTGAAAACAGATAAATAAATGGCATTGTCATTTACATTGCCATTAGCTTAATCTCTCGCAAATGTGAGACCTATTGTACCCTACGGACAAGCTCAGCAGACAGCAATTACTACCACACACACACACACCCAGAGTCACACACACAGAGCCACACACACAGAGCCACAACCACCCAGAGCCACACCCACCCAGAGCCACACCCACCCAGAGCCACACCCACCCAGAGCCACACACACACACACCCACCCACACCCAGAGCCACACACACCCACCCAGAGCCACACACACCCACCCAGAGCCACACACACCCACCCAGAGCCACACACACCCACCCAGAGCCACACACACCCACCCAGAGCCACACACACACACACTCAGGGGGCAGGGAAGCAAGCACAGCGAGGGGGCAGGGAAGCAAACAAAGCCAGGTGGCAGAGAAGCAAGCACAGCCAGGTTGCAGGGGAGCAAGCACAGCCAGGGGCGGGGAAGCAAGCACAGCCAGGGGCGGGGAAGCAAGCACAGCCAGGGGGCGGGGAAGCAAACAAAGCCAGGTGGCAGAGAAGCAAGCACAGCCAGGTTGCAGGGGAGCAAGCACAGCCAGGGGCGGGGAAGCAAGCACAGCCAGGGGGCGGGGAAGCAAGCACAGCCAGGGGGCGGGGAAGCAAGCACAGCCAGGGGGCGGGGAAGCAAGCACAGCCAGGGGGCGGGGAAGCAAGCACAGCCAGGGGGCGGGGAAGCAAGCACAGCCAGGGGGCGGGGAAGCAAGCACAGCCAGGGGGCGGGGAAGCAAGCACAGCCAGGGGCCGGGAAAGCAAGCACAGCCAGGGGCCGGGAAAGCAAGCACAGCCAGGGGGCGGGAAAGCAAGCATAGCCATGTTTCCAGTGCTTGGCTATTGTGAACAAACCATTGGTATACGGCCTGCCACTCAAACGAAAACAACTCCCAGAATACCTTAAATAGCTAAATGAAACTTCAGAAGTAGAAACATTATGTCCTGACTACACGAGAGAGGCTGCAATTGTAACTGCGAGGGACAAATACCACCTGAACCACACAGCGCGGATCCCCTACAAAACGACAAAGTTAAATTGCCCCTGTCCAACTACCTTGCCAAGTAGCGATATTTGCTTAAAATGTTATAAGTGACTTAGCATGTCAGAGTGTATTGCTAAATATCTAAATATAACAAGTTGCTGGCATAAATCCAGACAGAGCCCTCTCAGCCTTTCACCGGACGTGGTCCGTTGATAAAATCCATACCTAATTGGTTTAAATGCAATATCCTCGAAAAGGCGTGCTGTGTGGTTTTGCCGGATGGCTTGACACAATTTAGTGATGGGTGAAGACGACGCGATCCCCTTAGGTGTCTCAACATTACACTTCTCCTGTTAAAAATCGGAACATACGAGTTCCTAATTTCCAACCAGCTTTGGGCGAGTCCACAGTAAGGAGTTTATCTGCTATTATCATTATACAGTGGAAAGAAACACTTTATAGATGTTACATGAACCGTCAGAAATAAAAATGCCACTTCATGTGGTGTGAGCACACACACACACACACAGTTCCTGCTTCCTCATGGAAAAATAGTCCCCTTAGGACGGAGGCAGAAAGGAACTGGATGCGATAGTCACAAGATGAGGTCTAACTATAAATGTCTAGAGTTAGAATCCCAGCTACTCCTACCCGACCAAAGTCTGATCTTGGGCAAATTGGTAAACATCCCCCATCAGTACGAAAGTAACGGATGCGCTTTTGGCAGAACGAGCTGTCCAGACCAAAGGAATCAGCTCCCTTAAACATTCAATAGTACTGACAGGGGGAGGAGACATAAGGTTGTGCCATTGTCTGAAATGCATATCATGGGAGCAGGGGGCCAGTCACCGATGCAGCCAATTCACACAGCCATCAGCCTGGCAGCATTCAAGCTTCGTGGAAGGAGGGGGCAGGGGGTATTGTGCAGACCCAGAACGCATTAAGCAGCAGAGACTAAAGCCCTTAGTGTTCCAGATGTGTGTGTATGTAGGTTGTGGCTCATGTTAGTGCACACCACAAATCACCTATAGCGTGCATACTGCTCTGCACTAGAAGCGTTTAACACCAAAATATACAAGTACTGCTTTTCAAGGAACGGGTCTACCGAGTTGAGAGCCGGCACTCTTTGGAGACCAGGCAAGATGGCACGGAAGAAGCGGACAAGGGCAGCCTGCTGGGCATTGCTGTCGAGCCCAAAGCTTCTTGAAGTGCCGTATATGTTTAGGTAGGCGCAATAAATCTACTAGCCCCCCAATCACAAGCTCCAACAACTCTAAATGATGAGAGGATACAGAAAGGGGCAGTTTGGCTTTTTTCACGACATTTAATTTTCAAGTGGGGACAGCACAGTACATTTCTTGGGCAAAAAATGCCAACAAAATACTGCAGAGACTAAACAAAATCCCCGACGAATGCACATGTGATGCTTAGAGGGAGGTCTTTTCGAGAGGGGAAGGGGCAGTAACAATCCCAAACTCCCAGCTGTCATGAAAGGCAAAAACCAGGCGAAACCTAGAAAGGGAGGACGTGAAACACAAATTGCCCCATATTGTGAGTCACTGGATCGACATTTTAAGTGGGTCAAAGTAACTTTTATTTTGAAAACGCATTGACAATGATTCTGATGGCATTTCAGAAACCCAGAAACAGGATGCAATGTTTTTATTTACTGTGGGAGCAGAAATAGTCTCCAGTGAGGGTGTTGTGTTGTTTACGTTCGTTAACAATGTTTTTGTGGCAGGGACTCGAGGTCACTTCAGCGCAGGGCTCCGTCTCCTGCTGCTGGATGTAAATAGAGGTAATTGCATCAGAGAAAGGGTATTTTCTCGTGACGAAGTGAAGAGCAAACTGGCAGGAAGGGGTCTTCTGGTCCCATTAAGCAGCTTGAACGGATTGAGAGCCGCAGGCGTCGGGCTGAAGCCAGGCAGATTTGGGGTGCTTCCTGCAATAAAGACCGCACTGTGTGATGTGCATGACAGGTCTCAGGGTACCCCCCCGCACGGCAGGTAGGTGGGGGCCATGCTGATGAGAGCCCCCCCCCCCCACTCCCGCAATATATCCATCTGCGACATTAAATGGTCCCTATTTCGCCGAATTATTGATGAAACTCCATTTAATCACTGAAAGTGACATTTTGAAATGCATTGCTATAAATTCCACTGCATGGTTGGTTTTCTTTAATATTTCTCTCCTGTTGACGTCATACTCATCATTCTTCTCTGCTCTTACTTCACAGTGACGTCTTCCTGTGTTTCGCGCCGCCTCACCAGCTGTGCTGCTAGGGGTTAAACACTGTAGTGTTCCTCGTTAAATTCGGAATGATTGCAATTATGTACAGTTAATTTATTGAAAGGCAACAAGGTGTGATCCACGCTGCGTGGCCTCGTCGCCAGGCTCAGCGGCCCTAGACTGCCAAGAACCTTTTTTCCTCAGCGTCATAGCGTGTAGATAGACAACTATCCATCAAGCGAGCACCACGATTTTCCAAAATCTGACTGCAAAGAGTTACAATTATACACGCAAATAATTAAACATACTCACCCCTGCGTGGGTAAATATAAACACGCACAGTATAATTTGACGTCAATTCTTGCTTCTGAGCGTGGCTTTTTCTTCGCAAAGCGCCTACAATGGAGTGAGATTTTGAGAGGCACTGGACTGCCTATTAGTGCTTGAAGCATCTGCCAGGCTGCTTGGATTGTCACGCTGTGGTCGTGTGGATTACACCGTGTTTGCCACGGTTGCATCATGTGTTGGGGGCATGTGCGGTCACCAGTGAGTGCACAGCACGCACAGCTAGGTTAGGTACATGCGGACAGAGACTTCCGCACGCACAAATACACACACAAACACACAGGCACCTTCAAAGAAATGAGATGAGCAAACACATGCAAGGATACGACACACAAAGACATACAGACACAAAGACATACATACACATAGATAAACGTGCAAGCTCATATACACAACTACACACAGGCACACACATAAGCGGAAGCACACAGGCACGCGCAAACACAAACCGAAGATAGTCACTTAAAATTAAACACAATAACACGAACCGATAATCACACGCACCAACACGCACACAACCAGAAAAGATCGTACTAAGTAGGCCCCTCCCACACACAACACACAACGACGCACAGACATAAAAATATATCACGTGCATACAGCACACAGATAAACACAGACACACAAACACACCCGCATAAAAAACATGCTCACAGATTGTTACACACCAAGACGCGCGGCCACTTAAAAACAAAAACACACATACGACACACTGAAAAATACAAACACACAGGTAAACACAAAACAATTGACAACTAGCGCATAAGGCCACGCACAAGCCTGGAAGCAAGTATCACAGGGTTACTGTTCATTCCGTGCACCTTTGTTCTATAAGGTGCTCACAGGACGCATTGGGGATATATAACTGTTTGGGGTTCTGATGAGTATTAATGTTCCTAACAGAAAATTCCAGCCTTGCCCACTTCGAGAACGGACCCAACTTCCGACTCACCTGAAAAACACACAATGGGGTGTTCAGAGGGGCGGCGGAGAGTGTAAATTACACGTGTATTTCCAATTGGCGAGAAAGGGTTCATTTTAAGACGCACTTCGTGAACGGACCTACACTTCCGACTCACCTGAAAAACACACAATGGGGTGTTGAGAGGGGCAGCGGAGAGTGTAAATTACACGTGTATTCCCAATTGGCAAGAGGGGTTCATTAGAAGACTCACGTAAAAGAAACCTGTGATTTAAAAAATAATAATAACATACCATTTTTGAGAAACAAAAGAACGTTTTTCCTGGTGCTCGCGTCCACCGGTGGCACACACCCTCCCACTGCCGCTCGCTCCTCTGTCTCTACGTGCAGTCTGTCTGCCTCGGTCCCTTCCCCCTTTTGTCCTGGAGACTGCCACTGGCGAAGACTTTTCAGGATCCGTGCAACCCCGGTTCTGCCCCCCGCCCTCCTCCCGTGTATGCTGATTCTTCCCCCCGGGCTGCGGGGGCGGGCAAGCGATTCCTCTCTTCAGCCGGTGTCAATACCGGGTGCGGGGTGGAAGGCGATCTCCCCCAGCTTCTGGGCCGAAGACTCACCCTCGCAGGCACGGCCCCCGTCGCAGCTCCCACTGGCCTCCGCTGACGTCGAGGGTTCTCCCGGAGTCAGCCACTCACAGCGCGGCTCCCGGGGCAGATCCTGATGACGCGGCGAGGCTCCAACCAACGGCGGCGCAGCTCACGGGGACAGGCCCACTGCAGCGGCCAATCAGAGCGCGCCTCTGCCGACGAGCCTCCGAAAAGCCACCAATGCGGTCGCAGCCCCTTCGTGCCTCGGCCAAGGTGCCGAGCAGCTGCCGGTTGACCCCCGGGCGGGACGGGATACCACAATGTGTGAGGACACGGGGGGGGGGCGGGAGAGGACGAGGGGGGCGGGCGGGAGAGGACGAGGGGGGCGGGAAAGGACACGGACGTCGGGAGGGAGGCGGGAAACGTGGGGACGGCGGGAGGAGGGACACAAGGCAGGACAGCAGCAAGCACGGCCCGGCCGGACACAAGGCAAGACAGCAGCAAGCACGGCCCGGCTGGAGGAGACTCGGGGGCGTTCCCGGCGTCGCGTGACGTCGGCAAAAGCCAAAGAATCTCGGGAACGCCCCCGTGTCTGGTCCGGCATTGATGGACAGGCCCCTCGTCCAATGGCTAGGCTCCATTTATGGAGCTAGCCAATGGGACGGGGGGGCGTGTTCCAGAGTGCTTACTGTACTCAATAGATTTCTCTGGAGGCGGAGCCTAACGGCTCCGTCCCCCAGCGAAACCTAAAAAGCATGATAAACTAATGTGCAAGATTACTAGACTTGGGTCTTATTAACAGGTAGGGTCCAATCACAGAACAGGGAGGATGAGCGGGTTGGTGAGGAATCTGTGGCTAGATCGAGTCTCTATCAGAAGGAGCTTTGTTGAAGGTAAATAACTTGTTCTTCTGATAGAAACTTCTAGCCGCAGATTCCTCACCTGTTTAATAGATACCAAAGCAGTACCTATGGGCTGTAAATGGATTCAAACCGAAAGTCCTGCTGGACCGAGCAAACACAATGGCCTCCTTGCCAGACGTGGCTGTCCAGACAATTGTGCTTTCCGAATGCACGATGTGCTGTCAACATAGCTGCCTTGCAGATGGCTAGGACAGGAACTCAGTGTGCTAACGCAGTAGTAGCAGCTTTGGCTTTGGTAGAATGTTGGAGGCTGCATTTTGGCCAATGCATAGCAGATGTTTATGCGGAGCGAGAGACTGTGCTCTTCGGCACTGCCTTGTCTTTTTATGCCCTTCTCGGAGATCCTTGGCACGATCTATGTAGAAGCTGAGTGCTCTTTTTGGGTTCTTAGAGGTGTGAGGCGGAGTATAGAATGCCAGCAGGGTGATGGTTCGACTGACGAGGAATAAAGTCACAATTTTCGCTAGACGACATCAACCAATTCTGGAGGAAGGTCGAAGGTGTTCAGCTGTCGCCGCTCACTCTCGATGCACGATGTTGGAGGTTGCAAAAGCCTGTGTGCAAAATCCTGCCCTGTTGTTGTGACAGCAGATCCTACAGGAGGGGCAGCCTGATCGTGGAACAGATGTTCACGCTCAGGAGCTCTGGATACCATGCGCTTCGTGCCCAGTCCAGAGCCACCAGGTTGACTTGAACCAGAAATGTCTTGATCATCTTGAGAACGCAGAGCACGAGTGGTATTGGTGGAAAGGCATACAAGAGTCTAGAGTTCCACTCGGACAGAACAGGTCTCTAAGCGTGACACACCTTGTAAATTCCAATACGCAGAAGGGCGGACATGGTAGAGTCTATGTGGTGGCAAACGGATCTAGCCAAGGCTCTCCCCAATCGTGAAAGAGAATTTGCATTACCTATGGGTGTAACTGCCACTCGTGATGCGTATTGGCATTCAAAGACACTCTCAGGTGGAAGCCTACCAGGAAAATATGTTGGTGATCCAGTCAATTCCAGAGGTGTAAGGCCTCCTGGCACAAAGTCCATGACCCCCACCCGCACGGTTTGTTGCAATACCACATGGTGGGGGTGTTGTCTGTGAGTACCTGTGCCAACCTCCTCTTGATGGACTGTAGGAAGTTATTCAGCACCAAGTGAATGGCTCTGAGATCCAGAAAAGTTGATATGGGGCTAGGACTCTACCGGAGACCAGAAGCCTCTAATCTTCACCTCTCCAAGGTGGCATCCCAGCCCAGAAGTGATGAATCGGTCACCACTATCAAGTCTGGGTGAGGAAGGGGGAAGAGGTCAACTGCTGACCCACTCAGTCCAGTAGCCACTACTGCAGAAATTGTGCAGTCTCCTCCAAAATCTGGATGTGGTTGGAGAAGTCCCCTTGATGTTGGGCCCACTGGGACTTCAGATCCTATTGCATGTGCCACCTGGATTGCCCGACCAGCAGGATACAGATGGCCATCAGTCTCAGCAGCCTCACAGTGGACCTCACCGTAATCCAGGACCGAGGCTGAAAGATCAGGATCATACCTTGAATCTCCTGGACACTTTTCAGCAGTATAAGGCACGACACCAGACCGCATCCAGAATGGCTCCGATGAAGGTGGAACATCTGAAAAGGAGGCATGTGCGTCTTTGGCATGTTTATAGTGAACCCCAAAGACAACAGGAGGTTCGCCATCACCTGGAGGTGGTTGACGACTGCCTGGGGCGAGCCACTCTTCAACAGCCAATCGAAGTAGGGGGAAGACAGGCACCACAGACCTCCGCCATCACTTTAGTTAATACCTTGTGGAACTCCTGAGACCAGAAGGAGCACATCAAACTGAGAATGCTCCTCTACCACCATGAACTGCAGATGGGCCAGCAGGTTGGGAATATCGGAATATGCATCCTGCAGGTCAGGTGCTGCCATCTAGTTACAAGGGTCAAGGGCAGCTAAGACCGGAGCCAGGATGAGTATTTTGAATTACTCCTTCTGGAGGAAAACATTGAGGGGGGTAGGTCTAGAATAGACCGAAGACCTCCGTCCTTCTTGGGCACCGGAAATTAGCGGGAATAACAACCATGTCATTCTTCTGGCACAGGCACCCTCTCCATAGCCCCTGTGGTCAAAACGGCTTGCACGCTCTGCCACAAAATGAAGAGCTGGTCCTCTGTCATTCATTGGGTAGATGGTGTATGGTGCAGCGCGGACAAAAGGAAGGGTAAAGCATAGCTTTTGTGAACAATTTGGAGGGCACGCCTGTCCGATGCGATTGCTTGACAATCCAGATAGACTCTGTGGGTTCTGTCTCCCACCATGTGGCTGTGACCCTGTAATAGTACAGAGGTTTGGCTGGTGGGGAGGTGGCGAGTGGATGGACTGAGTGGCATGCAGACCTTGGCCTAGGGGGTGGTGAGCATCACAGCCTTCTTCGCAAAAGTGCTGGGTTCCCCGCTGGGAAGGACAGGTTGTTGGTAAGAATGCCTTGTCTATGGCTATGAAAGAAACACTGGAATGGTTACCAGTGAGGCTGGTAAGAACGTCTCAGAGAGCGGTAGCCCTACTTGCCTTGAAACGTTTGAGGGCAAAATCAGTCTTGTTCCCAAACAGGCAAGTTCCATCGAAGGGCATGTCCATCAAGTAGACTGGCTTTGCCCGAGAAACTAGTTGATCAAACTATGTATGGCGACACTGGTGCCAATAATTTGTCTGACAGTCTGTGGTGTCCAAATCACAAATTGTGAATGTGGCAGCATCTGGACCGTCCTGAATGGCCTGTGACAGACAGGGTGAAGGATGTCAGGAACGATTTGGAGGACTTGCACCACCGAATTCCAGAGAGCATGAGTATAATGGCGCAGCAAACAGGAGGCATTAACTGAGCGCAGGGCCAAACTGGCCAATGAGGAGGCACTTTTCGAATGCCTCCACTCACTTCGATTCCTGGTCAGAGTGAGTGGTAGGACAATTGTTGAGGTTAGTCTGGCTGGTGAAGGCCTGCACCATGAGGCTTTCAGAAGGGTGCTACAACAGAGGTGGGTCGCCTAGAGCAGGATGATGGCATCAGGTAATTTGCCCCTTAACAGGAAGCCAGTACAAGGCTTAGCCCAAGCCACTAATAGGGTATCTGTCAAGGCCTCATTAAAAATGCAGGAGAGGCTCAGAAGCAGTCTGACCAGGCTGCAGGACTTCCATCAGAACATTTGTTTTAACCTTCCTAGTAGGGAGGTGCAGGTCAAGAACTTCAGCCGCTGTATGCATAACCATAGCCTAGGATACAGATTCTACTGTGGCCAGGACTGGAGGGGAGAAAGGGCTTACACTGGGGAAGTGTCCGGTCCATTAGCGTCTTGCAAGTCCTTAAACCAATTGCCATTTGGCGTAGGGCTTAGCGTGCTCATCACCCTGGACATAATCTTTATCGGAGTCCATTCCAAAAAGACAATGAAAAGAGAGCGGCCTGCCTTGTGGGAAGGAGTGCGCAAAAACCTGTCAAATTCAGCTGTGGTGCTGGTTGAATACGAACAAGTGTGGGAAAGGACAATTGTGGCCACCTCTTCAGGCAGCAAAGTGGGCCTACGCATCGACATACTGGGACCAGAGTGGGTAAAGGCACAGAGGCGGCGTAAATACTGGAGCAGATGGCAGAAGTGACTCAGAGGGTCCAGCTGGTGCAGAGGGAAAACCCCGCTGGTGGTATCCAGGTGGCAGGCCTCTTAGCTCCATCGGTCTCAAACACACATAAGAGGGAGTTGGTAAATAACTGAAGCATAGCTGAGCGAAACTCTGATCTAGTGCAGCAGAAGACCCCAGAAACTCTGGTTGAGCTGGAGCCAGTTGCGGAATCGGTTACAAAGTCAGGCGACTTCGGGAATGGGACCCCAAATGCGCTTCATCAAGGAAAAGGGAATAGTGTGAAGGAGCGAAACTCCGCTTGGAGTTAGTTTCTTGTGCTTACCCGAGGATCTTGAGCCCAACGAGGGCATGGCCTGAAGAGCCGGCAACGGGAATGAGCTTTGAATTGGAGCAGTCTCTGTGCTGCCTCCCTGTGATTGGTGATGTGGAGTTACACGTCCCATTCGCTGTTGGCCTTCGGATTCATCAACGTGCAATCTCTGCTGGCCTTGGAGTTGTGGATCAACCCAGGACTCCACAGACAAACCTGGTGGGATTCTGTCACAGACATCTGTTTGCGACAGTCCTTACAAGGTTTTAACCCTCTTGTCTTAGGGGGGGTGACATCTTTTTCACACTGCAGAAAATTTGTGAGAAAAATCTGAAAAAGTGGTCTCAGATTTTCTCGCACAGGAGTGAAACCAACATAATTGCCTGAGGGAGCCTCTGAGGGGAGGTGGGCGGCTGCATGTGAATCTATAAAAGACACCAATACTGGAGAACCACAGATTACGGTAAGTAACTATTTTTCTTCTCCAGTATTGGGGTGTCTTTCATAGATTCACATGCCTGAATCAGAGTAGATAGCAGTACAAGAAAAAACATTATGCTCGTAAGACGCTTACAGTATACAGCAGATATGCAAGCAAGGTAATAACCAATAACATGTTAGAAGCGTCTAAACAAGAGCAGAGAGGAGGAGGGAGAACAGAGGCTCACCTTATTTGAAAAGATTGCATAGAACTGCTCTTCCCACTGAAGCATCTGCATTACTTGCTGAATCCAGGCAGTAGTGTCTTGTAAAAGTGTGCCTGCTGGACCAAGTTGCAGCTCTGCAGATTTGTCGCAGGGGCACACCAGCGAATAGAGCAGTGGAAGAGGACACCGCCCTTGTAGAATGCGCTCTTGGTACAGACTTCAAGGGTCTTCCTGCGTGTTGATGACATAGCCCAATTGCTGACGAGACCCATCTGGCTATAGTCTGCTTGGATACCGCGCAGCCTTGGTGCAGTCTTCCATATGCCACAAACAATTGGTCTGTCTTGCGAACAGTTGCCGTTCTTTGAAGATAGAACCTGAGACATCTCCTGATGTCTAAAGAGTGTAAAGCTCTTTCAGCCGGTGATTGTGGATTTGGAAAAAATGTCTTGAGGATCACTGGCTCATTTCAGTGACAATCCGATGGTACTTTAGGCATGTACCTAGGATTGGTACGTAGCACCACAGAGTCTGAGGTAAATTGTAGGAAAGGCGATTTTGAAGTGAATGCTTGAATGTCACTGACCCTTCTAGCTGATGTTAAAGCCAATAGCAAAGAGACCTTCCAAGTAAGAAACTTGAGATCAATCTTATGAAAGGGTTCAAATGGGTGACGCATGAGTTGAGCGAGCACCACGTTCAAATGCCAAGATGGAGGTGGTCATCTAATTGGAGGAAACATCTGAAATAGTCCTTTAAAAAAATTCTGGATTATTCTTGAAGAAAACAGTGTGTTCCGTCCTGACGAAATCTGGAAATGGCTGCCAGGAATACCTTTAGGGTCGAATGTGCCAAACCCGAACTAGCCAAATGCAGGAAGAAAGGCAAAATTTGTTCTGGTCTAGCATGAATGGGATGCAGATCAGCAGCTTGACCCCAGGCACAAAAACGCTTCCACTTGAGCTTGTAGGTCTTAATCTTTGACGGCGCTCTGGCATTAGCGAGAACTTCTTGACAATCTTGAGGAATGTCTAAGTTGGCAAACTCATTGTGTTGAGGAGCCAGGCTGATAATTTCAAAGAAACTGGGTCCGGATGGTACACTTGGCCTTCTTGGATTGTCAGGAGATTCGGTATTCGAGGCAGCTGAATCGGTCTGCACTCCGAAAGGAGGAGCAGCTCGGTGAACCAATATTGTCGGGGCCACCTTGGAGCAATCAGGATTAGACAACATGGCTGTCTCCTCTTCTTCCCGATAACCTTGGGAATTAAAGGAATCGGCGGAAAAGCGTACGCAAATATCCGACACCAGTTCATCGAAAGGGCATCCCCGCATGAGTTCTTGTGGGGAATCCAGCTTGCAAAGCGTGGGCATTTCCGGTTCGGATTTGTCGCAAACAAATCCAGGTCGGGGTAACCCACTCTTGGAATATGTGATCCAGAGTTGGTTGATGTAGCTCCCATTTGTGATTGCCTGCAGCAGACCTGCTGAGGGAATCCGCCAGTACATTGGCAATCCCTGGGACATGGACCGCCGACAGATTGATGTGATCAAGGGCCCAATTCCAAATCTCCTGTACCTGATGGGATAAATCGGGCCGACCTTGTGCCTCCCTGTTTGTTCAGGTAATGCATACTGGTTGTGTTGTCCGTTCGAATTAGAACCGTAGAGTCCTCTAAAATTGCTTGAAAGGATTTCAGGGCGAGAAAAATGGTTCGCAACTCTAAGAGGTTTATGTGCCATTTTCTTTGCTGTATGTTCCATTTGCCACTGATTGTCATTCCTTGAAGGTGGGCGCCCCAGCCTTCCAGAGAAGCATCTGTGGTCACGATGAATCTGGGTACTTCTGTTAGGAATGCACATCCCGTCTGCAGGTTGCACTTTTGCATCCACCATTGAAAGGAGTTCCTCATCCTTGGAGTTATGTTGATCACGTCCTCGAATTATCCTGTTCCCTGTATCCACTGAAGACTGAGTTCCTCTTGTAAGGGCCTCATTCTTAGGCGGCAGTTGGGGGTGAGAGGAATACAGGACGAGATCATCCCCAGGAAAGACTTGAATTTGCGAACAGAAACGCACTTTCTTGTTAGCAATGCAGATGCCATCTTGTGAATCATGAACTGCCTTTCTCTTGATATGAAGACCTGGGCGAGCTTTGTGTCCAGCGTCGCTCCCAAGAAAGATTTTCTCTGTGATGGAGTCAGATGAGACTTTTCGAAATTTACAGAGAAACCTAGGCTCTGAAGTAGCGACAGACATCTCTGAACGAGAGTTCTTGCTGTGAGGAAAGAACTGGCCTTGATAAGGCAGTCGTCCAAATATGGATAAATCTGAATTCCTTCTAATCGCAAGTGAGCTGCCACCAGAGCTAGCATCTTTGTAAAGACTCTGGGGGCTGATCATGGTCCAAAGGGGGGGACCTTGAACTGAAAGTCCCTGCCAGCCACTCTGAACCGCAAGAACTTCCGGTGTCTAGGGAAAATGGGCACATGGAAGTATGCGTCCTGAAGGTCGAGTGTTGCCATAGGATCTCCTTCTGAAAGAAACTGGAGGATTTCTTGAAGCGTTAACATTCTGAAGGACAATTTTTTGAGGTATTTGTTGAGGGCACGCAGGTCGAGGATGGGACGCCATTCCCCCGACTTCTTGCGGATTAGGAAACATCTCAAATAAAATCCTTTTCCTCTTTGATGTTGAGGTACCCTCTCGATTGCTCCTTTTCGAATCATAGAATATATTTGGGAAAACAGCTCCTTGAGATGAGCTGGTGGTATTCCCTTTGGGGGAGAATTTGGAGAGGCTTTGACGAATTCCAGAATGTGACCTCTGGATACCACATCCAGGACCGATCTGTCCATGGTAATCTTGGACCAATTTGAGTAATGTAGGGATATTCTTCCTCCAATTTGCTTCAGGTTGGGTAAAAGTGGTGGCAGGATGTTTGTCTCACTTGCTTTTGTTGTGGTCTCTTTCTCGATAAGAGGTTTTTCCTCTTGACTGAGAGTAGTTGTTCCTCTTTTGACCATACGTTTGTTGTCGGTATGGTTGGTATCTTTGGTTACCCTGTGAGTTGTTATAGGAACGCTGCTGTGAGTAACCTCCTCTGTTAGAGAAATTGTCTCTTCCTCTTGCTCCACGAAAGGAAGATTTACGAAACTGAAGAGATCCCAGGGACCGTGCAGTCTCAGTATCCTTCTTTATGACTTGTAAAGCCTCATCCACATGTTGTCCAAAAAGGAACTCTCCATCGTAAGCCATGTCCATGATCTTAGTCTGGACCTCCAGGCGAAAGGATGTAGATTTCAACCATCCCCGTCTTCACAAAACAGCTGCACCCGCTAGCTGTCTGAAACCTGTGGCAGCCACGTCCACTGCAGCATCAATAATTTCCGATGACACACATTCTCCCTCTTGCAAAATCTTCTTGGCTTCAGACCTATCAGGCTCTGAAAGATTTTCAATATACGGTGATATGTCCGACCACATCTGTCTGTCATACCTCCCAAGTATTGCAAGGGAGTTCGCGACACGGACAGTAGTTGCCGCAATAGTTGAGACTTTCTTTCCTATTGTGTCGAGGAGCCTTCCCTCCCTATCCGGGGGAGCAGTGACTTGTGTAGACGGATTTTTGGCTCTCCTCTGAGCTGCCTGGGCAACCACAGAATCCGTTTTTGCCTGGCCAATGAGGCATGCTGGTGACTTGTTAGGCGCCCTATACTTTTTATCTACCAGAGGTAGAACTGCAGGTAGAGAATTTGGCGTCGCAATTACCTTTAGCCCTTCCTTCCAGATAAAATCAATAATAGGAATGGACCAACTTTGTTTTTGCGGTAAGTCTTTAAAATCATACAAAAAACACTCATCCTGCTTAGCTTCCATTGTGATGAGGAACCTCTTTGTTGCCCTTCCCATGATTTGGTGGAAGGTTGCGATGTCCACCGGTGGAGAATCCGCTGTAGGTTGGCCAACTGGAGAAGGAGTTTGTGCCTGATACTCATACCACTCAGACGATACTAGCTTGTCGTCTACCTCGCCTTCTTCTTGTTCTTCTTCTTCTTCCGAAGAATTATCATCCTGCGTATGATGAGATGGCCCTGGCGAAGAAGCTATTGCAGGCCGTATCTCCGTAGTTGGCAGCGGAGAAGCTGGTCTTAGCGTTGCCGTAGATGTGCTTGGCACCGGCGTAGAGAGGTGAGAATCACCGGATTCTGATTGTGGAAAACGACTATAATAATAGCTAAGCATATATTGAAGATTATGCATCAGGTCTAAAGGCATTTGTGTGGTAGACGCAGACACAGGAGCCCGACCAAAGGGCTCAAGGAATTATTCCTCCCCATCTTGTTCTTCATCCTGAAGTTTGATAAGCAGCTCAGATGGGCTTCTGGCTGCACGGAAAGTGTCATCTTCATAGGATTCCTCTTCCTCAGAATCTAGTAATTTTTCTGGTAATTTCAATGGAGACAGAGTTGTCAAAGATGAACCACGCTTTTCCAAGAGTGAAGCTTTGGTACACGGTGAAGGCAGAAGTATTGCAGATGGCTTGGATGACCAAACTTGTATTTCCGTACAGGTGGACAGTGGGGGCGTAGACGGTGAAAAACCTGTACTTGACTGAGAAACAAGAATCTTCGTCGACTGTATGTCCGTCGACGGTAACATTGTCGTCGACGATGACTTTGTCGACGGGGGTGTCTTTTTCTTCGTCAACGACGTAGTCGACGGAAGCGCCTTCTTCGTCGACGAGGAGGTAGTCGACGGGAGTATTTTCTTCGTCGACAAGGATGTCGTCGACGGTATCTTCGTCGACTAGGTCGTCGGCGGTGAGGTCGTCGGCAGTAGGGCCAATTTAGTCGACAGCAAGTTGTTAGTCGACTTTCGAGTCGACGACGGAGAACCCGTCGACGGTACCTTCAAGATTCTCGTCGACGGTGAGGAGGCTGTAGACATCACCATAGCTGGTTTTGGTGAGGAGAAAGTCACCGTAGATGTTGAAGAGGTGGCCACATGAAGAGATGGCGACGGTGAAGCTGTATTTGACGCTGAAGTTGTCAAAGGAACAGCCGGAGGTAAAATCTTTTGAGAAGCTGTCTTGGAAGTTGTAGATTTTCCAGCTTTCTTTGAGGGCGTACTACTAGGACCAGATTTAATAGGTGGAGAAGCCTTTTTTGAAGTAGAAGGCACGCCAGAATCCTGAGAGGATTGGGCTTTTCTCAACACCTTCGCCCTAGGAGAAGCTAACTCAACCTCAGCTTTCCTCTTCCTAGAGGATACAGAAGACCCAGAGGCGATGCTCCCTACCTCAGAAACGGGGTTATCTTTGTCCTTAATCCTCTGGAGCCACAGGAGAAGACGACCCTCTCTGTCCCTGAGGTTTTTCTGAGGAAAAGTTCTGCAGATTTTACACTCCTTTGCCTCATGATCTGGATACAGACAATATATGCATTTCTTGTGAGGATCCTCCTTGAACAGCCTTAGCTTTCCACAGGAATCACAAGCCCTAAAAAGGGATTTAGAAGTAGACATCTTTAGAAGGTAAAAAAAACAACCAAAGTAAGAAGAAACTGAGCAGAACTCAGGGAGACTCCCTTCACACGACGTGCGGTAGAAAATCTGAGAGCCTGAGCCTCTGGGGAGAACATTCTGGTGGGTGCTGTCGCCTGATTGGCTGCAGTTTGGTCTATATAAAATGACTAGGATAGTCATGAGTGTGGGAGATTTTGCTCCTGTAGCGGAGGGCTACTTTACTTCCTGGTTGGTTATTACTAGGGTTTTTTGGTTATTACAGGCATATTATTGCTTTTTTATATACCGTGGGACTCCCACTCCGACGTGGGGAATGATTCAGGCATGTGAATCTATGAAAGACACCCCAATACTGGAGAAATGTGTTTATATTTCCCGCAACCTGAAACAAACCAATAGCAGCATGAAGCACTGCTTTAAGAGACTGCTGGTAGTCCAGTCTTAAAGGTACAAGTACCTGGATTAAAGACTTTAGAATCTGGTCAAGATTGAATCGTCCGATGACTGGAAGTAGTCTGAGTAGTCAGTGTGCACGGTTAGCTACAGCAGCAATGTGCTTTGTAGGTTACGTTTGTGGTCTAGGAGGACCCTCAGACATTTGCCTCCATTGGGTGTTACACCTGCGAGTGGAGTAGTTATAGTGCCTACCACATCTTTAAATCTATACTATCCACCGCTTCATTCTGCACAAGCTACTGAACGGCAGCTCGCACCTTTGGGCACCCTACCTCTGTGCACACCACAAAGTGGCTCCTAAGTCATTGTGCACAAACTCATCTTTGAGCATGCCCACAGTAAATCATCAGGGAGTTATGTCCGACACCTCCACACCCTCACAAGCCTTTTTTTCTGCATTCAGCAACTTTGACAGAGTTGTACACCAGCACGTCATCTTGTGCATCTCCTTTCATGCTCTGTCCTAGGCTCTGCCCTGAAATACCACCTCCCACACCAGAGGATGTTTGACATCCTGGACCCGAGCCCTCAATACTGTCCACCTCCAGCACACCTCTTTGTACCCATTTACAGAGTCCTGCACTGGCCTCTACATCACTCTACATTACTCATGTCCAGTTCTGTATAAAGACCTCTGGCATCTGACCAGACCAGCACCCCCTAAAGAGGCCATGAACTGTACATCAGCTCCTGCCAAACAGAGCACATCTATCGGTCTTGAAGCGGTCTTACAAAATGGCATTCTGCACAGCACCTCCAATAGGATTACACACCCAGACAAGTGTAATTCTGGGATGACTGTTTGAGGGCCCCCAGGGGTCTCTAGAAAACATCCCTTAGCCAGAGAGCCTCAGGGCATAGGGTCTGGCAAGGCTCGTCTTCCAAAGTGCAGGGAGTCCTAGTCCTCCTGGATTTGGTGACAGGAAGTGCTCACTGGTTGCTGTACCCAGTGACACTAAAAAAAGGTTCACACCGTTTCTATGAATGTTTGCACAAGTAAAACCATTGTAGTTTTAACTTGTATCCACCAAGCCGGCCTTTCTCAACTACACTCATCCAATACCTCCATCTAACCAGCAGACACCACTCTCTGTACCACTGTCCTTACACTACTACAACACCTCCCAATCCCTGTACTACTATCCTTACAGTCCCTAGTCTCATGTAACCCAGCTGCCCATAGGCATTATCCATTGGACACCCCAGTCCCTGTACCACTCGCCCTACCCACATGTATCGACACGCTCTGTGCACAACTCTTACATCCGCTTACCTACATGTAACCAGTGGATTTCTTACTCCCAGCTACTTTTCTTCTTTGACCCTTCTCAATATCTGCATGCAGGCTGTTCCTTCTGCTCCTGGTAGTCCCTCTCTTCAGACTGCTTCCTTACCTGTATACCAGTGGATCCATATCAGTCTCCTTACACCCAATACCTGCATATTACTGTGACCCACCCACTCCCTGTAACCCATCTCCATCCACTCTTCCTTACCCGTATGTTCAGGCAGGCCACCACCACGTCTCCAGTCGGCGTGACTATGGGGATATTCTCACAGATGATGCCATTTTCCACGTCCACCACCTGGCCTGGAAGAGAGATCACAGCAGCAGGGTGAGTGACATGAACTACTTCATGGGGAACACAGAAGAGCAGCTTAGTAACAAGAGGAACCACTGGGAAGGGTCGCAATGAAAAACTCTGAAATGGTTTTCAAATGCACGATGTATCTACAAGAACCAGAGGCAGAAGCACTGGTACCGATTACGGCGCGGGATGGATGTGAAGACCGGCCAATGAAGCACAAGTTTGACCGTGGTTCTGGAGGAGACTTGAAAGAATTTTATGTTAGTTACCTGTAATCCTAGCTCTTTTCCAGGGGTATACTCAAAGTCCTAAGCACTGACTGTCCCCCCACATGGGCAGGACTATTCAGTGCTAATGACTATTGATGAGGATCCCCTGGAAGAGAACCAGGACAGCCAGGAAAACAAACTTATGTGTCCACAATCAACACAATCAAATCACACTAGAACTTTTACTCGAAACAGGTTACCAGATGGAAGCTCTCATAACTGGTACACACAAATGGGAAACCCAAGAAGTGACTGCCGCTTGGAAATGTGGAAAGAAGGATCCACCCGAGAAGGGTGGATGATTCAAACACAACAGATTGAACAGGCACTGAACTCCCCAGACCCAAAGAGAAGCCTGGGACCCCTGGGGTCGGCTCCCATACATAGGACACCTTAAACAAGCATTGGCATAGCGAATAGGTCTCGCCTTTAACAGAGGTGCATTTCCAAATAGCACATTTAGCTCTTGGGCACTGAAAGTCCACTAAAGCGAATGTCAAACACCACAACACCCCCTCTTTAGGGGGACAAAGATGCGCAGGCATGGAGTGGGGCATTTATCTGTTTGAGGCAGAATGTAGCCCTCAAGATCAGCAAGGTAATCCAGGGCCCTAGGCAGACTTAGGGGCCATGTTCCCTGGTAATGGCAACAAGTTAACCAGGATTTTGGAGAAGTGTGGAGCGGGGCATCCAGCCGAATTCTGTCAAGAAACATTGCACTTTAATCATATATTTGCATTATTTTGCTTTTTTTAAATGATCTATTCCAAAATATATTGGAAACATAGTATTTTGTGTATTTTAAAGCACTTCAGACTAAGAACTTTTCTCACAAGTAGTAGTAGTAGTAACTGAGCTTATAAAGCGCCTGGTTAATGTAGCCAGTGTGTCCCCCCGCTGTACCGCTGAGGAACCCATCCTGGCCTGTTCCTGTGAGGTGCCCACTCCTGGGCACCCCCATGGTGAAGCCAGGCATCCTTAGCGATTAGAGCCGGTGTGAAGATTAAGCAAGCTATTGCCCAGAGTTGCAGAGTGGGACCCATGATTAGAGTAGGCACCCTGGCGAGAATTATCGGGTCCGCGGACAGTGAGCCCAAGACCCTGCCGCAATGGGAATTGAACCCTGGTCAGATCTCTGCATCAGGGTCTGCCGCTCTAACCAGTGAGCCACACTTCTCCAAGACGATAGCATTCTACAGTTGTCTAGCTTCCTTTGAAAATTTCTGGGAAATTTTTGATGTAACATTGGTGAATGCTGGAAAAAAGTTGAAAATACTGGAAATGCTGGCTAATAGGATGAATATCGTTGGTCTTTCTCAAATGTTTTTTGGTAAACCTAGTAGCACTTCGTGCATTTTGGGATTTCGACATTTGTCAAAATAGGACAGTATTTAATACACATTTATACTGCATGTAAGGGATGTCGTTCCCCCTGATGCTCGTGAAAATGTATGCAAATTATACATTTTTTAACACCTTGGCTGCAAGGGAGATTTTTCTCCTGTGCTGACATTCTATGAATCCTATTGTTCATGGCGAGCTCAGGGCAAACCAAACTACCAAGCCAATTCTTTCACTGGGAAGGAAACAAGCTACCGGGGACCGCTTTCTGGCATTTCAGCCGTCTTCGGCCCGGCTTGCTTGAATCCTGATGGTGCAATGAGCTAGGGACTCACGTCTGAGTATACCCTTCCACGCTTGTGGTGGACAAAATGATTAAACAGGGGGTGGTGATGGACAGAGTTTCTGAATTAAGCAGAATACTCCCACCCAGTCAAGAGATCAGGGCTTAATCCAACACCGTTTTTTAGCTCACTGCACCATCCCAGCTCAGAACCTGGCTATATGCAAATTAGTCTGTCCCTGGCCCAGTGTATCATGGGAACAGGGCAAACCAAACTACCAAGCCAATTCTTTCACTGGGAAGGAAACAAGCTACCAGGGACCGGTTTCTGGCATTTCAGCCGTCTTCGGCCCGGCTTGCTTGAATCCTGATGGTGCAATGAGCTAGGGACTCACGTCTGAGTATACCCTTCTACGCTTATGGTGGACAAAATAATTAAACAACAGGGGGTGGTGATGGACAGAGTTTCTGAATTAAGCAGAATACTCTCACCCAGTCAAGAGATCAGGGCTTAATCCAACACCGTTTTTTAGCTCACTGCACCATCCCAGCTCAGAACCTGGCTACATGCAAATTAGTCTGTCCCTGGCCCAGTGTATCATGGGAACAGGGCAAACCAAACTACCAAGCCAATTCTTTCACTAGGAAAGAAACTCTGTCCATCACCACCCCCTGTTGTTTAATTATTTTGTCCACCATAAGCGTGGAAGGGTATACTCAGACGTGAGTCCCTTGCTCATTGCACCATCAGGATTCAAGCAAGCCGGGCCGAAGACGGCTGAAATGCCAGAAACCGGTCCCCGGTAGCTTGTTTCCTTCCCAGTGAAAGAATTGGCTTGGTAGTTTGGTTTGCCCTGTTCCCATGATACACTGGGCCAGGGACAGACTAATTTGCATATAGCCAGGTTCTGAGCTGGAATGGTGCAGTGAGCTAAAAAACGGTGTTGGATTAAGCCCTGATCTCTTGACTGGGTGAGAGTATTCTGCTTAATTCAGAAACTCTGTCCATCACCACCCCCTGTTTAATTATTTTGTCCACCATAAGCGTGGAAGGGTATACTCTGACGTGAGTCCCTTGCTCATTGCACCATCAGGATTCAAGCAAGCCGGGCCGAAGACGGCTGAAATGCCAGAAACCGGTCCCCGGTAGCTTGTTTCCTTCCCAGTGAAAGAATTGGCTTGGTAGTTTGGTTTGCCCTGTTCCCATGATACACTGGGCCAGGGACAGACTAATTTGCATATAGCCAGGTTCTGAGCTGGGATGGTGCAGTGAGCCAAAAAACGGTGTTGGATTAAGCCCTGATCTCTTGACTGGGTGAGAGTATTCTGCCTAATTCAGAAACTCTGTCCATCACCATCCCCTGTTGTTTAATTATCTTGATATTAAGCAGCTTACAGACTGTGTAGGTGAACTATGAAAGGAATCCTTCCTGTCACTATCATTTTTATAATGGCATATTTCAATAACGCTATCAAACGCGTAATGGGATAGGTCCAGCACTTTCACAATGCTGCCATATTTTTCCATGGACTATTCCACAATTTGTAAGCAATGCTGCCACACTGTTCTATCTGTATGACTTTTTTTTTTTTTTTTTTAGGAGAAGAGGTGCACTCATTCGTAGTTTTTTAAAGTGATGCCAGGTCTGCTGGCTCAGTGGACTAATGCGTCCACTGCAGGGGCCTGTGTTCGACCTCATGGTCACAGGTTCAAATCCTGGGGGTCCACTCAACCTTTCACCCATCTGAGGTCAATAAAATGAGTACCACCGAGTTGGGTAACAATAAACATCTGTTATTCAGCGCCAAGAGACCCAGAAGGGGTAAACATGCGCTTTACAAATACACATTATGTCGTCAAAGACACATTTTTTTATATTCTTTTATTCAATGCGGTTTCACAAACAGAAGAAAGGAAAAAAGCAAAGAGCCGAAACGTGTTTCGCCCGTGGCACCCAATTGGCAGAGGGTTTTGTCAAGGCTGTACATAAAAGCATGTTAGTCCAAAATCATATGTACCATGATTATAAGTAAAAGGAAAAAGGGGTAGAGGGTTGAGACAAAGGCCCAAGTGCAATGAGGTCAGATGTGTGTGAGGGACATAGATAAGAAAGAGGGAGAGAAAAGAGAAAACCAGAAAGAAAGTGAAAAGCAGAAAGCAAAAACCAGAAACGGAGAGAAAAAGAGAAAAGCAGAGAACAAAGTATTTAGAGGTGAAAACCTGTTTCCAAATCGGTGAGGATGGTTATATGTGCAGGTAAGGAAAGGGGGTGGACAAGAAAGAAAGTGTAGCATAGTTATTTATCACCATAAAAAAAAAAATATGACATTTCTCAAACAATATGGGGGTCATTGGGTGTAGGGTGTGTTGTTCCATGGTGCACGTTATGGTGCATCCTCTAATAGGTCAGCTTTTACCAGTACATAATGGGGGAAATAGTAGGGTAATCTATAAGGCCAAATTAAAAGTAATGCTCTAATTCACAGCGTAAAGGTCATCTGACCCATAGTCATAGTCAGATTTAACTTGATGCTTCCATATTTGCAAAGGTGAAGAGAGCGAGCAAGTACTACTAGGAACATACAGTATAATACGTTCGAGCTTCCCAGCTGAACTAATGCATTAATGGTAACAGATAAGAGGCTGAGAATAATTCCCAAAGGCAGGTACGTGTACGAACATTCCGATACATTTGCATACTCTTAAAGTCAACAGAGTCTCATTATGTTAAACAAATAAACATCTAATCGTTGAATATTTGGACATTCATGTACACTTGTGTACTCATGACGGCAATATAGTCTCATTAAGTAAAACATATAAACACCTTATAGCTAAAGTGATGCACTCATCAATGATTTGTCCATGTTACATGTCCTAAAAGGGATAGAGGAAAAACGGACAGATATCAAATAACGCCAAGGAATAGGTCATAGATTTTGGTCAGAAAATGGAAGAGAAGGGGCAGAGCATCGCCATGTGAGAGGGATGAGGTCGGTTGTGCGATGTCGCTCTCGAAGTACCAGCAGTCGGGCAGGCGTGGTTTATAGGTATAGGAAATAAATGGAACATGAACCAGCGTGTGTACTATGCGTCATCCAGGTTAATCAAATGACAAGAGTGTTCCTTAAATGCAAGTGAGTAGGAGATGGGGGTAATAGAAGGTAATTACACAGCAGGACTAGCGTGTGCGCTCAACGTAATTCGCGGTATTTAACTTAGGAGCTTAAAAGAGTTCCTGCAGTTGAAAGTGATGAGTGACCTCTAGTTACAGAATGGTAAAGGTTGAGAAAAAGGCAGCGACTACCTTGCTGCAAGAGGTGATGTCTACGGTAAGGTTCGCTTATGAAGGGGGTTAACAATCAAGTGTAAGTAAATGGGCACCCCCCAATCTGTTCTGGTCACGGTATGAGAGGGCATAGCAAAATAGGCAGCAACTGATGAGGCAGGCGGTAAAGTCTACGGTATTGGAGTGCAAGGAGGGGCAACAATAAGTTTGGTCAAAGGTCACCTGATCCTTTCACGGTAACGTAAAACATAAAGGAGCGTAATACTTACACAATCAGAAACGTGTCTAGTCTCGTCCCTGCGTTCCCGGTAAATTAGGCTAAGGCACACGTCTCATACAACGTAAAACAAGCTTTGGCTGCGCGACGCGGGAAGATTGTAGTAATGTAAAAAAAAAAAAAAACTCACGCTAGTGATGCGCACACGAGCAGCAGCACGACGAAAAAGTGAAAGTGATCGCGCTGGAAGGGAGGCAGATGGCGGCTGCGCGCAAGCGCTAGGCCAGCCAAAGCAGCTTATGGCAGCACTTTTTAAAGCGAGACCTAAAAAGGCTCCAGCTAGGCTGCATACTCATCAAAACTCAAGGCAGTGTGGGACCCCCTGACATGACGGCACACAGAGTGTCATTATAAGCAGCACCTTGGAGTACCTAAAAGCGACCTAATGGAGTCCTCCACGCCGTGGAAGATTTGGGCTGTCCAGAGACTCACAAATATACATGAAATATCTGGCAGCAACCTCTGCGATTATGAACTCTGAAATATACACTTAAAAGGCCTATTAAGAAGCACAACAACATTAACAGCCTTTAAATTGCGACATTTCAAATAAGTTTAATTTTCTTTGCTTTGGGATTGGTCACCTCTCACAAGGCCGGGACACCTCGCACAGGGTAACCCCAGGGCCAGGTCAGCACCCCGCAGGGCCGGGTCGGCACCCCAATGGCTCCGCAGTGGTGGACCATGCTTTCTCTTTAGACAGGCTTTCATAGTCTTCCTCACCTGTCCATCTAATCCTTGCTGGCAAACACAAGCAGAACCTTTGGTCTTTGCGCACATGTGCGGTTTCCTCAATTAAATAACCTGGAAGAAGGCCTCCTCAGGTGGACCAAGAGTCGTTGACTGCCCAGTATGCTACCAGGGTGAGCAAAAACCCCACCCTTCCTAAGGAATACTCTTCCATCCACTCTGCCGTGTGCACTGAGGAAGACAGACAACTGTCAGGACATCATTCGTTGGGACCTTTCATCCTTGGTTAATTGTAAACCCTTTCCAAGGAGGACATAGTCCTCTCTCCAGGAGTAGTCTTAGCAGGTTGGATTAATTTGAGTAAACGCTGGCTAGTTAAAGCAACTTATATTTAGGGTTTCTCACATGGAAAAAGGAGTGCCCCACCTGCCTCCGGGACAGCGAGTGGGGCAATGAGACTTCAGCCATGTTTCAAATATCGCAGCCTGCAGCTTTTTTGCTACTTACTGGGTTTGTCCAAATTCAAGGGAGAGCCCAAATGATGGAGAGATTACATGGGAACAAAAGGATATCTGTGCTGACGAGCAGAAGGGTGAATAACTAGCTCCTGCCCGCACTAATGCCATCGTGGTCGGCTGCATTGCGAGGAGATGGCCTGTCTGTTCCAGCAGCTGTGCCTGTGTGTAACATCAGGAAGGTCATTCCGACCTGTGGCTGTTGAGGACTGTGTGTGCTGATGCCTTTGACGCCACCTGTTTGTGCGGACGCCTTTGATGCCGCCTGTGTGTGTGCCGATGCCTTTAGCGCTGCCTGTGTGTGCAGACGCCTTTGATGCCGCCTGTGTGTGTGTGCCGACACCTTTGATGCTGCCTGTCTGTGTGCCGACACCTTTGATGCCGCCTGTGTGTGCAGACACCTTTGATGCCGCCTGTGTGTGTGCCGACATCTTTGGTGCAGCCTGTGTGTGTGCCGACATCTTTGGTGCAGCCTGTGTGTGTGTGCAGACGCCTTTGACACCGCCTGTGTGTGCCAATGCCATTAACGCCACCGGTGTGTGCAGACGCTTTTGATGCCTACTGTGTGTGTGCAGACGCCTTTGATGCCGCCTGTGTGTGTGTGTGCCGACACCTTTGATGCTGCCTGTCTGTGTGCCGACACCTTTGATGCCGCCTGTGTGTGCAGACACCTTTGATGCCGCCTGTGTGTGTGCCGACATCTTTGGTGCAGCCTGTGTGTGTGTGCAGACGCCTTTGACACCGCCTGTGTGTGCCAATGCCATTAACGCCACCGGTGTGTGTGTGCAGACGCTTTTGATGCCTACTGTGTGTGTGCAGACGCCTTTGATGCCGCCTGTGTGTGTGTGTGCCGACACCTTTGATGCTGCCTGTCTGTGTGCCGACACCTTTGATGCCGCCTGTGTGTGCAGACACCTTTGATGCCGCCTGTGTGTGTGCCGACATCTTTGGTGCAGCCTGTTTGTGTGTGCAGACGCCTTTGACACCGCCTGTGTGTGCCAATGCCATTAACGCCACCGGTGTGTGTGTGCAGACGCTTTTGATGCCTACTGTGTGTGTGCAGACGCCTTTGATGCCGCCTGTGTGTGTGTGTGCCGACACCTTTGATGCTGCCTGTCTGTGTGCCGACACCTTTGATGCCGCCTGTGTGTGCAGACACCTTTGATGCCGCCTGTGTGTGTGCCGACATCTTTGGTGCAGCCTGTGTGTGTGTGCAGACGCCTTTGACACCGCCTGTGTGTGCCAATGCCATTAACGCCACCGGTGTGTGCAGACGCTTTTGATGCCTACTGTGTGTGTGCAGACGCCTTTGATGCCGCCTGTGTGTGTGTGTGCCGACACCTTTGATGCTGCCTGTCTGTGTGCCGACACCTTTGATGCCGCCTGTGTGTGTGCCGACACCTTTGATGCCGCCTGTGTGTGTGCCGACATCTTTGATGCAGCCTGTGTGTGTGTGCAGACGCCTTTGACACCGCCTGTGTGTGCCAATGCCATTAACGCCACCGGTGTGTGTGTGCAGACGCTTTTGATGCCTACTGTGTGTGTGCAGACGCCTTTGATGCCGCCTGTGTGTGTGTGTGCCGACACCTTTGATGCTGCCTGTCTGTGTGCCGACACCTTTGATGCCGCCTGTGTGTGCAGACACCTTTGATGCCGCCTGTGTGTGTGCCGACATCTTTGGTGCAGCCTGTGTGTGTGTGCAGACGCCTTTGACACCGCCTGTGTGTGCCAATGCCATTAACGCCACCGGTGTGTGTGTGTGTGCAGACGCTTTTGATGCCTACTGTGTGTGTGCAGACGCCTTTGATGCCGCCTGTGTGTGTGTGTGTGCCGACACCTTTGATGCTGCCTGTCTGTGTGCCGACACCTTTGATGCCGCCTGTGTGTGCAGACACCTTTGATGCCGCCTGTGTGTGTGCCGACATCTTTGGTGCAGCCTGTGTGTGTGTGCAGACGCCTTTGACACCGCCTGTGTGTGCCAATGCCATTAACGCCACCGGTGTGTGTGTGCAGACGCTTTTGATGCCTACTGTGTGTGTGCAGACGCCTTTGATGCCGCCTGTGTGTGTGTGTGCCGACACCTTTGATGCCGCCTGTGTGTGCAGACACCTTTGATGCCGCCTGTGTGTGTGCCGACATCTTTGATGCAGCCTGTGTGTGTGTGCAGACGCCTTTGACACCGCCTGTGTGTGCCAATGCCATTAACGCCACCGGTGTGTGTGTGCAGACGCTTTTGATGCCTACTGTGTGTGTGCAGACGCCTTTGATGCCGCCTGTGTGTGTGTGTGTGCCGACACCTTTGATGCTGCCTGTCTGTGTGCCGACACCTTTGATGCCGCCTGTGTGTGCAGACACCTTTGATGCCGCCTGTGTGTGTGCCGACATCTTTGATGCAGCCTGTGTGTGCAGACACCTTTGATGCCGCCTGTGTGTGTGTGTGCCGACACCTTTGATGCCGCCTGTGTGTGCAGACACCTTTGATGCCGCCTGTGTGTGTGCCGACATCTTTGATGCAGCCTGTGTGTGTGTGCAGACGCCTTTGACACCGCCTGTGTGTGCCAATGCCATTAACGCCACCGGTGTGTGTGTGCAGACGCTTTTGATGCCTACTGTGTGTGTGCAGACGCCTTTGATGCCGCCTGTGTGTGTGTGTGCCGACACCTTTGATGCTGCCTGTGTGTGCAGACACCTTTGATGCCGCCTGTGTGTGTGCAGACACCTTTGATGCCGCCTGTGTGTGTGCCGACATCTTTGATGCCGCCTGTGTGTGTGCCGACATCTTTGATGCCGCCTGTGTGTGCAGACACCTTTGATGCCGCCTGTGTGTGTGCCGACACCTTTGATGCCGCCTGTGTGTGCCGACATCTTTGATGCCGCCTGTGTGTGTGCCGACATCTTTGATGCCGCCTGTGTGTGCAGACACCTTTGACGCCGCCTGTGTGTGTGCAGACGCCTTTGACGCCGCCTGTGTGAGACGACGCCTTTGACGCCGCCTGTGTGAGACGACGCCTTTGACGCCGCCTGTGTGAGACGACGCCTTTGATCCCGCCTGTGTGAGACGACGCCTTTGACGCCGCCTGTGTGAGACGACGCCTTTACCTCTGCAAAGGCCTCAGTGTGAGGATGCCTCTGCAAAGGCCTCAGTGTGATGATGCTTCTGTAAAGGCCAAAGTGTGATGACACCTATGATGGCTCCTCGGTGTGTGTAGACACCTCAGATTGCTGAAGCATCTGATGCCTCCTCTGTGTGTGCCGAGGCCTCTACTGAGGTAAAGACTAAACGGTGACGTATCTAGCAGTGACCATCACTCTCTTCCGTGGACATGTCTCTGAGCCACAGGCTTGGGACATGCATTGCTACAGCAGACAAGTGATGCTCGTGAATTAGAGAAGAGCTCCCTGTTGGAGGCCTTTCTACCCCCAGGGCAGCCCACCTTAGGGTAGAGAGAAGCTAGAAGAACCAAAGAGCCACCTGGTACTTGACTCATGCCCACCAGAGCCTCACCTTTGATCTCCAAGGCTCCTTCTATTCGGATCCCATGCTTCAGGACACCTTTTTCCTCAGGGAGTATTGCCATTGGGTCCCCAGGCCGCTTGAACACCCCCTTCTGCACGTCCTCAAAGACCTGGAACATCTCGTGCACCCGCGCCGTGTATCCTGCCAGCTCAGTCACCTAGGCACAGAGCTCAGTGTCATAAAACATCACAAGCAGAGACTGCAGACACCCCTTTCCCCAAAACATCTCCTGTCCCACCTGGATAGCTGCCTGCCTACAGGCCAGCCCTGTGCTGCGCTCAAGCGAGCTGCTCTGAGGGAATCCATGCTTTACTAATGCCCTGCAGTGAAATGACACTAACCCCCTCTTCACCCCCATAGACAGACTATGAACAGCGAGCAGACTAGTGCCGCGTACAGCGCCGTACATAAATGTGGTCAACAGAAATCTAAATCATTTAATTTTGTATTAAATGGATTTTAGCAGGAACCAATAATGGGCACTCGAGCATGAACAGCAGACAACCTTTTCAGGCTTTAATTGGAGGCAAATACCTTGTATGATGAAAAGCTATAGACTCAGCAACTTCCCCCTGTATATCCTAGTGAGTAGCTAAGGAAGGTATGTGGCCTCCTTTAATCGGACCCAATGGACCCGTGAGAAAGAAATGTAGGTATCAGCCCCCAGCCTGGACCCACCGGTCTGCCCCTCCCACCCCCCTCAGTCCTGGAACGGCTGGGTATCCCCCCCCCCCCCCACCCACCCCCCAAGGTCTTGGACTGCCCCATGATTTGAAGTCCTACATGAGGATAAACTGCTCCCAGTACTGGATGTCCCCAGCCAAGAGCCATCATAACTGATGAGGTCAGCACCAGAGCAGATGCACAGGAACCTCTCACCTCCTTGTAGGACGACATAACCCGCTCAATCGCGTCGGCGCCGGCAGTCAGCAGGTTGCGGGCAGTGGTGAAGGCTTCGGTGCGCTCGCTCACCAGCTCCTCTTCCTTCATCTGCAGGGCGGCTTGCTTCACATCCTCCGAGTCTGTGTGGACAAGAGTGGGCAAGCGGAGATCAATTAATGCCCACCAGGCATTAGCACTGGGCATGAGAGTAATACTGCATGCCCATGAGTGAGGCAAGCGTGTGTGCCATCAGAGGTGGGCATAACAAAGAACATACATCTAACCACACACACATATCCCATGAAAGGATATCTATGCTTCAGACTGCACCTCACATCCTGGAATACAGCCCCACTCTGATCTAGAACTGCTAACAGTGCCCTCAACAGGCAGAGAGGAGAACAGAACAGCAAGGTGGGCTCTGACCAGTACAGGCAGGGTGTGGTGTGGTGGCCATGAATACATCCCACTCTGACCTAGAACTGCTAACAGTGCCCTCAGCAGGCAGGGAGGAGGACAACAGCACAGCAGGCTCTGTCCAGTAGAGGCAGCGGGTGGTGTGGTGGCCATGAATACAGTCCCACTATGACCTAGAACTGCTAACAGTGCCCTCAGCAGGAAGGGAGGAGGACAACAGCACAGCAGGCTCTGTCCAGTAGAGGCAGCGGGTGGTGTGGTGGCCATGAATACAGTCCCACTAGGACCTAGAACTGCTAACAGTGCCCTCAGCAGGCAGGGAGGAGGACAACAGCACAGCAGGCTCTGTCCAGTAGAGGCAGCGTGTGGTGTGGTGGCCATGAATACAGTCCCACTAGGACCTAGAACTGCTAACAGTGCCCTCAGCAGGCAGGGAGGAGGACAACAGCACAGCAGGCTCTGTCCAGTAGAGGCAGCGTGTGGTGTGGTGGCCATGAATACAGTCCCACTAGGACCTAGAACTGCTAACAGTGCCCTCAGCAGGCAGGGAGGAGGACAAAACAGCAAGGCGGGCTCTGTCCAGTAGAGGCAGCGTGTGGTGTGGTGGCCATGAATACAGTCCCACTATGACCTAGAACTGCTAACAGTGCCCTCAGCAGGCAGGGAGGAGGACAAAACAGCAAGGCGGGCTCTGTCCCGTAAAGGCAGGATGGGTTGCTGTGTGATGGCCATGAATGAAGCCCCACCCTGACCAAGAACTGCTAACAGTGCCCTCATCATGCAGGGAAGAGAATGGACCCAAACACACAGCAGATGTATGACGTTAGCACGCATACCTTTACAACGCGGTATTTACAACGAATACGGTTACAACACATAGCGCTTTGAGGTGCTGGATGGCGGGAAGTATAATTTTATATTCCAACTCCAGTCCCCGTGGACACTAGGGAAGGTGTTGGATATAAAATTAAACTTATTCCCTATCCTAGAGCACCCCCCAGCGCAATGCGTTGTAATGGTATGCGTGGTAATGCCTGCGTTGTAATGGTAGTGCGTTGTAAAAAATGCGTGCTAAACGTTGTATACCACACACAGCACAATGGGTCTCTCTAGAAGAGACGGGGTGTCGTGTAACGGCCATGAATGGAGCCCACTAGGGCCTATAGCTACCCCCTTCAGCTCACACCACAGCAGGCACACTCCACAGCAGGGCTTACCGCTCTCAGAGTAACCGGTGGCGCTGATGATGGGGACGGCCACCATGACCAGACCGGAGGCGCTCCAGACGTACTTCATCAGGAACTGTTCCAGCATGACGTACCACAGGCGCCGCAACAGGATCAAGTTAATCTGGGAGGCCAGGTCCCGGTAACACTGCTGCAGCAGCGACAGCTCCACCTGTACAAGGCGATAGGGACAAGAAGAGCATTACATGAGATCTATGTAGACATAACAGGCAGACACACCAAGGTCTCAGGGAACAGTGCACAAAAACTGATCTAGAATGTGCAGCTCTGGGGGTCCCTAATAAGGGAACCCAACCCTCCTCCCCATCCCCTTCATTTTTCACTAGTTAAAAGTACAAAGTTTAAAATTAATGTACGTTATGTGTGAAATATCTAAGCAACACAACGAAGAACAGGTTCATAATAAAGTCCTGGTGATGGAGAGTCACAATACACATTCTTAGGAGTCAGTTGTGAATTTCAAAAGGTCACTAGGCGCGGGGGCATGCACCTCCCCCCGCCCCATTCACACAATGTTCAGCTCTCTTTAAGGCAAAAGTACTTTCTAAGGAGATGACAAGTGTTCTCAGCAGCCTGGCTCTTCTACTAAGGGTAAGCAGGCATAGCAACACAGGGGCAGAGCTAGATTGTCTCTCTCAAGTGGTAAATCAAGGCTTTGTCGCAAAGTGATGCGTTAGGTTTATCGCTTGCCCCAAAGACCGATCGTTGACCGAACAAACAAGCATTGGCATAGCCAATAGGTCGCGCCTTTGGGAACTTAGAAGTGTTTAGCCATGCAGCACATTATCACCCACTGGGCAGATTTCTGTAACAGAACTAGTACTCATGTAAAGTGCTTAGAAACCTTCATTCGCGCTACATAACAATTAAAGAAAATAAAGAGGAATGAAAGGAGAAGTGCTTGCAGGTTTCTGAGGTGAGGGGGGGGGGGGGCTGGGACAAAAAGATGCACTCTGTAGAGTTGCGCTGTGCCTACCTGCTATAAATGTTTGTTTGTCCCCCAACGGTTAGGGTAAAATGTTGATTGCTAATGCTCAACTTTTTTTTTTTTTTTTTAACCAGAAGCTTGCTCATCGTCCGGTCAAGAAATGGTTAAGCATCACAATGTAGCCATTTACTAAAACCGCACGAGGAGACCACCCCCTTAAGACATGAGTGGCCTTTAATGAGCTTTAGCTACTGTAGCTAAAAGAACAATTGATGGACAGAATGCAGAACAATGTCATACATTCACCCCAGGACAGAGATCTGGGCCTAAATCCATCGTTTTTTTGGCTCACCATGCCATTCCAGTTTGGACCCAGCCATATGCAAATCAGTCTTGACCCTGCACCCAATGGGAACATTCCAGAATGAACTGCCAGGACAGGTCCTCCCTGAACCGGAAACGAGCATCCTTGGACCGGTTTCGGGTTTTCAGCCCTCATCAGCCAGGATAGCTTGACTTCAGTGGCATGGAGAGCACGGGACCCACGTCTGTGCATACCCGTCCTACTCGTGGTGACAAATGCAAAAACAGCAATGGATGGACAGAATGCAAAACAATGTCATACGTTCACCCTAGTACAGAGATCTGGGCCTAAACCCATCGGTTTTTTTTTGCTAACATTGTCATTCCAGTTTGGACCCAGCCATATGCAAATCAGTCTGGATCCTGCGCCCAATGGGAATGGTCCATCAATTGTTCTTTTTGCAATTGTCACCCCGAGTGGGACAGGTATGCCCAGACGTGGGTCCCGTGCTTTCCATGCCACTGGAGTCAAGCTATCCTGGCTGATGAGGGCTGGAAGCACGAAAGCAGTCCTAGGATGCTTGTTTCCGGTCCAGGAAGGACCTGGGTCCAGACTGGAATGGCGAGCAAAAAAACAATACATTTATGCCCAGATCTCTGTACAGGGGGGGTGGGGGAGGCGACACTGATAAGAAACAAGCAATTATCTCAGGCAGCTCCTGCGTCTGATCTGAAAGTTGGAGTAAGTGGGGGAGGGAGGTTTCAAGTGGGATGGGGACGCAAGCAACACATGGGCCTGGGTATATAGAGGATAAGTAACGGGTGAGTGTACCATGAAGTGTGCGTGGGGAGAAGCACATAGTCAAGCAGGCAACAAGGCAGGAATATGGGTGTGGGAAGGAGAAACAACAGGTAAGAGAATGGCCCGGTTGGAGAGGAGAGGCAACTGGTAGAGGGGAACGTGAAGTGGGCAGGGGAGAAGCACGAGGGCAAGGAAGCAAAGAGTGGGGAGTACACAAGGGCGAGAACAACATAGAAGGGGTGGGAAGAGGCAAACTGACAAAGGAGTAACACAGAGTGCTGGGGGACCCATAGTAAGCAATTGGTGGGCTCTAAACACCTGTATGTTTTTGTTAAGTCCACAATATGCCTCACAACACAGCAGTGTCTAATACACGAGACCTAAGAAGAGTCTGATCATCTGAGAATTAGCAGAGTACAAGATCTGAACCAAGATATGGCAGATGCTGAATGGAAGAGAGGACTTGAAATTAGAAAAAGGATTTCTACGACAGACTCAAGCTCCCCCAGTATACCCAATACGCATTATCAAATTCAAATGATGTGATACTCCCCAGCAGAGCTGACAATCGGCCTTCTTTTGTGCAGCCATCCCTGGGATGATCCTGGAACTCACTGGGAGGTCACCAAATGGATCACCTAAAATGCAACTCCCAAGAACAGCAAAAATGAAAACGGATGGACTGGAAACCCTGGCGAGTCTGCAACACTTCATAGATACCTTATTGACCTTCCTGCATGACTGACCAACTGCAAAGCTGGGAATTAGGTTTAAACTACTTAACTCAAAGTATGCTGCAGCACGGACACCAAGCAAGGGCGTGGGAACAGAAGCTACAGAGTACAATACAACCAACAGGCTGACATGGTAAGAGAACTGCTGCAGGTCTATACGAGGCACACCCCTACCAGCTTGAATCCAGGATAGAACACATTCAGCAGCTCTAACACTACAGAGCATGCCAATACATTGATTGACCAGGACAAGGGTGAGAGTCGAAGTGTTTTGATTAGGGCGGTGGAGTCCGAGATGGAGTAGGGATAGGGCAGAGTTACCTAGGATTTGCTGCTGAGAGCTAGAATGAAATGTGCGACTCTATAGGCAAGGTGAGGTGATTAGGTGCGAGGGAGCTCTACCTGACTTGAAGACCCCCCAAAAAACACATCACTTGCAAGCTAAGGAAACAGGCAAACCCCTGTTGGAATTCGAGTGTGCCACTGCTCCGCTTTAAAGCAGTAAGGTATCCAAGTTGAAACTGGCTGATGATCACATTTGTTGTTTTTAATGGCATCCATACGAGGCAACTCTAGAAAACAGTTCCACTAGCGCTACAGCAGAGCCTCAAGAGACTAAACCACCACTAGATGTATCCATTCTGGGAGTACATTTATTGGTCATCGCTCCAGAAACGATGGCATCCATACGAGGCAACTCTAGAAAACAAAGTTCCACTAGCGCTAAAGCAGAACCTCAAGAGACTAAACCACCACTAGATGTATCCATTCTGGGAGTACATTTATTGGTCATCGCTCCAGAAACGATGGCATCCATACGAGGCAACTCTAGAAAACAAAGCTCCACTAGCGCTAACGCAGAACCTCAAGAGACTAAACCACCACTAGATTTATCCATTCTGGGAGCACATTTATTGGTCATAGCTCCAGAAACGATGGCATTTTACTGCAGATTCATATTGTGCAGAATTCTAGGTTTGCATTTGCCATATAATCCTCTGATACTAGAAACCAGTCGCACTAGCTGAAAAAGCGTATTCTAAATGCTGAATGTGTACTTGTATGCATATATAACAATAAGTACCGAAGCAGACTTTAGTAGTCCATACGTAATGCCAAATCATGTCAAGTAGATACTCTAAAATAGAAAAGGCAAGTGTAATCCACGGGGTTTTCATCTTTAAGTGTAGTTTATTATTCTTGGTGTACGTCACACATCTTGAAGCACATTCCACAAAAAGAGCAGCCGACACGTTTCATCCTTTTGACTTTTTCAGGACTGCAAATGATATATACATATCAATAAAACACATGTAGGGCAAAGTATTAGATGTTATACATACACAATGGTAAGTAGATAACATATTACAAGTGTGACCAGGGCAACCTAGTTAACGCATAAGTTAAAAAGTAAGTGAAAGCAGAGTGTGTGTGCATGGATAAGACCGAGACATATGCCAGGAGGACCAGTGATGTGAAAAAGTAAACAAAAGAAGCACATGATGTGAATCCAGTACTATATATATATATATGTGTATTGTGTATCTTTTATGGCCAAATGGCCGAAATAAAGATTGGAAATGAAAAGTATATATATATATAAAGTCCATCTCTAAGTTTGGCCCTTGCCAAGCAAGGAGCAAATAGAAAATCCAATCCTTCTCTCCTAATGAGTAGAAGACTTAGCGTGTCGCATATCTTCTCATGCCAATATTGTTTTGTGACTATAGAAAAGAATGCCACCAACCGTAACACGAGCAAGACCGTTAAGTGGGACTACTCAAAGGAGTTACCCAAGGTGCCTTATCCAGGAGGGAAAAAAATAGAACTGTGCTGGCAAGAGGCTGTTAGGGTGTGCTGAATCCAGCTACATCTGTGCTTGTGCAGACATTCTAGTTAAAAAAGCAAGTTCTATGGAGATATGTGAAAGGAGAGGGGCGGGGCAGGGGGGGGGGGGACAGGTGTTCAAAAATTGGGGAACGCATATAGAGAAACATTGCTTGATTGATTGCACTAGTTTCATTAGGCAAGGCTGGGTATTAGTTAAGAGCAATTTAAAAGTTCAGAGTGCAGCACACCATAAAATACAGTTAAGGTAACCATACAGCAAACCTCCCAGTCCGAAGATATATAAATGGCCAAAGATATAATCTTTACAATAACAATTTCTTTCATTGTTACAGAAAGTCTTCGCAACCTGCATGATGACCCAATCAAGAACGTACAACGAAAATAGTTGTTTTTTGCTACAAGATACTACCCCTGCTTGAGAGTACCCGCAACGTATGTAAAACATGCACAGCACGCAGTACCTGTACATATGTTCAATCTGCATGGGGAAGTGATCCAGAATCTCGGAGGGTCATGCAGCTAACACCTATGGATCAAGGCTAATAAACCTTCAATCTATCAATCTATACGGAATCAAAAAGGCCATAAAAAGCCTGAAAAAACCTGAAAAGACAAAACTTGTATGCAGCCTGGACACTGAAAAAGATTCTCCCAGCTCACCTTTGAATTGCTTCTTTCAGACTATGAAGAGAACCTATCTCCCAAAAGCTTAAAGATCCCGGTTGCAATGTTATAGCTCCTGCTTTTTAGGTCTCTTATACCAGATCGCTTTTAGATGTGTGGTATGGTCCACAGAAGCCTTTTGCCTACAAATAATTATAGTGGGCTTAGAGACCACCCACTGATTCCCACTGGCTAGGTTGTCACCCATTTCCTTGCTTAGCAAGCAATGGTATGCCTTACTCTTCTTGTGTTTGTCCCACATATGGAGTATAGCCTCATTTCCATCCTTTTGATTGGCTGACTTGTATCCTTCCACTGCTCATATTTAGTGAACTACTTTATTCTTCTTTCAGCAGTCTACAAGCATGTATGTGTGTGTTTTACAACCCCGCCCCCCCAACATGTACTGTTTTTTTTCTGTTGGATACACCGCCAGACAACTTTCGAGAAGGGATGGAAGCAGTCGCCAAATGGATGAAAAACAGCTGCCTACGACTAAACAGCAACAACCAACAACAAGACGGAAGTACTTCATCATGGGCCCAATCCGAGACGCCTGGAACGACACCTGGTGCCCCACCCTCGTAAACCCGCCCACCCCCACGGACCATGCACGCAACCTGGGAATCATCCCAGACTCAGAGCTCAAAATGGAGCGCCTGATCAAAGCAGTCTCATCCTCCTGCCTCCACACCCTCTGCCTCCGCGGTAAAAGCCTTCAAATGGATCCCCTTCAAACAAAGAAAGACTGTCACTTGCGCCCTGATCACCAGCAGACTCAACTGGGGAGGCATGACTGATATGTATGTGAAGTGAAGCGGGTGTGAGTGGGAGAGCTGGTATTGAACCCCCACCACCACCTGCTGCTTTTCTGCACTATGGTGGAGTGGAGTGCTTTTCACAGTGAGGGCCCCATTCTTCTCAGACTACCCCCCCCCCACCCACGGGTGAGGTGGCACAGAGGAAGGAATAGTGCCCCTACGTACTGCAGCACATTGACTCGCAAGAGGCAGAGGGTACATTTTGGAAAATCACTAATCATGTAAAAAAATAAGAACAGAAGGAAAAGCCCCATTTCATTTTTGTTTTTTTAAAGTGCCACTTTAATTATTTTCTGTGACATGTCTTTCCCCTCGGATGCTGGCAGCAGTATTTATTTATTTATAGACTTATAAAGCGCACAACTACCCAACAGGGTCTTCCGGCGTGGGACAAGTGGAAGCAGGGCCATGCAGGTGTTTGGCAACAGGCAGGGATAGAAGTTATCAGAACTCCACGGTAATAAGTTACCTCATTTATTTATTAAAAGTAACTAGCGACATGACAAGTTGCCAGTAATAAGGAAATTAGAGACGTGATTTTAAACAAGGATTGCAATTTCTCAAGTATTATATATGGGATAAAGTACACAATGCAGTACATTAGAAGGACATTTGTAAGTCACTGAGGGGTTCTTTGACCATACCCAGGAACGTGTCGGAAGAAAGAGTTCCTTTATAAAGACATAAAACGCTGAGGTGATTTGAAATATCCTTATAATGTATGACAGGTCCACACGGTGTAATTCATTCCTTATAATACATGGTCACAACATAACTCTTCAAACAAACCCCATACATCGTTGCTGTGGTACTCTTCCATACGAAAAAGAAAGCTTGCTTGTAAACATGAAGAATACAATTAGCATCTACAGGGCAAAATTAAAGACACATACAGTGAAAAATGTGTTAAAACATTTGAATCAGCTTAGAACAAGTTAGATTTAAAAAACAAGGTAGCTCAGAATGCTTAGAAAGATACAAAGATTCTAAGTTTAATATAATTACCTAATGTGTGTGTGTGGTGCGGCCATAAAGATCTGCTTTCAGCTTAATACTATTCATCTAGAAAGACAGAGGACATGTTTCAGCCTAGAAATATCAATCCTATTGGGAATGAATGAATCTGTGCATCATACTCAGTGACACATCGGACCGGATGTAAGGAAGTGATGAAGAACAAAACTGATTATGTGCTAAGAACAGCAAATTGTACAGCATAGCAATACATTTTTTGATGCTATTTCTTCATTATTTTCTCATTCTTACAAACGCTAATACTATTTTGGCAAAGGTTTCACCTCATCAGTGCCAGTTTAACACCCAAATACAGCAATAAAAAGATAACTAGTCAACCTTTGCAAAAAACCTTCAACGGTGCTGCAACAAGTGTTTCTGTATTTTTAGTTACCTTCTGATCTATTTGAGCTTGATTTTTGTTTCTTTTAAATCTCCAGAATATGCAGCAGATGGAGGATTAGGTCTCCTCGGTGGATCGCCGTCACAGATTTTGGCATATACTGACAACCTATATGGAGTACCGGGAGCCTCTGGCGTGTCCCAAGAGCCTCTGGCGTGTCCCGAAGCAGGCAGATCACAAGCTTCTAGGATACTTTTACTTGTAGGGAGGGGGATAGTAAATTAAGCTTCAAAGTCAAGACTGGTGTGAGGCAGGGATGCAGGCTGTCAGCGTTGCTCTTCAACCTGGTCAGACTGGGTGATACGACACACAAGTGTAGAACGAGCCAGAGGCATCAGATGGACCTTATTCTCTAAACGGAGGACCTGGACTATGCAGTGGACCTACCCTTGCTCTCCCACCAACAAAAGTTTATGCATGAAAAGAAGTCTCACCTAATCATCTATGCCAAGCGAGTGGGCTTGAAGATCAACACCAAGAAACCAGAAGTCACATCACTCAACATCCTAAACCCTTCACCAGTCAAGGGGGATGGGGAACCTAGCCATGACAGAAGAGTTCACCTAACTAGACAGTACAATCAGACATGATGGAGGGGCATGCAGTGACATCAAGAGTAAAGTTAACGAGGGCAGGAATGCTTTCAAGATAGATGCTGAACAAAGTGTGTAACACCAACAACAACTGCAGCTTTATCAGACCTTCATTCTGCCAACACTTTTGGGTGGATCAGAATTCTGGCAGATGAGAGACAAACTGTCAGCCTTCCACACCAGTAACCTGGGAAGAATCTTGTGCATTTTTGGGGGCGGAGCTTGCTCGCGACAAAGATGGCCGCTTGAGCAGAAAGCTCAGCGTTGCCATTGCATAATCCATTAATTATCCGGCATCTGCATGATCGATACGGCTTGACTAGAGCCAATCCCGGTTCTGGTGAGGCTCGGGAGTGCAAGGAGCTGCCTCCGATCACTGTACTACCTCTGCCGGTGAAAGACCTGCATAAGGCCGCGATCCCCGTGCTGGCGTGACAAAGTGAGGCGGCCCAGTGCCCTGCAGCTGCACTATCTACAGCGCTCCTGGGATCGTAGTGGCAGCCGAGGGCCCGGCCGGCGCTGGCGACGGCTGCGAGGTGCCCTGGTCCTTTGAATAGAGAGGCGAGTGGAGCAGCCCTTGGCTCGCGGGGCTAGGAGAGTGCGAGAGGCCCAGACTTGCTGAACGGGGAAGCTGACTAGCATCTACCACCGGGATCCAGCGAGGGCCGAAGCACTTTAAAGCGACAACAAGGCGACACGGCACGCCTGCTGCGATCCCCCGAGGCGCCATCCAGAAGAGAAAGGACTGCCGGCGTTTCCTGGGAGCAGGGAGCTGAACAACAGGCCTCCGAGCTTTGTGTGGTGTGATGGGCGAGGCCTGCCATCTGGGAGCCTGAGGGTGCGTGGGACTCCTGCTATCTAGCCTGGTTGCTACTGCAAGCTAGAACAACCGCTGTCTGATGGCGGTGTTTACCTTGAGGAAGCGTGGAGCACCGTGCTATTCCCTGCAGTTACTGGTGACAAGAATGGGAGAATGAACACCCGGAGGGGACCTGCTTTCCAAACAGAGACTGGGGAGAGCCTGCAAGGCGGCGACGCCATCTTGTGTGATGATATGCGGGCTGGTGCGCTCTATGGTGGCGTTGGGCGATGTTAACTGCAGAGCTGCCTCTGATTGCACCACCAGGTGGGGACCACTGAATTTGAGCTGCACTGTTTCCCCTGCTGTGCGCCACCATACAAGGAGTGATTGTGGGAAGTTTTATACCCAGAGTAAGCAACAGGGAGATATCACCTGCAGCGGCGACTAACAGAAGGTATCCTTTGCAGCAGGGTTTCTACCCCTGACAGGTCGAGGCAGGCCTAACTCCCTGCGAGGGTGAAGAGAGGTGAGCACTTAAGTGGAGTCTTTGGTTTGGTGACCTGCGGTGGCTGCTCTAAGAGGAGACACGACTGTAGGTCCACTGAGCTAGGATCCTGTTCTGGTCGCCACTTAGTGCTGTGATTGTTGGAGGACCCACTGAATATTCCCAGGAGCGGGCTGCGTGGCAGTGATTGCCGGGTTGGGTGCTTGGCGTATATGGAGCTAAATTATTGCTACGGACCTGTCGAGATGGGCAGAGTGGATAAGACTCAGCATAAACGGACATTCGATCAAAGGAAAACTAAGGTGCGGGACACTGCTACGGACGATGGGCCACTGTGCAGGAACTGCCCCAGGAGGAGGGAGATGGGGACATAAGCACCATGCTAGCTGCAATGGAAAAAGGCCTGCAGATCAGTCTCTCTGTTCTGGGCACGAAGATGGACTCCCTCATATACTGGATGGACAGAATGTCAGAGAGAATGGACAAGCATGTAGAAAGGTTGGATATGACGGAGTGCTGGGTCATGGAGGTAGAGAAAGCACTGACAACGATGGACACCGAACATAAACAACAGGGAAGAGTGATGCAGGTTTTACAGGATAAGACAGAGGACCTGGAGGTGCATTACTGTTGCAATAACCTAAGGATCACGGGCCTTCCGGAGTCGACCCAGACTGGAAACATGGAAACATTGTTGAGAAATTATTAGTAACACTACTCTGTAGCCATAAGTTCTCCCATATTCGTGAAGAAGAGGGCATACCGCTCTCACCCAACCTCTGCTGCTCCCCCAAGACCGATAATCGCGAAGTTGCTGAACTACCGCAATAGGGATTCGGCATTGAAAGTGGCCAGGGAGAAACAGACATTGCAGTATGAGGGATCCATTATCTCTTTGTACTCAGACTTCACAATCAGAGGGCAAGAGGTGTGCAGACAGTTTGCTCCAGTGAAGCAGCAATTAAGGGAGCAAAAGATAGACTACGCCATGCTGAACCCGGCTAGACTCCATGTCAATAGTCAGGGCCATTCGCGTATCTTCACTGATCAAAAAGTCCTACAGAAAGTCCGGAAGGAATGGTCTAAAGAACAGCGTTGCAGCCCGGACCGAGGCTCTTTGGAGGGAGCGGAAGGTGGACGATTAGACGAACAGGACTACTCTAACTGCAGATAAGAACGCTACATCTGGGGTGGTTCGGGGAGGCCAAACATGAACATGCATGGGGTCGCAACGAATGAACATGATTGACTGAGTTATTGATAAATAGAGGGCAATACGGGATCAATTGAGATATCGTATTAGCAGCTTAGGGTCAACTCTTAGTGGGGGGTTACGTTACGATGTTTTTTGACTTAATAGATACGAACTTCGGGGGTGGAGATTCTCTTTTTGCAGATGCACTACCTTTGTTTGATGGTGAGGAGAGAGAATACCTAATCTGGTTTAGAGGTTCTACCTCGCTAGGTGAGCAACATCCACCCACGAGTGAAGCACGCAACTGGGGAATTGCTCGGGGGGGGGGGCGGGAGGGAGATCTTTTGGTTTAATGTTAAGTAGTTTTCAATTGCTGAACTTTTAGCTAGAACAAGGGGAATGTTTATGATAACTCGCCAAGGCACAGTTGGGCTTAGCCTGGCGTGGGTGGGGGCGGGAGGGGATGGAGACTCAGACACCCTGACAATTTTTCTGGGCAATACCCTTTCATGCATGTCGATTGCACAATTTGTATATTCCAAATGGCAGGCACAGTTGGATAGCCAGCACACTACCACATGAGAGCCCACAGTAGGTCCAATAGTGTTGCAATACATGGTAGGCTTCGAGCACTCACATGGAATGTTAGGGGTCTTAATGACCACAGGAAGCTACGTAAGGTCCTTGCCTACTTGACGAGACAAGAAGTAGACATTGCACTACTGCAAGAGACACACCTCTCCCTTAATAGCCCCATGCTTCGCAGCAGGGGATTGCAAGGAAATATACACGTAGCAGGTTTTACCACGCATGCGCGAGGAGTGCTTACATGGATGAACCCCAAGGGCACTCTCAAACTCAAACCATAAGACACTGACAGGGATGGACGAAAAGCGATATCTCGTAGAGGAAATGGAATGGGCCTACTTATAGTTAATATATACGGCTTGATGGTTGATAATCCCAACTTTTATGCTGCATTGTCTGAGTATTGTACAGTGGACCCACAGCGTGGATCAAAATGGTAATCAGGTGACTGATGCTATACATATTGCTAGAGGCAAGCGGCAGGGCTGCCCGCTGTCTCTGTTACTGTATGCTCTGGTGGCAGAACCATTAGCCTGTGCGCTCCGAGAATACCATATATATGAGGGTATTAGATTCCCAGCATACAAACTGATCGTCTCTACCTACGCAGGCAAAACGCTCCTATACATTTGTTATCCGGAGCGTAACCTTTCCCCTGTTCTGCGTGAGGTGGTTTGCTTTGATGTAGTGTCTGGACTTCACGTAAACTGGCTGAAGTCTATCATATTTCCCCTTACCCCGGCCATGACACCGTTCAAACCAGACTACCCGTTGCAGTGGTCGACAGAATCGGTGAGATACCTAGGTATCCTGGTACACACTGACTCAGTGTCTTATTTAGGGAGAACTACGGAGTAGCGATTAGCAAATTGGAAAATGAGGTCGAAGGTTGGATTTGACTACCATTGTTACTGATGGGCAGAATTTCTATAATGAAAATGGTGATACTGCCTCATTTTCTGTTCCTCTTTTCTAATATCCAGTTAGTACTTCCAGGCGCATTCTTTAGGAGGCTCTCAGCATTGATTATTAAATTTGCTTGGGCTGGCAAACCGGCGCGGATCAAATGGCAAATACTTACCCCACCGTATCATATTGGGGGAATGGGGGCGCCCGATTTGGATTCATACTATAGGGCAGCACAAAGTGCAGATGCTTACCACTGGATGCATGGCTCGCAAGATAACCCCCACTTGCGCATAGAGAGGGTTGTAGCCTCCCCTCATCCATTATCTGCTCCTGCTATTTACTCGACTCAGTCAATGCGACAACACATGCTTGGCACCACCTTCTAAAGTTACAAGCGGGAGCCATTCTGTATTCTCTGCTTACTCCCCTGTACTGGTGCCACTGGCTGCCCCAGTGTAAGGATGGGGGAGTTACACGAGTGCTCAACTCAGTAGATGGCCAGGCAATAGGGACCTTGTTTGAAGGAGGCACAGCAAGAAGCTAGGAGGACTTTGGGACTGGGGACGTAGCGCCCACCCTTCTTACTAAATTCCAATTTCACAGAACACGGCACGCGTTGTTACAGATTTTGGGAGGGGACTTAATGGAACCGCAAGAGTGGACTGCCTTGTCCTACGTCATTAAAACTGACGAATGACACGAATAGTGTCTAAAATATATGAACTGACCATGTCCTATAGAGAGAAGTACTTCACTAAATTCTGTTTAGTATGGCAGAAACCTAGACAGACATAGACGACACAATGTGAGCGTACTGCTGCAGCAGCACAAAACTCATTTCCCCAAATGGAAGACATTGTCTGATCTGATCTATTTTAAATATCTAAATAAAGTTCACTATACTCCAGAGAGCTTGAGCAGATTCGGCCTCAGAGAAGGGTTGAGGTGTGAACGTTGCAGCGAACAGTTAGCAGTAGACCTAAGAACTTTTGGGTGTTGCATAAGACCTATAGGACGACTAAGGTTGGGGACGCTACAACGACTTAAGGGGTGCACCAGGAACCGAGAGAGACCAGCTCTGATGTTTAGCCGCACAGGAGCGGGAATGGTGGTGGTAGAGGGAATCGAGCACTGCACACTGAGGCAATGAGGAGTGAGCCCATTTGTTATTTCCAGGGCACCTTTGCAATTGGTCCTGGGGCGGGGGGGGGGGGGGGATCATGAGCGTGTGGTTGGTGGAAGCAGATAACAATTTGACATACAATATACCTTGCCTGCTATCTTTTTTTTTTTTTTACTGTGCTGTATGATTTTTGGAAACTATTGGTTATTGCAATTGCCAAATTGACGGAACTGAGTCTTTTGTTTATTGTGCACAAATTATTAAAGGTTTACAAAAATAAAAAAGCTTGTGCATTTTCTGGATGCAAACCATCTGCAACCAGAAAGACTCCATCACAATGGCAGCTGCCAGCTGGACCCCAGAAGACCAAAGGCAGAGAGATGTGCCAAGGAAGATCGAGGCGAACTGTGGAAACAGACCTAGGGACCATGAAAACAGCTGGGGCAAAGACGCGCTGAAGCAAGTGGCGCAGGCCCCGTTGTGCAGGGGGCTCCCTCAGCACAGTACGCTGGCCAGAGAGCTCCTGATTGAGCTTGCAGGGGGCCCCCTCAAGTTTCGTTACGCCAGGGGACCGAAGTGGAGGTCATTCGTTGCTGCTGTACATGCCGGTCAGCATAAAGGGCAGCAAGGAAGTGGGATTGTGTGTCAAATGCGTCCACTCCATAAATATGCAGAAAACACCGCAATTGCAAACTGGCATGATTCCAGTGCCCAGGCTAGAGGACATGAATTCCTGTTCCGGTGCGTGGCTGGGATGTGAAAGAAGGTGTCGTGTATGTGTGTGTGTGGCAGAGACACAAGCAGGCAGACGTGGCTTGGAGCAGGCTGCACTCAGGGGGAGGAGGCACGCAGAACACCCTGAGGACAATGCGAGGGTCGTCCGGCAGGAAACAAACGAATAATCGATCATTTTAAGTAAGGATCGATTTTTCATGTATGTTTCTAGGATGTAAACACAGAAGGAAACCGCATTCTTTGCATGCGAGAGCGCACATGGGCTGAAGCACCTGTATAGTGCCTACTTTCCCTCTGGGGGCGCAAGACACCAATCCACCCTGGTAGCATCTTACACCACGACTCAGTAAGGGTTATTCTATGGCGCTGCGACCAATACATAAATCAACTGGCGCTTTCCCCTCGGTAAAACAAACAAGAGAATCTCATTTCAGGAGGCCAGTGCGGGAGGGGTCCCTTCGTGCTCCGAATGTAACTTCAGGCACAGGAGCCTGGGGTTAGAGGGCTTCATTGCCCTTTGCCTCACTTGGAAGCTACCCAAGCCGCAGCCTGGTGCAGGGAGGAGGCCTCGGAGGGCCTCGGAGGGTACTGCAGGTCGTCCCCTTGTAGCATCGGGCTCTCCACGCCCGGTCCCTAGACACTGGGGCGCTCTGCCAGTGAGGGGCAGAGAGGAAGGCAGGCTTCTGGGAAGGAAGGCAGGCTTCTAGGGGGAAGGCAGGGCCTGGGGTCAGTGCCAAGGCAGAGAGTCATCCTATTCCCCGACACTGGCTGCACCAGTCGCACTGCAGGATTTGTGGCCCATCCGAGTCATGGCTTTCAAAATCTGGTGGCCATCGTCCTTCTATCAAGGTAGAGGGCGCTCTCAGAGGGCACAGACGAGGGCAGCACTCTCAAAGGGCACTCTCCGCCAGACACGAGGGCAGCGGTCTCAGAGGGCACAGAGACAAGGGCAACACTCTCAGAGGGAACCCTCCGCCAAACATGAGGGCAGCGCTCTCAGAGGGCAATCTCCGCCAGACACGAGGGCATAGCTCTCAGAAGGCACAGAGAAGAGGGCAGCGCTCTCCGAGGGCACAGAGACAAGGGCAACACTCTCCGAGGGCACCCTCCGCCAAACACAAGGGCAGTGCTCTCAGAGGGCACAGAGAAGAGGGCAGCGCTCTCAGAGGGCAATCTCCGCCAGACACGAGGGCAGCGCTCTCAGAGGGCACTCTCCACCAAACACGAGGGCAATGCTCTCAGAGGGCAATCTCCGCCAGACACGAGGGCAGCGCTCTCAGAGGGCACTCTCCACCAAACACGAGGGCAGCGCTCTCAGAGGGCACTCTCCGCCAGACACGAGGGCAATGCTCTCAGAGGGCACAGAGACTAGGGCAACACTCTCAAAGGGCAACCTCCGCCAAACACGAGGGCAGTGCTCTCAGAGGGCACCCTCCGCCAAACACAAGGGCAGTGGTCTCAGAGGGCACACAGACGAGGGCAGCACAGTGCTGTCACCCCAAGGTGGAGGGCACGGTCTGAGAGGGAGGTGGGCAAGGCTCTCAGAGGGCCCTCTCCGTCAGAGGTGAGGGCAGTGCTGTTGTCTCAAAGCAGAGGTACAGCCTGGCAGGGAAGAGGCGAGTGTTATCGTTAAGAGAGAGGATGCAGTGCAGTAGGCACATGAGGGTAGAGTGGCCATAGGACCATCTTACCCAGATACTACACTACAGGGGCAACCTTCAAGAGGACAGTAAGGCCGTGTGCCACCTGACCAAGGCTGCCTTGGGTGGGACTGCCCGGGCCCCACTGCCTTCCTTAACCCTGGCAGGTGGAGGGAAGGCCAGACGTGGGCTGGCACGGCTCCATGGACACTGAAGCCAGTCAGTGGGCTGGTGATCTAGGGGTCAGTCTAGCTCTGTGCGGACATGTCCAGCATGGCGTTAGAGGTCCGGTTCTGAAGGCCTTGTGCGCTCTTTGCAGTAGACACGTGCCTGGCTTAATGCCAATATCGGCCACACTCACAAGCCCTCATGCATCAATATACAGGTCACATAAATAAGCAGACAAGACAACTTTTGATGGGAAAAATTGCTGCAGGTTTATTAGCATACCAACTATGCCAACATGGTGGGTTATCTTACAGACGATCTAAAGGCAAGCCGCCCCTCGCGTCCTACCACCTGATGGGCCAACTTGCATCGTGGCCATAGCCAATCGGTGCTAAGCAATTGTGGTGAGGGGATACCCCCTCCCACATCCGGTGAACCATTGGTCCACCCTCTTGCTCACACCCCCCTTCACGAGGGGCGGAGCGTTCAAGCGACCCCCGGTTGTACAGGTTTCCAACCTCCCGTAGGAATGATGGGGTGCCGTCGCACCCCAGGGTCCACCGCACAGACTTCCTGGGGATATTAGGACTCAGCACCCTTTGCGCTCCTGAAGAGGGTACCCCTGAGTACCTTTCTGCCTCTGGATCGTCCTGCAACACAAATAAAGAGGATTAGGGGAACCTCACCCCCCCCCCCCCCACACCTTGAGAACGCCGGGTAAGCGGTAGGGAGGGAAACTGCGCCAGGGTGAAGACAAAATAGGCCGCCAGGTGGAAGGGGGAGGCATATATACCACCCCGGCCCGAAATGACACCACCCCACCCCGGCCGGAAATGACACGCCTGACCCAGAGGGGTCCATGGACACTAGGCTGTCCAGTGTGCCATCTTGTGGCACTAAGCGGCCCGCCCTCTTATGAGGGTCCCCTGCGAGGACGTGTCGGTCAGGCCGCATTCTATGGATCTCCTTGGGCGATTCCCCCTTCCCAGGCCACGGGACTCAAGGAAGGGGTCCTTCTAAGCTCCTCCGCCGTCGTGCAGGTTTATCACCGCTATTGAGGGAAAGATTTACTCCAGAAAACACTTTTCAGATGGGGGAAACCAAGCTGGCTGACTCCACCCTCCGCACTGGGGCCAGACAAGAGGACGGGGGCTTGTGGGCAGCGACAGAGGACGGGATGCCTCCGTGAGAGCGCTTCCCACACGATGGGCGCTTGCACCCCCTTCTTCAGTAGCAGAACCCCCCCGGGCGCACTGATGTTTGCTTCCTTGAAGGGGCCTCTAGCAGGGCGAAGAATGCCTGGTGGATGCAGACACTGAGCAGAATGTTAATCAGGCTCATTAGCAATCTAACCTCAACTACAGCAGGCAGGACTCAAGCACAGCTGCCAAACACACACACAGAGGGACTGTGTGAGGGCCAGGGGCCCAGTCTGAGAGAATCCTGGCTTGGGGAGTAAGTGTGTGTGCTATTTGAGGGCCAGGGACCAGTGCATGTGAATCCTGGAAGGGGCGGGGGAGGGGGGGGGGGGAATGTGTGCGTTATGCGAGGGCCAGGGGCCCAGTCTGAGAGAATCCTGGCCTGGGGGTAAGTGTGTGTGCTATTTGAGGGCCAGGGAACAGTGCATGTGAATCCTGGAAGGGGCGGGGGAAGGGGGGGGGGGAATGTGTGCGCTATGCGAGGGCCAGGGGCCCAGTGCATGTGAATCCTGGAGGGGGGGGGGGGGGGTTAAGTGTGTGTGCTATATGAGTGCCAGGGCCCTTGTGCACGTGAATCCTGGAAGGGGGGCGGGGGGGGGGGGGGGAGATGTGTGCTATGCGAGGGCCAGGGGCCCAGTGCATGTGAATCCTGGAAGGGGGGTAAGTGTGTGTGCTATGTGAGGGCCAGGGGCCCAGTGCACGTGAATCCTGGAAAGGGGGGGGGGGGGGCGCGCAGGGGGGAGTGTGTGCTATGTGAGGGCCAGGGGCCCAGTGCACGTGAATCCTGGCCTAGGGGTAAGTGGGTGTGTGTGCTATGTGAGGGCCAGGGGCCCAGTGCACGTGAATCCTGGATAAGGGGTAAGTGTGTGTGCTATGTGAGGCCCAGGGGCCCAGTGCACGTGAATCCTGGAAGGGGGGGTAAGTGTGTGTGCTATGTGAGGGCCAGGGGCCCAGTGCATGTGAATCCTGGGGGGGGGGGGGGGGGGGGGGGGACTGTGTGTGCTATGCGAGGGCCAGGGGCCCAGTGCATGTGAATCCTGGAAGGGGGGTAAGTGTGTATGCTATGTGAGTGCCATGGGCCTTGTGCACGTGAATCCTGGAAGGGGGGCGGGGGGGTGGGGGAGTGTGTGTGCTATGCGAGGGCCAGGGGCCCAGTGCATGTGAATCCTGGAAGGGGGGGGGGGCGGGGTGAGGGGGGGGGGGGGAAGTGTGCATGTGCTATGCAAGGGCCAGGGGCCCAGAGCATGTGAATCCTGGAAGGGGCGGGGTGAGGGGGGGGGGGGGGGGGATGTGTGCGCTATGCGAGGGCCAGGGGCCCAGTGCTGCATGTGAATCCTGGAAGGGGGGTAAGTGTGTGTGCTATGTGAGGACCAGGGGCCTTGTGCACGTGAATCCTGGAAGGGGGGGCGCGGGGGAGTGTGTGTGCTATGGGAGGGCCAGGGGCCCAGTGCACATGAATCCTGGCCTAGGGGTAAGTGTGTGTGTGTGTGCTATGTGAGGGCCAGGGGCCCAGTGCACGTGAATCCTGGCCTAGGGGTAAGTGTGTGTGTGCGCTATGTGAGGGCCAGGGCCCAAGTGCACATGAATCCTGGAAGGGGGGGGGGGGGGGGGGAGGTAAGTGTGTGTGCTATGTGAGAGCCAGGGGTCCAGTGCACGTGAATCCTGAAAGGGAGGGGGTAAGTGTGTGTGCTATGTGAGAGCCAGGGACCCAGTGCACGTGAATCCTGACCTGGGCCTAAGTGTGTGCTATGTGAGAGCCAGGGCCCAATGCATGTGAATTCTAGACTGCTGTTCACAGATTGCACCGAGGAGAGGGGTTACTATGTGCTGTGTGAGAACCTGGGGCCAGTGCATGTGAATCCTGAACTGCTGTTCGCAGACTGCACCGGCGAGAGGGGTAGGTGTGTGCTATCTGAGGGCCAGTGGTCTAGTCCATGTGAATCCAGGACTGCTGCTCGCACACTGCATAGAGGAGTGGGGTAGGTGTGTGCTATGTGAGAGCCTGGGACTCAGATCAAGGGAACCAGGAGCATTTTTGTACAGGGCCCTTTGCTCTCTTCCTGCAGCCCAAGTGTGTGGACCTCAGATCAGTGTCGCACATGGTGAGAGAGGTGTGGCGCAGAGGCCAGGGTGCCTGACTCCAGACTACGGTGTTCACGGTTCAATCTCTCATCACGTCCAGAGCCCCTGCTCCCTGATGATGATATCCTGCCCCGGGGCTCACAGACGAGGGTTATTCTACCCCGCTCCCGTGCACCTATGATTGTACCCCTTTTTAACTAACTTTAACTTCCAGTGTGGCTATGACCTCGCAGTTGTCTGTGCAAAAGCCCACTAGCTAAAGGGAATCCATCTCACTCCGCCCCCTTGGACTTGATCATCCAGACAATTTGGGTCATAATTTTGGTTGACTTACCTTACGCCCCCCCTCCCCGCCACCTAATCATACCCTTCCCGCCCCATTCGTTCCCGTTCCGTCCCAGGCCACACTTCCCTTCCTTCCGCCCCCCACTCCTTTTCCTCTCTGCTCGCCTTCCCTTCCCTCCACCCCTTCCCTCCCTCCACCACTGTCCCATCCCTCCTCTGTCTGACACCCTAACCTTTCCCCTTTCGCCCCACAGCACCCGAAACTAGACAACCTTGTCCTGAAGAGGGTCCACATTGGTTAAGGACCAAAACGTCGTCGACTCCACAGCGCAAATTATAGGCGTATCTTGTTGTGACTCCATTGAAATTGCGAATTGTGCAATATAAAGTCACTGATTCTGTGTCACATGTTGAGCTACTCACTGTAAATACTTCACTTTGCTCACCTTGCGCCGTCCATCGCTGTTCACTCTCTCACTTGCGTTGCCACACATCACTTGTACATATTGAGCACCAAGCCCTATCGGTTGTCATTTGAATTGTCTAATTGTGTGCTGTACATAACTATTCCTATATGAATTTTCCCTTCCTTGTTTGAATTCCAAAATACAAAAAATAATTTTGACTTTTAAATCATTTGAATAAGTGTCTCCTTTTTCTGAACTATGTAATGCCTTGTGCATGCAACATAAATTGCCTTTTCATTTATACCTTTTGGGATATTGTTTTACCTTTATACCTGTGCAAACATCCAGCCTGGAGAGATACAGAGCTATGCTGCAGCGTGCTAGCAAACCCTGGAACATGAAGCAACCAACAAGGGAGGAGTTGCACGGCGTTAAGCTGAAGAAAAGGTGCATGTGTTAAAGTGTTGTGCCCAGCTCTGAAAGCGGAGCAGATTCTGAACAGATAGAGGCAAGCTTAAAGTGAAAACAGCGCCTTTAATTAATAGAGTTGCACGACCATGCTTTGGGTTAAAGCGCTGCACTCGCCTCGAATACTCTTTACATTAGAACTGAAAGCAGTGCTGTGGACAAAGAAGAGCAACGGCGAGAAATGCAGGCAAATGCAAAAAAGCGGTTTTCAAGCACTTGTGCTGGCATCCACCTTGTGGGAGCGAGCGGCGGCACGCAAGAGCCATCTGTTTTCAATTAGCACGTGCGCAGCTGCTCGCTCCTGCAAGGGGGATGCCGCCACAAGCACGAGAGCTTGAAAAGTCAAGACCAATTGCTAGAGGCCCTCTCCTAGAGCAGCGCATGCACGCTTCCTATGCAAGATCTAACAAGCATTTGCAATGCAATAGGTCTCGCATTATTTAAGTTTGAGCTATTAGCATTGTAAATGGCAATTGTTTTTTGCTTTATGCTATATTTTTTTTTTACATAAAAAGCTTCATATAAAATATGTTTTATTAAAGTTATTTATGCAGTATCTAAATTTTGTTTGCATAAAACAGTATAATAATATCTTAGTAAAAAAGTCAAATATTTTAATGGAAATTCACCAAACGTTCATTTATGTGTTGGTTTTGAAAATAGCTAAATTAATAGCTTTGTCATTTACAATGCCAATAGTTATAACTTTCGCAAATGTGACACCTATAGCATTTGTAATGCAACATTTGTATTTACGTGACTTAGATGTATTGATATTACAAATAACAATGGCTTTTAATTTTTTTTAATACTTAATAAAAGTGATTGTAATTTATAATGGCAATAGCTTAAACTTTTGTAAATAACTTTTGTGAAGATTATGTTCAGTGTATTTTATTGTAACAAAATCCAAGAACAGAAGTGAAATATTAACATCTTTTTGTGACATTTGTAATAAAGCTTGAAACATTGAGAGAACATATTTGTGCTGTGGTGGTGCTGAGTGATGCTGTGGTGGTGCTGAATGGGGCTGTGGTGATGCTGAGTGATGCAGTGGTGGTGCTGAGTGGTGCTATGGTGGTGCTGTGGTGGTGCTGAGTGATGCTGAGTGATGCTGTGGTGGTGCTGAGTGGTGCTGTGGTGGTTCTGAGTGATGCTGTGGTGGTTCTGACTGATAATGTGGTGGTGCTGAGTGACTGTACTCACTGTCACTCTGCACTCACTGTCACTCTGCACGCACTGTCACTCTGCACGCACTGTCACTCTGCACGCACTGTCACTCTGCACGCACTGTCACTCTGCACGCACTGTCACTCTGCACGCACTGTCACTCTGCACGCACTCTGCACTCACTGTCACTCTGCACTCACTGTCACTCTGCACTCACTGTCACTCTGCACTCACTGTCACTCTGCACTCACTGTCACTCTGCACTCACTGTCACTCTGCACTCACTCTGCACTCACTCTGCACTCACTGTCACTCTGCACTCACTGTCACTCTGCACTCACTGTCACTCTGCACTCACTGTCACTCTGCACTCACTGTCACTCTGCACTCACTGTCACTCTGCACGCACTCTGCACTCACTGTCACTCTGCACTCACTGTCACTCTGCACTCACTGTCACTCTGCACTCACTGTCACTCTGCACTCACTCTGCACTCACTGTCACTCTGCACTCACTCTGCACTCACTGTCACTCTGCACTCACTGTCACTCTGCACTCACTGTCACTCTGCACTCACTGTCACTCTGCACGCACTCTGCACTCACTGTCACTCTGCACTCACTGTCACTCTGCACTCACTGTCACTCTGCACTCACTGTCACTCTGCACTCACTGTCACTCTGCACTCACTGTCACTCTGCACTCTGCACTCACTGTCACTCTGCACTCACTGTCACTCTGCACTCACTGTCACTCTGCACTCACTGTCACTCTGCACTCACTGTCACTCTGCACTCACTGTCACTCTGCACTCACTGTCACTCTGCACTCACTGTCACTCTGCACTCACTGTCACTCCGCACTCACTGTCACTCCGCACTCACTGTCACTCCGCACTCACTGTCACTCCGCACTCACTGTCACTCCGCACTCACTGTCACTCTGCACTCACTGTCACTCTGCACTCACTGTCACTCTGCACGCACTCTGCACTCACTGTCACTCCGCACTCACTGTCACTCTGCACTCACTGTCACTCTGCATGCACTCTGCACTCACTGTCACTCTGCACTCACTGCATGCACTCTGCACTCACTGTCACTCTGCACTCACTCTGCACTCACTGTCACTCTGCACTCACTGTCACTCTGCACTCACTGTCACTCTGCACTCACTGTCACTCTGCACTCACTGTCACTCTGCATGCACTCTGCACTCACTGTCACTCTGCACTCACTGCATGCACTCTGCACTCACTGTCACTCTGCACTCACTCTGCACTCATCATTACTGTTCCTTTTGTGGCATAAAACGGGTACCTCTTCTGCGTGCACTGGTTTATGTCAGAGGAGCTAAGCTTGGTCAATGTCTGAACAAAATGGCAAAATGATATGTTCCTGCAACAGCACAAGGCCGTAGATTAGAAGCTACGAGGTAAGAGACAAAATGTACCCGCAATACCAAAGTACTAAACGTTTCACTGTATCTTGGAGGAATGTACTTACAAAAAAAAAAATCAATCACCCATAACAACGAACCCACCCGACCCGTCCTTATCAAAACAGATCAGACGAAGACTTGATGGAGAGGGCCAGGCACACAACCCGGCCATCGGTCGCCTGGGAAACCAGATCCATCCACGGCTCAGGAGTCCTCTGTGCGTGGACAGGGTGTACTCCAGGAATCAAGTCCGTGCAATTGTACCTAATAATTTTCTCATAAAAAACTCACTGCGCATTCCACCCTCAACGAACAACACGCTTGGCAAAACAACATGCACGGCAAAGGAAACCGGCCGCTCGCACACTCTCCTCTCCTGCCTCCTTGTATCATACCAAGTCACGGACATGCGCAGACGTCGTGATGCGCATTTGATTCAAGTATTTTACAGTTTTATAAAAAATACTCACTGCGCATTCACCAATCAACGCGCGCGGCAAAGGAAACCGCCGCGCACACGCTCCTTTGCCCTAAGGTAAGCAATTACGGCGGACTCCCGCTTTCGTTTTCCGCCGGCCTGCGAACAGGAAGTCAGGCAGGCCGGGCGGGACAACCGGAAGTAGGAGGGCGGGAGCCTACCCCGCCTCCCACGGAAGAGCCGCGATTGTTTGGCGCACCGGAGCAGGCAGGAGCCTACCCTGCGCCCCGGTGCCGAAGAAGGGAAGAAGAGTCTTGCTGCCGGTGGGAGCCGCTGCACTGAGGATGCCGGTGAGTGGGGCGTCGCCTTGTTGGGGGGGGGGCGGGGGGCATCTGTGTGCGCGCGCGCGGCGGCGGACTGTGTATGTGTGTGAGCGTGCATGTGTGTGTGTATGTGTATGTGTCCTGGAGTCTGTGTGTATGCGTGTGTGTGACGGGGGGGGGGGGGGTTGCCTGTCTGGGTGCCTGCGTGTCTGTGTAAGTGTAAATGCGTGTGCGTGTGTGTGGAGCCGAGAGGAGAGGGGCTGGTGTGTGTGGAGGGGTCTCTGTGTATGCGTGTAGGTGACGGGGGTGTGCCTGTGTATGCGTGTGTATGTGCGCATGCGTGAGTGCTGTGTATGAGTGTGGCTGTGATGTGCGCATGCGTGAATGTTGACGCGCGTGCACGCAGCTCAATCCACGCTCGTCACAGTTTTGTGTCCCTCATTCCCCCGTGTCAGCCGACTATAAGTCTCCGCCCTGGACGCATCCTTCGGATGCGAATTCCAGGGCGAGACCTAAAAAGGAGGAGTTCTGCGAATGTAGACAGTGGAAGGATACAAGTTGTCCAAACAAAAGGATGGTAAAGAAGCTGTACTTCAGGTAACCTATTGTAAAACTCAATAGCACTGGGAGTACAATATCCCTCTGGAGCACGGTACCATGCACGTACACAAGACCCATACAGCACCCCCTGGAAAACAACATGCAGTACAAATGTTGCACCCCCTCACATGAGCACAGCATCCCCTGGAGCTCAGCACCCCCCCGGTTTTCAAAGAGCAAAACAAACTCGGGGCCTAATAGAAAGGTAGCCCACACATCAAACCAGGAGCACAGAACCTGCCACTGTACAGAAGCAAAGCAACGGTAGGAGAACAGGGCCTTGAGAGATTACACCATGCCCAGGAACACTAACTTTTGGGGCACAGTGCCTATAGGTACCAAGCACCCCTAGAGCCAAGAAACCGTGTGGTGAACGTGTGCTTGATACATTTCTTTAACATAACAGCACTCGTAGGCACACCCAGTCTTGAGAAGCACAGCAACCTCCTGGAGTCGACCGCTTTAGGAACTTTTAATTAATTAGAAAATGTTTTTTTTTTTTTGTAAAACACAACACATGCACGCACATGCAACCCCCTCGGAGAACTTTCCCCTGCTCCCTTAGCACCGCAGCTCACCAGGGTACAGATTTCACTGAGTACACACTTCAAGGAGCTGGAGCAGATGTCTCCAACCTCTTCAGTACTAAATGCAACTTCTGTTTAATGAAAATCATCCTGAGAACTAATCTTGTTGGTGTGGTAGCGATTACCACATCAGTGCATCCGCAAGGTTTCCACAAGTAAGATAAAAATCACCATCAATTTGGAATGCCTCAGCAGAAGAACACAGGGCACAAGCCCTCCCCGTTGGGCGACTCGGCCACCGCAGGTCAGGGACATAGAGAGCCAGAGTCCAAGTGAACAACCAGGGGAATGGGTGTGTGTGTGTGTTGGGGTAAGGGGAGCTGCAACCGATTAGGGCTGCATCTGAGATACATGGCACACGTTGACTGCAGCCACATCTGGACGTGGGCGAAGGGCCACGTGGTCAGCAAAAGGAGGGACCAGTGAGCACCACCATTCCCCCATAGAGCATAGGAAGCAACAGAAACCTCCAGGGAAAACACCAAAAAGGCCAGAGATGAAGATAGGGTGCGGAAAGAAAGACCTGCAGCCTGTAGCCACGACGGTGGGTTCCAGCGGCATAGCCAGCAGCACGGCGGCAAGTGGTAAGCATATTGGCACAATAGTACATGAATAATTAAAATCAAATTGCTCACTTGTTCAATTGCATAGGCACGCAGGCCATAGCGGACACAAAGGTGCAATTTGGGGGGGGGGGGGGGGGGGGGGGGGTATGTGGGCTCCAGTGGCACTTAGTGGACCCAGGATGCTCATGAACAGAGTCTGCTAGGTCAGCACAGCAGACGCGCCCGGGAAGCCAGCAGTGCAAAGCTAGGGAACTACCAGCCAACAGGGCAGGGTACAGGTGGGGGGGACTAGTCTCTCCCTGGCGTCCTGGGACAGCACAACCAGGGCAAGCAACCTTGGGCGGCTGGGTCAAGCCCCAGAGACATATGCAAGGCCATCACCAGGGCATCAACGATCACCGGAGGGACCGGATTGGCAAGCCTTATCCTGCTGGCACACTGCTAGGGATTTTTTAGAGTTCAGATATCAGGGGCGCACTGCCTCAAATCTTACGTTACTGTGTGTAGTTCGAAATTGGTGTCTGTGTAGTGCGTTAAGAGCAGGCGGAAAAACACCCTTAACCGTCTAACAAGTCAGAGACTATACGAAAATTATACAGCTGTGCTCTCGCAACTACAATAAAGTGTTACACAATTGAGTACAATAAGCAAGTATCAATAATGAAATAGAAGCAGATTCTTTGGTGTGTTTCTTGTCCCAGCAGGGTGAAGATTTATTGTATCCAGACATGAGGAATATCACAATATGCCGACACGTGTTTCGTCGTGTGCCGTTGAGTCAACACGACTCTTCAGGGCTTTAGACTCAACTCCTGGATGTGGGTTGAGAATAGTTTGGAAATTATGGTAATGTTTCACGTGGGTGAATTCGAGAGAGACACTAGGATTATTTACATTCAAAAATGTTGGTTGGTAGTGGTGGAGTATCCAGTGGAGTTAGAAGCAAGATCGCGTTTTATCCGCTCTGTTTAACCCTTTTTGGGCGTATAAGAGACTTCAGGGTTAAAGCGCTGAATATCGGTGTGTTTCAGGTATTGACCGGGAGGGGATCCATCAAATAGAAAACATCAGAAAACGGGTTCGTTTTCTCGATTGGCGGTATGCCGTAGTTTGGTATCCCTCCTCCTTTGGTTCCCGGTGGCCGTCTGTCGATGCTGGATACTCCACCACTACCAACCAACATTTTTGAATGTAAATAATCCTAGTGTCTCTCTCGAATTCACCCACGTGAAACATTACCATCATTTCCAGACTATTCTCAACCCACATCCAGGAGTTGAGTCTAAAGCCCTGAAGAGTCGTGTTGACTCAACGGCACACAACGAAACACGTGTCGGCATATTGTGATATTCCTCAAGTCTGGATACAATAAATCTTCACCCTGCTGGGACAAGAAACACACCAAAGAATCTGCTTCTATTTCATTATTGATACTTGCTTATTGTACTCAATTGTGTAACACTTTATTGTAGTTGCGAGAGCACAGCTGTATACTTATCCTGCTGGCAGTAAAGGGAAGGATATGGAGGAAAGAATTTGTTGACAACTTTTCATTATTAGAAATACAGTTAGACGGTTTGGACTTAACCGTATGCTTTAAAAAAAAATAAAAAGAGGAAGACAGGAGTGAGAGGAGAAGGGAGAGAAAAGAAAGAGGACGTTTTGACAATTGGTTGGATGCATTCAGAATTATGGCATGCATTACTGTAGCAAAGTTCCTCCACTGTGCAGCAGATCTCTGGTTGTACAAAGCCAACATTCACCGGGCACATAGGCAATTCCCAGGGGATGCCTGGTTAGAACACAAAGATTTTTGATTGAAGATACAGAAACACCATGAAGTGGAATGGAATGAGGATGTGTCAGTTCATCCACAAAATGCTGGTAGCAAAAGGAGGTCAGGACATGGACCGGGAAGGCCAGCAGTCCTTTTGGAACTACCCCTACAAGAGTAGGCACAAGCCGTACCATAGACCTAAATCACAAAACAGCTGGAAACCCCCACCCCCCAGCGGGCCAGCAGCTATCTGCTGAAAATACAAACCAACAAATGGACACAAGGTGCGTCTCGCAAACTCCAGCACATATGTTCAGGATGCGGGAGAGCAGCAGGTTGCAGATGCGGCAAACCATACAAGGAGAAAAAGAAGAAGCACTAGCGGGGACCCAGGAGCTGGGAGGTGCAGTGGAGACGAAATATAGCAGCTTCCAGTTAGCAAGATCCCCCATTAACACACACCAGCTCAAGAAGCTAGCCAACAGATTTCACAACAGTAAAGATGCAGCCCTTTTAATGAAGGGTTTCGAGGAGGGATTTAGAATCCCATGTGAGGGCCCACAGCCCTGGGGTAGCATAAAGAACCTGAAATCGGCCCATGAACACCCAGAGGTGGTATGCCAAAAAAAAAAATCTTCATGGCAAAAGCAGATATTGAGCCGGCATTCCGGCTTCACCCAGTACACCTGGCAAGCTTTCATTTGCTAGGTTTCCAATGGCAAGGGGCAACCTACTTTGACAAGGCAATGCTGATGGTGTGTTCAGTATCGGGTTCTTATTTTTTAACAATTCAGCACCTTCTTAGAGTGGGTCTTACATGACAGTCACCCACAAGGAGGTAAGCTTCACTACATGGATGTCTTGCTGCCTGTGGGACAGGCAAGAACCTTGGAGTTGCAGGGACACATTGGTGGACCTAGTAAGGGAGCTGGGAGTCCCTCTGGTGGCAGAGAGAACAGAGGGTCTCGCAACCAAACTCACATTCCTGGGCATAGAGGTAGATTGGGTAGCAGGAACATCCAGACTGCCCGAGGACAAGGTAAAGGATTTCAGGGATGAGATAAAGTCAGTGTGTGGCAGGGAAAAAGCAACCCTCTGCGAAGTGCAGAGGCTGATCGACAAGCTCAACTTCGCTGCCAGAGTAATCCCAGCTGGCCGGTTCTTTGCCAGGCGCCTAACACAGCAAACGGCAGGGCTCACGGAAAAACACAACTGCGTCAGATATGGGGCGGGTGTCAAACGAGACCTGGCCATGTGGGGCGCATTCCTCACAGACTTCAACGGTTTACGAATGTGGAGAGAAGGCCGGTTAACAGCCAGGCAGATAGCCTTATTCATGATGCTTCTGGCAGCGTAGGCTTCAGGCAGTGCTGGGAAGTAAGTGGTGCGCATGGCAATGGCCAGGGAGATGGCATAAGTTGAGTATCACCAGCAACATCACGTTCCTGGAACTATTTAGTTGCACTATCAATCTGGAAACGGAAGTTGAGGAAAATGAAGCGGACGCTGTCGTCAGACAAATGGGTGGTGCAGGCGATCAACAGAGGTATGGCCAGGTGCCTCGACATACTGAGATTAAGGAGTTGCATGGTTAAATTGCAGCTGGAAGGGAACACAGAGCTGAAGGGGCGGAGAATGCGGTAGCTGACGCACTTTCACGACCGTAGATAGACAAATTCAGGGAATTGGCCCCAGGAGCGGAATGGAGGATGAACCCTTTCCCTGTGAATTTATGGGGTGTGGCAGAACAGACTTGTCGGTTCTAGTTAAACACGCCCTCACCTCGGGAGCAGTAAAAGGGTACAGGAAATACACAGGAACAGTGACGCGGGTTGGTGGGCTCGAGTCATTGGTGACCCAAGTGAGACAGCAAGGGCAGCAGAGGGCATAGACAGATAAAAGTTCGAAATCATGGGCTCAGGCCCACCTGACAGCAGTAGCGCATTTCTCAAAGATATACACAGGGCAAGATCCCACAACCACCCACTACATCAAGGCAGCACTGAAAGGGTGAGAGTGCGAAGAGGTGAAGAAACCAGACACCCGGTGTCCCATAGACTAAGAAATTCACCATGCTAATGGACACGCTGGGAGGTGGTGAGATGCATTTGAGGTAACACCGTTTAAGACAGCCTTTGTAACGGCATTCTTTGGGGCATTTAGGGTTAGCGAACCTGTGGCCCAAGCAAAAAATGGCACGGCTGTAAGATGCCTGCAGGCAGCCGATGTCAAACCATGTTTGGCGAAAATAGAGCTGCTGTTGCGGGCAAAAACAGATAAGGCATGGATCCGGCTTGAATGCATTGAGGACATCAGATACCGCGCAATCGGCTGCCTCTTGGCCTACATGGTGATACGTCCCGCAGGAGAGGGCCCACTATTCAAGTATAAGTATGGGGAGCTCCCGAGTAAGTTTCAGCTCACAGCAGTCATGCACCAAGCCTTAGGCAAGGCAGGGCTCCTGATGGCGTTCAGGATTGGGGCAGTGACAACTGGGAATGGCAGAGGCCGGGATCAAGGCGGGGTCAGGTGGGGCTCCAGCGCTTACAAGACATACGTGCGGTCACAGCTAATATTTAAACAAGTAGTGGTTCAGCGGCAATAGGACTCTTTCCTATTCCATTCTTGCAGAATGGAAATAGGACGAGCCCTAAAAATAGTCAGAAAGAATGATAGAGGCTGGGGAAGACAAATGGAAAGAGAGATGCGATGTCAGAGAGGTTGGAGCTCAGATTTGCATGCAGCCACTGGAGAAGCCTGCTTGTGGGGACTGGGAGGAAGGGTGACGAGACGCAGGCCCGGCAGTGAATAATTATGCGAGGAGATGCTGGCCTGAGGCAGAGCGCACCATATGGAGAGGGAGGGGGGGTGGGCCGAGTGCAGGAGAAATGCTGCTGGCAGGGGGAAGGCTCGGGCAAGCTCGTGCATGAGGAGCTTGTCACGTAATTCTATTCTCGTGACCTGTTAGAAATCCGCCTGTTAGAAATTATCTGGTTTAACAGTAATAGGTCTCTCTACGAGACCTAAAAAAAATAAAAAAGGGGGGTGCCATTTGACATTATAATTGTTGCCGCAGGAGGGAGGTGCCCCAAACCGATCTGGGTGGTAAGCAACTCATATGTCACTTGGATGCACATCTGGTGGCAGAAAGGCAGGCACAATTTGAAGGGCAAGCCAGTGGGCACATGCGTCAGGTGGTAGGGCTGCTCAGGGATAAAATGGAGCCAGATTTCAGCAACATTAAGGGATTTGCAGCCAGTAGTTGCATGACACCAGACTTCCTGGTGATACATCTGGGGTCAGCGACCATGCGCAACTGGGGAGGAGGGATCTCCTCCATGCCATCGAGGCAGGCCTAACTGAGGCAACCAAGTTGTTTGGCAGGACCACCATCATATGGTCCGAATTGATCACCAGGCTGGCATGGCAAGGTCCCATGTCAAACAAGGCCGTGGACCACTCAAGGAGAAAAATGAACATTGCAGTTTTTTCAGAACTGCTTAAGACCAGCTTTCTAAACTTGTTTATTCTCGATATCGTAGTTCAACTGCCATTTTCTTCCAAGCTGTTTATATCTTTGTTTTTCTGCCTGCAGACTGGGTGAGAACTATGCTGTTGAAGAAGACTTTCTGTACCTTGTCCATCTTTAGGGGGTTACAGAATACAATGTAGCATATCTGTTCACAGGTCCCACAGAGTACACTCCTACAGGAGCTAGAGTAACCCCATGCAGGGTCTCTGCCCTCTAGGAGCACACCGGCTCCCTGAAGCAAAGCTCTTTCGTAGTACACTCCTCCAGGTTGTAGACTAACCCCATGCAATACCCCCTGCCCCCTAGGAGCACAGAGTATAGTGTAGCCCACCAGCTCACGGGAGCGCAGCTCCATCAGAGTATACTCCTCCAGGTGCTAGAGTAACGCCATGCAGGGTCTCTGCCCTCTAGGAGCAGACCAGCACAACGGGGCAAAGCTTCCACGGAGTACACTCCTGTAGGAGCTAGAGCAACCCCATGCAGTGCCCCCTAGAAGCACAGTGTATAAGCACACCGGCTCCCCGGGGCACAGCTCCTTTGGATAACACTCCTCCAGGTGCTAGAGTAACCCATGCAGTGTCTCTGCCCTCTAGGAGCAGACCAGCACAACGGGGCAAAGCTTCCACGGAGTACACTTCTGTAGGAGCTAGAGCAACCCCATGCAGTGCCCCCTAGAAGCACAGTGTATAAGCACACCAGCTCCCAGGGGCACAGCTCTTTCGGAGTACACTCCTCCAGGTGCTAGAGTAACCCCATGCAGTACCGCCTGCCCCCTAAGAGCACTGTGGATAGTGAAGCAGACCGTCTCCCCGGAGCAAAGATCCCTCAGAGACACTCCTCCAGGAGCTGGAGTAACCACCATGCAGTGTCCCCTAAGAGCACAGTTTATAGTGAAGAAGACAGTCTCCAGGGGCACAGCTCCTTTGGATTACACTCCTCCAGGTGCTAGAGTAACCCCATGCAGTACCCCCTGTCCCATAGGAGTTTACCTTCCCCACAGGGCATAAAACCCACTGGAAACAGCATTCTCAAAGGAGCAGACAACATAATGCGCAACACCCAGGAGCAAAGCTCTCCTTTGTGGCTTCCATGCCCATGACCCTGATCCGAAAGAGCCAATCACCAGGTCCGGCTGAAACAGGATGGGGCTATTTTTATCTCCATGGCCAGGGACACGGAGCTTGGCAGTCAGTCAGGCTGAAGAGTGAGGACCTCCTCCAAACTTGTTCCCTCCTCCTCGGTCCAGCAGAGTCCTGTGTTCCCTAGGGCCCAGGAACAGATTCTCTGCACCGCCGCCACTGCTTAGAGGAATATGATAGGAAAGCTGGGCTCATAGATGGTCTCCAGTGGCGCTGCCCAAGCCACAACCAAAGTTGCATTGGTGGCTGCGGCATTACCCAAGCCGCAACACCCCCTCAGATTCACTGGTAGCTGTGGCACTACCAAAGGTAACAGTGCATTTCTTTCAGTGTTTCAGCAATAGTGGGGCTGTGGATTGGGGCACCGCTTCATTTTCGTGTAAAGTTATCTTGTAACTGGGGTACAGGCATGGAAACCTGATAAATAGTGTTAGGGCTACCAGGGAAAAGTCAAGGTCAATATCTTGGCATCACCAGCTATGGTCAAAACAATTTGAGACTAGGTCCTTCATACCAGCGGTACACTTCAAGGTTGGTTTGACGCCTGCCTGGGCAATGAAGCCTGGACATACGGTAAGGGAGAGAGATTTCACTAGTCAAAGACAAAGTGCAGCCACTGAGGGTAGTCTACCACTGCTCGGAGGCCATTGGAGCCAGTGGTGTCTTCAGACAACCCCAGAGGGCACTAAAGAGGCCTCGATTCCAGGCTTTACATTCTGCTGGATGGAGTAATCTAGCGGGAATGCTATGCTGCCTATGCCTTGCGGCAGAGTCCTGCTGTAGAGCCACACACCAGCACTTTGAGTGCCTTTGCCATTCTCACAATCACTGAATCTGGTCGACAATCGCAACTGCTCTGCTTTCCGTCACGGTGGGCAGGAGGTTGGAGGGCACTAGCAGAGGCAGCAGTTGTACCAGCCCTGACCAGGCAGGAGGGTACAGGATACAGAAGTTTAACAGTACTGAAGTACGGGTGTTCCCAATGTGGACGCCCAACAGCGGAGGAGGGCCTTCACTGGCTGGCACCAGGTTCTGGGGTCGATGTGGAGAGCGCCCAAGCTAGCCACCTGGAATTACTAACTCTCCATCTCTCTTCCTCCATGGACTGTGCTGCAGGGAGTGCTTTGTCTGAGCCGGTGGGTGCTTGTGGGGCCCACCGGCCCTCATTTTTGGGGACCAGGACTTACTTTTCCGCATCAGACATTTACAGAGAGGGAAAAACACAAAAACAAAGGAGGAAGATAGAGACAAATACGGCCACCAAGGGAGAGGGCAGGAACCTGCAAGACTGAGATAAAGAGGCAGGGATTGTCTGGTGGTGGAATAAAGAGGAAGGAGTGGATTCAGGACTACAGAGCCTCAGGTTCGACACATTGTTGCTGGTCACGAAGCAGAGCATTGAGCGCAGCTCTCTTTCTTTCACATATGAAGCACTGGCTGCAGCTGTGAATGAAGACTGTAGAAATATAAAATAAATGAAATCCAATTTGTAAAGCGCACGGCTACCTCTGAAGTGGTGTCCCGGCGCTGGGGGCCATCGGGAAGATCAAGCGACCTACTGCCCAGAGTCACATGGTGCCGGGCTAACCTGCCGCCGGCACCGGGGATCGAACTGTGAACCCCGTTTTTTGGTTGAAGGAGAAAGAACGAGGCAGAGACGTGATTCCCGAAAATACGAGAACATATCCAGTTCACTGACGGAGTTATACAGATATATGCCCGTTCGAGAAGGGTTTTATAAACTTTTAAGATACCCATACAAGCGGTTTAAAGATTTGAAAAAGATAGAAGAGGTTCCACATCAGGGATCCCTATAAGTGTGAAAAGGATCAACTATATCCCAGATTTGAAGTCGGGATCGGAGAATGCATAAAGATATCCATTCGGGTGCTTTGCCCTACACCTATGGGAGAGGGTGATAAGCACTATTTACTGAAGCTGGTGACCCCTAATACGGAAGTCCTGAAGAAGGTGCTACAGTATCATTTGTTTTCTGCACCGAAACGCATTTTTTCCATAAATAGAATCCAAGTAGGGTCCAGGGAGCAACTGATATACATGTACAAATGTTACTGTTGGTGTCACTTCTGTATTAACTAAAGACCTTTGGATCCAGACATTAGCAGTGGCGAAAACATCAGTAGGCCACAGTGAATGTAGAGGGTTGTTTATAAAAGAGTCTTTTTCTGTTTGACCTGTAATTCAATGAAATATATGCTTATTATATTTAATTGTTCATGATTGTCCTGCTTTCAATTTTAAGTTTAACTTGCTTGTATGTTTAATGAATTGTTATGATTACTTGTTTTTATTCTACCTTTTTCAAAGATTGTTCTTTGAAATTTTAACTTGCTATTTTGTGTCAATCTTTTTATATATACGTTTTTATTAAAATAAGACTGTGAACGTTCCAACTCTGGTGTGGAAATTAACATTTTGCCAATATAGTGCACTGAACTAGTCTTTCCTGTTTGAGTCTGAATGTATAGACAAATGAGTATGAAAGTATAGTAAAACCATATGCGAGTGTGTACCCAGGGATTTCTCTTTGACTGATAAACACCCTGGCTGCTGCGCCACGCCTCTTCCACCTGCTGCGCCACACCTCTGTACATGGACGAATGGGTGTAAAGGAAGGGAGGATGAATGACAACTGCCTTCCCCAGATACCATTCTTTCCTGCTCCATGGTGCGCACCCAGGTTGTGAAACTTGCTTTTTATGTTTTTTACCGAAATGAAGGTTACTACTGCGGAGAGTCATACTGGCCTGAGGCCTACAATCTTAAGGTATGCTAAAAAAAAATGTATTAAGCACTCGATTGCCCTGAGGAGCTTTTTGGCACTGTCTGAGTAATGGAGAACTAAACCGAAGGTTTTCAAGGCCCTTCTGAATGACATGAGATTTGAGTGAGATCCGATACAGAGGGGAAGTTCATTCCAGGCCTTGGATGCCCCTAGAACAAAGCTTCTGCCTCTCCAACTTGCATATCTGTTTCTGGGGAGAACAAGAGGAGCTGCTTACCAGGAAAACCTCTTCCTCTGAAAATCTGGACCAGTCCCATGCAGGGCTTTGAAAACTGTGAAAAGGGCCTCGAATGTATTCTTTGTCTCACAGGTAGCTAGTGAAGTTGAGTAATAAGTTTAGAAGCAGAGTGATATTTGGGGACATTATACAAAAGCAAGATCGCAGCGTTTTGCAAGGTCTGGAGTACGTTTAGGACCTGTTGATGAGCATTAAGATAAGGCCCATTAGAATAATCTATCTTGGATAGCACCAATGAGAACACCTCAGTTTTACAAAGAGACAAGAAAGGCAGCAGAAGACAGTGCCTTAGATTGTTCACAATAAGACAGTTTGTGTGTCACCAGAACTCCCAAGTTCTTGACACAGTTTACTGGCATCCAAAGAGGGGCGAGCTCAGCTGGCCAACAATTAGAGGTCCAGAAGGACTTCTGGGAGCTAAAGAGCAGTACCTCGGTTTTAAAGGAGTTAAACTGATGGATTAACCCTTCTTTTCCCTCCCTCATGGTGCACAACTACTTTCTGTGACCAGAAACACTTTTTGTACATCAGCCTATGTAGTAATAGGACGGCTGGCAGAATAAGGAATAGTAGTAAGTTGCAGACTGTCCTGCCTAAACAATATATTAATTTGACACCATCGAACACAATTTACAAAAGACAATGGTCCCTATATGTGGACAGGATAGCAAAAAATAATAATCATACACCTAAGTAGTATGTTTCTTTGTCCAGCCGGACAAGAATTTTATTTTAAATGATCAAATTCATAGAGGGAGTTTTAAGACCAAGATAACAAGTGGGCACAGCCGTGACCCACAACATTTAAGACAAAACAACAAAGAAATGGCCAAAAAGGCAAAGCGAAAATCTGTCTGTATACTATTGTTCAGTGCTACAGACTCAATCTCTTAAACATAACCATACCATTGCATCAAACAATATAGCATTAATCATATTGCATATGGGGTTTTTTGTCGACGACGTTTTGATGCCTTTTTAAATTATGACATCATCATCAGGACAAGAATTATCAGCATTATTGTTTTGTTCAACAATTATTAACACAATGCCTATTATCGCATTAATGTCGGTTTACTCACTGGTTGCTTTGTTCTGGGTTACTGATGAGAAACCGCGGGGCTATTGGCATTCTTTCAAAACAATTCCGGGGCTTCCATCAGGATTGTATGGAATCGGCAGGAGTGGAGCGCGATGGCTCAATTTATATTGGCAGGAACACTGTGGCTAATACGACGTTGATATTATAAATGTGCTTAGATGTGGTGTTTGTGTTTGCACATATATACCATTCTTAATGGTTGTTGTATTCAAAACTTCTGCGTTTTTGAAAATCCGTTTTGTAAAAAATGTCAGACATTTTGTTTTGTTAAACACCGTTTGTCCCTGTACACATTCAGGCAATGTTTAAAGAATTTGTCAGATAATAATTAGTGTCTCATTTTTACCAGTCTGATAGGCAGGACTCTAAGTACCAGCATCCCTAGCACCTCCCGGTGTCCTCCCTCACTTTCTATGTTTTCATTAGGATAGCACTCAGTATCATTCAAACAAGCCCACGTCCAGGACGCCCTGAACGTCTCTGGCCGCTGCCCGGATTAAATACCTTGTGCACAAGTAAGTTCTTTTCCCGAGCTTCTGAGCCGACCGCAGCAGATTAAACACCCGCTGTTTTAGGCAATGTCACTCGCGCCTATCTTTGTTCTTTGTAGCGGCTTCGTGCGGTAGAAGTATTCCCGCCGAAAACGAAACTTCACTTGATTAAGACCCTTCGATTCTACACAGCCGGTTCCATTGTTATACGGCGTGCAGGTAGGAGAAGCGCTTCACACGATTCGATGGATGTCCATCCACCCAATTGGTGTTCGCGGTCTGATGTGGGCTTTAATTATTTTTTCCTTCCCAGTTGACACAAGGAATGTGAACCTTGCAACCTTCCAACGGCTCACCGCCTTGCGGGCGCACCGCTATTTGACATCTTTACAACTTGATTCAGGCATCTTCTTGCCATCTAAAATACAGGACCCTGGTGAGGGTGCCCAAGTTATTAATTTTATCGCCCCGTTTGCCACTCATCTGATTCATTTCCTCCACAGATTAATTGTCCCGTTTTACAGTCTACATCCACTCCTGCAATCCCTTTTGCTCGTGGTGCAGGTAACTTTCTTTTTCACGTATGTGTGGACAGACAGAGAGGTTCCTTTAATTGTGACACTGTTAGTTTGACACCACCCTTTTCAATTTTTTTTACAGTGAAGATTGCACCCAGTACCCGTCCTGAGGAGAACCTTTACTTACCTTGGTTCGAAACGCGTTGACCCCCAGCCTGTGACAAGAAAGAAGGGTGCAGCTGGGGATCAAATTACTCCACTCTTGTGGGCCCTTGCGTGCAACCAGACTAAACATCTAGTCACAGGTCTTGTGAGACAGGCAGGCAGTTGTTTTCCACCCCTAATTCCGCCTGTCCACTGGTATTCTAGTCAAAGGACTGGTCTTTTCCTTACATGTTGAATGTTTTTTGATCTCAATTCATTTGAAATGTATCTAATGTATTTTAAGTTGCACTTTGGTGCCATGTAATTGTTCGAATATTCAGTCTTTATGTTTGTATATTTTGGATTTACTGCGCACACAATTACTTGTTTTTGCCTTTGACTTGACTGTTTTTGACAGTGTTTTCCTTTTTGATGACATGTTCTTATGAATTTTGAAACTTGATTACAAATTTAAAATAAATGTTTTGCTAAACAAATGGCCTGGTCACGCAGTACTTATGGGCTGTGTGGGTTCTAATTTGGATTTAAAGTATCCTGGCTAGCCACTTTGTTCTGTTTCGCAATTGTTGAGGTCCAGGCTGGTCAGTTGTTCGGACCCAAAACCTTTTTGTGTATACGATGACGAAAAAGGGGCGGGACTTAAAAAAAGACACAGAAACGCCCATGAATCGCATCCAGCTGGGGGAAAGAGTAATTGACACCCATCTCTTCCAATGGCTAGCCTCCATTTATGGAGCTAGCCAATGGAAAAAGGGGCGGGTTCAAGTACACAGTATTGAGATAACATAAAATCTCGGCCTGCGCCAACACTGCTGCGCAGTGTACGCTAGGCCGAGACCTAAAAAAAAAATCTGTGGGCATTTGCCCACATTCCTATGGCCACTCCTTGCCCCTCCCAAATACCCATGGCTCCACCTCTATCAGGATTTCCTCAGGTCACAAATACAATTTACATTCGTACAATACTCCTGGTATGTGTCACTTACCAACGGATATGCACTTTTTACATTCGTACAATCCTCCTGGTATGTGGCACTTACCAACGGATATGCACTTTTTGGCACAATAAGTGTTTAAATAGGGTGTGAAAAATGTCAGTCCAAGCTTAAGCACTGCAATGGTTTGTGAGACACAAAGCTGTGGTGGGTTGCCAGTTTATGGAGGAAGCGGTGCAGACTCTTAGCAGCACATGGAGGGTTCAGGGGTGGGTAACAGTAAAGGAAGGAGAGGGTGAATTGAAGGCTTAGTGGTAGGTAGAGGTGAAAGGCAAACGTGGCGAGAGAGCTCAGGGGTGGTTAGAGGTAAAGGTAATACAAACATTTTCAAATCAATGCATGCTTGATGATGAATAAAACATCCTCTGAATTATAAGAGCTAACAAACAAATAAATGAGACAAAGGCAAACATCAAAGTAGAAAAACACATACTGTATGGCAGCATTCTTAAACAAAGAGTATGTTTACAGCTTCATACTCAATTAAAGCAACAAGAGACCAAAATATAGGTTTCCGATATTGGTCAAATGTCACAAAGTTTCAGTATTGTTAGAGGTTAGCCCTCAGTTCTTTGAAATATCGGGAAGTGAAAGCTTCAGCTCTGCTGGTTTCAAGTTGTCTTGCAAGCAAAAGCCCACACAACAATAGCAGAGCATACGCAGTGTGAAAGAACACTAATCAAGTAAATCAATCAGCAATTGGTCCATGCTCGAAGGAAGAAAAACACATGGAGACAAAGTGAAACAGATAAACGACAATATAGGTTTACAAAGGAAAAGGACGAAAATCGGAATGACAGTAAAGCCAACTAACAGTAAGCAATAGGCGAGCCAAAAGCTTCTTTTTAGGTTTGCTTTTTTGGAAACAATAGATTGTTGCAAGTGGCAGCGCAAACACAAACTCTGGTGCGGCCTAGAAAGCATAGGCGAAAGGGAAGATTTTGCAAAGATTTCCTGCACTTGAGAGCGTAAAGGTGGCAATACAACCAGCAGAGAAATTAGTCAACCAGAAGTACATTTGGGGTACAGCCCACTCAGCTATCCAGCAGCCGGGAGCTGAGAAAAGAGAGAAGAAAAACAAGCATTTGCAATGCAATCGGTCTCGCATTAGGAAAGTGTGAGATACTGGTATTGTAAATGACATTTTTTGAATATGTGTTGGCTTTGAAAATATATAAATTAATAGCATGGTTATTCATAAAGCCAATAGCTTACACTTTCCTAATGTGAGTCCTATTGGCTATGGCAATGCTTGTTGGTAGAAAGCAAGGACAGTGCTGTTGTGGGGCTGAGTGATGTGGTGGAGAGTTGGGGAGTTGGAGTCAAGATGTGTGGGGCGCATAGCTTGCAGGGATCCAAGTGGGCTAAGTGTGGTCAAGGCCAGGCTGCAAAGGAACAAGATGTCCCTTTTATAGATGCTAAAATCGGACAAGTGTAAGGCTATAGGTAATAGGGTGCTGATTCGTGGGAGTGATCAACCGACACAAAGGAGGACAAATAGGATAGATTAACCACTTGGAAGCAAGAATTTTATAGGACACTGAAAGAAACAAATGAAAAGCAATAGGCGCCGCGGGCTGTAAACCCACAAAGTATATACAACATGTCTGTAAGAGACAGCGCTGCATAGGCTCAACCAAAAAAAAATTAGGCAAAGTAGGAAAGTACCTGATCTTTTATAGACTTGTACACACATAGGAGAGGATATTGCAGGTAATCAAAGAAGCTCTTGGCTCCATTTGGTAGACTTCGCAACTGGTCATTTTTCTGGGCCTCCCCTCTGAGGAGGAATAGGTTTTGTTTTGCTAATCAAAATAAGTAATCATGGCGATTAGGGGGGGTTGTAGGGTTGCCATCTGTGGAATTCTGGCGGCTTTTGGGAGCGCTAGTTACAGAACAGCCCACAGGAGCAGTCCACGAACCACCATGGATAGGAATCTCCAACTAGCAACAAAGACAACAGGACTCATGCCCACATAACCATTCGGAAAAACAAACGGACTGGCGGCATGGCTGTATTAATAGTAGTCAATAGTAACTACTCTTGTTGCATTCCAAGTCATTGCTTTTGACCACTATGCTACTCCAGACAGGATTTAGTTACTTGCAAATCAGACCTGTTCCTTCTCCAATAGGACAGTCTAGACCTACCAGCTAGAACAACCCCCATCCCCAATACCCCCACCCACCCACAGGTCTTTCTGTAATGGCACGGACAAGATAAAAGGAGATTAACTGAAGCTCTCCACCCATCGCTCTGAGGAGCCTATGGTCAACGAGTGCCACTTTTTATTGCTGCGCTTCATTTGATCAGAAGGAAGATAGTAGTACACTTGTCACCACAGCGGTACCACTCTTGCTGTCATGGTAACTGATCAGTATGAGGCGCCCCTCATGGCTTGCATATGTACCAATATAATAACTCACAATTATGAACCACCTGCAAGGAATACTGTCCAGAAGAACTGTTACAAAAGCATCATTTCAGTGTGCGGTCGCAACCACATTAATAGTCAGCATTCTGGGGATACTAGTTTTCTATGCGGTGAACATTAGCACAATGCCTCTACTTTGGGAGGGTTCTTGCAAGAACATAAATGAGGCATTACTCCCCTAGGAGGATTTAATCACATTATGTTATACACTGCTGATAACGGAATTGTTTGCACGACAAAAAACATTAAACTGTGTGTCACCAGGCATCAAAGTGAGGGCTAACTGCTTGGGACAGTTTACACAACTGTGTATCTCAATTTTGTTAACCGTCAATTCCTCTGGTCTTATTATTTCTTCCAAGATCTGGTCCTCATCCCATGTCTCTCTCCTGGCTCCTCCCCTTCCTCTCTTCCCTCTCCTGGTCTTTTTACACCCAATTCTCGATTCCTGCTTCCTGTATCTCGATTCCCAATCGTCAATCTCCACACTTCCTGTAAAAAATTGTTCTCCAAATTAGGAGCACCAGTAAGTTCAACTAAATCTTCACTTTTGCTACTAGACAAATTACTAGATGATGCATCTACATCGCTGCTAGATGGGACACTACTCTTCTGCTTTGACCCCAAATCCTTTGTCATCAAATAATCAAAACGGTTAGCAAATGTATACACACATTTAATTCTTTCTCCCAAGTAATGTACAGATCAGGTTCTAAATCCTCATACGTGGGTATGATCTGTGACCTCAACCCACAAGGTATCCTATTGAGGGCCAGGTACGGTTTCAATGTTTCAGCATCCCACCACTTATTAAGTTTGGTTCTTTTAAGTGACTCAAGTTTCACAAACTTCGCTCTAAGACCCTCTTTCTTTACATTCTGAGAGGTACCAGGAGCTGCACCAATCGAACCTCTTGCAACTAGGTTGCTAAATAGCTCTTGAGCTTCCTTATCTCTATTCATGTTTACCCACGCGGCTGCCCTGTGTCTGAAATAAATCTCGGTAACCAGGTAAGCAAAACAGGCGCACAGCATATCAAGGGAAAGTAACAACAAATAGTACATCAATGGTGCTCCAAAAAGATAGGGAGTTGGTTACCACAACCCCAAATTTATCCACACTGGTGGAGAAACAATAGATACAAATAGGTTCTTCCGAGCACTCCAAATCAGTAAAAAAATTGTCAATGAAAAGTCTCTCTTCAGATGTTTAGGTTCATGTTTTGCTCACCATGCCATTCCAGTTTGAACCCAGCCATATGCAAATCAGTCTTGACCCTGTGCCCCATGGGAACAGTCCAGCCCAAACTGCCAAGCCAGGTCCTCCCTGGACTGGAAACAAGCATCCTAGGACCGGTTCCGGGCATTCAGCCCTCATCAGCCAGGATAGCTTGATTCCAGTGGCAGGGAGAGCACAGCACTCACGGGCGTCTTGCTTTTCACCCTATGTGGGAAGGGCATGCCCAGGCGTGGGTCCCGTGCTCACTACCCCACTGGAGTTAAGCTATCCTGGCTGAAGACGGCTGATAGCCAGAAACCGGTCCTAGGATGCTCGATTCCCGTCCAGGGAAGACATGGCTTGGCAGTTCAGGCTGGACTGTGGCACAGGGTCAAGACTGAGTTACATATGGCTGAACTGGGGTGGCTTGGTGAGCAAAATAATGATGGATTAAACCCAGATCTGTGACTGGGGGTGAATGTTTTGCCATTGTGCAACATTCCGGTCATCATCTTGGGTGTTTTGCCATCTTTATTCAAAGCGGTTCGTATCAGTAGTGTTATAATGGGCCGACATACTTCATCAGGAGGTCGGTGTTGCATTTGCACATGCTGGGACCCCCTCCACTGCCGTAATTGTATGGGGGCTCCCTTCCCGGTCTTCCTTTTTAATGCGGTTAGCCCCTGTTAATGATTTCATGCCCTCTATGACGCTGCCGTTTTGCCCATAGCCATTAAACTACAAGTGTGCTGGATACTGTAGTTCAACTGGCTCCGTTTCGTCCATAGCTTTTTGAACTACAATTGTCTTGGGTACTGTGGTTCAATTGACTCTGGTTCTGCTCAGGAGGCACTACTGTTGAAATAGGGGATTACTGGTACTCGTATCCTAGTCTTTTTTAAGGGGGAGGGCGGGGTTGGGTAGGCACCTTGATCTTTATTTGCTTCAAATGACTGATAATCTTAGTCTTACTGAGTTTGTATTTTTGCAAAAAATGGTAGCAATCACCTATCTTTTTTTAGCAAAGGAGACCGATTTTTCATCCCCCAACAGGACATGAGTTTCAGCAGATTTCCAACAAGCATTGGCATAGCCAAGAGGTCTCGCCTTTGGGACCTTAAAAGTGTTTAGTTATCTAGCACAATATCCTTGGTGCAACAACATCAAGTGATGGATGGCTAAAACATTTATAAGGCCCCAAAGGCGAGACCTATTGGCTAAGCCAATGCTTGTTACAGTTTCTGCCCGCAGAGCAAAGTTTCAACCCTGAAGCTGTAATAACTTTGGACTCTTCTCCAGGTGCTGTCCTGGAGTATTAACATAGTTTACACTCCATGCAGTATCACCACTAGGACTTCGATTTTTCTTTTGTTTAACTTCAGCACAGTAGCAAACTCCCATTATTACACACAGTTAAGCCTCGTAGTGGTGTCAATTATCAGTAACTAAGACATGCTGGTGGTGCATGCATTTCTATGCTCTGCATCACAACATCAATAAGTGCATGCTGACAGGAAGACAGTGTCTTTAAAGCACTATAAAAGCTAGTACACCAACCGCAAGGTGTGCTATTCACTGGCCACAGAAACAAACACTGCCAGCAAGACGACAGATGCCCTCTGACTTCAGAAAACCTACACGGACATCAAGAGAAAAGCAGGTACTGCTACACATGAGGTGACAGCTGAAGGAGTCTGTTGCCAATCCTGGACAAGGGTAATGTCAGCTGAAGTACAGAAACGTACATATCCCAGATACACATGCAATGACAGGAGGAGTGGGTTCAGTTATTAATCATTGAAGCACTTGCAGTGACAGAGGAAGGGAGGCCAGTTACAAATCCTAGAAACACGTGCAGTGAAGTCTCCAAGATCCAGGACATGATGTAGATATGGGTGATATTAGAAAACCCACTGATTTTTGGAGAAAGTGCAAATTTGATAGGCAATCAGCTGGTACAATCATGTAGTGTTCTGTATTGTATTTATCTGGTTACTTTCTCCCTAGCTGCTCAGCCAGTGTGAATGTGATGCATTGAATGTTGGTGTGATGGTCTTGAATGGAATGCGTGGGTGCCTGTGTGATGACAGATTAAGAGCTGAGCAGCAGGCAGACTGCTCCTGGTGGAGCTGCATCTCTACAACTCATCTACTTGTAACTGAACTTAATAAATCTATATGGAACTACATATTGGCTACAAACCTCATCAATACAAATTCCTATCATCATACCATCCAAATGGTGGAGTTAATTTCACCAATGAATTATCCTCTGGATTTAGTGCTCGTTCCAGAATCAGACGATTTTCTATTAGCGACCTACTTTAAATCACAACTGAACTCAGCCAATGAGCGGTTCTGTTCAAACCCCTTGCACCTGGGCAAAGCTACAAAGTCTTAGCGGCAGCCCCTCATGTCAATTCAGGAATATCAGATTTCTATTAGAGTCCCTTGGGGTCTAATTGGTTTGTAGACTTAATTCTTCAAAATGAAAAGGAAGGTATTTTGAGAAGACTCTGATGAGGCCTCAGGGCCACTTCTGTACTGGAGGTAGTCGGACTACAGACTTATCACAGCATCCAAGCCCATCCTACTTACATTCTGGTAGCAACTAAAAACTGCCCTGTTCAAACTATGCTTCAAAGCCACCAGCTCATCGTCTCCGTCAGTACCCTCTACTGAGGCCATAGTTCCCATCAGGCCCAACCCCCAGCCCGACACTGCACGCTCTCCTCGAGTAAACCCAAGTTGCTGGCTCCATCGTCGCTCTCCTATTCTTTCCTCCAACTGGTCCATGGCATGCATTTGTCAGGGACCAATTACTATATCAATCCACTGGCCACCATGTATGCATCTGTTTGTAATGTAATGTAATGTAAATGTAAATTGATACTTGTATAGCGCACTACTCACCCGCAAGGGTCTCAAGGCGCTTGTACGAATACTGCTGTGGAACCCGTCCTGGCTTTCCCTGTGAGGCGTCCACTCCTGGGCACCCCCAGGGTGAAGGCCAGGCATCCTTAGCGTTGTGGGGGCCGTTGTGGAGATTAAGCAAGCTATTGCCCAGAGTTACAGAGTGGGACTCTATGATTAGAATAGGCACCGAGGCAAGAATTATCAGGTCCGTGGAATTTTTTAGCCCAAGACCCGCCGAGGCGGGGAATTGAACCCTGGTCCCGGGCTAGACCTCTGCATCAGGGTCTGCCGCTCTAACCATTGAGTCACACTTCTCCACTGTTTCAGGAACTACTTTATTCTTTGTTGAAAAGAAATTCACACGATTGGTCCGGTTTTCACTCCCTTCGAGCTCTGCTCTGTTTTCATAAACAGGACAGTAAATCTTGTCCTTATCTAGCCACATTTGCTGAGCATTTAAAGAGCAAGATCAAATGTCAGACACTGTTTTTGGAGGGCATCTGTTTCATGCATCCCACCCCTTCCCTAATCAATAATATAAGGTCTTCATAAGCTTCTCGTTTTACTAGCAGATGTTCCTATTACTCTCTTTTTCTTCGACATGCCTCTTTACACCAGTGTGTGGCATGTTAAATCTCACTCTACGGATAGTGGCAATAAGATAGACTCGCAAAGTTTTATGGATAAGCTTGCTCCGAGGCATATTAAAACCAGGACAAGGACAGACTTAAAATGCAGCAAGATGTCAGTGTGTAGAAGAGGCTTGAGTAAATTAGTTTGTCACTGGCAACAAGACTAAGTGATTTTTGTTCCTCTTTTTGGTCGTTGCTGGTTAGGGAAATGGATTTTAAAAGTTTTTTTTGTCAAGCACTCCATCACAGCAGCTGTTTCCCATCTATTGCCTCTGTTGTGTGCGTTTCTCCCCCACAAGTATCCACTATCCTATATCTCCTATGTGTTTTTGCTTGCCACTCCTGTCTTTTCTGTTCCACCCCCTCCCCGGATTCTTTTCAGTTTGGCTTTCATGTCCTACCAGTCTCTGCAAATGGTTCCAGTTACCATTTAATTATATAAGCTCTATCAGTGTTGCCAAATGGTCTCATGGAGGAGAGTTACCGGCTTGGTTAATGCTTGTTGTAACAAATCAGTGTCTGACTTTGGCGGCGCCCTTACACTAGATCAGCTCAGTGTCTCGGTACGATGGGTGTTTTTGGTGGAATGAGACAACTGCACCTTTGTTGCTTATGCCCAGACCAGCAAGCTTGAATTCCATAGGACCGGTAAGTGATGTTAGCTAGGATACTGCCCTCTGGTGGGATTTAGGAAGGGGGTAGTATGGGTGGGTGACAGTCATAAGAATAATACTTGGATGTACTGAAAATTACATGGCCTCCACCACAATAGGGCGTTAGTTCACATTTGCATAGTGCTGCAGCTTTGGGCATTTTAAACCAATACTTCCAAAGGGTGCCGTTTCAATTCACCCAACAAACAACTTTATTGCTGGGAAAGAAAACTATTGCGACCAAACGAACACTTCAAGTGTAGGACAATTAAACTAGTTTAGCTTTGGTAGTAGTTGCATCCGCTGCCTTGGCTCTGGGGGAGATTCTTTTTCTTTCAATTTTCCAGCAATATCATTACGTTTGCTGTTGGGTGGAGTTCTCCGGATTTCATGGAATCTGTTCAATTTGAAAATCACCTTAACATTTTCAATTTGTTAGTGTATTGCCTTTTAAGCATGCAAGAGAAGGCAACGAGACTGGAGGCAGCCACTGTTAGCTGCTGCTTCCAGTCTTCCCTAGATGCACCCTTTCAAGCACTCAATGATTTAACGATAGTGGCCTACTAAAGACAACAGGTTCTGCAAGAGAACCTTCCAAACCAATACTTTGCAAAACGCCCCTCTAAGCGTTATACAGCAACTGCCTCCTGTCATTGATTAATTTTCTGCTGCTTTGCATTCCCATCAGCACCAAATCCAGCCCCTGTAACAGATGCCAGCACCTTTACCGCTGTTCCCACACATTAATAACATCACTAAAATGTAATATATCAACATAACTGCCTTCCACAACTTTGTATATGCTGCCAAGATAACTGAGTAGATTCATATGCTTGTGATACCAAAGGATGCTGTTCATAATCTCCGGACAAAAAGGTTGTATTTCACAATCTGTCATCAGCCTTTCAAGCATCATTTGTAGCAATCGGTGCCATGAAATGTTAGCTGTGTTCCTTTGCAACCCATTAGCAAAAAATACCACACATGATACAAAGGATTCCTGGGTTTGAATGATACCAAACTGACGGAGGTATTTTGAAGGACCCCATTAATATTATTTTCACGTGACAGGGTCGGTTATATTAAATGGTATAAAAATTCGGATTTGGTTTCAGCTCACATCGAGGACTTGGCCAGATTTTGGTAGGTGTTATTTAAGCACTCATTTGGCTTATTACGATGAATGCAGCAAATGCTAATTAAATTCCTTAATGCTTGAATGGCTGATTGCGGTTTCTGAGTTCATACCAGTGACAATGATCCCTTCTTTGTTTTTATTGCTAGAAGGGGGGCATAATTCAGCAAAGCTAATAAGTCTCACCTATGCAAGAGCTGCTGGCTCGGCCAATGTATTTTAGCCATGGTGTTTAGCGGTCCATCTGCTGTGCAGCATGACTGAAAGTAAACAAAGAAAAGGGCTATGGTGTGGCCAGCGCTGTTTGCATCATAGCACTGCTATACAACACGGCTAAAACATATAGCAAGATCTAGTGGCTTTGCTAATGCTCGTTACCGAACTGCTGAGCAGAGGCAAAATGAGGAGTTTCGAAACTGTTGGGTGTGAGCCAATAAAAGTCTGGCACTGGTTGCACTGTGCTTAGGCGCAGTCAATAACAATGCACACAAGTGCCAATTAAAGAGAGGGCACTGCTGAATTCCTTTATTAGTGACAGGATTTCCTCTATGCTTAAAATAGTGAGTGTCATCGGTGCGGAATCTAACGTACCAGGGCACCGAAGGTAAAGGAGTAAATGAGAGGTGGTCTACTTCAGGGCACTCGAGAACAGTGTATGGCATTAGAGAAAACACTATGGGGCGCTCCGAAGAACTTTAACTTTCCTCAAAGCGTATAAATCATGCAACACAAGCAGTGATCGCCATTCTTACTCTGGTAAAACATGTATTTTTACTACCCAAAGACAACAAGAGGGGCCTCTCGCTGACAAGCCTCGTGAACCATAGAGACAAATACACTCACATCAAGAAAGCGGATTCTCACTGACCATAGACCCATACATTCACAGCAAGAGAGGAGCCTCAATGACCACAGAGACACACACTCGCAGCAAAAGGAGCCTCATGGCTATAGAAATATGCACACTCACAGCAAGGGAGGGACCTCTCACCAACCACAGACATGCACTCGCATGAAGAGAGAACCTAGCTGACCACATACACTCACAGCAGAGATGAGCCTTATGGCATTTCACTGACCACAGATTCACACTTACAGCAAGAGAGGAGCCCTTAATGACGACAAAAAGATACCCAATGACTACAAGAAAGGAGCATCTTACCCACCAGAAACACACTCAACAGGAAATGGGCCTCTCACTAACCAAAAAGTCATTCAAGCTAAAGAGAGGGCCCCATCATTGACCAGAGAAATATATAAACGCACAGAAATGGAGGACATATGATGGCCAACAGAAATACACAATTACAACGACAGGGGTATCTCACCGACCAAAACAGACATATCCAGCAAACAGACGGGTATCTCAATGACTGTAGAAACAAAACATCAAGAAGTACTTTCCCTGGCCATAAACATACGCCAAAAGCAAGAGACAAGTCTCCCACTGACCATCGAGATATAAACCATCATCAAGAGGGGCTTCTCATTGGCTATAGGCACACATACAATAACAGCTGGAGGGGCGTTTCTTGATGACCCCAGAAACTTATCCTGAAGGGCCTCTCACTGACCACAGAAACACAAGTCAACAATAGTAAGGTGGCCTCTCATTTGACCCAAGGATCATCTCTCAGCCCCACCCTGTTCAGCACCTACATTACCCCCCCCCCCCCTTGCAAATGTCATAAATCACACAGCCAACAATCTCTTAAGCGGACGGCACTCAACTAATCCTCTCTTTCACCAATGACCCAGCCAACAGCAAAACCAACTTCTCCAATGCCACTGCCAGCGTTGCCAACTGGATGAGAGACCACTATCTCCAAATGAACTCTGACAACAACAAAAAAAAGGAATAAGTACTGACCCTCAGGAACAACTCGATGATCCCACAATCCTATACACAGACAGCAAGAGAGGGGCCTCTCTGATACCAAGAGAGGGGCCTCTCTGATCATAGAGTCATATACACTGATAGCAAGAGAGGAGAGTTGCTGATTATAGAGTCATATACACTGATCCCAAGAGAGGGGCCTCTCTGATCATAGAGTCATATACACTGACAGCAAGAGAGGAGCCCTGCTAATCATAGTAATATACACTGATATCAAAAGAGGATCCTCACCGATCCCAGGAGAGGAGCCTCGCTGATCCCAAGAGAGACCTCTCTGATGATAGTCATTACACTGACAGCAAGAGAGGGCCCTTACTGATCATAGAGTCATATACACTGATCCCAAGAGAGGCGCCTCACTGATCAGAGTTATATAGAGTCATATACACTGATCCCAAGAGAGGCGCCTCACTGATCAGAGTTATATAGAGTCATATACACTGACATCAAGAGATGGGCCGCACTGGGCACAGTTATATTCACTGACAGCAAGGAAGGGGTCTCGCTGATCATAGTAATATACATTGATGCCAAGAGAGGTGCCTCACTGATCAGAGTCATGTGCACCGACAGCAAGAGATGGGCCTCACTGGGCACAGTTATATTCACTGACAATGAGAAGAGTGCCCGTTTGCCATTATGCTACACACTGGCACCAATGGGTGAAACATGCACCCACAGCAAGACGGCAGTTTCCCAGACCACAGAACGCACTCCCTGCATATAAAGACGTTGCGACAGAAAGACACACAGTGACAACATGACAGCTCTTCCTGACCATAAAAACAGATGCGCCCTGGCGTTTTACTGTGCAGAGGGGGTCTTAGTCAAAACACTGTGCGCTTCTGGGGCTGGGGAGCAGGATCTCAGGCATGATGCCTTGTGATGGGCATGGAGTCGGGATAATGCCCAAGCAGACCGAGTTCCCACCCCTGTTCAGCACTCCCTCGCCCCACCAGAGTGGACAGAGCCATTGAGCCTTACCTGGTGCCCGCCGTAGAAGGCGATCTCCTCCGAGTTGGCCACCACCCGCGAGTGCATGAAGCGCAGCTCGCCCTTGCGCCGCGCCTCCTCGGCCACCAGCTGGCCGAAGCGCGGCGAGCAGGCCCGCAGCACGTTGGCCGTCAGGAAGACCACCAGGCCGGCGATGCCGACGGGCCAGGCGGTGTTGGCGCCGCGGGAGCGGGCGGTGCGCACCAGCGTGCTGGTGGTGACCACCACGTCCAGCACGGGCTTGGTGAGGTTGGAGTAGAGGTGCGCCACGGAGCTGGCGAAGGCCACCAGGTCCTCGGTCAGGGACTGGTCGGGGGTGCGCAGGCGGCCGTCCATGTTGCTGACGCGGTAGTAGGTCTGGTCCTGGAAGTAGAGGCGGTAGGCGTGCGCCGCCAGCCGGCCGCGGAAGGCCAGGCTCAGCTGGCCCTCCAGGTAGCGGATGGCGCTGTTGACGAAGGTGGCGGGCAGGGCGATCAGCAGCCACTGGGCCAGCTGCCAGACGAAGGCGGCCGGCCGCTTGTTGACGATGGTGCGGGCGATGCGGCCGTCCAGCCGGGCCACGTAGACGGACAGGAAGGTGCGGGAGACCAGCGCGGCCGAGTGCAGCGCCAGCAGCCCGGTCTCCGGGCAGAGCAGGCGGGGGAAGAGCAGGCGCAGCAGCCGCAGCAGGCGGCGCAGGAAGAGCAGGTTCACGCCGGTGGCGTCGCGCCGGGGCCTGCGGGGCGCCAGCTCGCCGTTGGCCTGAGGCGGGGGCCCGGCGGGGCGGCGGCGCAGCAGCGGGTAGAGGCGGCGGACGGCGTAGGCCGCCAGGGCAAGGGCGGCCGCCCGCTTCAGGAGGGCCGCCCGGCTCATGTGCACGGGGCAGAGCGGCATGCTGGCGGAGGCTCAGCGCATGCCTGTCGTTCCTCTCACAGGGCCCAGCCACCGACCGCTCAACCGCCCGCCTGCAACTGTCCGCGGCACTCAGGGCACCGGTGACATCTCTCACACTGCTTCCGGGTCGGTCACAGCCAACCCCGTGGCCGGACAGATTCTGGGTGGGGTCAGGGGACGGGCCGGGCTCAAGTAAGCGCCTATTGGAGCACTGGAATCACCCGAACCAATCCAAGAGCGCTGTGATGATGTTCGTAGCGCTGATTGGCTGAAGTCCGCACGTGCGTTTGTGTGTGTAAACACTGGCCACGCGCTCCCCGGATGACAGCGTGGGGGCCGAAGGAGAGGCAGCCGTGGGTGTCCGCCCGCCGGGCCGACGGGAGACGGAGGCCGCGCAGGTCGGTGCACGCACTATTCTTTAATTAACGATGCAGTGTGTGAGGTAGGAGCGGCGCAGGCAGCTCCCGCAGCGACCCCCGGGTCAGCAGGTCTCCAACCGCCACCCATGGAACCCTGACACCCGTTCATATTCTTCCAACTCGAGGGCACCTCCCAAAGCTTTGATAACTTTAAAGGTTCCGAGAAAGGGGATGCCTCCTCCTCCACAAAAGCTGTTTTTTTCACCCCCTCATACTGCCAGGGCTTCAAGTTTGAGGAGGGTCGCTCAAAGGGGTGTGGCCAATGTAATTAAGGGCGTAGCTTACAAACACAAGCTAAAAATCTGTGCTTAGCACAATGTGCCCCCCCTCCCCACATGTATGTTGCTGTTTCTGTCATTGCAGCCGTATATATGATACAACAAGTACCATCATACCTACAACAAGTCAGGACTATTGGCTTTGTCAATGGTTGTTAGTTTCATAAGATAAATAAGCAGCAACTATGGCTTGCACCTTAATATTCAAAAGCTTCCACTTAAAGCCCTGGTGACCCCACAACATTGTTGCTGCTCCTGAGTTTCAAAAAGAGAAGGGAAATCCAGAGAGAAAATGACTCTTTTTAAAGGATTCCCCTTCCCTACAAGGCTCACCTGGCATGACGTCATGCCCTATCTTATCCACTAGTGAGAAGTAAGCAGTGTGAGCAGCGCACAGAGATGTGTCTGCTAGCACTGCAGTCCGCCTGTGCCAGGGCACAAAACAGAGCCTGGCAGAGACCTGTTTTGAGGCCCCCTTAAAAAAACTGCCGCTGCTCAGACCTGGTGAGACCCGACCCACTTAAAGCCCTGCATACTGCCCTACCTTAATTAGCAGCACCCTCCTGTGAATATTCGGTCTGTTCCTGGAACAATCCTACCTTCCTTCTCATTTATGGATACATTTGCTTTCCCAACACCAACTCATTCTTTTTTTTAACCTCCACGAAACCAACTTGGAAGATGATTACCTCCCTCTTAACAACTCAAAAGGCATCCTCCCCCTCACAGAAAGGAGATGAATTCTGTAAGACTACAACATGTCCTGAAGAGACTTTGTAGTATTGTATTCCTCCTACCAATGACACGTTTGTTTACCACAACATTGTCTGCCACCTGTTTCAGACTACTTCCTTAATAAACTAGATTTTAAAGCCAATCAAAAAGCTCATTTTATGACTCAGTTAAAGCCTCCTACTTGACTATTTCCCTCTGTGTGCTACAAGGATACTTTCACATATTTAATTCCTAAATGTCTAATAAATGCATCTTCTCGGACATAAACCGCACTCCATTATCAGATACTAACACCTCAGAAACACCTTCCCTTGAAAAAACATCCTCAAGAAATGTAACTACCACATCTGTTGCAGCATTGTTTACCATGCACATCCATCCATTTTGAATAATAATCAGTACTAACCAGTGTTTTAAATGGGCAGGTACTCACCAGTACTGAGTACCAGCACTTCCGAAGTTTTTTGCCGGCAGTACCGGCACTTCTCAGCAGCCAGGGAGAGTACTGGTACCCTGCTCACGGCACGTCAGGCGCAGGTTAGGTTTCTGATCCAGTGCAGGGCAGAGGCCGCTCTGCTTCCAAGCAGCTTGTAATTAACTCAGCTGAAGTATCCTTTTCCTGAGGTGCTGCTAATATTCGAGCAGCGCCCATTTGAATGTCCCCAAACTGCAGGGGGGTGAGAGGGCTTGTGTCACGCTGTGATTAACAGGACAGGGTCTCTAGACAGACCCTGCACTGTCAATTACGTGAGCAGCAACCATTCGTGTGAAAGTGCCATCACGACTTTCATTTTGTGTTATGAGTTAATCTGTTTTTTTGTTTTACATAAACACATTTCTTCTGCAACTGGTACAGAAGTTTCTATGTATGATGATATTGTGCCCTTAGCCCCGCCCCTTGCCGCGCCCACTTGTCACACCTCTAATTTAATGAGTAACTGCACTTATTTTTTCCCCATTTAAAGCACTGGTACTAACCCATATGTTTCTCTGGAAGACAAAGTCAAGAAAGGTCCCATAAAGTCTATGACTAACTCACGTCATGATCCATCTGGTAACTCCAACGTTGTCAAAAGGTACACACAAAGGTTTAGCCACTTTATCACTTGCATTGCATGCCTTACAATTCCTTACCCAATGTCTAACTACTAACAGATACACAAAAGGTTGAAACGTCAACATCAATCCTATTAGTTCACATTCTTTTTCAACCACACTAAAAAGTGCCAATAGTAATATAGGGTGTTTGTTGAACTGCATTTTGTTGTCATTATTTCTTTGTATATTTCATGTTAAGATCAGTCTGTTTCTGTATTATTTAATGTTAAACTTATTTTCTACACTTTATCAAGTCATGTCATTTGACATATTTGTTCGTATTCTTGACAGCTTGAAAAGAAAAAAAAGGAAATTTGTGCAGATTATTTAGATATAAGACTTTGAATAGACTAAATTAGTATAATTATTGTGTGTGCTGCATTTTGTGGATTTGCCTTGGGGGGTGTAAAACAATGGTCAGCATAGGTCCACACTTCCGCAGTGTTTTAAAGAACATGCATTGATCTTCTTATATAGGTGCAACATTCCAACACCTATCTTTTCATGCAAAGAATTTGCCACACCTGACAGAACACATTAACTTATAACAATGATTACCCAGGTTCTGAGGGACACACAAGACATCCCCATTATTTTGATTGTATTCAGAGTACTTAGTGGCATGATCCACTATCACCAATATAAATCTGTTTCTTGAGGCTGTTGGGGGGTCTAGTGGGCTAACAAGATCAACCCCTACCCTTTGAAAGGGAACTCTAACCACTGGAAGTGGAAATAGGGTGCCTTTGGATCAATCTGCGGGTTGAAAAAATGTAACCATGACTATGGAGACATGTCTCATAAACCGGTACTAAAAGCATTTAACACGTTGATCCCGCCACAAGTCCTGTATGGAGCAGAAATTCTCTTTTTAAGCGGGAAACGTGACTGGGATCTAGAGGAAGGGAAGTGCTTGAAAACATTGCTTTCCCTACCCCGTTCATCAAAGATCCAGGCAGTAAGAACCAAGATAGGCTCAACTGCCTTTACCATACAGTCTCAAATGCTTTTAATCTGTTTCTGGAAATGGTTAGACACAGAATCATTCCATAAGGTATCTCAATTGTGTAGAAAGGAGATCGAATCCAGCAGCCTAAGATGGACTAGGGAGGCAAGAAAAAAGGTATTGTTGACTAGTGATCATCTAAGGGTGCCAATTTGCCAACTATCATTAAAGGTAGATTTTACCAAGAGCGACCTTAGAAACCAAGGACAAGAAGTGTCTAAAAAAGCTGATTTAGAATATCTGAATAAGAAAAATTCTGTTCAATGTTTAAGAGAATCATGGCTAAAGGAAAACTGTTTTCCTTATTTGGATATCCTACCTAATCCAGGTCTCAGATATTAATCCTTGGCTGATTGATGAAGAAGTAAAGGCACAAATGCTATCTAGGGACGGATTATGTAAATGTGCGCTGGGAACTAAAGGTGATATAATGCACATTCTACCAGACTGCCGAACACTACTAGACCTCCGTAAACGGTACCTATGCCCAATATTTTTAAAATATGATACAAGGCTACGGCTTCATGCGGCAGCACTATTAATGGAACTACCAAATATAGAGATAGCAATTGCATTGGGTAATTACATGAAGGCAATTAAAAGTCCCCAAGAATGGTTTAGTCAGCCTTAAGAGTTTTATAAACTGCTTTTTAGTTTTATGTCAGGTTTTATGAATTTTATATAAACATGAATTGATTGGGTTTTAGAGTTGTATCAAGCCAGGTATAAATTGTAAAAGTGTGCCCTGTTTTTATTGGATAATTGGTATTTATTTAATTATTGAGAGTGTATTAAGCTCCTTGGTGCTCCGCGAATGTACAATTTGTGCAGTAGTAATAAGTGTAATGAGTTTTGCTATTTGTTTAAAGACTATGGTCTAAATAAACAATGTCTTTGACTTGACTTGTGCCTTTGGGTGTCCACCTGTTTTACCCCTGGCTTGGCAGGTAACAGAGAAGTTACAAAACTCCTTCACCTTCTGGGAAGTACCTGGCCAGTAGAATAACTAACCTACTTTAAGTTTTAGTCTGGTCAAGATGCCCAGCTACAGGGGTGTCATGAGCCAAAGTGAGTAAGAACTCTCTGTACTTCTGAGGCTCTACCACTCTCCTAGTGGCACCAGGTTTGAGGTTTATAACCTAAGGATAACGGAGTTCACCCTCCCAATAGATTCTGTGGGAACCACTGACATTTCCCTTTTCCTGATCAGCAGCTTGCTGTCTCAGGCTTTCAAGAGCGGGACAAGTCCTCTGTCTCTGACAAAGATCTTCCCTAGAGCGTCTCCCTTGGACTAGGAGCTCTGTTGTGTAAGGCCCAAGTTCCTGGGGCTTAGTTCCCTCTGGGGCGGACAGGCTTTCTCCTTGAGGAGAAGGGACCTGAGCATGTGTCTGACGTGAAGCTGATTTCCTAGGCTTCTTGCTTTTTCTCTTAGAGGGTTGGGCCATTATTCCAGACTCCAACTCCTCTTTTTCACCCTGGGCTTTTCCCTGTGCTCTGGTTTTTAGGTCTCGCCTGAACCAGCGCATGCGCTGCTCTGGCAAGACTTTTAGTAAGGGTTTCCGAAAATGCTACCACTGCGGGCGCGCGCTTACGAGCAGAGGCGCCATATGGCTTTCCTCGTCATGCTCATTAAGCGCATCGCTCGCCGCGCTTGTTGTACACATCCATTCAATAATACCCAGCATAGCTGCACAGGTCTTTCTTTCAACCTCAGTCCATGCGGAGGACTCCAGGTCATTTCCTAGAAAACGGGCTACAGAGGTTGCGGAGGAAATCACAACCTTCTTTTGGCCAGTGATCCCTCCCATTGTAAGAACATTAAGGAGGGGACCCCTCTGACCTTACTTCAAGGTCAGGGAAAAGAGGGGAAAGAATAAATACAATACTAAGAAAAATTCCCTCACAGACCTATCTACTTTTTATTTACCAACATTGTTTGTATATTTCATATTGCATATTATTCAAACACAAAAACATCAGGACTAATTCATGTAATTTCTTCAGTATATTTTTATTTCATCATCATTTCTTTTTCTTTTTTCAGTTTGATTTATAGGGCAGAAACTTGTCTGCCAAATTATGAACCATTGAGTTGTAAAATTTGGTTTCACGCTAGGTCGACGCGTGTTTCGGTGGGTTGTACACCTTCCTCAGGACCTATGCAGATACAAACACTCCAAGTAAACCAAAGGCCAGGGGACCTGAAGTCACAAAACATATGTTGTTGTGTATATGTGCAGAGCATCAATTATAAACTCATATTTCATATACTTTTTCTTGAACTGATTGATAACCATACAAAGATGGACATGCCAACACCAGGGGGAGACTAGTATACAGATTACTTAGTCCATTAAAGTCGAGGCATTAAACACATATCACTTAGAAGAAAGACCAACACCCCCAAGAACAGAAAAGGATAGAAAGAAGAATAACAGGCAAGATCTTAAAAAACTGTTTCTAAAAAAATCCTATGTTTCACAAATGCATAAAAGTATCGTTTCGGATGCTACACTAAGAAAGGGAAGGAGTCCTAAATACATAATAAATGTGAAACACTATAGTACTTTCCTATATTTACAATTGTGTCATCTTACTTTTCACCTACAATGCACATAGCAGCTATCTTTCTTCAAAATTCAATTATTTAAATTTTCATCAGTCCGGGTTTGCTCAAGTGTTATTGTTCCTAAGATATATATGGAAAAGCAGACTCTCAGAAGGTTTGTATTTATTTAAGCCTCATAGATAGCTCTACATTCTAAAGACCTACCTTCTAATGTTTTCTAATGTCATGGACTGATAGTCCATTGAGATACATCCAATCGCACTGAACTTGATGGTTAAACATGTGAGACTCGCACAGTTTCCTATAGAGAAAGACACACCAACCCAGGACAACCGTAAGCTTATAAACATTTTTATAGGGTTAGATGTTTAGTTACACAATATTTGTTCAAACAAACCTTTTTTTAAAATATCATCAGGTATATTCTTTTTATTTCGTAATGGATTCCATTTTCTATTGCGAATAATTACTCCTCGGATGTCACTGCTGCAACCTACAAGTTAATACCCAAATGGTCAGTGTATATGTTCTCTGACCAAAGTCTCCACATCAGTAAAAAATAAATTAACCATCAAACAAAGCGAAGGAAGTTTGTTGCAGGTAAGACCATAAGTGAAGAAGGTCTACCTACTACCAGCTATGTTGTCTAAAAAGACATTGTTTCCATCCCTACGTCATCTTTCGACATTGACCCAAACGCTTTCTAAAAAGACTCATATGTCGGTGTTTATACAAACGAGTCCACAGTCGCAATTCTTTTAGCAACCACCCATACAACCCATAGATGGCCCCAAACTCAATATTGACTTCATACCCAACACGTGGATGAATACCCATCATTAGCAAAGACATGTCCATAATCACACTCAAATTCAAAGCTACCTCGACAGAAGCAAAACCGTCCGGTTTACCTCATCTCGAGGTTTGCATAAAGATGAGTATATCATGCAGGAAATCCAGTTATATTTACGTTCTTTTTACAAAAAATTCACCATTCCTACGGGATCTTGATGTTAAAGATACCCCAATATGTCTCAAAAAGACTCCATCATTATTAGCAAGGACATATATATAGTGTGTCCCGGTCAGCTTGGGAAATATGGATGTTAGAAATTTACTGATGTGGCCCAAAATACTTCATAATCCTCATACGATCCCATTTTATTCTAAACCCTCCCGTGTCTCACCTGTAGCATAGTCAGTCTTCTCAAACACCGCAACCCGGTGCCTCCAAATGATTAAGGGAAGAAAAACAGAGTTGCAGCGTTTTTAAACTGCAGCAAGGCGCTAAAACCAGTATTGCTCACAGCTGAGATCATAGACCTACGTCAGGTCGTAGCTGCCTGAAAGCGAAATAATGGACTAATTCACCACGGCGCCATCTTGGAGTTGCCAAATATATGGTATCTCCAAGGATAAGTTATATTCTTTTCTTTCCTCACAGACAAGGGTGCTGCACTATACGGAAGTCATTTTGTTATATATGTCACTGTCCCAGGGTGAGGTGAGACGGGTCGAACAGTTCTAATGGAGGACTGACTCGGGAAGCACGGTCTAATGAAGCAGAGCCAGAGAGCTTATATAGGCTTTTAAGTGAAGGTTTTATTTGAGTATAAGTCTTTCTCCTTCTGCTGGTAATTCTTTCTCTGACAAACGCTGCTGAATCATACACCGTTGTGCGAGGGGGATCCAGCTTCCCTCGGGGTTCTGGTCAGCTCGTCCCACAGGGTCAGGAGTCGCCGTATGGAAGGAAAGCGACAAAGGACGTATTAGGAACAGGTTTTGGGACCTTCGGACAGTAGGGCCGGGAGTGAGGGAAACCTGTGCCAAAGTGAATATGTACAAGTAAGGACCGTGGGGGCAGTGCTCATGCAGTAGATGGAAGTAGGGGCTGAGAGCTTTACAAGGGGCTGTACAAATCTACAGTCTACTCAGTAGGTTGGACTCGGTGTCCCATCCAGCCCGCCACTCTGCCCCGTACCTGTTGGAGCCACACTCCTCCCGTGGGATCGTGGCAGGGCGATGCGTTAAGACGTTGGCCTCCTGGCTTCTCCGTCTTGGCTCCGGTCTTCACGATGGCCTCGTTCGCCTCACGATACCGGTACACTTCGCTGTCTTCTCTCCTCACCTCCAGGGAACCGCCGTCTGTCGCTTCCTGGTTCCGGCCCCCTTTTGACATTGGCGTGATGCTCCAAAGGGGCGGGGTTACATCTGCGGGATCCTTCTCGTTAAAGGGACAGGGTTCCATTCCTTCCCCTTTTGGCCACCAGTAGTCGGGATCTCCGGTCTCCCACTCCTCGGCTACTTCACGACCAGGCTGCTGTGGGGAGGGAACGGAGGCATGTGAAATCCTGGGGGCAGATCACCAGATAGGAGTCTGACCCTCCATTTCACACAGGGGGCTCGCCCTGTCACACACCTCCCCCCCTAGACTCTCCTGATCGGGGAGAGGAAACACCCGGGATAGGAAAGCCGCGTTCCCATTTTCCTTTCCTTTTTTATGCAGTACTGAAAAGGAGTATGGTTGTAGAGAGAGGAACCAGCGGAGAACACAGGGATTATGACTGCTATTTTGGTGCATCCTTCTTAATGGGGCATGATCAGTATGGAGGATGAATGGCCTACTCTCCAAATAATAGTGCAATTTCTCTATCGCCCATTTAATGGCCAAACACTCACGCTCTATGGTGGAATACCTGGTCTCCCTGGGAAATAATTTCCGGCTTATATACAGCACTGGGTGCTCAAGCCCATCGGTAGCCTTCTGGGACAGGACAGCCCCTACTCCTACATTAGAAGCATCAGTGGCCAGAAGAAAGGGTTTGTCAAAATCCGGTGAGACTAGAACGGGGGCGGTGGTCATGGTGCTTTTGAGTTCTTTGAAGGCAGTCAGAGCGTCAGGGGAGGGATGGCTCAGTTCTCTGGGTTTTACTTCTTTGCGCAACAGGTCTGTAAGGGGAGAGGCTACTTCAGAGAATCTGGGAATAAAGCGTCTGTAATAGCCTATGAGGCCTAAGAAGGCTCTCAAATCCCTTTTATTTGACGGAAAGGGGACCTCTTCGATGGCCTTCACTTTTTCGGTCTGTGGAGCGACGTATCCATCCCCTAGAACGTACCCCAGGTAGTTGACCCTTGAAAAAGCTGCTCTAGACTTTTTGGCATTGTTGTGTAGCCCAGCTTGTCTTAGGGCAGTCAGTATGATCTGTATGTGGTGTAGGTGTTCCTCCCAACTCCGGCTGTAAATGACAATGCCGTCCAGGTAAGCTGAACTGAAGGACAGATACGGCTGCAAGACATGGTTCATGAGGCGCTGGAAAGTTGCGGGCGCCCCATGGAGGCCAAATGGTAGGACTGTAAATTCGTATAGGCCTTCATCGGTGACAAAGACCGTTTTCTTTTGGTCTTCCTCCCGAAGGGGCACCTGCCAATATCCCTTCGTGAGGTCCAGGGTGGTAATGTTCATAGCGTCTCCTATTTTCTCTATTAGTTCATCTACCCTAGGGATAGGGTATGTGTCGAAGTTTGAGATCGCATTCAGAGCCCTGAAATCCATACAAAACCTTTTGGATCCATCAGGTTTTGGGATCATCACGATTGGAGAGGACCAGTTGCTTTTCGAGGGCCTGATTACCTCCAGGGCCAGCATCTCCCGTACCTCCTTCCTCACGGCTTCCCTTCGGGCTGCTGGGATCCGATAGGGCCGTTGTTTTACGATCTTTCCACAAAGGGTTTCAATGTGGTGTTCTACTATATCGGTCTTTCCAGGCAAATCAGAGAAGATGGTTGCAAAGGGGAGGAGAACGTTGAATAGGGCTTCCTCCTTCTGTCTGGACAGTTCGGGGTTTATCACTAGGGTCTGCAACGTGGAAGGTTTTTTTGCAGAAGGTGTCGCCTCATGGACCCCTCTAGGAGCTGGTCCTAACCATTCCTTTAGAAGATTGATGTGGTAGCACTGGGTTTTACTGGAAGACAGGCGCAACCTATAGGTGGTATCCCCTATTGTCTCTATGATCTGGAAGGGTCCCCGCCATTCATTCTTGCTCTTGCTGCTTATGGAGGGCAACAGCACCAGGGCCCACTTCCCCACGGATAGGCGCCTCAATCTCTTCCCTTTGTCGTAGTTCCTCTTTTGTTGTCCTTGTTTCTGTTCCAAATTGGAGTAAGCGAGGTTTCTCAACTTACCGAGTTTGGTCTTCAAGTGTAAAGTGTAATCCAGGACGGATTTCTGTTCTTGAATCTCCTCAGATTCCCACATGTCTTTGGTCATTTCCAAAAGAGACTTAGGGAGGCGTCCGTACAAAAGCTCAAAAGATGAGCATCCTAGACTGCTTTGTTTTTGGGCACGCAGCACGTAAAGGGCCAAAGGCAACAGCCGGTCCCAGTCAGGGCCTTCGGACGTCAGCATCTTCTTTAGGGTTGTTTTGAGTGTCTGGTTATACCTTTCTACCAGACCGTCGGTCTGGGGGTGGTAGACCGAGGTTTGCAGATGCCGTATGTCTAGAGTCTTGCAGATTTCCTTCATCAGTTTGGAGGTAAACGGTGTTCCTTGATCCGTCAACACTTCTTTGGGCAACCCCACTCGGGATAATAATTACACGAATCGGTCGGCGATGGCTGAGGTCGTGGTCGCTCTTAATGGAGAGGCTTCGATGAACCTAGTTGCGTAGTCCACAATCACCAGAGCATAAACGTGTCCTTTGGAAGACTTAGGCAGGGGGCCTATTAAATCCATGCCCACACGCTCAAAGGGGACTCCGATGATGGGCATTGGTTGTAACGGGGCAGCGCTGGGGCGATGAGTGTTCCGTCTCTGACAAATCTCGCATTTGGCACAGTAATCTTTCACATCTTTATATATACCCGGCCAAAAGAAATGTCTTCCGATGCTGTCCGTGGTTTTCTCTTTACCGTCGTGTCCGGCAGTGAGATGGGTATGGGCGAAGAAGAGCACCTGTTCCCTGAAGGATCGAGGTACTAGTAACTGGGGGTTGCTTCCCTCCTGGGTTTGCCTATATAGTAATTCATTCCGTATGATGAATCTGGGATAGGGCGGCCTTGGTGTCCCCTGCTGGGCATGAGGACTTTCCCAGGCGTTAATCAAGGTTCGATCTTTAACCTGAGCGAACCTAAAGCTGCGATCTGCGGTCCATGGCTCGGGGGACATGTAGGCAGGAATGGGATCTTCGCCTTTTTGGTTGGGAGGAGTGAGAGTTCTCCTAAAGAGGGAAAGGAAGTCAGGATTGTCCACCCCTAGAATGACATCCTCGGGTAAGGAATCCACCAACCCTACTCTTACCATACAAGGACCCTTATCCCTGGGTATTAAGGTGATTGAGGCCAAGGGGGTATGACTTAACGTCCCCATGGACGCATTGGATGTGCACTACGGCCTTTGAGACGTACTGGCTGGGAAGGACAAAGCGCTCTTGCACCATGGACTGTCGACACCCTGAATCTAGGAGGGCCCTCACCTTACAGCCATTCATCCTCATACTTACATAAAAAGAGGCCCCCATTTCTGCAGAGTATAAGACAGTCTTGGGAAGATATCCGACTTCCATCGGCTCCTCGGGGGGTCGTTTTCTGGGGCACATCCGGGCAACATGGCCCCATTCCCCGCAGTCGAAGCACTGGGGCCCTTTTATCATTGGGGAGATCATTCCGGGAGGTTTGTTCGTAGAGGTTCCACGCTGGGTTTGGGTTTTCTATCAGTCTTAAGAGGTAAGGGATGTTTGGTAGCTTTCTCACTTTCCCAACAGGTGTTTTTGAGTTGAGCTCTTGCATAATTAGCAGCCATTTCAATGGCTTGTTCTATACCCAATCCTGAATGTTGGCGTAGCCATCTCTGGGAAGCATAGGGAAGAGCTTCCATGAATTGTTCTAAATAGATCTTGTTTAGGATCTCCTCCTTGCTACTAAAGTCCGGCCTCAGCCATTTATCCGCGGCCATTTTGAGATGAAAGAAGAGGGTTTTGGGATTCTCTCGGGTACTCCTCTCTCCTTCCTGAACCTCATGCGGCAGGCTTCTTGATCCAGACCCAAGTGATCCAAATGACTTCTTTAATCACGGCGTAGGGCGTGTTCCCCAAGGGATTTGCGGCCTGATAGGCTGATTGCGCCTCTCCCGTGAGTAACGGGGCAAGGAAGAAGGGCCATTTTTCTTCGGGCCACCCCAAAGCCTGGGCTGCCCGCTCAAAGTTCATCAGAAAAGCATCCGGATCTTGACCGTGTAGGTATTTTTGGAGCGCAATGCCTGAAGGGTTCGGGGTGTGTACTCGCCATAAAGAAACATTTTCGAAAAACGGAGCATCCTCATTAAAAATATTTTTCAGCTCCCACTCTCCCATATACGTACTTGCCACACTGGGGGCACAAGATGCCCCCATGCTCGTGCCCTTGATTTGCTTATATAGAGAGCCATTGAAATCAAAGAAGTTGTTCAAAAGAACAACTTCCAAGCATTGCAAAATAAACCCATCTGGTCTATTACAGGGGTATCTTTGTAAGAGAGACGCTACCGCCTGTAACGCTTGACACTGAGGGATGTTGGTGTACAACGCCTCAATGTCAAGCATTACTAAGATCTCTGTATTTGAGTTAAATGGTATATCCTCTATTTTGACAATGACGTCTCCAGTATCTCGTATGAATGACTCATATTTTTGGGTCAATGGGCATAGGAATGAGTCCCCATATTTTGAGAGTGGTTCAGTGCCTGAACCTATTGTGGAGATAATTGGTCGCATGGGCGGATGTTTCTCATTTTTGTGAGTTTTAGGTAACCCGTATAAAGCAGGTGTAACAGGACAGACTTTACTAAGAAAAGTATATTCCTCTTCACAAATATCACCATCACTCAGAGCTCTCTGTGTGATGTCACTTATAACTGTGTTTAGTCTGGTGATCTCCCTAATCTGTGCAGGTCGATAATGCTCTAGTATGGACAGCATTTCCAACATATTTGTATTGTAGTCAATTTTGTTCAAGATGGTAATACCCCCACCCTTATCACAGGGTTTAATCACAATGTCAGTATTCGTTTCTATTCTTTTCAGGGCCATATTCTCAGTTTTAGAAAGATTAAATTGTGGTTTGTTAGGGCTTTTTAACAACCGAGAGACATCCTTCAATACATTTTGTACAAATATGTGGACTTCAGGTCCCAACATGTCCAATGCCGGGGTAAATGTTGATGCTGGTTTACATTTAAATAGATTCTCACTTTCTGTTCTCTCAACTCTATCCAAAAAGTATTTCTTTAGTCTAACCTTCCTGAAGAAGGCAAATAAATCCTCATGTAGTTTGAATTTATTTAGCATAGTACATGGGACAAAAGATAAACCCCTACTAAGAAGGGACATTTCATCATCATTAAAGGAGGCTGCTGATACATTGTAAATAGGCAGAACATCTTCTTTGCTCACCTGATTACAAGTATTAACCATTTCTACCACCAATATTGCTGATTCCTGGTTTTGACATATTGCTGTTGAGGTTGAGGGCTCATCTGACGATGTCCCCCTCTGTCTTGTTGCCAATGGACATTGCGTCCCCTGTATTGGCCCCTGGATAAAAAACCCCGGCCATGAGTATTCTGTGGTTGTTGTCTACCTCTAAAAGGCCTCGAATTATATTGTGTCCTACCATCATCATGAAAGTTGTCATTATCAGATTCGGAGGAGCCTGTGTCGGAAAAATGTGTATTTTGTCGTCTGTAACTATTAGTATACATTGGAGTGTAGTTAGATTGAGTCCCTCACTGATAGTACATGGGATTCAGATATGGATATATCTTTTCTCTAGTAAACCATCTGATATCTTTGCGCATTTTTTCCGATTAAGATCAGTCTGTTTCTGTATTATTTAATGTTAAATTTATTTTCTACACTTTATCATCAAGTCATGTAATTTGATATATTTGTTCGTATTCTTGACAACCTAAAAAGAAAAAAAAAGGAAATTTGTGCATGTTATTTAGATATAAGACTTTGAATAGACTAAATTAGTATAATTATTGTGTGTGCTGCATTTTGTGGATTTGCCTTGGGGGGGTGTAAAACAATGGTCAGCATAGGTCCACACTTCCGCAGTGTTTTAAAGGACATGCATTGATCTTCTTATATAGGTGCAACATTCCAACACCCATCTTTTCATGCAAAGAATTTGCCACACCTGACAGAACACATTAACTTATAACAATGTTTACCCAGGTTCTGAGTGACACACAAGACAACCCCATTATTTTGATGGTATTCAGAGTACTTAGTGGCATCATCCACTACCACCAATACAAATCTGTTTCCTGAGGCTGTTGGGGGGTCTAGTGGGCTAACAAGATCAACCCCTACCCTTTGAAAGGGAACTCTAACCACTGGAAGTGGAATTAGGGTGCCTTTGGGTGTCCACCTGTTTTACCCCTGGCTTGGCAGGCAACAGAGAAGTTACAAAACTTATTGGGGAAGTACCTGGCCAGTAGAATAACTAACCTACTTTAAGTTTTAGCCTGGTGAAGATGCCCAGCTACAGGGGTTTCATGTGTGAAAGTGAATAAGAACTCTCTATACTTCCCCGGCTCTACCACTCTCCTAGTGGCACCAGGTTTGAGGTCTATAATCTAAGTATAAAGGAGTCCACCCTCCCAATAGATTCTGTGGGAGCCACTGACATTTCCCTTTTCCTGATCAGCAGCTTGCTGTCTCAGGCTTTCAAGAGCGGGACACGTCCTCTGTCTCTGACAAAGATCTTCCCTAGAGCGTCTCTCTGGGACTAGGAGCTCTGTCGTGTAAGGCCCAAGTTCCTGGGGCTTAGTTCCCTCTGGGGCGGACAGGCTTTCTCCCTGAGGACCTGAGCATGTGTCTGGCGTGAAGCTGATTTCCTAGGCTTCCTGCCTTTTCTCTTGGAGGGTTGGGCCATTATTCCAGACTCCAACTCCTCTTTTTCACCCTGGGGTTTTCACTGTGCATTGGTTTTTAGGTCTCGCCTGTTCCAGCGCATGCGCTGCTCTGGCGAGACTTTTAGTAAGGGCTTCAGAAAATGCTATCACTGCGGGCGCGCGCTTACGAGCAGAGACGCCACATGGCTTTCCTCGTCATGCTCATTAAGCGCATCGCTCGCCTCGCTTGTTGTACACATCCATTCAGGTATACCCAGCATAGCTGCACAGGTCTTTCTTTCAACCTCAGTCAATGCGGAGGACTCCAGATCATTTCCTAGAAGACGGGCTACAGAGATTGCAGAGGAAACCACAACCTTCTTTTGGCTAGTGATCCCTCCCATTGTAAGGACACCATTGCCATGGGATGGACCTTAGTTTGATTATCAGCACTGTTGACTGGGAATGTCTCACCAGTCAGATACTGTCGTGAGAATATCAGTTTTTCAGTCACCATAGTGACACTTGCAGTTGTATCCCTCAGTGCTTTAACTCTGATCCCATTTATATGAGGCGGTTGTCTGTATTTTTCCAGGTTACTGTGCCAGACAACCAAGTCAGCTACACCCACCCCTCCTGCTGAGACTAAAGTTTCTTTAGCAAGCTCTCTGACATGGTCAGGGATCACCCGGGATCCCATCTGGAGACTTACCACTGTAGGTACTGCAAGTGCACTAAAGGATGCCTGTAGCACAGCTAGGGTCTCCAGTTCACCCTGGTACCCACAGTTAAACTGTGCATTGGCACAGGCCCACCCTCCTGAAGTCTCATGCCTTCCTGAGAGCACTTTACCCTTAACCATCTCCAGAGAGATTGTTCCTTCAAGTTGCAGTAGATTCTTAAAATGGCGCATGGTAGCCCTGCAAGAATCTAAGATTACCGGCAAACGACAAGTCTTGGCATCAAGCACATTAGAACTTCAGGCTGCAGTATTAGATTCACAGGGTTGGCAGACGTGCCCTTGGTCCATACTCGCACAGTGGAACAACTTAGTGCACACTTCCTAGCTCCCAGTTCGAGCATCACGCCTTGCTTACCTACTAAAGGGCCCTATTTGTGGTATACAAAAAATTGCAGGCGCAAGCGATTGCTCCCAGCCGCAGCAATCAAAGATAAGAACTGCACCTTGATTAAAGTTGCAAGGAAGAGCTATAGAGCAGCATTGCACCAAGCGAAGATAACATAGGAGGAATCCAATTGGCAACAACTGAAGAAAGCAAGCACAACCAAGTATACCAACCTATTTTGGACCCCATTGACCTGGGTAGATAAGAGAGGTGCACGCCCACCTCCTAATTACATCACAGGCCAAGAATGGCACGATCACTTTCGGAAGCTCTACTCTGCACCTTAGGACATGTCACCTGTGTAGGAGAGTAGGGTCTGCTTCCTATGGTCACCCCCCACTTTTTGCTGTGATACTCTGGTTTTTCGACTTTAGTGTGGCTGTGGGCCTGCTAATCAGACCCACAGCCCAGCTGTTCTCTCCCTAAATTGATACCATGTACTTTAGGTACATACCATATTGGGCATTGGGTCACCTTTGTGAGCCCCTGTATAGTGTACCATAGGTACCCCGGGCATAGGTGCATCCAAGGCCTACCAGGGGCTGTAGCATGTATTGTGCCACCCCTGACTGGCCCTCCAAACTGACACCACAATCTGATCACTCAGCTTGGGTAAGGTGGTGTAATCACCCCTTACTTAGATATAGTATACCTATATCTACCTTATATATAGGCACATAGTAACCTCCTATGGCAGGCCTTATCGATCCTGGAGGCAGAGTGCTTGGTTTTAGCATGATCTGAGCCCCCCTACAGCTTTTGGAACCATCTCCTTACAGCTGTTCTATGATATAGCCATGCCATATACTCTTAAGTGCATTATAATCCTCGCGGTTAATGCTAACTTTGGCTTGGCTTTATCGAAACATGTCGTGTAAGGTGTCAAACACTTTGGAATACTACTCCCCCCCCCCCCACCAGTTCTGGTGGCGGGGGTAGCATTCCACCCTTCTAGAGGGAAAAGACATGTAGTTACTGCTAACCCCGGTTAAAGTAAAACAGAGCCTCAGCATCACAAAATGGATGCTGCTGCCACAGACACGAGTCTGACCTCCTGCTGCTGGACGAAACTCCGGCAGGGGAGGCCTGGACAATATGTTTCCTGTCGAGGGAGGTGCCAGCACCTTCCCAGACAGCCTGCAGTGTATTGGGGCAGGGTGGGCTGCATTCAGAAATGCTTTTTCAGACACTGCCTGGGGCACACAAGGTGCTCCATGCATAGCCCAGTTCAAACCAGTTGCTGGGGCACTCCAGCCCCGCTCTGGAGCGAAACTGGACAAAGGAAAAGGGGTGTAACCACCCCCTTCCCCGGTCCACCCATAGGAGGGACCTTGCAGGTAATCCAGCCCCTTAACTCAGTATAAGTATAGGAGCTGTGTCCCCAGGACTTTAGATTATCCTGGAACAAAACTTTGATACAGAACTCTTGAACGTTGGACCTTCGACATTCTATTCTGACTAGAAGACGGAAGACATCTCCCTTGTGGTCAAGGAGTGACCACCCTGTGCAAACAGGTACCACCAGTAACTTGCCGGTCTGCTTTGTCGACGCTCCCGCTGGAACCTGAAGATTCAGCGACACATGAACTGGACTTCCAGACTTCTCTGACTCCGACCCACATCCACAGCAAAACTGAGACCCGTGGCGGACACGAAACACATGGGACCAGACACCCTGGACATCCTGCATTTTGCTAACTGCATCGACTCCTGAAATAACTCGCAGTTGTGTATTGGGGTACGAGAAGCCCCAGACCCGAGCACCATTTGCACCGAAGCTCAGCCCTCCACACTCCATGAGTGCCACGTGGGGCCTGCTCTTGCATTTCAGCTCGTGCGTCTTCCCGGTTGATAGCCCGTTTGCTAGTGAGCCCCCTGAAGACTTTTATTCAGGGGGCCCTAAAACAGTAACTTTGTAACTTCTTCGTTTCCCATTATAAGTCAATGGTAACTCGCGACTGTGTTTAGACACTGCACGCGTCTCCCGTGGGCCTCCTACTTCCTAACCTTTGGTTGTTTAGTGTAGCCCTAGCGCTAGCAATTCCCTAGGCCCTAGGCCTACTTACTATTTCTGTCATGGTTCTTATACCACTATTTTAGTATATGGTTTGTGTGGTGTCTTCGAACAGGAGAATGACGAGGAAAATGTTGAATGTAGGTTCATAGGTTTATTCAATGCCAAACGAGCCACCGCTCCTCTCACAACGCCAGAGAGGTACCAACTGTCTCACAACAGAACCCGAGCACACCCAGCCCCATGACAACAGCAAGGTTCTAGAAGATATGCAGTTAACAAGCCTATCTAAATACAACATTACCTCTTTTTTTAAATAATAAAAGATACTGTACAGAACAAGGAAAATAACAATGAAAAAGAAAGAAGAAAAAGAAGAAAGCAAAATAAAATTAACAATGCTAAAATAGTCCACATAACAACCAAACTACATTGTAAAATGATTAACGTAGCTTCCAAGGAAGACGGGTCACACATGCAGATTTTCTTCTTACAGGATAGTTCATCTCACACGCAGAATGATCATTATGTGATCCATTCCCATGAATACCTGCAGCATGTACATAAGATGAACCCGTAGCTTGATCACCATTTAAAGTGGGATTCTTTAAACAAGAAAGATTGTCATTTCCTCCTTTTACCTTGACAATTTTACCATCATTCCACCAATGTCCACCTTTGACCATGACTGCACCACCACAAACTTTCTCAACACAAACAGCTTCCCCAAAAGTATCGCAACCTTTCTTAACTGACCTATAATTTTTGATGCGAACCATATCTCCAGGCGAAACATCAATTACTTTTGTCGATTTTTTTGCATTGTATCTAACAGCCGTTTTGTCCTGGGCATTTCTAACACGTGTTTCTAACACTAAATTGTCAACACCAAAATAATTTTTTTTATAAACCGTTCTCAGCAACCAAGCAGGGTAGAGGGTGGAAGTTGGCAACCTACCTCTGAGAGAAACAAACGGTGCAATTTTAGTTATAGAATGTGGTGTTGTGCGATAAAACCACAACATTGATCTCACCGCATTTTCCACATCAAAATTGTTATTCTTAGCCCATTTAATGCACTCCACAATCACACGGTTCATTCTCTCGACCAAACCATTTGTTTGAGGATGTCCAACTGAACTCCTCAAATGTTTCACAACAGATTCAGACAAGAACATGCTCATTTCATAATTGACAAATTGAACACCATTATCTGAAACTAAAGCTTCAGGAAACCCTTCCCTCATAAAAATTTCTCTAAGAAATAAAATGGCACCGTTGGCAGTGGGATTTGCACAAAACTTCACTTCTGGCCATTTGCTGTGAAAATCCATGAAAACAAAGGCAAAACGAAGATGATGTGGAAGGAAATGGAATGGTCCCACCAAATCAATACCCACTTTCATCCAGGGTTTAGAAGGAAAAGTGAAGGGTTGCAGAGGAGGAGTAATAACTTTCAAACCCTTTTCAGCCCCAGAGCAAACACAACACTCCTTGACTCTTACATCTACATCGCTATCCATAGATGGCCACCAATAATGTAATCTCAGTCTCCTCTTTGTCATAGTAACCCCAAGATGTCCATCATGCGCACAATCTATCAATTTTATACATAGCTCGATAGGAGGAATACACCTGCCCTCTCTCATGACTACACCATCTTCAATTGATAAATCTTCTGCAACCTTCCAAAAAGGTTGAATATGGAATGGCACACTTTTCTCTTTTGGCCAACCACCCACAATGTACTCTTTGACTTTGTTAAGTGTAACATCAGCACTCAGCGCTTCTTTCCATTCACTCTCACTGCACGCCACATTCTCAACAGCATCAATTGCAGCTATAAAGCAGTCTTCTTTATCTTCATCTAGATCCAAAGGTTCATCTTCAACCAAAGGAAGCCTGGAAAGCATATCGACAGTGACATTCTCTTTACCAGGAATATGTTTCGTTTCAAAATCATATTGCAAAAGTTAGGTAGTGAGACGCGCAATACGAGGAGTAGCATACTTAAGACGATCACCACCTAAAATATAAACCAAAGGTTTGTGATCCGTCTGTATGACAAACTTTCTTCCCCAGATCTAGGTCCTGAACTTCTCACATGCCCAATAGCAGGCTAATAACTCCTTTTCGATAACTGAATAATTAACTTCAGGATCTCTCAACACGCTAGATGCGTAGCTGATTGTGACTTCTTTATCATCAGATTTCTGGGTAAGTACCGCCCCTAACCTATAATTACTTGCATCAACAGTGATGGTACAACTAACATTGGGATCATAAGCTTTCAAGGTCTTGGCATTGATCATCTCCGACTTAACCAAATCAAAAGTTTGCTGACAATTCTCATCCCACACAAAAGTGACACTAGGCCTAAGTATGTTCGATAGAGCCTTCATTTTGGTAGCATAATCCGGAATAAATCGTGAATAAAATTCACATAAGCCCAAGAACGAACGTAGCTCATCTTTATTCTTGGGGGTGGGACAGTCTACTACAGCCTTTATTAAGCCAGGTCTGGGACAAACACCATCCCCTGAAACCAAGTGTCCTAAACACTCAACTTCCCTTTTCCAAAACTCACACTTTTTCTTCTTCACTACAACCCCCTTCTCCTCAAACTTCTTAAGAACAGACTTAAGAGTAACATCATGTTGCTCTAAAATTTGTTAAAAATAAACACATCATCTTGGAATATAACCACACCTCTAATGTCCTTAAGTACACACTGCATAACTCTTTGGAACACCAAGGCTGCCGAAGCAAGCCCGAAGGGCATTCTGCAAAATTGAAATGTCCCAAACGGAGAATTGAAGGCGGTATAGTGTCTCGACTCATCATCCAACAAAATTTTGTGGTATGCCGAAGCTAAATCAATCTTCGAAAACCACTGAGCATCTCTCAATTCTTCAAGTAAGTCACCTATTTTTGGAAGCGGATGAGCATCCACCCAAATCTCTTTATCGAGACTCCTGAGATCAATGCATAGGCGAATCTCGCCATTCCTTTTTCGTGCGACCACCAAGGGACTAAGCCACAAACTGGACTCCACTGGCTCAATAATACCACTTTTCTCCAACCTTTCCAATTCAGCCTTGAGATCTGCTCTTAAACTAAAAGGAACAGACCTAACCTTGTGTTTAACCGGCACAGCATTACTCTTGACTTTGATCCTGTATTTAAAACCCGCAATTTTACCAAGAGAATCAGAGAAAACACCAGGAAACTTCTTCTCCAGACACAATGAATCGGGCAAATCTTGCACTACTAACACCTGTTCTCTGGCCCCTGGTCTCAACACCATGCCAAAAAGTCCCTGTTGGTACCAACCTAGTATGTTCAGACCCCGTACCGCTACATAAATCTAGCCATGTATTTTCCTTTCCTTAAATTGCAAAACGTCCTCTATGTAGCCCTCCAAATCAATTTTCCGTCCTTCGTAGGAAACAGGTGCTCTATCCGGAGGAAACAATTTTCTATCCTCCCAAGATTCCTTGAACAGATCAAAGGTAATCATGGTTATCCTTTTCTAACCATGTTCTTGATGTTAAAATTTGTGTTTAATGATAAGAAGTTTCATGATTTATTTCACTGTTTATTATTTATACCTACGGGTTGTTAGCTTGCGGTCATCCAGATAGTAGGAAGCTTAGGGTGGCATTTGAGCTATAGGCTTTGGATATTGCAGCTTTTGACTCGCCTGTAGTTTAGGGGAGATTCACTATGCTGACTTCAGAAAGTGTTATGGCATGGCACATGATGAGATCTCTGGTCTTGATAAAGCCAGCCAGCCAGCTTGTTTAAAATAATTCCTGCAGTGTGAGGCACGCTCGTTGCTGGAGCCTCCCACAACTTCCTTCTCACTCGCACTCTCACTGCAGACACCCGCTGACGCGTGCTTGCACTTCAAACGGCAGCCGCAACACTGGCCCGTTGCGGCAGCCTTTATAATTTATTTGGAAACACTGTGAGTGTTCCCAATTAAATTATAAAGGCTGCCGCAACGGGCCAGTGCCGCGGCCGCCGCCCTCAAAATAATGCCGCCTGGGGCGGACCGCCCCCACCGCACCCCCCTAGATACGCCGCTGCCTCGAACGCCGTGTGAAGTCTAAAGCGGCTTCAGGGGGAAACAGTGTGGATCGTGCTCCTAGGACGATACTGGCTGGACAACAGGAATTTGAAGCAGCAAATCTACTAAAAGAATTATTTCTAATTGAAGGAGCAGTTGCAAACTAATACAGCTCGACAACTACCAAGACCAGAGTGCAACTTGACCACGCCCATCATGGCGATTTGCATATATTACACGCTGCACGTATGGCGCGAAACTGAGCAACTTCTCTTCCATGAAAACCCCAGTGAGCAAGGGCTGTCCAAGCCCGAAACATGTTTGGGACTGAATTCATTGCTGTGAGGAACTGCCGGTTGTCTTGCTGCCTCGGAGAAATAAAGATCACTTAAACCCTGCTGTGGGTGTCTCAAGCATCAGAGCAACTTTGTTTTGAATAATTAGCGGCCAGCTCGGGTCGCGAGACAACCCCACTGCTGAGTAGCGGTTCCTCGAACGCCGTGTAAAGTGAAAGCGGCATCAGGGGGAAACAGTGTGGATCGTGCTCCTAGGACGATATTGGCTGGACAACAGGAATTTGAAGCAGCAAATCTACTAAAAGAATTATTTTTAAGTGAAGGAGCAGTTGCAAACTACTACTGCTCGACAACTACCAAGACCATAGTGCAACTTGACCACACCCATCATGGCGATTTGCATATATTACGCGCTGCACGTATGGCGCGAAACTGAGCAACTTCTCCTCCATGAAAACCCAGTGAGCAAGGGCTCTCCAAGCCCGAAACATGTTTGGGACTGAATTCATTGCTGTGAAGAACTGCCGGTTTTCTTGCTGCCTCGGAGAAATAAAGATCACTTAAACGCTGCTGTGGTGTCTCAAGCATCAGAGCAACTTTGTTTTGAATAATTAGCGGCCAGCTCGGGTCGCGAGACAACCCCACCGCTGAGTAGCGGTTCCTCGAACGCCGTGTGAAGTCTAAAGCTGCGTCAGAGGGAAACAGTGTAGATCATGCTCCTAGGACGATATTGGCTGGACAACAGGAATTTGAAGCAGCAAATCTACTAAAAGAATTATTTTTAAGTGAAGGAGCAGTTGCAAACTGCTACAGCTCGACAACTACCAAGACCAGAGTGCAACTTGACCACGCCCATCATGGCGATTTGCATATATTACGCGCTGCACGTATGGCGCGAAACTGAGCAACTTCTCCTCCATGAAAACCCCAGTGAGCAAGGGCTGTCCAAGCCCGAAACATGTTTGGGACTGAATTCATTGCTGTGAAGAACTGTCGGTTTTCTTGCTGCCTCAGAGAAATAAAGATCACTTAAACGCTGCTGTGGGTGCCTCAAGCGTCAGAGCAACTTTGTTTTACATATTTATATATATATATATATATATATATATAGATATATATATATATCTGCTCCACAAGCGAGATCTCGTCTGGGCTCCAAGATTTCCCACCTTTATTACCTTTTACTCAACCTGAGGATAAGTTTTCTCGAAACCTTGCCCCCTTTCTTTTGTTATGAAAAAACCGAGCTGACCGTACTGTATTTTGTCAACAATCTCTGCTCTGAAAGGTGCCTTCATCTCAGTGAACCTTACGAAAGTCACCGAAAGTACAGAAAACAACCGTGTACATGAATAACCCAAACAACTTGAGTGATCTGGGGGCCTGCCCGAATATATATATATATATATATATATATATATATATATATATATATATATATATATATATATATATATATATATATAATTACACACAAACAAAGAAAACTGCACTCGCGGGGGTCAAATCCAAGACGGATTTATTGCACACAGATACTCAGGTTCAGACGCGTTTCGGCGGTACGCCTTCGTCAGTTACAGGCGGCCGCCATAACACTGCAAAATATAAACATATCGCCTCACAAGATCTCACGGGAATTGCCTCGCCAAGACGCCATTTTGACATCAGGCACTTCCACTGGCATTAAACAATAAACAATGATCGGCTATATTAGCATTTGCAGAGTTTGGGTAAACAGTATTTACAGACATAATCAAACTCACAAGAAATGATGTTTGCATGGCATGGATAAATATAATGCATATTACGGGAAACCACACATTGCATTGAAATTAATTGTAAAAATACATAAATCAAATGCTTATGGGTACTGTATTCCCTTTTTGAAGTAAAAAGCTGTTGAAGCCCTCAAATGGGCAAATCAAATAATTTATCCAAAACAGAAGCTATTATACACAATTCAATCTCAAAGTAATCTCACTGGTGCTACCCTACCCTGACTCAAAAGATGATATATACAAATATATGTCAAGCTAATATTTACAAAAATCAATGTCAATCAAAGAGAATACTTTTCTCAATTTATCTCTAGAGCTCTAAATTCCCAAGGTGAGGCAAATAAAAAGAAAAATGTCAATTGATAAATACAATTCATGCAGTATTTACAGGTGTACCTTCAACTCCTCTCCCATATTAAGACCCAAAGGAGTTTTCGTTGCCAAATCAATAATGTAGCGAGACTCCAATCTCCTGAGGCGTTTTTGTCGATCTCCTCCTCTGGAGTCTCTATATATATATATACACATATATAAGCAATAGTAACACACTTATAAGTAAACAAATGCAACTGTTAAATGCATGGAACGAAATACAAGCAGATAATAATATGGACGTCCACTGCAAAAAGTCTGAAAGATAAATACGGAAAAACCATCAGATGATTATAACCACTGGAGACTTGAATGTGTATACTGGCACACACACATGTCACAATGTCAGTAATCAAAAGAAAACACTTCACTGATGGCTTTTTCTCTGCGTTGTTGCCAACTTGGCTGGAGAAGCCCTTGACAACCGGGCAGGAAACTTTGATCGGGACCCTAAAAACAAGTTCCCTGTGGCAAAACGTCTGCTCCGCAAGCGAGCTCTCATCTGGGCGCCAAGATTTCCCACCTTTAATACCTTTTACTCAACCTGAGGAGAAGTTTTCTAGAAACCTCGCCCCCTTTCTTTTGTTACGAAAAACCGAGCTGACCATACTGATCTGTGTCAAGGTCAAGATAGATGCTGTCCAGGCCCCTGTATTTCGACTCCGAGACAGAGCTGTACCTTCCACAGATTTCTCTGGCAACAACAATCTCTGCTCTGAAAGGTACCTTCATATCAGTGAAGCTTACGAAAGTCACCGAAGGTACAGAAAACAATCTTGAACATGAATAACCTAAACAACTTGAGTGATCTGGGGGCCTGCCCGTGAGCGCAAAGCTCAAGCTAGATAGTCAGAATTCAGAATGGCATGAGGGAATGTCAAAGCCAATAGAAAGAACTTCATAATACTTCAAAATGTACAACAAAATGCACATTTGTGCACCACGGCCTATAGCACTACAAACTTCGGGCCAGATGTACAACCGTTTTTTGCAGTCGCAAACTGGTAATCGGCTTGTTTGCGGCCGAAAAATTGGTCTGCCTGATGTACAAACTCTATTTTGCGAGTCCGTAACCTATTGCCGACTCGCAAAATAGGGTTTGCGACTCGCTATTAGGGAGGGGTCTGCCAAGGGCGTCCCTTCCTAATAGCGACTTGCATTTCATTGTACAATTCATTTGCGACTGCAATTGCAGTCGTAAAACACTCACAGTGAACCACCTCATTCAAGTAGGTGGCAAGCCACTCGTAAACAGGAAGGGGTCTTGGAGGGCGGGTTTTATAAACAGGCATGGAGGCGGTATTGGTGGTTTAAAGGATGAAGTTTTATTGAAAACAAATAAAGAGGTGACAGGGGTTGGTTAAGGTTCCTTGGTAGTTTCTTCTTCTTCTTCTGATGTCTCCGGGGATGTTGTGGAGGGTGATAGGGGTTCTGTGGTGGTCTTCTCCTTGGTTTCAGGACTTGGTTGGTCTCCCCGGTGGCTCATAAGAGAAGGGGGAATAAAATGAGGGAACCGTGAGAATGGTGGTAACAAAATATGTAGGACTGAGCTTCCCTTTACCACACCTTTGGTGTTTTGTGATAATAAGTAGGGGAGTGACGGAAAGGCAGAAACTGGTGAATACCGAGGCAAAGATAGATCCAGACTAGGAAAACAGGGAAATGGAGCAATGTCTTACTGTGCCTAGGAAGGAGGAAAAAAGAGTGCTCGAAGTTCACGGGTCATGGAAAGGGGATATGAGCGTTTCAACAGCGCGCCGTGCAATTTACATGGGGTAAACCTAATCTTCACACAGCCCACACAGCACTAACAAGGCGCGGTCCGAGTATTCTGTATCAACCCTTTTCTGAAATAGTCAATGCGCGGCCGGCACAGGTAAAACAACAACAAAAAACCACTAAACAATAAATCCCTCCCAATCTCCTTTCCCACCCGCTTCCCAAAACTCCCTCGAGCCGATGTCACTCACCGACCCCGCCGCAACTCTTCCTAGAGTCACGGCCGCTCTCCCGCATCCACCGGACACCACCAGTCCTCGCACCAGCTGTCTTCGTCCACATCCTGGTTGGTGGGCGTCTCGGTCTCCAACTTCTCGGGTCCCGCGTCTTCCTTCACAGGGTCCACGTGGTCTTCTATGGCTCCTGCATCTTCTACGGGTCCCGTGTCTTCTTCCTCCGTCTGCACACTGCTGCTTCCGTCTTCGGCGTGTGTGTCAACTTTCTCCGTCCCCTCCTCTTTGAAGCCGCCTCTCATTCGTCTAGCCGCACTGATTCCGGATTTCGCCTCACCCACTTCCGGGTCATTCCCGTCATCGCGTCCGTGTACCTGAGGAGAGACAGCAAAGGAGCGTGGTTGCTAAAGTCCAATTTCAGGGTAGCGAGATGATGTTAATCGGGTACAGTCCTCTTCTAGTCCGGTATCCTTCTCACAGGTCCCTAGGGGACCCCTTCCCCGTTTACGAATTTATGTGAAGATATTTTTTAAGAGCGGGCAGTTGTCCCACAGGCTATTGCCTACTCCTAAAAAACAAGCATTTGCAATGCAATAGGTCTCACATTAGGAAAGTTTGAGCTATTGGTATTGTAAATGACACATTTTTTATTTATGTGCTGGTTATGAAAATAGCGAAATTAATAGCTTTGTCATTTACAATGCCAATAGTTTTAACTTTCGCAAATGTGACACCTATAGCATTTGTAATGCAATATGTGTTGTATTTACGTGACTTAGATGTATTGATATTACAAATAACAATGGCTTTTATTTTTTAAAATAATTAATACTTAACCCCTTCAGTGCTGCCGTCGGACGGTCGGAGCACTACCTGCCTGGTGCTGGGAACGTTCAACGGCCGACGCAGCCCCGCCCACTCTTTAAAACCGCCGCACTGCTGCGAAAAAACAGCCGCAGCTAACGGGTTAAATAAAAAATTGTAATTTATAATGGCAATAGCTTAAACTTTTGCAAATAACTTTTGTGAAGATTGTGTTCAGTGTATTTTATTGCGACGAAAATACAAGAACAGAAGTGAAATATTAACATCTTTTTGTGACATTTGTAATAAAGCTTGAAACATTGAGAGAACATATTTTAACCAGTTGTTATTGAATGGTTGTACAGATTGATGCTGAGGTGGCGCTGAGTGATGTTGTGGTGGCGACGAGTGATGCTGTTGCGTTCAGTGATGCTGTGGTAGCGCATAGTGATGTTGTGGTGCCCCTGAGTGATGCTGTGGTGGTGCTGTGGTGATGTGATAGATAGAGTGAGGGCGATAGATAGATAGAGGGAGGGCGATAGATAGATAGATAGATAGATAGATAGATAGATAGATAGATAGATAGATAGATAGATAGATAGATAGATAGATAGATGGCTATAGATAGATAGATAGAGTGAGGGCGATAGATAGAGTGAGGGCTATAGATAGATAGATAGATAGATAGATAGAGTGAGGGTGATAGATAGATAGAGTGAAGGCGATAGATAGAGTGAGGGCGATAGATAGATTGAGGGCGATATAGTGAGGGCGACAGATAGAGTGAGGGCGATAGATAGAGTGAAGGCGATAGATAGAGTGAGGGCGATAGAGTGAGGGCGATAGATAGAGTGAGGGCGATAGATAGATAGTGTTGGACCTGGCCTCGTGGCGTGGTCCCACTCCTCCCGCATGGCGGATCCCGGACTACCCCGACCCCTGTTCCCCGGCCAAGAGCGACACCTTCCACCTGCCACGAGGGCCGCCCCTCCGGGCCGCCCCCAGCTCTCCCCCGACAGAACTCGACCTCCTCTCCTCAACCCTTTCGGCTGGTCCGGACCCTGTCCCGGATCCTCGTCTCCGGCCCAGCCGCCATCTTGGACCCTCCACGACCAGGCCTCGTGGCCTTGGCCCGACCCCAGCCTCAGGCCCAGCAAAGCCCCGACATTGAGGCACCACAAGCCAACCAGGGGGTAAAGAGACCACTTGACGAGTCAGTGGGGGGAGAAGTTTCGATGGACCCCCATCAGCCTGGTTTCGATCGCCCCCAGCCTCCCTGGGCTCTGGCTCCTCCCCCCTGCTGGGTGTCTGGACGCGCACATCCCGGACCCACCGACCTCCAAGTGCGAGGGTCCGGACATCCAAGGGCACCAGCCCTATAACTGGGGCAGCTCCAGAGCAGGAAGGCAGTTGTATCCTGGAGTCGAGAGACACCGAGACAAACTCATCCTTGGAGGCCTGCAGGCGCTGCCGCGGCTCCTCTTCGTGAACCATCCTTGAAGGCCTGCTGGCGCTGCCGCAGCTCCTCTTCGTGAACCATCCTTGAAGGCCTGCTGGCGCTGCCGCGGCTCATCTTCGTGAACCATCCTTGAAGGCCTGCTGGCGCTGGCGCTGCCGCGGCTCATCTTCGTGAACCATCCTTGGAGTCCTGCTGGCACTGCCGCGGCTCATCGTCGTGAACCATCCTTGGAGCCCTGCTGGCGCTGCCGCGGCCCATACCAGAGAACCCTCCAGCTCGAGGATTGAGAGCTGTGCGTCAGGCATCCCTGTACCAGACCGGTACTAAGACTGTCCCGCTACCCCCTTCCCACAGAGACTAAGCCTAAGAGGGATCCCAGTATCCCGTTCCTTCTGTATTGCTGCAATAACCTGCCTAAGAATACCGATAAAAGTGTTAAGAACCTATCCTTGTGTGGCGTCTCGGCCAACCCTCAGGTTTCCCGTCTAACAGATAGGTAGATAGATAGATGGCTCGTGGTGTGTGTACCTTTTGAAAGTGTGCACTGACAGCTGGTGGTGTTTGCCTGGTGAAAGCGTGCACTGACGTTTGGTGGTGTGTTTGTGGCTGGTGAAAGCGTGCACTGACGGCTGGTGGTGTGTGTGTGAATGGTGAAATTGTGCACTGACGGCTGGTGGTGTGTGTATGCCTGGTGAAAGCGTGCAGTGACGGCTGGTTTCTGATTAGTACAATTGCATTTGAGATTTAGGAATAAGACGAGGAAGATATTATTCTTCCTTTTGCAACCCACCCACCCTTGTCTGCTTAGTGCATGAAGATGCAAGGTCCCATTCTATCTATTTCCTAATTACATTGCAGAGTGTAAATAGTAATAGAGCATACTTCGAAACTGCGACTACCTGCTCGTCTTTTTAACTATTGGACTATAAAACTATGATTCTAAACGTTTATCAAAACCTGCGGCCCGCAGATTACAGGCCCTTTGTTTATGGTCAATAGAAGGTCCCAAAGTCTCTTCCTGCCCCTCACCCCTTGCCCCCACAACAGAAATTTTGTGTATCCTACACCCCTGGGAGCAATATACTTTTTGCTTTTATCAGCCAACCAAATCACCTCACTCTGCATGAGAGATGGGGCATTAGTGTCTTATTCCAAGCAGTCGAGCCTCCTCTCATTACATGTATATGCCTCATCAACATAAACTACTACCGACGAGAATGGGACAGCACAAGAGATACGGTGTCTGCTGTCACTGACATGCACCACAGGCGCGATACAGCCATTAAAGTTGAATGACTCACCACCACCTCCTCGAAGATGCTCTGCAACTGCGACTCCATCGGCACCATGGGGAGCGCCATGACCCCTCTTTCCCACTCGCAAAGCCGTTGCCAAGCACCTCTGTCTTGGAGACCCCTGAGCACGAGAAAGCACAACAGAGCTCCAAGAGGCCGAGAGGGAGCCCCTGACATAGAGAAAGGACGTGCCTGGAATAACACCCGCTGGCGAGATGCAACCGTAACTGCCATCTTGAAAAGGGAAATAAGTGCTTTACTTTAATAGGCATCGAGGGTCTGGTGAAGAAATTGTTGGCAAAGTTATAACCAGGTATTTATAGTAAATCATTATGGAAACAGTTGTCCATAGAGCAACTCAAAAAATTAAATAATTATTTGGAGTCTTCAAGAAACAAGGCATGCAAAATAATTAGTGAGATTAACAACAAGCTCAGTATCCGGGCTGTGAGGAGAGCTGGGAGGGCGGGGGCTGCCCACGCATGCGTGCCATTTCTAACTTTCGTTCTGAAGAGCACCGGTTAGAAATGCCGCGCATGCGCGGACAGCCTATGCCCTCCCAGGTCCGGCAGCTGAAGTCCCGGGTCCCAGGAGGGGGCCCGGGTGAAAAACATCGGAAAGCACTGCGGGGCTTCCATGCCTAAGGGGAGAGCCCCGCGTCCTGCTGGAAGAGTTGCTCGAGTGCTCTGCGGGTCTCCCATGAGAAGCCCCGCGTGTGCCAGATGATGCAGAGATGACACCAGCGCAGCGACAAGAGCCCGGTGAGGTAAGGGGGGGGAGGGGTGTGGGGTGCGTGTGTGTGTGTGTGTGTGTGTGCGCGCGTGTGTCTGTTTGTGTGTGTGTGTGTGTGTGCGCGCGCGTGTGTGTCTGTGTGTATGTGTTATCCACTTCCTGGCAATATGGGACAGGAGATGTGCACGGCGTGTGGGTGAACGTGCGCGCTCACATGGGAGAAACCCTTGTGCGTTCCCATCCCCTGTCTCACATTCCCAGGAAGTGGATGACAATAGATGCTTCGCTGGACACAGTTCTTCGCACTGCTATACCAGCTCGACCGAATGAAACAAAAACATAGCATTTTATCTATTTTGAATGCATCCCGTTTAAGGAAAATGGGCTGCATTTACAAAAAAAGTCTTTATTTACCAAGCATCTGCAATGCAATAGGTCTCGCATTTACGTGAGTTTGAGCTATTGCCATTTTAAGTGACAATGCCTTTTATTTATGTTTTGGTTTAAAAAACATAAATGAAAGGCATTGTCATTTACAATTCCAATAGTTTAAACTCTTGCTAATGCGTGACCTATTGCATTGCAAATTCTTATTTTTAGGGTGCCCGGGCCTATTTTTGATCCCAATCCAACCCTAGGCATAGGTGGAAGGACGGGTGGGGGGAGGGATGTGGGACAACGGGTGGAGAGGAGTTCGAATTTGGGTGGCAGTGTTGTGGTGCTACAATGTAATATTTTAGTGTCATTGGTTATTTGATTGCTTTATCTGAAATAAATAGACAAACTTCTGGGCTTCAGGATATTTACAAACTTTCTTTGCATTCTATCACAAAAAAGGGGAAGTGACTAATACACAATAAGTTTTGTTTTTATGAACGGCTACGATATTTCTAGGGCGCAGGTTGGAAGTGGTGTCTTTTGGTAGTGTTAATGCTAGGAGCTCCCACTGCTATTTTATTATTATTTCTATTTTTTTATTATTACACAGCCCAAATTTGGCAGAGCATATAGAGCGCGTTACTTGATCACTTGAAAAATGTTACACTTCATTGTCTTTTGGACACGGCGAGTTTAAGTGATTTGCCCAGAGTCACAGGATGTTGATCCAATGCCAGGACTAGAAGTTGGTTCCCCAGTAGTTGCCTAGTAGACCGCTTTAGGTGAAAGGTCACATCTCCAATCTACTGAATGTAGTGACAGACATGATCAAATAAAAAAGAAAAATGAATGCACTCCCTGTAGTCCGTCTAGTGATGTGACTGCTGAGCAGGCCACGCTCCCCTGAATCGAGACTGTGCAGCACTATATGTTCTTGTGGAAGAGCAGAAACGCTTCTATAATGCCCCTTGGTTCGGCCCTCCCACTCGTCAAGGGGAGGGGGATAGTGGCTGGACCGGGGGTTTCAGTGGAGGCCACCCCCGGGAGGCAGAGCCCGAGCACCAAGAATTGGCGGGAGATAAGGGAAGCAAAGGCAGGGAAGGAGAAAGAGCGGGCCCACCAGGCAATTGGGCTGGGCCAGCTCAGCCATAAATCTAGGGTAGGAATGTGGTAGGGAGATGAGGGGTATTTAAGGGTGGGCACCGGGCACAAGGCCCTCTTTCTCCGGGGAATCTTGGCAGGAGAAGACCCGCCCACCCACCCTCTGAGGAACAGTATTTGAGGGGGGGGAGGGCTGGACAAGGGGGTGAGATTTGTCGCAGAGGCAAAGTATGCTTGCAAGGGATCCTGTGGGTCGAAAGAAGGGACAACAGGCGCAGCTGTACTTACAAAGCCAACCCGGAAGGGAATGTGTGGGCACCGGAAGTGAAAAGGTCACCCGGCCGGGTGGGAACCGGCTGGTTACCCGGGAGTGAGTGGGCACCGGACGCAAAAGGGCCATCCGGTTGGGTTAAAGCAGACGTTTACCCAAGGAGTGTGTGGCAACCGGAGGTAAAAAGGTTACCCGGTCGGGCTGGAAGCAGAAGCTTGCCCGGAGAGAAAGGAAAGGGTGTGTCCCAGGGAGGGGGTTACCTGGGCAAGGATAACTGCACCGAATGTAGCGCACAGTGCAGAGACAATGGGGTTAAGGACTGTGATAGGTCACTCAGGCAAAGTTAGCCGCACTGAATGTAGAGCACAGTGCGGAGCGGATGGTGTAAGGACACAGGCTCGCCAGACAAATAATGGTGTGTAAAGGATCGCTTGTAAGTGGTAATGCTTAATAAACTGCGGCCTCAATTCTTCCATAAAACAAACTGTGTGGTCTGAATTTATTGGGATTCGGGCGGTGCGACCATGTGGGGGGTGCCTCTGCTGTGAGATTACCCTACTACTGAGTCACCGAACCTTTGCAATGGAATGCGCCTGCCCGAGGCCACGCAGTGGCCATAAGGAGGGCGGGCTCCTAGTCACGGAGGGCTGTCCCGCCCCCGCATGAATCAGCGTTTCCTCACCCGAGGCAGTCTCCCCTGGTTGGTGGAGGCTGGTAAGTGATGCACGTCCGGGGCGGCTGGGAGGAGCCTTCTGTAGTACTTCAGACCTCTGCCCCGTTGGGGAGGCCTCTTTGCCGCTCCGGACGTCGCGGTTCAATGTTGGGACACTCTTTCGCTTCTTGTTGCCGTTGGATCACCCTTGTGACACGTCGTACCAGGTCTGGCGTCGGTTTTTGTTCCGGTGAGTGTGGGCATTGTAGCCGTAGGTTTCCTCTCCCCTATCCTGCCTCTGGCTCCGTGTGGGAGTCGGGTCGTTTGTGTTTCTTTGTTAGGCAGGAGTTGGGGTCGGCGTGGTCCGCGACACCTCCACTTTGAGGGGGTGGTGATGCGTGGCAGAGGAATGAGTGGCATCGAGCTTGGGGGACTGGGTCACGTTGTGTAGCGCGGGCCCTGCTGCCTGTAAGGAGTGTGGCGGCGGAGTGTGTCCCCTCCCCCCCCCGTGGCCATGTTGAGGAGGCCCGTCGGAGTTCAGGGGCAGTTGCGCGAAGCTGTTGTACCGCCAGGACTGGTTCACTGTATCTCGAGCGGGTTGGTGAATTAACTTTGCATGCCTATTGTTCCGGTTCGTGTCAACTATTGTATTGTGGGGGTCGGGGCTGCCGTGTCCATGGCCTGCCTGTGGCCGCTGCGTTTCCCTTACGGTCTCGTGCATTGTCTCGTGCCGCGCGATGCTTGCAGTCTCTTGGGTGTGCCTACGCCTTCCGTTAGGATGCCTCCTCGGGTATCCGCCAGGCTTGGGATCACGCAAGGCGAATAATTTATCTTTAAGTTCATTAATTGATTGGCACCAAGAACACTTGAACCCTCCTTATTGCAGCATAGAGCGTTCTACCGGTGGAGCTTTCCTCAACTGTAAACTGCCTGGGGCCTGGTTCAGTATATGTAGGGTGCGCTGTGAGCGGATCGTTTTCAGTTCTGTGTACTCTGATTAACCAGCACGTGGGACCAAATAGATATTTGATCAAACGGAAATTTAATTTATTGGGTTGGGGCCTGGCTGCGTCTTCCGCTGCATAAGCGCTTTACTTTATTTAAGTTGTTACTTCTCCCTGGTTAGGATTTAGAAGGATGAGGTGACCATTCGGTCGGTTTTGAATTTCTGATCAGCGGGTAAGAATTGTCGCACACTTGGGAGTTTATTCGAGACGGCATGTTTAAAGTGTGCATTTGTAATGTGATGATTGCACGGAGTCTTTTGGTCGCCTGTATTTAGTCTCGCTGCAGGCGGATTATGATTACTAATTCACTATGTATGCCTCCTGGGCTTGTTTGCTAGTTGGTATATCTACAGTCTGCTGGTAACACAATCAGCTTGCGGCCAATGTTGGGGGCAGTAGGTCCCATGAGGTCCGGCGCACGTGGGTAATAGCGTCCGGATCCGGCGATTCCCAGGGGCATTAGATCGCGAGAGGTTCCGCTCATGTGGGTTTAGCGCCTGGTGCAGCCAGTAGCTTTTGCATAGGCATTGCAAGGGGTTTGTTTGACTTTGTGTAGGAGGAGGAGCTTAGTGTTTTGAATGGCTCGGGGGTAGAGGTGCACCTTAGCGGGTGCTGGTTCTTCAAAGTCGCCTCTGGTCGCCATCTTGGCCACAGGGGCGGGGACTGTCTAGCCCGCCCCAGGAACTGCGTAGTGCAATGTGGCTGATTGTATTTACCGATCGTACCCGTGCCATTTATGGAGTAGACCTTTGCCAAGCACTGTTTGCTGGCCTGTACAGCGGTACGCCATGCAAGTGCCCACTACGGTGAATCTATCTATGAGGTATGCGCAGTCTAATGTACGTGCCATTCATGAAGTAGACCTCTGTTATGCACTGCCTGCTGGTTCGTACAGCGGGACATCATTCAAGCGCCCAATACAGTGTAGCTATCCATGAGGTATGCGCAGTTTTATGTACGGGCCGTTTATGAAGTAGACCTCTATTAAGCACTGCTTGCTGGTTCGTACAGTGGTACACCATTTTAGCGCCCAGTAGTCTATGCAGTATGCGCAGTTTAATGTACGGCGAAGTACATTAATGCCAGCACGCTCCGCGACGTGTACCTTAGGCTGATGGTCGGATCTCGCGTAGGGTCAATTCACGAGGGGACTCCACGCTGTCCCGCCCCGTGCCAGAAACGGTTTTGACTAGGCGCCAAGGGTAGCGGTCCGATACTTCGGTATTGTAATAACACGAAGAATGGTGGCTGGGGAGTCTTTTCTTCCCGTATATGGTCTCGACAATAGGCATTGTAAGTAATGGTGCGCAAAGATGGAGATTGTTTTCGCGACCTAATATTTCTTACACAAACTACATAACATGTGACAACGTTCTAGGTTATACACTATCGGGTTTTCGTGTGAAACTTTTGAGACTTCCCTGATATTCGAAAATACTACATTATTTCCATCATTATGACATTAATTTTCCCTGGCGATTGTCGAGTGTAGGGGAAGCTAAGCTGCACCGTAGCAGTGTGCAAGGGCTGCCAGCATTAGTTGCGGTTGCAATCGAAGGGAAACTTAGAATGTGGTCACCCCAATGCTTCGTAGTATATGCAGTGCTCATATGTGAATAAAGTGGGTATGTTCTGTGTGGAAAGCCTTGAAAACGCCCTCTTCTTCACCTAGGAAGGATTGGACCCCTAGTGCATTGACCCTTATGCCCGAGGCCCCCCCTCCTAGATTGGCCGACCTTCTCACTCATATACCATTACATTCCAAGTAGTGTGTGCACGATGCAAGTTGTTGTGTTTCATTAAGTTACACCTATTCTCTTAGATAAGAAGAACTCAAGGATGCCAGGTTTTTGCTAGCAAAAGCTGCCCAGGGAATATTCTGTGATGTGAGCTACTGCCCACCTTGTATTGCTGCTCCCGGCATAAGACCCCCTGGTGCCCGAGTTCGCACTACCAGTAGAGTCCAAATGATACCCTAACAGGCAACGGCAAGTTTTCGCAGAGGTCTAAATCGGATATATCACGCGACCCAATTAATGATAGAAGGGAACTTATAGTGGATATGTGGCCTGTTCGACATTATGTTCTTACTGTAGCTACACCTACCCTGTTCAGTACTTGAATCCAACCAGTGAGTTACTCAAAGCTGCATTGTTTGCTTGTATTTGGTGTGTGTCTACCAAAAACGTTGTTATTCGGTGTGTTAGATCACTGTCCAATATAGTCTTTTATTTCGCATATTACTAAATCATTTCTTACTGGAGATTAGCAAATCTGAAGCTATGTTTCCTGCAGATCATAACAGTTGGTTATACTTAGTTTTTATACATAGCAGTGTATAGTCTTTAGGTCTCCCCTAGGCAGCACTTGCGCTGTCCCATCGAGGCATGATGCAGGCACGATAAGGGCATGATGCCCCGCCCGCTTTCTGCCCATCTTTTTTATCGGATCTTTCATTTTGGGATTTAGCATAAGTTGCCAAAGAGATCCAAGTATGACCTGCTCATTTGTACTAGTAATAGAGGTTTAATGACTGATTTTGCCCCTTGTAAATTCTGGAAGTGGTAAGTGACACTGGTCGTCATATCGTACATGTATTGGGTTTTTATAGCCTCATACTATAGCTTATAACTCTACTCTAATGTAGCCCTGGTACTCTCTTATCAAGCTATAGATCAGCATTGCAGGTAGTTATCTACAATGGTGTGGGTGGGAGTATGTCATCAGCATAGCATGTGTTAGAACTGGTCTAATAATATTATAGCTGGATGATGGACAAGAATTTGAGAATAAGACCCTACTCCTGTTTCTTATATGAAGAAACTCCCTCACTGAGACAGGCATAAACAGGAGCGTAGCTGCAGCGGGTGCAGTGGCACCAAGGACACTTGAACCCTCCTTATTGCTGCAGTTGATCATGGCTGCAATTTTATCATTCTATCACCATCCCGGGGCCCATATTCTTTCTTGTAACAGTGCCTATGACACACTAACTACTCTATTAGGCAAGCACTCCGTACCCAAACCTTGCGATTCCTGCTCAAAGTAAACAAGGCAAAACGCAGCTATAGATAATGCTGCCTCCGGGCCATGTTACGGAAAGTAACCTGACGTCTTGGCAACGCAAGACTACTTTAATTTGATAGTTCAGCCTTGCAACTGACACGCAGGTAATCTCTGAGGAAAATCCAGTATCGTTTTATGTTAATTATTATTTTCGAAGCACTTACGTTATAACTTGGTTCCATTTACCACAAAAGAGGTCATCATCCTACTGAATAGGCACAACGGCCGATCTCTTTTCAGTCCTTTGTTTTTCTAACATGCGGCGAAGTGCTAGACATAAGACATTCATATGTCACACGTAAAAAGACTGGATATGCCACACATACATAGTCTCAAACTTTGTCAGCTATGTATAGGTCCCCGCAATTGCTCCAGTAAGTAAACAGGAGGCTTGCTATTATTTGAAATACCAGGGGTTTAATTGTTTTACAGTTACATTAAATATTATGTATGTGTGTGAATGAGGGGTGAATATACAAGCCTACAAACAGTGTATACGCTATGGCACAAGTCATAATGATCTGATAATTACGATCCCTTTCGGAGCAGCTGCTGTTTCCCTCGTCTTCACGAGAAAGCGTCACTTTTAGCTATTGAACTGTCACTCATAATTACACTCAAATTATACAATGTCTCACATAGCAACCTGCAACTTGGCAGTATGCGGACTGGCGTAAACACCCCAGCTTTGGAGTTAGGTTTTATGCTAAACAAGTGAGTGTTCATGTTAAATAAGCCAATGCCATATGGAACTGCCTTGGTGTGCCCTGTAGACGAAGTTAGCGCTGGCAAAGGTGTATTGTTTCCAAATGTTTTGTTTACATGCTAACCAACCAATTTCTTTCAACATATAATCTACTAAAACTATGGGCAGACACCTCCTCCTGGGATGAACCAGCTACCCAGACTGTACTTAGCACATTATGGGTGGGTATGAATTTCCCGACCTCAACACTTATCAAATCCGCTTTAACAATCACCAGGCTAAGCACTGTGTTACACCAGAGATTTCTGAATGGATCCACATTAAAGACTCCTCCCCCTATAATATCTCATTCAAAATAAACCTTTTCCCAACATAAATCGTCCCTGTTAGACATGTTCTCTAATGCCAGACAATTTTTTAGTGGTGTGGCTATTCATAGGCTACTTCTGAGCAGGACCTGAAAGCAATTTTCTGAAAGTTGAATTACTAACTGGGGTAATCATAAATGCTTAGAACCCCCGGAGTTGATAGTACCCCCCTAGTATTTTGGGCGGGCGTAGGGGGTGCAGCACAAGCGATTATGCCATGCTTGGTCGGCAAACATGCCACCCTGAGTGGGGTTCAATAGGTATAGCACGCAATACATACCAGACACCCAGGCACAAGAACAAACGTTACGTAGGCAATGATTGCACTGGTGCAAGTGCAAAGATAAACACGTGAGAAATAGCAAACAGTGCGTTAAGAGAGAAGTGGCGTGGCATGCAACAAAGAGTACCAAACACAGGTACATAGAGGGCACTGCAATAATGGCAACCACTTTAAACTGAGAACTCCTACTGAAGGACTGGGTTCTTTGGACCCAGCGGTGCCAGGGCACAACACCTGAAACCTTCGTGGGTAACCTGCTCCGGCGTACAAGTCACAGAGACACGGGACACTTCCTTCGGCGTCAAAGAGTCAAGGTTTATTTACTGCAGGGAACACAGAAGTCACAGGAAGTACATCGAGTGTAGTTCGGGGAGACTGCTTCAAATTGTATTTGTGGATCGCTCCTTTTATACAGTTTTTACCCATAGGATAACATGATACACAATAGTTTACAACCTGGTTCCCACAAGTCGCTCTCAGAGGGGTCGCTTAGATCACTTTGAAACACACAAGATCCGGAACATAAGTGCGGAAACATTTGGCGGTTCCCAACTGTAAAAACCCATCTTCCCACCATTAGCAAATTCCAATCAGCAGTAAAGTAGATCGAAATAGGAACGAAGACAGGTGCAGAGGAAGACGGAGACAGTAGGGAGATCGGAAAGGGTGTAAAAGGGGAGTGTCGAGAAGCACGAGATACAGGCATCAAAGGGACGTGCCTAATGAGATGCACGACTGAGACAATAAGCCCGTGCGGCAAGATGAGCCTCGAGCGGCGCCATCTGCCTTACAGTAGCATCCCCCTCGTCATAAAGACACTTACAAAGAACATGCGTCTTCCGCCATATCTTGGGAGTCCCAGGGTCGCGAAGCGGACAGCGTCCGTTCGCTGGCTACTTGAGGGCAAGAGACAAAATGGATGCCGTATCTAAGATGGAACCCGTGGGTACAGATGACAAACCCACATAACAAACGAACGGTTTAAGTTAGCACAGCGAAACTGCGCACACTTACAAAACTCGTCATTTGCGGTTCATAGATACTAGACTCGACCATATTCGTGCGAGTTAAAAACACCACTTACAATTGTCACGGAACCTCAGACGCTCCTTTTGCCCTCATGTAGGCAAGCACTAGTCGGAATCATACTCGATATTCATCAGACCATCAAGATGTCGTTGTAGCATAGCTCTGTCCAACCGAGTCCCCTTGGTAACAGATGGTTGTCTCATACACGTTGTAGCACAGAGGCCACATAAGGCAGGACCACACTGCACACAAAGGCAACACGTGAACAGGAACACTACCACAACCCCGATGATCGTCAGAATCTTCCAACCCCAAGTCGACACCAGGCCCCAAAACCAACCAAGTAGCGTCCAATCCCCTACATCCACGTGTATGGATTCGGAGATCTTGTGCAACTTCGAGATGGCTTGATAGACAGTAGGAGCATTATCTGGAATGAAAATGCAACAGCTCGAATGGATCACTTTACATACCCCACCGCGATCTGCTAAGACAACATCTAAAACCATACGGTTTTGTAATGTCATAAGTCTCTCCGCCTGAAGTTCTGTGGTGATATTACCAAGGGCACTGGCAGTAATGTTAGCTGTCGATTCTACCACTCGAGTCAAATGTCTCAGGTTCCTACTATTAACCATAGGTCCCCAAAACGGGAGGAAACCCTTGAAAAAGTCTCCTGCCTCTTGACCGGCAGTATCCTCTTCGCTAATTACGCCTCGTACAACTCTAGTCTTATGATAATCGGCATCTACAGTAAACGTCGGAGGCAACAGATTTGCAACAAAACATGAGCCCATGAAGTCTGCGGGCAACCATGTGTATGCACGATCATGACAGATAAAGTATGTACCCTTGGCAGCCAGAAACACAGGGGACGGGGACATTGGCAAAACGTAACTTTCAGTGCAAGCACTTACTCCAAGTGAGGCTTGCGAGCCACGACCCACAAGACAAAGATTACCAGTGTGGGGTACGACCCATATTGGAGACGAGCTTTTAAGCTGCTTTTCATTAATGAACATACTATATTCCCCTCTACTTAGGACCCTATAGGCTTGTACCTCTTCTTTAGGGATAAGAAAAGGATCATGGATCTCATCTTCCATCTCCTCTATTGCCATCGATAGCACCCACTGATACGAGGTAGGACCAGCGTTGGGGGAACGTTGTTCTGGAGTGGGGTGGAAACCCAGTGCGCTTCGAAGCATTGTTTGGAATGCTCGAGCTGACCCTTGGGAACTATACGGTAACACCAGATATGGAATTCCCTTACCCGTAGTATGTGGCATCAACCCACACACCCAACAATTAGTAGTGTTAACCACTAACTGATGCTGATGGAGGAGCTGGATAAAGGAATTGTTGCGGAATTCTACACGTCTAGCCTGTTCGTGTTCTGGTAACATATGAAAGGAATGAGGAGAAGCAGTAGAAGTAATGTTAGGGTAAGGAGTAGGAGTAGGGGTAGGAAGTAAGAAGTAAGACATAGTGTAATACACCCCACCCGCCAAAAATGCAGAAGCAGTTAAAAACAAAACAAACAACTGGGATACAAAACATTTCGTACGACTAAGTTTCTGCAGCTTGACTCTATATGCCTGAGCTCCTTCCAAATCATTCAGCTTCGAAAATGCCATTTCCCTACGACCGTCCGCAACGTTTCTTGACGCACTTCGTTCTGTGCAGCAATAGTCAATCCCCAGGAGTTCCTAGGAACCGACGGTCTTTAACCTAGTGTCAAGACCTACTGTCCAGAAGGAAGTACGCGCGCGGCCCTACGGCCCTCAATACACAATATGTATATATTAGCACAATATTTCTCAGCTGTGGAAGAAAAAGATACAAGGAAGAAGCTTGATATATATATATATACAAAACAATTTTCAATGATACGAATGTTCAAAGTTGATCATGGGAAACGAAGATATTGCAGTTATCAATTTCAGCAAAGCAAGCAAATTTTTATTTGTCCTTAGTGTGAGATCGCAAAGAATATCGATGTTTCCCGGGACGTGTCTGCACGTCGAACAAAGGATCTGTCGAAGAGACAGCGTCCTGCTGATCAGTTCGTTGGTCTGGTCTTGAGTCTCTTGCTGACAAATGTTCAACAGTGGCTTTCTGCTGCGCTGAGGGTTCTCCAACAAGCTGTGCGTCGCTAAAAGGTACAAACGCCGGCAATGTTTCTGTTTCTGTTGACGCAATGCCTTTCCTTACCCACGGGTCTGCCGACAAAGGAATAGGGACTCGCTTACAATGGGTAGCATGTACCCAATTTTTCCGCCCCTCAAGACGAACGGCAGTCCTCGTGGCCAGGAGCACCTGGTAAGGTCCGGTGAAGCGAGGGTCCAGATTGTTTTTTCGTGAAAAATTTCGGGTAACCACCCAATCTCCGGGCTGGAGCTGGTGGCCTGGACCCTCCGTCTGCGTCGGCAAGGCGTCGTAAACCTGTTGATGAATTAACCTCAGTTTAGCAGTCAAGTCATGTAAGTAATCAATCAACATCGGAAACTCAAGATCAGAGAATATTCCTGGCCTAGGAACCCCCCACACATTCGCAGGACGGCCGAACACTATTTCATAGGGACTGAGCCCTATTCGGGAGTGTACAGTCGCCCTAGTTGACAGTAATGCTAGAGGCAAAGCATCAGGCCACGAAAGTCCAGTCGTAGCTTGAATCTTCGCTAATTTTAGTTTAAGGGTGCCATTGTACCCTTCAACCAATCCAGCTGACTGGGGATGATTGGCGCTATGGAATTTCTGATTTATTCCAAGGCCCTTACACACACTCTTCATCACACTTCCAACAAACTCACTTCCGTTATCTGACCACACGACTCTAGGCATTCCATACCGAGGAAAGTATTCCTTCAGTAGGATTTTCGCAGTAGACAAAGCAGTATTGTCTTTGAGGGGATAGGCCTCGATCCATCGGGAGAATGCGCAAACCACAACCAAAACGTATTTCAGGTTATTGCATCGCTCCATATGGATGAAGTCCAATTGGATCACCTCAAAGGGATACAAAGGAGGAGCAAAACTGCCAGGGGGAGTTGGGGTTCCTTTGCCAGGATTGTACATTATACACACCATACAATTCTTCACCAAACGTTCAGCACACTTAGTAATTCCATCATTCTTCCACACATCAGCCAACAACTTGCAAATACCTTTCGCGCTAATATGTGCTAACCCATGTGCCATTTGCACAACGGCCAGTACATACGCATCAGGCAACATCCATCTTTTCTGATCTGACAAATCAATCCAGCAACCATTCACATCCAACCTTCCCGTACTTTCTTTCCACTTCATCTTTTCAGTGTCGGTGGCCTCATTCTGAATTGCTTTCACACTCTCTATAGTATTCTCACACATACTTGATTCTGTAGGCCACCTAACCGAATTCGTCACATACATTCGAGTGCTAAGGTTCCGGGCAGTCTCCTTAGCAATCTCATCTGCAAACGCATTACCACGACCAACATCATCCGTCACTTTACGATGCGCACTACATTTAACAATTGCAACTTGAGCAGGCAAAGTCAATGCATCCAAAAGATCGTTCACAAGCTGGCCATGCTGTATTTTCGTGCCATGTGACGTCAAGAAACCACGTTCTCGCCACAATCGTCCGAAACTATGCGCTACACCGAAAGCATACTGACTATCGGTGTACACATTCACACGTTTACCTTTTGCTAATACACATGCTCTAGTAAGAGCGATCAGCTCTGCAGCTTGGGCAGAATTCTGATTCAATCTCGCAGTCTCAACAACAGTATTCAATGTCACCACAGCATAAGCAGTAGTCACATCACCATTCGGCAATTTAAAACATGACCCATCCACATACAGGATGCCATCCGGGTCTTCCAATGGGGTGTTTTTAAGGTCCACACGACCTTTTGTTTCCTCCTCTGTCCGCAAGTAACAGTCATGTTCTGTTACTGCATCTGACTCTGCACTAATTGGTAACAAAGTTGCCGGATTTAGGACATTACAACGTTTTATCTGAATGTGGCTTGCCAAGAGCGTCAATTCGTACCCAGATAACCTCGCACTCGTCAAGTGCTGAGTTTTCGTACGGTTCAAAAGAGTATCGACTGCATGCGGAACCATCACCGTAAGCATATTATCCATGACCAATCCTGCTGATTGTCGGATGGAGACCGCAGCTGCCGCAGTTGCTCTCAAACAACTCGGCAATGCTCTAGCTACTGGGTCTAAGGTCGAGGAAAAATATGCACATGGACGTTGCTTACCACCAAAAGGTTGCGTTAAGACGCTTAAAGCACAACCTTCCCTCTCGTGAACATATAACGTGAACGGTTTACTGTAATCAGGGGTACCTAACACAGGAGCCGAACACAATGAATCACGTAATTCAGAAAAACTTTTCTGACATTCTTCCGTCCATGGTAAAGGAGTCGAAACATCCTTGCACGTAAGAGCCACCAATGGTTTCGCTAGCAATGAAAAATTAGGAATCCACTGCCTGCAGTACGATGTGATACCTAGAAAGGCACGCACATCTCTTTGGGTTTGTGGCACAGCCATGCGCGCAATCGCTGCAATTCTCTCTGGGGTCAATCTCCTTCCCTCCTTTGACAATAAGTGACCTAGGTAGGTTACTTCTTGACAACAATATTGGAGTTTAGAAGGTGACACCTTGTGATTTAACTCACAGAGATGTTGCAGCAACGACACTGTAGCAATTTTGCAAATGTCCTGAGTATCAGCAGCCACCAATAAGTCGTCGACGTATTGGATTAAAGCCGCACCAACCGGCAACCTAAACGCATCTAGTTGACCCTTCAAAGCTTGACTGTAAATCGATGGACTTTCACAGTAGCCCTGAGGAGCGCGTTTGAACCGGAAGCTACGTCCACCAAGAGAGAAACCGAAAAGGTCCCTGCTCTCTTCGGCAATCGGGATGCTGAAAAACGCATTTTTCAAATCAATCACCGAAAACCATGAAGCTGTAGCTGGAATCAGAGTCAGTAGCGCCGTAATGTCAGGCACAACAGGGAATTGAGGAACCACAATTTTATTCACCTCCCGTAAATCGATAACAAAACGATAAACAGGCGGTTTGGTAGGATCAGTACGTTTAAGAATGGGCAGTACAGGACTATTGCACACGTTTCCCCGAGTTTCTTCAATGACATCTTTCTCGATCAAATCATAGATGATCGCTAACAAAGCTCGTTCACCATCAAGGGAGATACGATATTGGGGAATACGTGGCAATCGCACATTCGATTTCAACTGAACAACATAAGGGGAGATATCAAGTAGGCCCACGTCATTTGGACCCGTCGCCCACAAAGATGCAGGAAGAGAACTCAATTCCGGTGGAAGCTTATCGAGGGACAAGTACATGGGAGAGACTACCCTCTCTCCGAACGTAAGCTTTACACCCGCAGGAGAACAATACAAAGTCGCATACAAGCGTTTAAGCAAATCCAGACCCAAAAGATTTTCGCCACAACCAGTAGACAAAATCAATGGAGCTTCGAGCTCACGTGGCCCAATTTTAAGGGGCAAAGGGCGCGAAACTGGATTGCTAACGGGGGCGCCAGAGAATCCAACGGAAACATTTGTTAAGCCAGACAAAGGTGCGCCAGGGAGTTTCGAATGCATGATAGAACTTTTCGCTGCACCAGTGTCCAACAGAAAAGGCTCAACGACGCCCGATGTAGCAACTGCGACGTAAGGCCCTCTCTGATCAACCGGAACTGATACCACTCCCTCTCCTTGTCTTTGGCTGTCCTAGTAATTACTATCGTCAGGTCCCTGATCGACGTAATAATCGTCTACATTGTACTGCGCAGATCGTCCTTGCGATGATCCACGTTGATCGAAACAGTTATTAGAATTTGATGAATGGTCAGAGCGATCATTCTGAGCACCACGACCTCTACCACGTGATGCGTGCTGTGCACCACCACGACCTCCTCTAGACGAATTACCACCACTACGGTCATTTAAAGCAGGACAATTGAATTTAATGTGTCCCTCCTGTCTACAATAAGCACATTGATTGTACCCTAATGAAGATCTCTGAAAAGATGAATCATTACGCGGCTGCGATCGATTCGATTGCGACTGCGATCTATTCTGCTGAGGCGCATTCTGATTAGAACGCGGCGGATATGCTTGTTGTAACAACACTTTAGTTTTCAGCTCTTTCGTCTTTTTATCGGCACGGTCATTTTCCTCTTTTTCTCTATTTTCGTAATATTGTGCCGTAGCCAATATCTGAGCTGAGGTAGAAACGGCCCATGAACTTTCTGAATTTTTCAATTTATGGCTCAAGTCGGGCAATAAGTTCGATACGAATTTATCCACAAACAACCTCTGTCCACCCTCAGTACCCATATCCTGCCCACTATGATCGACGAATGTTTCCTCGAACCTCGTAAAGAAGTCTGAAACACTCTCATCTTTCTTCTGCTTACAGGCTGACAACTTGTCCCAATTTACCCTCATAGCTGGCATAAGCGTTTTCATTAATGTAATGATTCGCTGGGGAAGAAGTTCAATCAACTGATCGGGTTTAGTAGCAGCCACTTGTCCAGCGTCTGCCGCTGTAATGGCAGCCCAATCACCACCTAATTCATTCGCGTGATCTTGGTGACGAATCTTGGCCCATACCGGTTGCGGTACGACATTGCCAAACAACATGTCGATATCGGCCAGATTCATTATCGTAGCGTCTACGAGCTGCGATAATTCTTTGTAATACCCCGCAGGATTTTTGCGAGGATCAGGCAAAGTTTGTTTCACCTGAAGCACTTCCGATCGTTTCCAAGGGAGGTGTATCCACACTCTCTGGAAATGTGCTGGTATTGGAGCATTAGCATTAGTATTATCAGCGGGTACCCAAACTGGCGGAACTTCACGCATAGGATATTGGCCAGACCCATCTCGTTGTTCAATGTCCTCAACGAACAATGCATGAGGAATAGGAGCGGGACGAAGAGATAGCAACCGCTCAATAGCACGTCGGACATTAGTGTCGACTATCAGTCCAGTTGCGAACTGAAGCCGGAGTTCAGACAGGGCGGTCAGCACCTCGTCAGGCGCATTGGCCGCTATCTGATCATGTAAGAACTTGCACATTTCATCAAACACATATCTCTGAGTAGGTATGTTGAATTGATCAAACGTTTCGAGGACAACACGAGGTGGATTTCTAACAGGGTTTATCATCCAACCCATCGCCATATTGTATAGCGCAACACGTTCTCTATTACCAGGAAGCTGGCTACGTCTCTGTGGACCATCAGAACCTGCAGACCCAAAAACAGGTCCGAGCGACTGAAAGAAGTTTGTCGCAAGGGGAGAATCACGATTACGAGTAGAGGGAGAAGAGTAAGACACAGGACTAACAAGAGAAGGAGTAGAGACGTTAGCAGCAACAGGGGTTAACAACACAGGAGCAGTAGCGTGAGCAGTAGCGGGAACAGGAGTATGTGGAAGCGGAGGAGCAGTAGGAATAGAAATAGGCAAAGGAGCAGGAACAGTCGGAAGAGCAGGTGCAGGTTGAGGAACTGGTGGAGGAATAACAGGTGGAAGAACAGGTACGGCAGGGACCACAGGAGCTGCGGTACCCTGTACGTACGGAGGTGGCGACTTCATAAGATAGGACATTAAAGAATCCTCAACTGCCTCTTCCTTCTTATCCGACTCCGTAGGCAAAACAGGATAGCATTTGTCTATGGACATACGCTGTAATCTCTCAAACACTTCCTTATCCTTATCCTCCTTATCACGCTGAAACTGCTCAGCTTTCTTCACTATAGTAGCAACAGTATCTCGCTGACTACGTTTATTTTGTCTGATCTCTTTCTGTCGGGCTTCTTTGCGCCAGAACCGAAAGGCATCAAACATGGCCGGCCTTGATTTACGTTCGAACAACTTTATTTCCAAATTATCTAAGATCGACGCTTCGAAGCTACCGTGAGGTGGCCAACGAAGATCGCCGTCTTTCTTTGTATATTTGATCCAATAATCGTTAAAAGCAATCGGGCCTAGCCCATGTTTGCTATATAAGTCATATGTAGGAGTTCCAACCGGAGGTATCGGACACGAGTCCTCCAGCAGGGAATCCGCACCACAAGGTCTAAAGCAACTGAACAAAGTACTGCGACCAGGCATCTTGCACACTAGCCGAGTTTCACAAACTTCAAGGGTTACGGGATTTCGGGATTTACCAAGTCCCAGCAAAGAACTAAACCCTCGGTCTTTGGCGGCTGCAGTCGTCAAACAAATACAACAACAACAAAGTACGCTAGCAAAGTGTCACCGACAAAAACACTCACACAGCGTGTACAACAAAGACACCCGCTAAAGTGTCTACAACAAAAACACTCGCTAAAGTGTTTACAACAAAGAACTCTGGGAGCGACCCACAAATACTTAACTCAAAGATCAATGGCGTCCTCAGGAAGGCCCGTCAATCGTCTCGCTATACCAAGGTCTACGCCAGGCGCCAAAACAGGTCTACAGTCAGGGCAGCAGTCCGTCGCAGCCGTTAGGAGGCGGGAATCTTCGCGGGAAAAGTCTTCGGGCCACTTATTTCGACAACAGGATCGATGAAGCGGGGTGCACCTTCCCTCGGAGATTTCACACGAAGTTCCTCACGATCGTCGGGCTTGGACCGGTACCACTGATGCAGCCCCACGTTGGGCGCCAACTGAAGGACTGGGTTCTTTGGACCCAGCGGTGCCAGGGCACAACACCTGAAACCTTCGTGGGTAACCTGCTCCGGCGTACAAGTCACAGAGACACGGGACACTTCCTTCGGCGTCAAAGAGTCAAGGTTTATTTACTGCAGGGAACACAGAAGTCACAGGAAGTACATCGAGTGTAGTTCGGGGAGACTGCTTCAAATTGTATTTGTGGATCGCTCCTTTTATACAGTTTTTACCCATAGGATAACATGATACACAATAGTTTACAACCTGGTTCCCACAAGTCGCTCTCAGAGGGGTCGCTTAGATCACTTTGAAACACACAAGATCCGGAACATAAGTGCGGAAACATTTGGCGGTTCCCAACTGTAAAAACCCATCTTCCCACCATTAGCAAATTCCAATCAGCAGTAAAGTAGATCGAAATAGGAACGAAGACAGGTGCAGAGGAAGACGGAGACAGTAGGGAGATCGGAAAGGGTGTAAAAGGGGAGTGTCGAGAAGCACGAGATACAGGCATCAAAGGGACGTGCCTAATGAGATGCACGACTGAGACAATAAGCCCGTGCGGCAAGATGAGCCTCGAGCGGCGCCATCTGCCTTACAGTAGCATCCCCCTCGTCATAAAGACACTTACAAAGAACATGCGTCTTCCGCCATATCTTGGGAGTCCCAGGGTCGCGAAGCGGACAGCGTCCGTTCGCTGGCTACTTGAGGGCAAGAGACAAAATGGATGCCGTATCTAAGATGGAACCCGTGGGTACAGATGACAAACCCACATAACAAACGAACGGTTTAAGTTAGCACAGCGAAACTGCGCACACTTACAAAACTCGTCATTTGCGGTTCATAGATACTAGACTCGACCATATTCGTGCGAGTTAAAAACACCACTTACAATTGTCACGGAACCTCACTACCTGTACACCCCTGATACCGGCACATGTGTTGCTCTACCATGAGTAGGGAAGGCATATGTCAATAGTCATTTCTCCCCTTCCATTGGTCCTGCTGTCTATCTTTCATTCTAGGCTCGGGTACCCGCTGGCAGCCCACCCGCGGTCTGCAGCCTTCAGTGTAACACTCAATTCAGGTATAAGTAGAACAACTGTGGCTACCACAGCCCGAGCCCGGACTGCCAATAATCCTTTGAGGTGGGCCCCTAGAAGACTTTTAGAGAATATTCTATCTGGTATCTTACCCAGTGCCCCCCCCCCCGGTGTCAGTTCTCTATCCCTTTGGGGGGGTCCTAGTTAACCTTAAGGACCAGCTATCCTCGTGGTAGGATAGACTTGCAGCCGACAGGCTGGACTGGGGGGGCATGTATTAACTGGGGGGGGCATGTGTTTCCGGCTGTCACCGTGGCTTTCTGTTTTCACTTGTAAGTCCACGTCGCTAGTTTCCAATATATGCATTTGCGCACTGCAATAGACTTCTGTATCCTGTGGGGGATTAGTTGCTCAAGCGTAAACTTGCAGTTAGATTGGAATTTTGTGACTGCGCTTGTATATTAGGGAGGGATATCTGCGGGGGGGGCCCTCCTCATCACCTGGTCGCTTGCCTGGGATAGTCTACACTATTGCGGTAGAGGGATTGTACCCGGGTGGTTACGCCTATTGGTGTCGGAGTGGCTTGTATTTCTCCAGGCATGTCCCTGCGCAGGTCGGGAGATTAGGGGGCTCTTCGTTGCAGTCGCAACTGTCCCCGGGAGGTGGTCGTAAATCGGCTTACAGACTAGCTAACTTAATGGTATCATGGCTTAGCCGCTTCCAGCCTAAAACCCAAGAGGGCAGGGGATGCCGGCTGTATTTGCCTGTGGACCCTGTATTTTGCTTCCTGGGACTTGCCCAAGTTCTATAGTATGTCTTGTGCCCTCCAATTCCCCGATCCTCCATTGAGGTTAGCAGCACAAGCGTCATGTAAGCACACTTTCTGCTAGATTGTGCAGAAGACGGCGTTTCAGCTGTAGCGGTGACTTCACCTTGGCGCAGTTTTCTGACGCTCAGTGGGAGGGATATGTTGGCGTCCCAGCGGCATGTGCTGGACAGCCTATTTCATGATACAAAGGGCTTTCAGGAGTAGGGGCCCCTCCTATCCCTTTAGTTTCTCTGATTTGGTGAAAGGACCCGGGGGGACCTGCAGTTTAGTGGCAGAAGGGGCCTTTCTTTCCTTCTGGCTTGTAAGGTCATGTCAGGGGCCTTGGTCTCTTCAAGGTGGATAGGGTCCCCAGGTTTATGGTGGCATGGTGCCATCCCACGCCTATGGGCGCTGCCCTGTTCCTCCTCTATATGAAGGAAGCAATTCTAGGTAAGGTTGTAGGTAAAGAGCAGTAGCAGTGGTGGGGGGGGGGGGGGGGGGCCCGTGCGGCAGCGGGAACCACCGCACGGGCTGTGGCGGAGTTACTGGGCGATCCGGAAGAAGAGAGGTGCAAACGCTGGACGTCAGCGGGCACATAGGGGTGCCAGAGCATAACCTCAAAGCCTAACCTGTAACCTCATGGGAGGTGCAGGAATTCGTGTCGGCGCCCCAGTAGTCCTTCGGGCGGTTGTGGGCCTGTGCAACCGGGGGTTTGCCTAGTCACGCCCAGCAATGGGCGTGTCAGTATAATTATGGTAATTGTGCAACAGTTGGGTGGTTCGCCACTGTGTTGTTTGGCTCAACAGGTGGGCAGGTGGCGAGAATGCGGCCTGCCCTAGGATCGGCCGTAAGTTAACCCACCGTCATTACATATGTTGTATGTAATAAACCTGAAGCAATTTTTTCCCAAACCTAACACTTGTGTCTTTGTGTTATTTGCGGGTTTGGGCATGGTGGGGCGGGGATTCATGTGGCCCTGATGTGACTATGAGCTCGTGGTAGGGGTGAAACCGGAGCAGGGGTCATAGATCACCTCCCACAAAAGGGGAACTAGTGTGTGTACACTGTGGAGGCGACCTCGCTCTGCTGAGCGGTGTGGGCTGCTCAAGGCACTCACTCTATCTGCTAAAAGGGAAGTAACAGTGTTGAATGTGTGCCAGTGGTTGCAGCTGGTGGGCACCGGCGACTTCGACTTGGACCTCTTGTGAAGATTCGTCAAACCGTGCCAAACAAAAAAAACGCTCTTTCTTTGATAACTCTGGCCTTATTACAGCTCCTTGGTGGGGGTAAGAGCACACAGGGTAAGTTTCAAACACTGAAGTGTTCATTTAAAAGACTACAGTTGCATAACATGAACTATGACAGGAGCGTCACCCTGTGCCCTGCTCCTGTCCTCCTCCCCCGCCCTCACTGCCCCCCTCCCCCTGTCTCCCCCTCTGCTGGGGAGCATGCAGCCCACCCCTCCTTCCCTGCCGAAAGAACAAGCTGCATTACTCGTCTCGTTTCAGACTTGACTTCAGAGGAGCCCGTTGGGATGAGAGCGGAAGGACGTGCCCTTTGTCCCAAAAACCGGGCCATGTATGTGAAATGGAGAAAGGCGTGGGACGCCGGGGCAGTCCGGGTCAATCCGGGGCGTCTGGTCACCCTCGCTGCGTCACTGCCCCTGGCGGAGACACCCCACGGTGACCTGGGTGGCACGGTTAAGGCCCTGTGACATCTGAGCCTGGCATCCTGTGCTCACCCGAGGTGTGCTCATGGCAGGCGTGACCTCCTTCCAAAGGTATGCGTGACGCACTGCTGCCAGTGACCCACGGTCAGGTGTGTGGATGAGAGCTGACACAGCCACACCCACACCCTTCCAAGCGCCTCGAGGCTCTGTAGCCCGCAGTGAGTGCTATGCAATAAGACTCTGCCACTCACTGTCAGCTCGGTACCCGAGGCCTTCCGCTCCCTGGAAGACGCGCGCACTAGGCTGGGGGTGCCACAGTCTGAATGGGTGCAACCTCACTTAGTGCCATTATGGGCGCTGTCGCTGTGTACAGTTCAGGGATTTCCTAATGCATTCTGGGTGTTGGAGTGTTAGTTTGTATCCATTAAACTAGAAGACCCGAAAACAATAATCTGTAGGTTAGTAGCCTGCGACTAGAAACACGACGCCCGCCAGTGATGGAAAGCAGTGAGGTGCCCCCTGCATAGAAATGTGCTCCGTTTTTAAGGAGCCATTAAAAGAAAAACGCACTTCTCTTCCCCTGTCCAGTTCCACCTACAAATGACCCTTTATCCAAAGAGGTGTCAATCGAAGAAAAACGTTCGATTTTCTCTGCAATCGCTGTCCACCAACGCCTTTGTTGTGAATGCATCCGGTTCGAGAAGGTTTTGTCCACCATAACGAGATGTTGGAGAGTCTGCGCACACCCACTTATTGATCCATAGAAAATAATTGAAGTCATCAGTTTAAATGAAGAATGCTTGCAGCCCAGTGTGCAGGCGCCAGCCTAATACTGAGTATGTATATCTGGTGGAAAGCCAGCAGTATACTGGGCGCACAGCGGAAACGAATGGATTCCAAATGTCACACTATTCTATCCACTAGCACCAAGATAAATCACGTAAATTGAACCACTATGTTAAACACACATTTTTTAGTTGTTCTTGAATATTCTTGAAGTTTTTTGTCGTTCATGATAATGATTTTGTATAAGATTGAGGTCATATGCATTTAACGTTTTGATGTAAAGCACTGAGATTTTGTATGTTCATTTTTGTACAACAATAATATTCAAGAAGAACAACTAAAACATTTTACGTGATTTATTTTGGTACTAGTGGATACAATAATGTGACATTTTGTAGTACATTATTTTACGCTGTGCGTCCAGTGTACTGGTGGTTTTCCACCAGATATACATACTTTGTCTGTCATAAAACAGCGCAGCGCTAACCAGGAGCGACCAAACCTGCATGTTATTCCGCATTACTGGGGACATGACTCTGTTTAGGGGTATTTGTAGTGCCAGATACATTCCAAGGCCACGGCGTCCAGTTTCTCCGGAACGATAAATACCTTATGCCCCAACAGGGCAGTTGTAATTTGGCCTGGAGAGAATTGTGCCTCACTCCTTTCACGTCAAGATCATTCTTCGAACCGACAACAGACACAAAGCCAGGACACGACACACCTCTGGCCAGCAGGCACAGCACCGGCACTGCGCCTGGAGGGGAAACGACTGGCACTCTCCCATCCACGGGCCTCCAGCGCCTAGCCGGGGGAAGGAAGCGCTGTAAATACAGGCGCATTACAGTAACTATCATCAAGCCTTTCAACAGGGGTGTGTGTACCTATAGGGGCCAAAAACAGGAGCAAGAGAGGCAGAGAGAGGAAAGGCTGTACTGGGCTCCGGGGCGCAGATCGGGCAGTAAGAATTGGACTGTGTGAGCTTTAGATTCCCAACAATCATGCTGGTATTTCATGTTAAAATACATAATGCGACAAGCAGGGCCATGGGGCAGTGGAAAAGGAGACGAACGCGTGTTGGTAGGGGTACGAAGTGAGAGGAGAAAACACAACATTTTAAAAAATAACCAACATTTTTTAAAGCTTTCAAGGCAAAGAGCGTGTTTCTTTCTGTGTAAATTCCTGGTGAGATCTGACAGACAACTCATCATACTCGACTGAAAGCACCTGGACCTAACTGTTTACTAGAAAATACATTTATTATTTAGGAGGTGTAAAACCCTAAACACCCCACTTGAAGCTACGCCCCTGTATGCCTCATGCAACGCAATACCTCAAGTGAACCCTGGTTGGAAGCAAGGTTAGGTAGGGGTACATGAGGAATTGTACTCTTCAGGGAGCCTGTCCACGTGGGCTAGAAGGAGAGATGTGAGGCCAGCAAGGAAGGTATGTGGCTGGCCAGCCCCCAGGCATGGATGTAGACACTCTGCAACCTATATAGGAAACACTGAGGGCCAGATGTATCAACATTGCATTTTGCGAGTCTATAATAGCAAATTTTACTGATTCGCTATTATAGAATTGCAAAATGCAATGTATGTAGGTTTTGCAAAAAAAATTGTGATTCCTACATATTCCTTAAAATTGAATCGCAATTACAATTCACTATTAAGGAATACCTTCCCATTCATTCCTGGAGGCCCATAGGAATGAATGGGAATGCATTTCCAATTGCGATTACCAAATTGGTAATCGCAAATTGCAAACGCAAATACAAAGGTGATATGGGGCCAAAAGGCCACCCTGATGCACCCCCAATAAGTGCCTAAGGGCATATGTGTGCGCCACATGGCACTTAGAAAAATGCAAACATTTGCATTTTTATAGGAATTTGCAAATTACTACCAACTTGAAGTTGGTGGTAATTTGCGATTCCTTAAATCCAGGTCACAATTTTTAGCTGCTTCCTCCATTGCATTTAGGAAATCGCAAATTGCGATTCCCTAAATGCATTAGCAAAATAGGTAAGCGCAAACATTGTGATTCCCTTTTTTGCGAATGCCTTTTGGGTGATACATCCCAAAAGGCATTTTACCATTCGCAAATGGTAAAACGCTTGAAACATCTGGCCCTTTTTTGCCAGTGTAAATACATCCCCGTGCAAATTACACTTGCACCTGCTATTAGGTGGGCTTCCTTGCCCCGATTACTACCTTCGGGATAAACGATGGGGTGCAATGTTCAACACGTTTTGTACATGTTATGGCTCCATTATGGACTCACTAGGGGTAGCTAACACCAAGCTGTACCTGGGGCAGAGGGACTATGCTAACCAGGAATGAACATAAACAGACAGTTGGTAGCAAATACCGAAGCGTATGTTTCAAAAGGCGATTATTTGTTTACAAAGAATAAGGTTGCAACAGCCACAGCTGGCGCGTAAAGGTAGTGATACCAACAAATGTGCTTTGAACACATAGGGAACGAGCAGAGATGCAGAAACAGGCCGCAGGGAGTCCATGGAAAGGGTCTAACGGGTTCCTACTCTATCTAAATGCTCTAAAGTGAGCTGTTCTTTACTTTGAAAAAATCATTTGCTGAAATGATAGGTTATGAACAGATATTATTTCAAAACGACTTTTAATTGGGCAACTAATTGGTTTTGTCTATTTAGCAATGTTAATGAACTGGAATATTTCCATGGTTTTTAAATCAAAAAATGACTATGTTTTTGTATATATAGATTTTCACTGCCTCTATGGTCAACTTGTATTTTCAATAATAAAGCCCTTTAATGCTTTCGGGGCACGTCAGTGCTGCATAAAATGGCAAAAATAAATAAATTTATTTTTCTTTAAAACACAAATGCTTCAATGCACAGGCCATATTTATTTTATGATGTCATAGACAGGGAACTCTACTCAGAGTTATATCAGATGCAGGGGGAGGCGCAAACAGATGAGTAGAGTTCTCATCATTCCGCTCTTGTAGGTGCACTTTTATGTCTCCTCATCACCACTCAGGACAGTTCTACCTGGAAACGGTTCGGATGCTAACACTTCTCTTCCTTTATACCCACAGGGCCAAGGACACAGTGAAGGGGAAGGTCACAAGGTTATGGAGAAGGAAGCGGCTGCACCTAACAGCTGACCCTACACCCTGACTAGTGAGTGGCCTGCTAGAGTAACACTAGACAAAACCAAAAGTCCTACACAAAGGTTAAAGGTTTGGAAATCTAGAGCCCTGGATGCCATACGAAGGGCCCCCACTGCAGGTTGAGTGGGAATGTCGCATTGATAGCCCCTCAGCTGACATTACCAATGCAGCGGCTAGCTGTGACCCTGCATGCGGGAATACCACCAAATTCTGAGTGTCTCCAGAGGGCTCTTTGAGAAAGGGGTAATTCCAGATGCACCTTATTCCTGTGGGTTTTCTCCCATTCTATGGCCCCTTTTCAACCAGAAATGTCACCAGCTCTGGAACGCAGTATTTATGCATTCTTTGAAATTTCCAATTTGGCTGACTACACCAGTTCTAGATAAATCATGAAATTGTAGGGGCCTTGTAATGGGGCCCTAACTGAGATACTAAAACATAGCACACCTTCTTAAAAGAAGCACAAATACATTTTTTTGTTTGATCTTACAACGTGAGCACTCCACATTGGCAGAAGGCCTGCATACACCACCACATACAAAAGGTGACCTGCTTGACCCACGTAACTGCTGCATTGGCGGCTTGCTCTTTTTATAGCTGAATTCATATTATGCTCTATCAGATGTTTCCTTATATTTAATTCATAGATACTGGAATAGTGGTAGCCAAGGAAAAATGTTACAAAGATGTTTCTGTCAGCCAAGTATCCAGACTGTGGCTTTTTTAATAACACGGTTGCTCCATCAATGCTGTACCGTGCAATGGCTGCCTTAACTTGGTAACCACCTTCCATCCATCTGTGTTTCATTTCTGCCTACTGGCAATCCTAAAATACAGTGGGCCTCAGTAAAGTGCATCACATTGGACTTTTTCAGTTTTAAACTAAATGGAACTTATTATTCAAGTAGTCTGGCATCTAAGAAATGGTGGACTTGGGACCTGAAGCAGGAGACTTAGAAAGGATTCACTGCAGGTGTAAGTCAGAGTAGATCTCTTAAGGTGAGGTTTATGTCATCACATGCCTCCAACATATGTTCTGGTGAACTGGAGTATAAAACATTACTTTGAGAGTGGCTAAGTTAGTGTTGGGCCAGCCAGAGAGTAAAGTATTTACATCATCAACATATCAACAGAAGAGGTCCTAACGGCGGAGAAGAGATTAGAAGCTGACGAGTAGGGCTTGATCTTTAGCCAGAAGTAGAGTTCATACCAGACACTTTGGGATTTCTGTTTATTGACCTGCTCTTTAATCGTCAGCTGTGACACCATGTAGAACTGTAGGCACATAGAGCATTGGTGAGAGTAGCACAAGTCATGAATGTTTATCCCGGAGAGCCATTGCTGAGTCTTGGGCTTGAACGAGTTGCCATTGCGAAGGTGAAATCCATGTTGCTAGGACTAAACAAAGCACTTAGGCTGAACAAGTCAGACTGAATTTGAGTTTGTCAATATCTTTGTCGTATGATATTCTCAGCTACAGTTCAGTATCATCAGATAGTGATATTGTTGTATTCCATTTTCTTTACTTGTAAGCAGCGCTGTAAGGCCTTCATATCTAAGTAGGGTTTTTCCTTTTAGTTTACACCTATTTTAACTGATACATCTCTACCAAAGTGAATATTTGCTTTTCATTGGAAACCGGTAAACCCTGAAGTATTCTGCACTTGTACTGCTTTGGTGCCCTGCGCACAGGATGGAAAACAAACAGTGCATGGGGTAAAGCAAATCACAGAAAACAAGATCAGATATGTGTTGCACTAGTTGACTTCTTTAACAGTGTGACCTAAACAGACAAACAACCAAAGGCCTCGTCTTAAAGTGTATTTACTACCTCAGCTGTTTTTTCCTGCAGCACCATAGTTCGCTGTCACCAAACGTCATGGAACCAAAATATTCTTATACCTTTTTCAGCACTCTTCCCTCCTCTGTCCGAGTACAGCAGTAAAAGGACAGTATTAATACATTTCATGTCAATTCCTTCCACAGAGTGTTGAGACAAAGAAGAGCACTACTTAACTGACGTACATTAATGAAGCATAGACTATCCCACAGCATATACCTTATGTCCTAAGCAGAAAATCTCCTTTTACCGTTGACCTTTGGCATTCGAAAAAGTAAAACAGCGATAGGGTGATGTGCTAAATGCCTACCATTAATAGTTTATCTGCTGCAGTCTAATCTTAATGCTGTGCAAACATATCTCCAGCCATGTACAATGTTTACAGGGGGTGGGCCTGCCTTGCTGGGGAGGATGGGGGGTTTTACTCCTGGAAAACAAGATAGGCATGGCTGTGAGAGGAATAATGAAATGGTACACATAGGAGTAAATTTGAGGAAAGGGTAGAAAGAAGGGTTGAGGTGAAGGAAATAATAATTGACAGTAGGAATGAATGATACAAGCAACATTCTTTATAACCACTGGAAGAATACAACACTGTTTTCATGATGTTAATGTAAACATTGGTAACCACAGATTTTTACAAATTTTGAAAAATCCCCTCCAGAATTCATAAAAAAGTTAAAACTGAACTCCTGGTGGGTCAAATGCTAAGTAGGTGAAGTTAGTGGCCAGAGTTGGGTTCAATAGTAAGGTTTAGCCCCTGACCATCGGTGTTAAAATGCTCTAATTGCCTCAATTTGATCCCAGTACCCACTTACAATACTGGGACACCTGAAAAAGTAGCCACACTATATAATGACGAATGTATTTATTAATTTATTTATAACATTTGTAGAGCGCAACTGTCACCAAAACTGCTATCCGGGTACTAAGCCTATCTAAGGTACTCAGTTGTCCACCACTTGTAGAAAGCACCATATAGAAGTCCAATCTGATTACTTAGGAAATAGCCAGATTTGCAAGGCCTTTCTAAATTGCAACAATTCTGCTGAGGACCTGATTGAGGGAGGTAGCTTATTCCACACTTGAGCTGCATTGTGAAAGTCCATCCCTTGTGTTGACTTTCGAAAGGTATTTATGCAAACCAGGTTTGCCAAGCTAGAACGGAGATGCCTCCCGGAGTGTAATTTTTCTGTCTGCGTTGTATTGGTATGGGGCCTTTTCCATTTAGAGCCTTGAACACAATTCACCTGGCTTAGAATATAATCCTCTGTTTCAGAGGAAGCCTGTGCAGCTCCTTTAAGGCATTAGATGCCGAGGATGTGCGGGATCTATTCAGTGCCATTTTTGCCGCTGCCACTTGTACTTCATATAGTCTCTTGAACAAACAATAAGTAGCGAAGCATTGCAGTAGTCTGGTCTGCTGAGTATACCACTGCGCACTACAAGAGCTTTGGCTTGCATGGGCAACAGTGGCAAATACCACCTCCTACAATTTCCACTCAATGCATTGAAATAATCTAATGTAGTGAAGTAAAATACTTCTGCATTGTAAAGAAATACACAAGTTTTTGAATTTTAAAGAGTATTAATTCCATGTCAGGATCAGAAGATCGGATTATGCTTTATCTTACATCACTGAAAATTACAGAACAATAATAAAACACACAGCTGCAACAACACCCATGAGGGGAAACAACCTTTACAACGCAGTCATTACATCGCACTACCTTTACATAGCAGTCATTACATCGCAACATCCTTTACATTGCATGTCAATACAACGCAGCCATTACATTGCCTGTCACTACAACGCATGTCATTACAACGCATGTCATTACAACGCAGGCATTACATCGCAAGTCATTACAATGCATACAATTACAACGCATAGTACCCTTACACTATCCAAAACTTACCCTACTGTTGCACTAACTGGAGTTAGAATAGTAATTATTACCCCTCTACTATCCAACACTTAGCTTAAATGCATTGTAATGGTATGTGTTGTAAAGGTATAGTGGGATGTAATGGAATGCGTTGTAAAGGTAGTTTCTGAAAATGCAATGTAATGGCATGCAATGTAAAAGAATGCGTTGTAAAGGATGTTGCGATGTAAAAACTGTGTTGTAAAGGCGTTCATTGTACATGTATGCGTTGTAACGTCATACATTCCCCATGATGCATGGAGGATAAGAACTACAAACAGATGACTAAACACAGAAAATAAAGTATAGAGCAGTCCCATAGAAGCAGACCCCCATGTCTGCTCCACCTCTTTCGTTGCTGCTCATAGCAGCCAACATAAGTGCCTTTCTGTCCTTCATTGTCCCCTGCTTACTGTGTTTTAAAGGTTGAAACTGCCAGTGACTTTTTATGAGGGTATCTGCTTCTCGCGCTGGCACATGTCAAGGCCTGCTCAGCCTCCTCCTCAACTACCTGCCTACTGGTGGCGATCTCTACCTCTGTTAGACTGTGAGCGGGTGGCTCGGCTAGGAGCGTAGAGGATTGCCTGCGAGGTCACACAGTAGACCTCTTTCTACATCAATGCTCTTTCCGAATCTCCATGTTTCTTCCTCTAGCGTGCCAACCACCATTCTCTGCCAGGTGGTGCATTCTTCAAGGGGTGGAGTGGAGGTGGCTCCCAAGACCCAAAGACCCGTTAATGCTAAATGTGTGTCTTAAAGCAGGTGTTGGTCTTCTGTCATAACAGTGTTTGTCAGGGATAATTTAGGCAATTTCCGCAGTACAAATAGGTGGTAGTAGTAAGGTACAGATGCACAATAGTGAGCTGACTCCAACATGGCTGACAACAACGCTTGCTCCAAGCAGGGATAGTGTATTTGAGAGTCCTATGACACAGAGCAGAGTTTCAAACTATGGTGGACATGGCTCTGTCTAGCTCAGGGGAACCAGCCATGTCTAAGGCCTTGAAGAAGTTGCAGGAGGCCCTTGCCCAGATATCACAGGGTTCATAGGCAGACCAGCAAGCATACCCCTGCCCAATGCAGCCCCCTTACCCCCAATGCGAGGCCCAAACATAGAGCGGCCCTATTGAAAAATGTCATAGGGAGTTACAGGGCAAAGGATTGGCACCACTGAATGACAAGATGGCGGGGCACAGGGGTGACCTCCACCCCCTTGGTGACTGGGCCAGTGTGACATGTCAGCTCAAGATGCTGCGGACACAGCCACCACAGCTGCTGACTACTCGGACTATGGGTCCAAAGGGTTGAGGGACTGGCATCCCTCAGGAGAACAAGAAGTTAAAAAATGAACAGGCAAAACCCCAAAAGACCACGAATATCACTCACGGGCTCTTCAATACCAAAGAAAATACACATCCCCGCTTGGCGGAATGGGAACCAACGCCCAATGTGGCAACTACATGAAAAGTAGAATCAGAGAGCCTTGGAAACAGATTACTGGCTGAGTGTCTAAGCCCTCCTTTCAGAACAAGGTCACCACCATGATAGACCTTGCCTCTAATATGGTCACCTTCCTTGTAAAGTCCACTAAGAATCCCAAATGGGGTATTGAGAAGCCCAGGTGTACTTATAAGGGCAAGATTCTTGATCTTGCATGACCTCTTACAAAGATAATGGAGATGGCAGAAGCAGCCAAAGAGTCAGGGGAACAGATAGATCTCACAATTGTAACCTGCTGGGCCCAGCAGGTGATTTTCCTACTGGACAATGGAAATTGTGCGATTTCAACATAGCACAGATACTCTATCCTTTTACAACTCAAAATAAGGCTGGGTGAACTAGCCTCCTTGGAGGCAGGGTATCAAGCTATGGGAAATCTTTTTGGTGTTGCATTTGTGAGTGAACTTTCTCAATTCGTACAGACCTTGAAAAAGCTGGTCAAAGTGCAATGCTCATTTAAAAATGTTTTAACTCTACAGTTTATGGGTGGCTAGGCCATGGCAGAAGATGCTCAGCTGGCCAAGGTGATCTGCAAAATTCCAGTGGAGCCCATAATGATATAAAGTGAGGTTGGGTAGACGAGTGAGGATTCACAAATGTTTTCCCCTCTACTAGTAAAACAAAAGGTCACACTCCCAGAGGCGGTGGCAGAAAAAGCATTAACATTGCTTTTGAAGTTCTTATCTTCTGCTCTAATAAAGTTGGAGGTGGTAGAACAATGGGGTGTATACACAAATGGAAAGTGATCTCTGCGGATGCATGAATCTTGCAGACGGTGTAAGGATTTTATATCAAATTCTGGGGTTACCATTTAAACGGTGAGAACCCATCCTATTGTCTTCCTGAAGGAACTGGAGACCATAGTGGAGGTTCAGAACCGGGTATGGAAAGGGGGTGATTCAAAGATCCTTCTTACACTGAAGGGATTTTCTCATCAGACGATTTCTTTTAAGGAGGAAAGGGAATGGCTGCAGACCAGTCATCACTGACTGAAGGAATTCAGTGGGTGGCTGGTTTACACACATTTCAAGATGGAAGGCATCTATATTCTGCAAGACTTGTTATGACAAAATTGATGGTATGGTTGGACTTGAAGGACACAAACCTTTTGTAAGAAATTGGATTATTTGTTATAGGTGACTACCTTTCACAAGTAATAATCACAACCCTTGTCAAGTTGTCAAGGTAAACCCTCAAAGTCACTAAATTAACCTGAGCTTACCCCCTAGTAGCTGTGGCACAGAGCAGACAGGCTTAACTTAGGGCAATGTGTGAAGTATTAATGCTGTGCCACAACAGTAATAAAGCTGAAATGCAACACAGCAAAAATTCCAATACAAATTAGAAAAGTAGAAGTAAACTTTAATAAAACAATATGCCACCAAAATGACAAAAATCCAATGAGGGAAGCCAAAGATATGAATTTTCAAGGTTTTAAGTAGGAATAGTGCTGAGAGGCATATAGTTCGAATGATAGTCACTGGTTGCAGTAGACCGGAACCTAGGCGCAATTTAACCATGACCGCGATGCCGCACGGATTGTAGGCACCAATCAGGTTTGTTCTGGTCAAAGATTTTACCTTCTGACTATAGTCCTTTAAGTCCCATTCCTCCACAGGAGTACACTTCTAACGCCCACCAAAACCTCAACGTAGGAATGTGCAGACACAGAGGATGTCAAGCAGAGGCCAGACATTAGGGCCCAGTTCAGATCCAATTGCCACTGGTCAGCTGGGGAGTTGCAGGTAAAGGCCTCTTGTAACTTGTTGTGTCCCTGTAGCTTTAACAGGTCAGTCTTATGACCCTTGGATTCTACTTCTTTTGGTCAAGTTCTTTTGGGCTCTTCTCAGGTCTCAGACAGCAAGTTCAGTACTCTTTTGACTTCTTCAGATCCAGTAGTTTTCTTAAATCAATGTCTGTAAGTGGTCCATGTATGCTTAGCATGAGCTAGTGGGTGGGAGTAACTCATGGGCACGCCCTAACCAATGGGGTAAAAGTTCCAAGGGCCTACCCTACACACTTAAGGTATTTTCAAGATGACGAATGCCTTCAGCCATGCTAAACTTGGGTTCTAAGGGCGAAGGATATGTGTGGCTACTGTACTACGGCAATCCTCGTGTTGAGCAACATCTAACGCTAAAATCCAGTTTGGAGCAGTCACTATACCGACAATAAACCCAGACACAGAAGTCTGGTAGTACAAAAGTAGGGTTTTACAGTAACCAGACAGTAAATATATAACAATTGTTTTGACATCCTGTTTCAATTCCTTTCAAGTGTGTGCAAGTGTTTGGTATTAAAGCAGATTTGATATTGTAATGTTAAAAAAGCTGCTCACAGCCTCACCCTGCATATTCTGTCAGGTTCAGTGGGGTCATCTCCGCCCCTTCTGGTCAGCCTACTGTTTGCTTTTGGGAGGCACTTAACACATTTTTCACAACTATGCAAATGCTAATTACTGGCTGGCAGAAGTGAGAGAGCAAATGCACATTTAACCTACTGGAATTTTAGGCTGGGAAAAGGAAATTTTCCAAAAGTTACTTTTCTTTAATATGTATTAAAAATCTGACTTCACCTTTGAGTTTATTTTTTACTAACTAAAAAATAGTGGTTTAATTATTTTTCTTAGTAGTAGCTGAGATACAGTGTTAGGATTTTTAATCCCGCTGTGGTTTTCTACATAGGACTGCTAAGCGTGCTACAGTGAAAAATAGCTTTTGGGTGCTAGTTGGTGTAAAGACATTTTAACATAACATTTCTACATGTCCCACTTTTGAATACCATGCACCCTACCTTGTGGACTACAAGGATTACACGAGGGGCCTTATTATTATTTAAATGAGAGGTTTTGTCCTGTTAAAAAGTCGAATTGGCAGTTTTACACTGCTACAGTCAGCCTACTCAGAGCATGCCTGAAGCTATGTAATGGATGGCAAAATAGGTCCTGCAGTCAACAATTTGCATTTAACTTCCAGACCCTAGGTGCACTTTGTACCACAAACTAGGGAATTTGACGGAAGTTAAACACATCAATTAGGAGTATGCCAATTAGACCATGTTTCAAGGGGGAGCACAGGCACATTTCAAGGGTAAAGAGCACAGTGTTCTTAAACCAGCAAAAATATAGGGACCAGGAAAAGGTGAAAATTCCAAGGTGATCACTCAGAAAACGCAGACTTCCTGCACCTTTCATTTTCTTTCTTTAGTATTCACTGTCGCTTCTAACAATTTATTTTCAGATCAGGTGTGGGAGTTAAAAATATTCTCCCCTCAGATTGTTGTTCCGCCTGCTGTTTCTCAAAGCTGCTCAAGCCTGTGGCGGCTTGTCTTAGGGCAGGAAGCACCAGACTGGTAATCTAATTTATGTGGAAAACATTTTCATGGCAAAGTACAAGGGCATTCTCCTGAAACAGGTACAGTCCACCATATGGCTCCTTTAAGATCAAGCTTTTTGATAAATCAGGAAAAGTTAGATCTCCTTCCCAAGAGGTCCTTGGCTTCCAAATAAATTCAGAACAAGTGATCCTTCTGCTTCTACCTGACAAGATGAATGCGATCAAGAAATAGCTCAGGCAGGTCCTTGCAGGAAACATTATTTCCCTGAGAACCCCGACAAGCATAGTGAGCCTCCTTGCATCATCTATCCAAGCCATTTTCAACTGTGCCTTGCATTATCATGCGCTGTAACATCTCAAGATAAGCCACCTACGGAAGGGTCTCACTTATGCTGAAGAGGTCCTTCTCTAAGATGTCAGAATGATGATTGCCGGACCACATGTAAGCATAGAATGGCCTCGCGATTATCAGATCTTCCCCAGACATAATGATCAAATCCAACGCCAGCCGCTGGAGCTAAAGGGAAATGCTGCGGAGACCTTCCCACTGCAGCTTGTTGGTCAAAAGACTAGTTGAGAGTTATTACTTCTTTGCCACGAACATTTCTTTTATATTTTGTTTTTTAAATTGTATTTTTTATATAGTAATTGTCTTTCATGCTTTGTATCTATTTATAGTTCTTTGAACTATCTTTATTAAATGTGTGTCTCATTGATATTATTTTGAAATATTTTATGAATTTCTTGATGTATTTACCAATAAATTTTTGTTTTTAAACCTCACTTTGAAAATGGTCCCTTGCACATGTAATATCTATTTGACAAGTAATTTGTCTGCCTAGGTTGTTGTTTACTAATACAAAAGACTAGTTGAGCCACCACATCAACTGCCTGGCGTTCTGGTGGGATAATTCGCTATCCGCTTCTCCTTCTAAAGCAGAGTGAAGTGTAGCATTCTCCTGAGAATGGAGAACAATTCAGGGTTGAAATAAGTTATCCGCCTAGGAAGAACCAGGTCCAAGAGACTTTCAGACTTGGCAAAAGACTTTGGTACTTTCGCTTAGAAAAAGACGTATCTTTCTAAGCTGTTTACATCCTGGGACAAGACAATTGTGTGCCAGACATTAACTCCCTGCTCTGCTGCTGCGCTGCCTTCTGTCTCTCTGCCTTTTCTCCGCCGATCTCTTCTTTTCCTTAATTTCATCTTTTCTGCCTTTATGTCACTTTCTTTCTGTACTTTTTGCTCTTTTTTCTCACTGTGCCCCCACCGCTGCGCATTCCCTGTGGCCCTGCACCCCTCCAGCTCCGCTTTCCCGCCTCCCATCGGTCCAGCCCTCCTCCTCATGCTACTTAATGGTGGCCGCTGCACGGTGAAGGAGAGATCTTACTGACCTTGTCAGTAAGAAGCTTCCCTCACCCCATAGCTCCGCCTGGTAGTTGTTGCCCCCTGACCCTTCCAGGTCCTGAGGTCGAGACCCTCCTCCACCCGCAGGCACCTGCATGCTCCTCATCCCTGGTAGTCTAGTGGGGAGCAACTCTGCTCTGCTGCTGCTCTGCCCTCTAGCTCTCTGCCTTTTCTCCTCTGATCTCTTCTTTTCATTAATGTATTTTTTGTGCCTTTCTGACACTTTCTTTCACTTTCTGTATTTCTTGCACTTTCTTCTTGCTGTGTTCCCACTGCTGCTCGTTCCCCTTGGCCCTGCCCCCCTCCAGTGCTGCTTTCCCACCTCCCAGCTGTCCAGCCCCCTACTTATTGGCAGCTGCTGTGCAACCGCGCAGCTGGCCCACCAAAGGGAGTCCACTCTCAATTCCAAAGAACTGTGCTATCCTTACAAACAGTGACTAAACCCAAGAAAAACATTAGTTTCTAGCATGGGAGAAACAATACGTATTCTAAAATAACCCTCACCCAGCAAAAGGTCCCTTGATGGCATGTTTCATCATCGGGTTCATCAGAGCCACGGGCAGGCAGTGTCTCGGACGAGAGAGATGCTTTGACGAATGTTCGACTACAAGCGCTCTTCCCCTCCCATGTTGAAGCTCATGGGGCTTGAATTAGGCAACCTAAGTATCGGTTTTAAAGAGAATACCAAGTAGGTATTGGATTAATGTATTTTTGAGAAAGATGCATATTAGCCTTTGACATTGACTAGGCTGACCACACTAGGTAACAGTCAGAGTGGTAAAAGGGATCAACATCCTCGGTCCTGAAGAGAAGCTTAGGGATAGGCTTCGAAACATCTAGACCTGTGAGGAAACTGCCCATTATAGCACTTTTTCCTCCTTTTCCCCACTTTTATTAATACCAGCTATAGGGAGTATTAAAGTTTAGTTTTCCACGCGCCAGGTATTTTTGGACTCACTTATCTTCTGACCCTTCCACTTTTTATTTTTTATTTATTTATACAGGCTTGTATAGCGCTGGCGTCGACTCCCATAGGAGTATCTCCGCGCTTTTGACATCTGCCACATTGCGTTCAGGAGAACGTTAGCTGTCTAGAAACTGAAAAGGAGTGTCTTTAGCATTTTCCTGAAAGGAAGGTATTCAGTACATAGCCTCAAGGTGTTGGGGAGACTGTTCCAGAGGGACGGGCCTGCTATTGAGAGGGCTTTGCTGCCCTGTCTTGCCTTCTTTGCTCTGGGTACTTCTAGAAGGCCCTGTTCGCTCGAGCGAAGTGAGCGGGAGGGTTTGTAGGGGACAAATTTGGTGGCCAGATATGCAGGACCCATACCATTTAGACTTTTATGTATGGTACAGCATACCTTAAATTTAGCCCTCTGTCTGATAGGCAGCCAATGGAGTTTTTCCAGTAGGGGCTTAGAAGGTGAACGGGGGGGGCGCATTTAGGACCAGACGGGCAGCCGTGTTTTGGACTACCTGCAGTCTTGTCAGGACTCCCTCATTGGCAGATAGCAGCAGGCCGTTACAATAGTCTAGACGACTCATGACTAGGGCTTGTACCAGTGTCCTTCTACTGGCATCTGGCAGGAGGGGGAAGATTTTACGTAGCATGCCGATTATGTGGAAGCAGGATCCCACCACCTGGTTGGCATGTTGCTTGAGGGAGAGTTCCTGGTCCAGCCGGACCCCCAGGTTCTTAACAGTTGGTTTCGGCTCTGGTACTGGGCCAAGGTCTTGTGGACACCAGTCCGGAGTCCAGAGTCGTCTTGCCCCCCCAAACAACATGACTTCCGTCTTTCCAACATTGCATTGTAAAAAGTTGGAAGACATCCAGTGTGCCACTGCTTTCATTCCCAGGGAGAAGGAGTTCCTAACCTCGGGAGTCAAGGTTTTGAAGGGAAAGAGGAGTTGAGTATCATCCGCATAGGATATTGGAACAAATCCATATGCTCTTAAGATGTTAGCCAGGGGTGCCACATATATGTTGAAAAGAGTTGGGCTCAGGCATGAGCCCTGTGGCACCCCCTTGGTGATCTCAACTTCCTCTGACCGAAAACTGCCCATGGTTACTTGTTGGGTCTGTTTGGTTAGGAAACTTCTTATCCATTCAAGGGCTTCATTTTTCAGGCCGATGTTCTCTAGCCTGGCCATGAGGATGGAGTGAGATACGGTGTCAAATGCCGCAGACAGATCTAGTAGTACCAGGATGACGGAGAAACCCCTGTCCTGGTACATATGCAGATCGTCTGCGACTGACATTAGGGCGGTCTCTGTACTATGTTTGGGCCTGAAGCCGGATTGTGATGGGTCCAGTACTCCTGCAGATTCAATGTATCTCGACAGGTGTTTGTTCACGTGTTTTTCTGTGATTTTGCCCAGGAAGGGGAGCAAGGATATTGGTCTGAGATTGCTAAGCTCATTCCAGGGAATGGTGGTATTTTTCCTGAGAGGTTTGACCAATGCCTTTTTCCATCCAAGAGGGACTTGCCCCGTGCTAAGTGAGAGATTTATTAGTCTCTGGATGGTAGGTCCTAGATCTTTAGCTAGAGTTGGCATAATACGTGCAGGAATAGTGTCTGTGGGGGAGCCACTCTTTATCTGGGACGTGAGTGCCAATAATTCCTCAATTTGAATAGGGGGAAATACAGAGAGGGAGTTCTCAGGAGGGAGTGGATTACCAGGGTTTATCGTGGGATCATTTGTGGTTCTAAACGTCGAGTTGGAGAGTAGGATTTTATCATATATGGCATCGATTTTTTGGGTAAAGAAGTGGGAGATGTCGTCACACAGTTGTTGTGAGGCCACTTCCGGACTTTCACAGGCTGTAGGCTTAGTAAAGGTCAGTAAGATCTGATATAGAGTCTTGGAATTATTGCCGGCCGCCAAAAGCTGTGAAGCTATATGGTTTTTCCGTGCTGAGCGAATGTCTTTGTGGTATGCTCTCAAAGATTCTTTATAGGTATGTTTATCGCTATCTAGGCGAGAGGCCCTCCATTTCTTTTCTAGCTTCCGTGTGGCTTGTTTGGATAGTCTGAGATTTTCCGAAAACCATATCTCCTGTTTAGGAGCGGGTTTTGGTTTAAAGGTTCTTAATGGAATGGCCTTATCTATTGTGTGAAGCAGCATCTCTTCATATTCCTGTAGGGCTTTATCTATGTTCTCGCTTCCACTCAATTTGGGCTTTCCGAGCGCTTTGCAAAAATTTTCTTGGGTTAATCTGTGCCAGGCTCTTCTTTTACTGGGTAAGATGAGATGTTTTTGGGCATGTGGGGTAGTGGAGAATTCTATAACATAGTGATCTGTCCAATCTACTTGGTAAGGGAGGGAGCATTCAATTTGTAGAGAGTTAGTAAAGATTAGGTCCAACGTATGTCCTGCCATATGGGTGGGCCCGTTGTTGACCTGTCTTAGGCCCAGTAAGCTAAGATCACTGATGAAAGTTTTAGTTTCAGAATTGTTTTCTACCTCACTGTGAATATTGAAATCCCCTAAAAGGAGGAAGTCTGAGTTATCATATACATGAGGTGCCAAAGCTTCCATTAATGTTACTGAGGTGTTATTACATGGACCAGGGGGGCGATATATTAGCGCTCCCTTCCTGCTAGAATTGGTGGAAAATTGAAGGTTAAAAATCATAAGTTCTAGTTCAGGGGTGCATATTTCGTCCAGAATTTTAACATTGATTTCCTCCTTGTGGACTATCGCTATCCCTCCTCCGATTTTCAAGGGGCGGTCCACCCTGGCTATTTTGTAGCCTGTTGGGATTCCCAGTGTTATAACGGGAATTAGGTGGGGTTTGAGCCAGGTTTCCGTTAGGAAGCATAGGTCCGGTTCCCTACTGGAGATCGTATCCCATACTTCGACGGTATGTTTTGACAGTGACCTGATATTACAAAGCAGGTTTTTATTGTTGAGGGCGTTTTTACTAGTGATCTTAATCTTGGTGGTGGTAGAATCATCAGATAGAGACCTTATTTCCGGTTGGTAGTTCTGAAGGTAAGGTTTGGTGAGGGTTTCAAATTGAGTTTTACAGTGGCGACAGGAGAATGGACCTTCAATATTGTCCTTCATCCTGCTGGGACATTCACTGGCAGTATGGTGAAATATATTCAATAGTACCTGTGCAGTGTATCTTAATCGGTGTACCGGATGATGCGCCATGGCTACCGGCCCCCGGCCACGTCCTGTCACGGACGGGCGCAGACGGGCAGGTCTTTGGCTGGTCTTCGGCGCAGGCTACGGCGCCCCCACTGCGCGCTACCGCTGCGCGCTAGCGCCGACGAGGGCTATATAGCCCTGTCAAGTGGAGAGCTGGAGCGCTAACCGCTCGCCTCCCTGGGCGTGTCCTGCTCTTGTCTGCCCCGCCCTCCGCTCAACGGTATAGGTTACCGAGTCGGACCGGGGCGGGCACTCTCACATGAAACACATTATTTCACTTCACTTGAAAGGGCTCCCACGTATCCGTAGGTCGTAGCACGCCCCGTCCCGCAGCGGAAAAAACCTGATGATGAAGCTTGCCAACAAGGGACCTTTTGCTGTGTGAGGGTTATCTCAGAACACATATGGTTTGTCCCATGCTAGAAACCGAATGGTTCTCTTGGGTTGAGTCACTGTTTGTAAGGATAGCACGGTTCTTTGGACTTGAGAGTGGACACCCTTTGTTTTTTCATTACTTGTAGAGGAGGCCGGGTCCACGAATTATTATACATCTTCACTCCCTTCTTTGTTTTTTGGCATCTTCTGAATGCCCTCATGATCTGAGCTATGGGGTCCATGCCAGTCCATATTTGTCAAATGTAGATTAGGATGTTATTGGCATATAGGGAGACTGCATGCATCTTGCTATTGATGGGAAGGCCCCTGGTTCTCCCGGTGTGATGGAGCTGCTGTGCCAGGAGCTCCATCGCCAGGGCAAATAATAACAGAGAAAGAGGACACCCCTGGCATATGCCTTGTAACACAGGGAATGAGTCTGAGATCAATCGGTCTAGTCTCACTCTGACCGCCGGCTGTGTATAGGAGTGTAATTAAGCGCAACAACTGATCACCTAGGCTCATTTTCCAAAGAACAGAGAACATATACTCCCAGTCAAACATGTTGAAAGCCTTTTCTAGGTCTAAAACCAGGCAAGCGGAGTATGGCCAGAGTGGCAGAACTATTTCAAGAAGTCTGTGTAGCCTAAGGGCATTAAAGGATGCAGATGTGCCGGGTATGAACACATTTTGGTTTGGGTAGACCTGCTTAGGAACATGCTACTATAGATTTGTTACGGATATTTAGCTATGGATTTTGTAGTTGCTTCCCGGCATAGCCAAGGGATCTGTTTGTCACTTGATGCTAGGATGTCACAACAGCTAGGACATTGTACATGATATTGCTACAGGACGCTTGTTGCAGGATTCTATGTCAGGATTGCGCATATCCTTTTTCATTTTTTATTACACCAGCAGTTTCAAAGTTAATCACAAATAACTCAATAAAAACTTAAAGTCCCATGAGCCCTTGGGAAGTGTCCATAGTAATCATTAACAGTACATTCTGTCCATTGTATAAAAATCACTGTTGTCTGTAGTCCTTCCTCTTTCTTTACTGCTGTCAGATAAGTCCCTCATTCCATTAACGACTCTCTTGGCATTACGGTTTTTGGGGGATTAAGAATGGCTTAGCAGTATATTTTCATTGTTCAGGTTTTTTCCCTTGTTAAATGAACTTAATGGGTTTGTTTGTCGGACATGATTCCAAGACAGATTGAGGCGGCATGACAACTTCCTGCAGCAAAGAAGAGCAAGGACTACAGAGAATGGACGGAACATACTTTTATTGGTTAACAGTTACAATGGACTCATGGGACTTAAAGTTTTTACAGTTTTTTTGGGGTTTAACTTTGAAACTGCTGGTGCAATAAAGAGCAGCCGGGGGGCAGTAGTGGGAGTTCCTGCCGGGTGGTGACGTGGGGAGGGGGAGGGGCAGGGTGGGGGGTAGTAATGTATGGATTACGGACCTTAACAGGTAAACATATAAATGAATAAAACAATTTTTTGTGCGCACTGCATTACCCAATGCGATGCAGTGCGTGCAACAAAATTAGTTTTATTAATTTATATGTTTACTTACCTGTTAAGGTCCGTAATCCACACATTACTACCCCCCACCCTGCCCCTCCCCATGTCACCGCCCGGCAGGTACTCCCACTACAGGCCGCGACTGATAAAGAGTGAAGAAAAATATGCATAATCCTGGCCTCCGAGTCCTTAAAAGAATTAAAAGTTTCATTCTCTACAGCTGGGACGCTGGATTACTACAAACAGGACATTTACTGCTTCTAGCTTTACACATCCTTTCACAGTGCTATCGACACCCCCAGATTCTGCAGCAGTACTGTGCCCTGCAGTGCAGCGACCCCTGTTTAGAGCTGAGGGGGCGAGCCATATCCGAGCCAAGGGTCAGACTGGCTCTTAGAGCGCCTGCGGGAGCCGAGCCATTAAAGCGTTCCGGCAGTCCTGGCTCCCGTCCCCCGCCCTGGTGAGAAACAGAGCATGGCAGTCCTTGCACCCGTCCCACGCCCTGGTGAGATGCGGAGTCCGGCATTCCTGGCACCCGTCTGCGTCAGAGGTTCCAGGGAGCAGCTTTCATTTAAGAGCATGGCCGAAAATCGGGAACCAATGGGAACCAGGGGCACCGGCCGGCGGGGGGCCGAGCTCAGAGCAGCAGCCATGGAGCCCTGGGCCAGGGGACTCGCCCCCTTCCGACCCCAGAGACGCCGCCTGCGTCTGGAGCAGGCGAGGGAGAGGAGGCGCTGCTACACGAAGCTCCAAGGAAGATGCACAGCCTTCCACCCGTGGCAACTTTCTTTCCACATGAAACTCTGTTGATCGCTCTGGTGAGAGGCCCCCTCCTCCTTCCCTTTAAACTTTGTTTTTGAATTTGCTGCCTCCCGTTCTGCGAACAGCTGCCTTGGCGCCTGTGGTCTTTCTTCCCTGATCCCTAGTCTCCGGTTCAAACTCCTCTGCCCCAGCTCCTCATTGACGATGAGGCTGTGACTTTGCTGCGGACTGCCTTTCTCCCCCCGGACTAGCTGGCTATGGCAGCCCTCTACCCGGACTTTCGGACTTGGACCTTTGTGCTCCCCGCCATTTTCTTTTTATGACTCGCTTTTTCTTCTACCTTTCTCCTCCGCCATTTTAGCGATCTCTGACCCCGCCTCTGTCCTAGCGACCTTTCTATTGGCTCTCCTGTTGCCTCTGACACACTCCTCGCAGTCTTACTCGTTACTATCTGCTTCCCTCTCTCGTTTGTCTCACTTTCCTGCCCTTCTCTGTCCCTCCCTTGGTGCTGTGACTGCATCCTCTCTCCGACTGAATCCCCCCTCCGACCCCACTTAATGGAACTCTGCTTTTCTGAATATAGAGACCTTTGTACTCTCTACCATTCCTATGTGACTCTTAGAGTATATCCATCCGTATTCCTTCCCTATGTATATAGAGATAACTCCTATCACTAGTATATGCAGTAGACTTGTGTACTCTCTACCATTCCTATGTGACTCTTAGAGTATATCCATTCGTATCCCTTCCCTATGTATATAGAGATAACTCTAATCACTAGTATAGGCAGTAGACCTTTGTACCCCCCACTCTCAGTCCTCACTTCCATTACTGCACCCCCACCGCCACTAACCTACACCCAGCCTCCACCTTGCTCTCTCCGCCCTCCACCAACCCCCTCTCTACCTCATCCACACCGCCCCCGCCCAAACTCTCTCTCCTCCCTAACTCCGGCCCGTACATGGACAATGACATCATGAAGCCATGCACGTACACCAGCCTACCCCCCCTCCTGCTCGCTAATTCACAGGTCAGTCATGCACCTCTGATTCCCGCTCCCACCTCCGTCGCATGCCCCACGCTGGACAAGATCATGGCCACCCTCATCCAGGTCAAAGAAGAACTGCACACCATCAAAGAACTTCTCTCCACAAACCCCATACAACTCTCACCCAACTCAACCCAACCCACCAAGTAGCTCAAGTGCACTAATTACACTTGAACCACTACTTGGACTCTTAAAGAATATTCACAGACCTCACTCCCTGTTCCACCTCATTGTTTATCTGTATTATCTGTATTTTTGATCTATATCGATTTGTGCTATCTTTACTGACTTAGCTGTTTGACTAAGTTCATGTACTCTCTCTATGTAAAGCGCTCTGATATCTGCAAAGATCTTGTTCGCGCTATATAAAACTTTCAAAATAAAATAAAATAAATAAATACTCTCCACCATTCATATGTGACTCTTAGAGTATATCCATTCGTATCCCTTCCCTATGTATACAGAGATAACTCTAATCACCAGTCTCTTCTTTGTGTGACTTTTCATCTTGTACATTTGCATTTTTTTCTGTTTGTATCTTTTATGTAACGCATGTAATCCTAAGTCCTTATGTTTTGCACCTGGTTCTTATGTAAAGCGCTCTGACACCTTCGGGTAAAATTCGCGCTAAATAAAATCGCATTAAATTAAATAAGACTGTTGCTGTCGGTGCCAGGAGGCGCGTGATCCGCAAGACGCACAGAAAGAGGAAGTGACGCGCCTTCGTCACGAGACAGTGCTCGACGCCGTTGCTAAATATCTTCCTCTAAACGGGAACCAGTCACTTCTGTACACGCGCCCTGCTATGCCGGCCCAAGTGCCACTGATCCGTCACTTCCGGGGTAACAGTTGTCATCCTGGTGGACTGGAGCTTCCTTTCCGGGTCAGTCTTTCCAATGGCCCATCACAGCAGTCACGGGGCGGAGCGATCGCCCGCCCCTCCTTGACACCGCCCCGTAACATGTCAATCTGAAGAAGCTGCGTTTGGGATTGGCTGCCGCCGCCTTCAGTTACCGAGGGGCGGGGTCGGTGCCTCCAGTGGAAGTGTTTTGGAGCCGAGTGAGGAAGCAGCACAAGTGTCCAGGTGCGGGAGGGCTGCTCCGGGAGGTAAGGCCTGCGCGAGGGAGGGGGTCTCTGGTCCGGGCTCCACCCTGGAGGAATGAAAGGCACCCACAATCCGCCCCCCACCCGGGATGGAAGGCACCTGTTGCCCCAACTCAAATCTACCCCCCCTCCCCGGAGGAAAGAAAGGTATCTGTCCCCCCTCCCCTCCCCCGATGAAAGGCACCAGAGGCCCCACTCTCCAGGTGAGGGGGCCCCTGTTGCTGCAGCCTAACATCTGCACCCCCACCGAGGGTTGAAAGGTAGCTGTGGTCCCACCCCAGAAGCTGCCCCGCCTCCAGGTGAATGCACCGATCGACACACCCATGAAGGCACGCTGCCTGGTCCCTTCCGCCCCCTCGGTGGTTCTTGTATGATCGGGGCACACCTGGCCCCACTCACTGCAGGGCAAAGTGTGCACTGGGTGAGCTGCCCCTCTGGGGGGTTAACATTGTATTTATATAGTAAAGCGCGTTGTGTTTCATGCCTCTGACCCAGCAGAGTTGGGGTGTAATTCCCTTTTATGCTGGTGACATCCAGGCCGGCGCCCCCCCCCTGAATGTGAGGGGCGCTCGTCCCCACCCTGCTATAGGCGCTTCCTGCCTGTCACGTGGCGGCCTCTGCTCCGGGGGTCAAAGGGCGCGCCCCTCGATGGGACATGAAGTGCTGCCTAGCGCTGCTGCCCCCCCCCCGTCCTCTCTCTGATCCTCTCGGTCCCTTCCTGCCACCCATGCGGTGTTGGGCGCCTCCCTGCCCCCCTCCTCTGAGGGTGTAGGGGCCACCCTCCTGTAGGTAGGTAGCGAAAGTTTCTTCTAAAAAGGGAGTTCAAGTTTGGTAACCATTTATCTACTCCATGAATCCTGGACCACACAGCTATAGGTGTTGCACCTGCTCACCCATGTGAGAAGGTATTTCGCTTGTTACGTTGACACTGCCAGTGTTCTATCAGTCAGCTAAAATGTAGTGCCTGCACTAGGTACAAACATCTGTTTTCAGTTTAAATGAGTACCCCCCCCTATTGCGATGCAGTATAGTGTATGATATTTATAAAGAAGGGGATTTGTACACCGAGCAAGAGGTCCGCTCCTCACCGACCACCACTCGTGCCTTGAGGCCCATGTGAAATCACACAGACTCCTTCGTAACTTGATCCCTTGCATCTTCCCCATTGTCCATGTACAGAGAGTCATTTTCAGCTTTTCTTCAAAACAAATTGATGTTCTTGCTCTCCTATGTGACCTGCATGCTTTGACTCTTCCAAAGCTGGGGGAACCTCTGTAACATTAAAACTTTCCCACGCTCCAGACAACTTTCTTCCACACTTTGATTCATGGTTAACTACTTGCTCTCACCTTTAGGTTTTAGCAACATTATCATATTTCTACATTTTCTTTGAGGTTCCTGCAGAGCTGTGTGTATTTGAGGAATCTCTGATTAGTAATGGATCAGTTTCGCCTCGTTCAGACCTAGCCTGGACCCATCATAAACACTTGAATCTTTATATTGTTGTGCATCTTCAAGAGATTGTCTGTGAGGTGATGGTGAGGCGTATGTCTGGTATTGAGCTCAAATAAACTATGCCTGTGAAGCGCCTACCTTACAACCTCCTGTTGCAGTGTCCAGTTGAGCTGGCCTTTGCTTATTAGGGACCATTAGCTTGTGAGGCATTTATTGAGCCTCATACAGGGAAGGCATACTTGTACTATAATCCTTTGAGGTGAGACGTGCAGGGCCTTACTCCAGAGATGGCACATGTCTTTGAGGAACATTTGTGAGGTGAGATGGTCTATACCGATGGGGAACCTTTGAGGGTAAACTTACGGGTGCTTACTTCAGAGATGGTGGCCATTACCAGGGCACAAGCCCTAAAAAAAGAAGTGGGGGGACGCTGACGTCACAACAGAAAGTGACGTCACGAAAGGTGGCCTGCACTCAGTTGCAGTTTATAGTTATCAAGCTCCTGGTAAAATAAGTGGGGGATGCCGTTCACCCGCGTGGTACCCTGACTCGAGCCCTGGCCTGTTCCAACGAGTAGTCTTTAGGGTATTTAAGGCATTTCCTGGACCTTGTCTGTTGAATGCCCTTACCTCTATGGGGCTTTGTTGAAGTGAGGCGTGTGTTTCAGACTCAGTCCCAAAATCATTCACATCATGCTTTTGAAAAACAAGATGACAAAGTAATTGTATAAACTGATACCATATATCAGATTACGTTTTGAAGGAAGCATTTAGGTTGCTCATCTGCAGGTATACATACATTTCTATAGGTGTGCAGTAGATGATGTGTAAACCTAGTCTCAGCCTTGTTCCTGTTAGATGCTGCCCTACCCAATGCAGAATTTGCTTATACCACAGTAAACTGCACATCCTCCTGCCTGCTCTTGAATTTGCATGGTTGTTCAGTAACTTTTAATTCTTTACAGAGTTGAAGATACACGATGAGTCTCCAGTGGACTGCAGTTGCAACCTTCCTGTATGCTGAAGTGTTTGCTGTTTTGTTGCTCTGCATTCCATTCATCTCTCCTACAAGGTATGTCCTTGTGTTTGTGTTTACATTTTTTTCCCAGGAAAACTGCAAAGTAATGGCTGTGATTTCCTTGTTTGATCCCACCATGACATTTTCTTTCTTGATGGAGATGACTGGCCTTTTCTCCACATAAAAAGTTGTACAATGAGTGGCAGTGATGTGCTTACCTCTGACAAATGTAGGTCAGAGCATTGAATTGTTTTTTCTTGCGTATCCCCTTTGGAAGCTGATATATTTATTTTAAATTACTTTTGTGCGTTGGTCCAAATTGAACCTCTTTACGTGATCAAGTAAGAGGTATAAAAGATGATTGATGCACCTTGTTTTATTGCCGCTTTAGTATGGTCTCCTTAAAGATGCTGAAATCTCTTCGTGGGTGATTTGAAACTTAGTCTCAAGGTGACAAATTCAGTCCTCCGCAACTTCAGAAGGCCTCTGCCTTCTGAAACTGGATTGGCCTGTAATACTCTGAAGAGGAGTGGTTGCCCATGGTGGATATTCATGACGGAGGTCTCAGTGAGGCCGGATTAAATTCGGTTTATTTAAAATACGACATGGCTGGCAGTTGTCCATAGCGAGATCTAGAGAAACGCCGCCTAATTCCAAGCATGCTATGTTGATGTGACCTGCCGAACTGTGACAGTTTGCATTGTATGGCCCTGGTCAAACTGAGCAACGTACAGAAGCCAAGCTGAGCCTCATACGCAGGCTTCCAATAGGATGGTACCACTACATATCTGCGGTGTACCCAACAGGGCCTATCATTGGAGTGTATATTGAGAAAACGAAAACAGACTTAACACCCAATGAATGGTTGAAAGAAAAGAGACCATGGTGTCAATTAACATTCAAATTATAGACTGACCAACTGTCCATATTGTATATTCCTTGCTTTTACCTGTCAGTTCCACTAATCTGGGTCAATCGATCAGTAGATGTTTCGATTGCTACTTGTCACCTGTGAGGTTAACCAGGCAAAGTGGTTAGTGTCTACTTTGTTCCCCTTTCCTAGTAGAAAGCTCTTTGCACCCATATCCTCTCCCCCGTGAGACACAAGGCCTTCTCTTGGGGAACTATTCTGATAACTTCTCTCTTGTCCCCTTCCACATCAATTAGACTTGTTTGAACATCGAATGCTACTGTTTTCTGAAAAATATAGGGTTTTTGATTTACTGTTACTGTAGTCCTCTACTAGTGGAGACTTGACTTTCAGCACTTTTTATATCGATTGATATTTTGTTAGCTGTTGCTGCTTTCAGTTTGTGTTACTCACAAATACATATTTATAAAAAAATCATAGTATCTTAGACTGTTTTTTTAGTAAAAAATAATTCACTGAGTTTGTTTGAACTGCCATCTCCCACAGTTCTGTGTATCTGCGTTTTCTCCCTCGCCAAGATAACTTTGCAAGATACCTCCCACCTCTTGCACATGACTGTGGGTGTCAGGGAACTGGTGGGGAAGCAAACACCAGCTCACCATGAAGGCCTCCTCAGCTGATGAATAAAGGGCAAGTGGTATTTTAGCTTCTTCAGTTTGTCCATTCAATTTTCCCTATTGTCTTAATATTGAAGGTAGGAGCCTTTTTTCTACCTTCCACTCGTGGCTGCATGCTTAGGGCATCTGTACATCCAGCGTGCTCTGTGTTCACGCGTGAGCTGGGGAGAGGAGGCGCGCACTGTAAGTTGCCTTTGCGTGCCACCACTGTGCTCGCGCCCTAGCTGGGTGAAGTCCGTGGCAGAGCAGAGACTCAGTTGCCAGAGCAGCATGGCTGTCTCATAGATAGCGTCAGCACACAGCCCTGCTGCAGCCCATTTCAAGACGGCCACAGTGTTACATTGCCGACATGTTCAGTTTATGTAGTTCTTTATCAGTGTCCAAGTTAACTGTGGTCTTCAGTGTCAGGACAGTGCCAAGAGGTAGCAGGACATGGCTCGCGTGGCAGATTTCCGCTGGAAGGTTTTGCAGGTCAGGGCCAGGTCCAAGTGCTCAAGTTTGACCTCCCCTTCATCCCTCCTGCAGACAGTGCTAGTGCCCAATGGCTTGCAGGTTCTGATTGTCTTTACTTTTTATGTTTTGCCTTCACAGTGCTTGCACCGTATATTGGATTTTCTCCCCACTTTCCAGCAGAAGCACTTGTGCAGCTCCACTGTACACCCTGCCCTCCCTCAGTGTGGTCAGGGTTCCCCCACTTTCAGAAATAAGCGGTGCCTCGCCTCTCGGATGTACAGTGTTACATTCTTTTATCCAAATGAAAGTTTTTGCTTTCCAGAAGCAGCTTTACACCCCCAGCAAACCCTTTTTGCACCCCTTGGCTGGTGCCCACTCCCCGGATGGACCGCTTTACAACTGCCCTTTTCTAAGTGTCAGCCCGCCTGTTCAGCAGGGAAAGAATTGTTTGTTCCCATGCACCGTCGGTACCCCACTCCAAACCTTTGCAGGTTGATTGCTCCCCGAAGTCACCCTTCATGAAACACTCCCCTGCCTTCTCCTGGTCTGTGTGATCACAGTATTGACAGGACACCCAACCGGCTTCTGTAGCTACACTCCAAAAAAAGTTATATTACTTTATCACAGTACCTTATTTTTAGGTTTCGCCCGCACAGCGCTTGCACTTTGCTTGTGACATCTGTTGTATTTAATATAAATCTTAAAAGGGGCTTCAGTAACTTATATTGCACAACTGCTCACCATGCTACAACCTTCAATAAACAGCTTTTTGTCAATCACATAGGTGAAACCTATTGCATTTACAAATGTTTGTTTATGAATGGGCATCCAATGACTTGATGCCTGGTGAGATGCTGTTGTTTCCTTGTGGCGACCAAAAAACGAGGCATGCTGCAGCATTTTGTACAACGCTGCAGTCCAATGGTGCGATAGTTGGTTAGGCTCTTGTAGAGAATTGAAATAGCCGAGCTGCTAGAATAGAAGCCTTTGGACAACAGTTGCCCCGTTCTTTGAAGGTAGACAAAGACTTGTTTTGATATTGGCAGTATAAAGAAACTTGAAATGGACAGCTTGTCCAGGACTGTAAGAGTAGGCATACACAATCCCTCACCACTAGTTGGTGACATGCTTCATCATTGGGTCTCCGCTGGGGTGGCCGAATGCCGCCCCAGCGTGCTACAACGCCTGATTTACAGCGGAGCGGGTTGGTGTTGAGTGCATACAGTGATTTAACTCCAAACATGTGCAATATATGTGAGTGCAGAATTAAAAAATACAAGATTGAAACCCAAAAAAAATATTTAATGCGGACCAATCTGTGTATTGAGATTAAAAACGTGGTTGGGCGGACAATAAGATTTTTCGACAATGAGACTGGGCTTGTAGTTGTCCATGACTCTAGGATAAGGTGCAGGATTTTTTTTTAGATGGGTAATTAATGCTCTTTTTTTAGTAGACGGAAGCCAGTGGTAAGAAAGAAATTGCTAATGTCCTCCAGGAAGGAAGAGATTGAAAAGAAGAATCGTAATGGCAATCATAACCGGTAGACTCCTGAGCAAGGTGTCTGTTGGACAGTCAACAGTAACGGCTGACGAAGATTGTGCGAATACTGTACAACTTATGACTCTTACAATGACGACAGTGCAGAGGTGGCAACCGACTGATGTCATCAGCAATGCTGTCCTGTCCTTTGTTTAGGAACCTAGCTGTTTAACGTGTGTGTGTGTGTGTGTGTGTGTGTGTGTGTGTATATATATCAACTTATGATGAGCCACGTTTACAGGACTACGACTACCAGCATGCCTGTAGACACGCCCACTGGGGCGTGATTCTATGTATATAATTAAACTGGAGTTCTTTGTCACCTGATTCCTGCCTCTTCATGCCAGTGAACAAGAGCGCCTAATAGCTTGAAACGCGTATGGCTTATGGATTGCGTGGTACATGCTGCTGACACTGCCGCTTACGAAGTGGTGTGATTCCTGGTGGGTGTGGCTCCTCACTTGGGCAACCTTGGTTTTGTATGTTTAGCGGCTGGCTCTGCCGCGAGGAGCCCCCGACGCCTGAAAGTGGATCCTAAGTGCTGGGAATCACTAGCGCTGTTTGGAACTGATGGAGCCTCGCTCGTAGAGGCATTTGGCAGAGTACAGCAGCTGTGTGCACACAGACTTCCCCCCTACAGGGTTTTTTATCATAACTGAGTGGCAGGACAGGGGCCACTGGGTTAGAGAACTGATGAGCCACGTTTACAGGACTACGACTACCAGCATGCCTGTAGACACGGCCACTGGGGCGTGATTCTATGTATTTAATTAAACCGGAGTTCTTTGTCACCTGATTCCTGCCTCTTCATGCCAGTGAACAAGAGCGCCTAATAGCTCGAAACGCGTATGGCTTATGGATTGCGTGGTACATGCTGCTGACACTGCCGCCTACGAAGTGGTGTGATTCCTGATGGGTGTGGCTCCTCACTTGGGCAACCTTGGTTTTGTGTGTGTGTGTGTGTGTGTGTGTGTGTGTGTGTGTGTGTGTGTGTGTGTATATATATATATATATATATATATATATATATATATATATATATATATATATATATATATATATATATATATAGCAACTTGTGTCAAAACTTTATATTTTGTTCTGTTTAGCGAATGCTTTCCTGGCAGCACCATCCAGCTTTTGCTTGTTTTCGTAGGAGGTGACTCATCTGATGTCTGACTTGTAGTAGCATGATCAGAGAGCACTCTTTGGCCAGAGGATCAGCATATTCCAATATTCTGAATCGGACAGTACATTCCCCTTTTTGGATTTAAGTAGCTGATGGCCAGGTGGTCTTTCTGTATCCTAAAGTGTTTTGGCGGGAAAAAAATGATCTTGTGCATCACTTGGGATCATGTCTAGCGTGCAGACATACAAGCATTTAGTTTGTGGATATTCTTGCGCACGATCTGCTGCTTTTTTTGAAAAGATTCCTTGACCTTAGTCTCGGACAGGGTGATAAAGAAACACTGGTTTTCGTAAAAAAAAAAAAAAGGGAAAATGCAACAGCAGTTCTTAGTCACAAACAGTACTTGTAGCAAGAACATGTTGAGTTTTGAACCGAAAAGTTTGCAGGCCTTGCTCTAGTCTAGAGGATTCCCTTACACGAAGACTGGAGTAGAAAATCTTCTGCTGGATTCCTCCGGGAGGAGTGGGGCATGTGAGCCGTTTCACATTAGTGGCCAGAGCTGTGGCCAGACTTCATATATGTGGTGACTGTTGTTCTGTACAACCTGCATTGTTGACTTTGATAGCCGAGGCTTGACGGTGTTGATTGAGTATGGCCAGTGCATGAAAACATGAACGAATTCTAGTTCATGAGGTTGTTTCATTCTGAAAAAATACCCTCACCCCTATTTGGAAGTGGGCATGGCTTCAAAGCATTTTAGTCTTATGTTTTGATGTTCAGGGAATAAACCCTTCCATTTATTCCCCACGTGATACTTCTTGCTTGTGATAATCTCTGCCACGTGGCAGCTTAAGTGCAAATCTTTTCCCACTTTGAAATTGCCTTTTCTGCATTGTGAAAGAACAGTCCTTTTTGCAGCAAGCTTGTCTAAGGTTGCCATTGCACAAATCTAACGCAATCTTTACTTTGAGGAAGTTGGTGAAAGTTTTAGACAGACAAAAAATTGTCTAAAATCATTCATGTATGGAGTTACATAACCGTTGTGAAATGAAGATCTAAAAATGTGACTCGTTAAACCAGAGTTGCTTTGGCTGCTGCCCGCTCTTACTCAAGAGCTTGCTCTTTAGTGTCCTGACCACAGCAGTCCGCTGTCTTCATCTGTGATTTGTTCCTCCACTCTGTCAACTTTTATGTTCTTGATAAGCCCACTTTTAAGACTGAGTTGTATATGTCTCCTTGTGGTTCCCAAAAAGATTTTTTGGGGAAGGGGTGTTATGATATCTAGTTTCACTGTGTATTTTCTGATGAACTGATACCGCTGTAAGATCCCAGTAGGGAATAGTTCCCGCTGTGGTCGCCACTACGGGGGTCCATGTCATGCTGATGGAGTTGCGTGTTGCTGGTTTGTAGGAGCGGAGTGTGGAAACATGCTCTTCTGTATTGCTACACAGGTTGTGCTTGACAACGCGGGTACCTGCCCTCTCTATCCATTTGCACTTTTTTATTCAGCTCCTATGGGTTATACGGTGTAGTACATCTCGGTGTTTAGCCAGGACTGAATATTTTGCTCTGAAGTATGTTGAAATGCTAGTCGCACAAAATAAAGTATACTGTACACAAACAATAACTCTGAACTTAAATGTAGTTGACACTTTCTAAAAATGTTTTTGAAATCCTCCCATAAACTACATTAAATTGTTACCTATTGATTACCTTTTTTTTTTCTTCATCTACTCCAAGTATGAAATGCTGGTTAATTAATTCCCTTTGTTTCATACAATTCCAGGCATTGCTTGGTAATCGTGCTCTAACCTTTGGAGTGCTGTTTATGTATTTTTAAAGTCCCATCAGTCCCACTTCGTCCTAGGGGTTACGTGGCCATCCTTGGACCAGTTTTGAATAATTTCAGCTATCTCGTAATCCCAATCTAATATGAAAGTCTGATTTATTTTTCTTTCCTTGGTAATCCTTTTGTTCCAGGGATTCTGTCGCCCGATGGAGATAGTGGCCGGATTCCATAATCTTTATGGAACACAACACCAAGTAAATAAAGACTGGCTAGTACCAGTTTTCTGTACTAAAGATATCCAAGGCATTCTGTCATGTCTGCCGATAAAACCCTCCTATTCTTGCATCGGGATGGCGGAAATGCCCCCAGACACCACATGATCTCCGTACCATTCAGGGCATTCTACACACGGAGGTACCCTCTATCCATGACCTCAATAAATATTCCCATAACACCCTCTGCCCTGCCTTTTGGGGTTCCCACTGACTTCCCTTTTCAGCATGTGCCCTCTTCAAAACCAGATTTTCCATTGGCAAAGCTAACTTTATAGACTGGGAGGACTCTCTGGCTAACCAGCTCACCATCTACAATGGCTCTCAGCACACCCACAGCCAAGACTCCATTCTACTGGGGATGGAGTGCGAAAAAGAAAAAAAACAAGGCAGCAGACCTCTGTCGTTGCATTCAGGATTTTCAACTCCTTCTCTGTATCCGTCAGGATTGACCCAATTCTGCTCCAATTTGTGAAAGACCTGGGAGATGCACCGCTTTAGGTTTCAGCTTTTTTCAATGAGCTTTATGAGAACCATTGGAGCTCAAATGGGCACATATACCCACCAACAGTACTCCCAAATCTCCCCCGCCCCCATGTTCCCATGCAGCATGTTCATGTGTTCTCAGAAGTCCAGCCATGAGTGGCCTCTGCTGTATGTTTTAGTATATCTCCCCCACTCCGAGGCTCCCATTATGCAGGTTAGATATACATCACTGCACTTAGCAATCCTAGCACCGTCTTACATGGCTCATAAGCCCTCTAAAGTCTTGGTTGAGCCTACATAAAACTGGGCCCAATAGTTTATTATAGATTTGTTTTCTGTAGACAATATATTCTACATGTAACCATCCTCTGTCGTTTTAGAACCCATCCAATCACTTGTGGAGTGTGTCTTTGCCTATGAATCCTGCACAGTGTGTCACTGCTTTTAGACTAAGATGAATACAAGCCTGCGCAGAAACATGCATGCATATATACTTAAGCACTCTGGCGAGGGGGTTAGGAACGGGCACGCCTTCCTAATCTTCACTGAAAACAGAGACCAGGGTAGCCATGTCTCTACAGCTCATGGATCTTTGGACTGAAAATACTGTGTGTGTTTGGGAAAAGGCCATTGTCATCCAGGTATTAGTGCAAGCTCCTGCACTCCGTGTTCCCAGGGCAGCATGGCCTCGGTTGTCCGCTCTTGATCATTTGGTGTGAATGTCAAGAAGGGCGTTGGAGGAGATGTTAGCCTAGGACATAGGAGGCAGGATATGAGATGAAACATTCTTGTGGCAGAGTGAAAATAAGAGCAGTGAGGGATGTTAAGCTATTTGATGTGAAGCGATGCTGTGACCAGCACCGGCATGCGCGTCAGACTGACTCTAGTCCACCAGCGGTATGAGAGACGGACATATGTGGGACTCTGGAGCGAGAGGACTGAAGCAGAGCCCAGTGATTGGCTTGGATGATGACAGTGGCACAAGTGCAAAAGATTGTGCACAGATCCTCGGACACTGCAGAAGAAGCAGCCGGTGCAGACATGTTTATGATGAGGCAACCGATGAAAGGCAGGGAGCTGGGGGGGATTGTCTGAGGCTGATGAAAGTAGCCAGTGGAAGCCAATAACGATAAAGCAGAAAATGGAACACAGTCTCAATCTTTGCCGAAACCATAACTGACCACACAACGTGCTTTGCTGCCATTGACTCCGTATAGGAACCTGCCCTGTCTTCTCAAGGACCAGACAGACTTTCCAAGGATTCCCATTCGATATGTTAATTTGAGCAGGTTGTGAGATTTGTTTTTTTTTATTTTTTTGTGTTGAGGTTCTCCATCAATGGGGTGCTGTGTTTGTTTGCAGTCGGTGTGCACTAAAGAGTTGTGTTTTTTTGCATTACCCCTCTCCTGCACTGGATCATTCCAGAAACCTCTCACCTACTGCCTCCACAGCCAGCACACTATGGTGTAACATTCAAGACACATCCTTTCAGTACGCTGACATTTGGGACCAATCCAGTTTTTTTCTGCCCATTGACGAGTCATGGTCAGCATGTGTTGTAGTATTATTCCTGGGAGTGAATGTACTGTTTAGGCCTGTTTTAGTCCGCTTTCTTTGGCGAGTGGTCTTGTTTTATGTTCTGCCTCTGAAAACACTGTGTCTGGGGTTTGTATGCTGTTGAGAAACTGACTGACCTGTTCAGGATGGCTTGTTCGGAGTTAACCCATGGCTTTTGTTTGCAGGTGGCAGAAGATCTTCAAGTCCCGCTTGGTGCAGCTGGTGGTCACGTATGGAAACACCTTCTTCGTGGTTCTGATCGTCATCTTGGTGCTTCTTCTAATTGGTAAGGACAGTGGAATTTGGTCAGGAACTATCTGTTATTTTACAACCTGTCTTACGCCTACTTTTATTTCTTCTGTGAATCCTGGTGGCTTATCTCTTTGTCTGAACTTCAGCATTCACACATTTCCAACTTAGGTTTGTGTGTTTCCTTTACAACAGCCATCGCTGTTGGAATGGTCTCTCCCCAGAACAGGCTCTTGACACACAATATAAGTAAGTGGCGCGTGCTTCATGTGCAAAAACTGCCCCCACCCACACATTGTGTCATGCTTCATCCTAGTGTTCTGCGGGAGTACCTGGCGTTCACATTCATCGCTGGTGCAGTGGAAGCAAGTTCACCCATGGGTGGTAAAAGACACTGTGCAGTTCTATGCCAGAGGAGTCGCTTACGCTGCAGTGACTTAAGCTGTATGTGAAGCTTTGAAAAGCATCCAATTATAGGACAATCACCTAGTACTGGATGTTTTTTTGCGCCTGCAGCTCTCTCTGGCATGTACGTCAGATCACTTTTCAAACTACTGCCGAAGTCATCAACTGAGTAAAGTTAATGGCTCAGCACTGTTTGACAGCGTGGCCTGAGACCTCGGAGACGAGGCTTCCCCCCCCCGCCATAGCTTTGCCTAACCAAATACATCTGTCCTGTCGTAGCACTCCCTTTACAGCTGCCTTTCGGATTTTAAACCGCTCAAGTCCATGCTATATCTCCTGCCAGCTGACGCAACTGTAACTAGATTCTGTTCAGACATGACCAGGCTTTTCAATGTGTTTAATCCCCTCAGCCAAACCACCTGCTGTGTACTTTTTCAGTTGGCATTGTGCACCTCTCTGTTGTCCTCTGTGAAAGATAGTGGCTTTCCCACCCGTTTGGCATTTGCGGAATGCCTGGACTACTGCCATCCAGCAGGGTGAGGCCCTGCAGTTTCCTGGCCACCGTGGGCTATTTGTAGGCCTTACTGCTCAAACTATCGCACTCTTCATGATCCCAGAGTCCTTTTGCAAACTGGGAACGTGGAAATGAATGTACAACACAGCCAGTTAGGATGTACACATTCTTTGAACAGATGCTGGGTGGCTTCAGAGAAGGTTTAAAAAATGATAGTGCACGAGCTTGTAACACGTTAACTCTTCCCTTCTTCCTCCCTAAGGTGCCCATATCTCCATGTGCTAATGCAACTCGCAATTAGTATTTTTTGGTTGGTGTCTGTCTTGTCAGACGCTGACTCCATCGTACTAGAAAAGCTGGAATCATAGGAAAGTTCATAAGAGCCTGGCTTGACACAAATGGACCTCCAAGAATAGCACCAAAGGCCAAGGCATCCAGGGAGCGTACGGTCTACAAAGTGCCAGACTCGGATCCGGGCTCGGCTAGTGCCTGTATCTGTGACTGGTCAGTCAGAGCAGCTGCTGGGTATGTCTGAAGACAGTGTTTACTAAGATTCTTGGCACGTAACCAAAATACACATTTTCTTGTCATGCAAACCTAAAGGCAGCATTTGCTTATTTTTGGCTGGAGATTTGAGATCACAGCTGTCTGAGACCTTTTTGCTTAAAAAAAAATACATAGACTTGGGCTTTGTTTTCCTCTTTCTACCTTTTTCGGTCGAGGACCGGAAATGCTGGCTTTGCCAGCTTCCGGTAGGAGTCGTATGTTGTGTAGTAAGGCTTCAGAACCCGCCTCCCTGCACTGTCTCTCCCCATTGGCTGGCTTCCTAAAAGGAGGCCAGCCATTGGAGGAGAGATCAGTCACTCCAATGTAGCCCCGTCCTTTTCGGATTTGGGGGCGTGATTTTTTGCGTTCTTTAGACAGTGACGTTGTCCGTCACTCAGAACAGCAAAACACGCCCCCAAATGCGAAAATGACCATGCTTTCTCCGAGGCATTTCTGCTTTGCCTCGGAGAAAGACGGTGGTGGTTTCCAGAGCTGCTCTGAGCTGCTCTGCTCGTCCCCCCTTCCCTCCGCTTTCCTTCGTGCAGCTCTGTCCTTCCCTCCGCACGCAGCCCTTCTTCGTCCCGGTCCCGCTCCCCCCCCCCCCCCACTCTGCCCGCAGCTCCGTCGTCCTGCTCTGCCCCCTTCCCTCCGCCCGCAGCTCCGTCGTCCTGCTCTGCCCCCTTCCCTCCGCCCGCAGCTCCGTCGTCCTGCTCTGCCCCCCCTTCCCTCCGCCCGTATTTCTTTAGACTGTTGCTTGGGCTAGCACAGAAGCCTAGATTAGAGACATGGATATGCTGTGTGTGGCACTGCATGTGTCTTAGCAGTACACACTTTTCCAGTTGTCGAGCAAATACAATTAGGCCTGGAAACCCTTGTGCTGCGTCCTCAGATACTGGCTGCATCAGAAGCGAACAATGACGGACCATTTCTTCAGGAGGTAAATTGATTCACATTCACAAAATTAAAATTAGTAGTCGTTTGATTTGGTCTATATATAAACTGACATTTAAAGTGGCATTTTATTTTTGAGCTGGCATCCTGAGGGGAGGGTAGAGGAGGCTTTTAAAAATCTATCACGTTGCCACCTGCTAATGCATTCTAGCCAGGCTGGCAAAGCTCCGTCGTCCTGCTCTGCCCCCCCCCCCCCCCTTCCCTCCGCCCGCAGCTCCGTCGTCCTGCTCTGCCCCCCCTTCCCTCCGCCCGCAGCTCCGTCGTCCTGCTCTGCCCCCCCCCCTTCGCTCCGTCGTCCTGCTCTGCCCCCCCCTTCCCTCCGCCCGCAGCTCCGTCGTCCTGCTATGCCCCACTTCCCTCCGCCCGCAGCTCCGTCGTCCTGCTCTGCCCCCCCCTTCCCTCCGCCCGTATTTCTTTAGACTGTTGCTTGGGCTAGCACAGAAGCCTAGATTAGAGACATGGATATGCTGTGTGTGGCACTGCATGTGTCTTAGCAGTACACACTTTTCCAGTTGTCGAGCAAATACAATTAGGCCTGGAAACCCTTGTGCTGCGTCCTCAGATACTGGCTGCATCAGAAGCGAACAATGACGGACCATTTCTTCAGGAGGTAAATTGATTCACATTCACAAAATTAAAATTAGTAGTCGTTTGATTTGGTCTATATATAAACTGACATTTAAAGTGGCATTTTATTTTTGAGCTGGCATCCTGAGGGGAGGGAAGAGGAGGCTTTTAAAAATCTATCACGTTGCCACCTGCTAATGCATTCTAGCCAGGCTGGCAAAGCTACGGGCAGAAAGCTGCCAAGATCCTGCCAGGGTTACCCCTGATCCTAGCATGGGTACTGGCAGAGGCATACATTTGCAAGCTTGGTGGCATAACTAAGATCCACGATAACACATTCATCGAGGATGGACTCTGCGTGCATTGGCTGGCATGAGGAATGCTGGGATCTATATCAATCTACATAATTCTAATTTCCTTGATTGAGACTGGCTATAGTTATTCTAGCTGCCACGAGAGACTTTCTGAATGCCACCACAAACTGAAGCCCGCTAAACAGAGAAAACAATGAAATAATGAACTCCGGTTACAAATATTATCAAGCAACAACCATTTTAGGAGCTATAATAATGTTCACATTCAAAAGGTGACCTTTTCTTGACACATGGTGTGTAGTTGTTTACATGCTTCTAGCAGAGCTGCGAGTTAGGAAACAGTCTGACTTGGCATGTGGACTGTAAAGACCTACTCAAGCCAAACCCTGCGATGTGACCTTATGTTTGTATTTGTTGGCAGGTTTTGTTGGTGCCATTTGATGCACACTGGCTGCCTGTTAGCAAGCTCCTCTTCTTGTAAGTATGGGAGAGTGCAGTTATTGGTTGGGAGGTCACTGGGTTTACAGGTGACCTTAGGCAGGCCAGAGACTCAGAAGAGTGAGCCGAGCCATAAAGCTGGTATGTGGAGCGAGGATGACGCACGTCTGACTTTAATCGATTGTGCAGAAAAAGAATTGCTTTTCCAAAGGGATCACAATTTTCTGACATATGAAACTCTTGCATGTGCTATTTTGGCGATAATAAACCGCAGTCAGTAAAATTCTGTTTGAATGTTTTATGGCAATGGTTTTATGGGCCGGCCGTATGCACAATGGAGCAATGGGGTCCTTTCCATGTGGGCATTTCTTTTGATCTAGTTAGGAATTGTGTGCTCAACATTTCTGAAAATTTATAGCGATTTTCCCTGAAGGCCTCACACCTAATGATCTTCAAGTATAAAGAGAAATGTCCTGGAACAGAATACTACTCAAACACCTTCTCAATAACCTTCTCAGCGCTCAGCAGAAGAAAGCTAATCCTACAAATGTAATGCTTAAAATACCGTGGTGGAAAGGGACATGAGCGTAAAGATAAGGCATGGAGCGAGTATCGTAAATAAAGATAAACCTCCCGGAAAGGGAAACCCTGCCAAAAAAGGAGAGAGAGAGAGAACACCATAACTGCTGTGCAACAGGAATGCAGGAGAGAACACCATAACTGCTGTGCAACAGGAATGCAGGAGAAACCAAAGAAGGACAATCAGGTGAGAAAGTGGCTACCCCTCCATAGCTTCTACATCCAATATTTCTGTCAAATGCAGCTAGACACTTGGACCCAGACTACCTGGCCCAAACTTTTTTTGCTCCCTTGCGCAAGTGTGGGAGTATGACATGAGCTGCCACATCAACACACTAGTATATCCACTGTTAAAAACGGCAACCTAAATGGCATGCAGTGGAACCTTTAAAATGAAGATTGAGACAAGGGCAAAAAAAGTTGGGGTTAAATCAGATAGATTTTCATTGGTCAGACGTATGGCTGAATGAAAAATTAATACAGGCGCAAAAAAGAAGTACAAAAAGGGAAAGCTCAACAAAAAAGTTAGAAACACTAAGTAAAATATTTTGAAGTCCATGGAACGCTATGTAAAGGTACTATGAAGGCCAGGTGGTAAAACCAATCTCAGGAATGCTGCCAGAAGGATGTGCATGCTGGGACACAAATTCTCACAACTGCAATGTGGAATATGTTAAAAAGGGGAGGTGGTGACTACAGAACTTGTGATATCAATAAGCCGGCATGCATGAGTAAAAAAATGTTTTGGTTTCCGACATGAAAAAATAAAGATAAAATGGAAACTACGCACTCACACTCAACTTCTGGTAGCAGATTTGAGGGAAAGCTCAACAAGTTTCAGTACCCCGCACTACCTTCTTCATAGGTGAGGTGCCCGCCCAGTAGAGCGGGAGAGCCAAGAACAAGATTATTAATATAAAAAACCTCCCTGCCCAAAAGGCAGAAAAAAAATCCCCTGGGACCCCATGTAGTTGTTTTGAGAGTAACACTTCTCAGGCCGTACCTTACAAACAGGAGAAAACAAAATCCATATAAAATCATGAAGAATACGCAAAATTACTTGCATCAGTAGTTCTCAAACCCGCACAAACAACTAGGCATCAATCTTCTAACCTATTCTAGAACCTGCAATCATGATTGCCAGCTTCCGGTAGGAGTCGTATGTTGTGTAGTAAGGCTTCAGAACCCGCCTCCCTGCACTGTCTCTCCCCATTGGCTGGCTTCCTAAAAGGAGGCCCGCCATTGGAGGAGAGATCAGTCACTCCAATGTAGCCCCGTCCTTTTCGGATTTGGGGGCGTGATTTTTTGCGTTCTTTAGACAGTGACGTTGTCCGTCACTCAGAACAGCAAAACACGCCCCCAAATGCGAAAATGACCATGCTTTCTCCGAGGCATTTCTGCTTTGCCTCTGAGAAAGACGGTGGTGGTTTCCAGAGCTGCTCTGAGCTGCTCTGCTCGTCCCCCCTTCTCTCCGCTTTCCTTCGTCCAGCTCTGTCCTTCCCTCCGCCGCAGCTCCGTCCCCCTCCCCCTCCCCCATCCCTCCGCCCGTAGCCCTTCTTCGTCCCGGTCCCGCTCCCCCCCTCCCTCCGCCCTCAGCTCCTTCGTCCTGCTCTGCCCCCCCCCACTCTGCCCGCAGCTCCGTCGTCCTGCTCTGCCCCCCCTTCCCTCCGCCCGCAGCTCCGTCGTCCTGCTCTGCCCCCCTTCCCTCCGCCCGCAGCTCCGTCGTCCTGCTCTGCCCCCCCTTCCCTCCGCCCGCAGCTCAGTCGTCCTGCTCTGCCCCCCCTTCCCTCCGCCCGCAGCTCCGTCGTCCTGCTCTGCCCCCCTTCCCTCCGCCCGCAGCTCCGTCGTCCTGCTCTGCCCCCCCTTCCCTCCGCCCGCAGCTCCGTCGTCCTGCTCTGCCCCCCCTTCCCTCCGCCCGCAGCTCCGTCGTCCTGCTCTGCCCCCCCCTTCCCTCCGCCCGCAGCTCCGTCGTCCTGCTCTGCCCCCTCCTTCCCTCCCCCCGCAGCTCCGTCGTCCTGCTCTGCCCCCCCCTTCCCTCCGCCCGCAGCTCCGTCGTCCTGCTCTGCCCCCCCCTTGGAGTAATGTCATGCTAGCTGCTCTCAACTAAACACGTTCAAGAAAGTAGTTGCCAACACTGAGAAGTGTCCACTAAAAATGTTGAGTGAGTCGTCCTAGGGCGCCTACATATTTACTGCACAATTTTCGTAGAAGCCCCAGCACGAAGGTCCTGTCCAGATTTTTATATGTGGGGATGATAGTGGCCAAGCGGCTGGTTAGTAAGAGATGGAAAGCGCCTGACCCTCCTCCTGTGCAAGCTTGGCGCCACTCTATGCTTGCGTGGGCCATAGCGGAAAGTTTAGCAATTAGGCATGAGGAGACGCTAGGACTACGCAGTGTCCCCATTGCCAACCCCTGGCTGTGCTTGCTCCCCTGCCCCCTGGCTGTGCTTGCTCCCCTGCCCCCTGGCTGTGCTTGCCCCCCTGCTGTGCTTGCTCCCCTGCCCCCCTGGCTGTGCTGGCTCCCCTGCCCCCCTGGCTGTGCTGGCTCCCCTGCCCCCCTGGCTGTGCTGGCTCCCCTGCCCCCCTGGCTGTGCTGGCTCCCCTGCCCCCCTGGCTGTGCTGGCTCCCCTGCCCCCTGGCTGTGCTTGCTCCCCTGCCCCCTGGCTGTGCTTGCTCCCCTGCCCCCTGGCTGTGCTTGCTCCCCTGCCCCCTGGCTGTGCTTGCTCCCCCCGGCCCTGCTTGCTCCCCCCCGGCCCTGCTTGCTCCCCCCCGGCCCTGTGTGGGGGCTCTGTGTGTGTGTGTGGGTGGGGGCTCTGTGTGGGTGGGGGGCTCTGTGTGTGGGTGGGGGGCTCTGTGTGTGTGTGGGGGGCTCTGTGTGTGGGTGGGGGGCTCTGTGTGTGGGGGGCTCTGTGTGGGGGGTGCCTCTGTGTGTGGGGGTGGCTCTGTGTGTGTGTAAATGCAATAGGTCATGCATTTGCGAGCGATTAAGCTATTGGCAATGTAAATGACAATGCCATTTATTTATGATTTAAAAAAAAAGTCATGAGCAATGCCAATAGCTCTACCTTTAATAATGCCGAGACCATTGCATTGTAAATGCTTGTTTGTTTTCTGAGACTAGCCTCTTTCCGTCTTTGGTTTTAGACGGTGTCAGTCATGTCTTGGCGCATTCAGTAGAGTAATTACCTCTCACGTAATACTGTTGGCTGTTTGAGTGTATCTATCTTTCCTCTGCGCTTGAGGGCTTGCTTCGCACCTCAGGAGGGAGCTCTTTACATCTGCACCCTCTGCCGCTCCTGCTAGCTCCTTCTGTTTCTTTCGCCTCATTTGCTAATGCTGCATGGATTTACGCTAAAGCCAGACTAATTGGTTTTCACACTTCTGATTTTCGGGTTGCTGTGCCCCTTTTGCACTGAAAGGGTAACTGGGCATCCGTCCGTTCTTTTTTTCACCAATCACATGGAGATTATTGCAGGTCTCTTGCTCTTGTACTTTGCAACAAGACCCTTTGGCATCCAGGTTGGCTATTGGTGTCACTGGTTGGAAGTCACCGCATGCCACCAGTTGGTGTGGTGTATTTTTAATTTTGTTTTGTTATGGGTATGCTTTGTATCGGTGCAACAGCTCATTTTTCAACATGTAGTAGGATGGGTTCAAAGCGTAGTTCTCCCTCATTCTAGTAAGGTCATCAAATATGAGGGCTTTCCAAGCCATGCAGGAGTAGTCCTCTGCTGAAGTTTAACTTGCAGCAGATTGCACCAAACACTCCTGCCTTTCCATAGCACGGGCTAGCAGGCACCTGGCAGATTATTCCTTAATAAAATGGAAAGTGATGAAATTGCCTAGCCCTGCACCCCAAAGTACCTGCTGAATTACTACATCCAGTACATATCTTAGCCTTGGTGGTCCAGCGCGCACTGTAGTGGCCAGGCGGGAATGACTAGATTATGAATGCAAAAACTGCCTATCTGAAGAACTAAACTGGAGGACTCCTGTGCCGCTTAATAACATATGTTCTGGCATCGTGATAATATACCACGAAAAAATGACTCCACTAAGAAGCAAGGGTCAAAGGGAACATTTTCATAGACCTAAACCAGATTTAATCCCCAAATTCTATATATCATAACAACCAAGAAATCTGGTCGTCTGAAAAACATGCACACTAATAGGAAACAGACGTGGTCCTAACAGGAGCGAACTATATATAAACAGCTGAGAGACTAAAAATTCCTAATAGAGGGAAGATGAAACCAGGAATTCCATCAACTGCCCTTCGTGGCCAGTGTCCTCATTTGGAAATTCCAGCTTCCCTGTCGCATCACCATTCTTGAACCAGGGATGGAACTGGGAGTGTGAGCCAGATAGCCAGAAAACCATAAGGATCAATATACAATGACTACCAGCCTCATGTCAGAAGTACACAGACCTAGTCAAAGGTGCATTGCAAAAACAAATGTATCAGTGAAAATTTAAAAAGGACATGATACTGGTACGATGGGGAATAGCACTTCCTAATGTGGAATTGCACTACTGGGCGGCCCATCTCAAGCAGGTAAATTATTGGTTACACGCCCTACCCACCGTATCTGGGTGATAGACAGTGCTTGGAGCGCATGGGCCTGTTGAGTAATCTCTATAGCCGCTGCACACCCTCGGACCTAATCGGACCCACGCGACACTCTGTACAGCTCTGGTATAAGGCGCACAGGCGTCTCAAGTGCTCGGGACGATCACATTAATGACACCGCTGTGGGACTCCTACAGGTTGGGCTTCCTCCGTAACAGTACGGGGTTTCGCAACTGGGATAACATTGGGATTTCAGTGGTGGGTGACCTCTGGAAGGGTGGTAAGGTGGTTGAATTTTCCCACCTCCAAGCACAGTACGAGATGGCTCACAAAGAGAAGTTTTTAGATATCTCCCAATCAGACACGCACTCCAGTCGGTTATACCTACTGATACCGATTTACCTGAATCCTCCCCTCTGGAAGATAGACTTCTGACGGAACATATGCCCGATAGAGCTACTTCCCTAACCTACCGGAAATTGATAAATAACCTCCCTGATATGACATCCACACTAAGGTTGCAATGGGCCGGAGACGTGGGTGACTTTGAGTCTGAGTTGCAGGAGGCCCTTTTGTCCCCCCGAGAAACAACCGTACCCTCGAGGTTGCAACTGGTACAATTCAAAATATTGCACCGCACATATCATACTAGAACGACATTATTCAAGATAGGCTCCACCACACCTAAATATTGCTTGCGACACTGTGGGGAGGAGGGGACATTCTATCATACCATATGGGACTGTAAGCACGTAGCGGCATACTGGGCGGCAGTAATGCGTACCATTTCCCAGACTTTAGGAATTTCCCTGGTGCCCGAACCCCATCGTTGAATGTGTGGGAACCAAATGACTTGAATCACCATCAACAGAATTGGGTAATGTCGGGCATGATGATGGCTAAACGTAACGTTGCTTTATTATGGGGCTCAGAAGCACCGCCTACCCTCCGCAAGTGGTGTAAGGATATGGATGAAGCAATGGTAGCGGAGAAGTCGGTGTTTATACATCGAGGGTGCCCTAAGAAGTGGGCTTGGAATACGTTTCGTGGTAACATCTGTGAGCCTCCGAACTTGACAGAAGATGATAGTGCCTTGGACTGATACGGTCGGGTTATGTACAAATTCGTGATGCTGATTTGTCAATTCCTATATACTGTATATGTAACTTATGACGTGAACAAGGCTGCTTTGCTTTTCTGATCCACACATTGCATACTAATTCCTCTGTATGTTTTATTGCCCTATTTTGTCTTGTTAATAAAAATATTTTTTTAAAAAGGACATGATCGCAGACTCAACAATTTTATTATTGCCTACTGCCATGCCTATTAACCCCTTAACTGCTGCCAACGGTCGTCACTAGCACTACCTCCCCAGTGCTGCGCACGACCGTTGGCCGTCGAGCCAGCATTCGTTATTCGAACGTTCAGCACTGGGCGCTGAACGCTCGAAGCTCTGATGTTAAAAGGAATGCAAGCACGGCTAACGACAAATATGCCGCAGATCTTAGGTCGACTACTTTCTGCCAAATGGGTCCATGAACCCTGGGTTTCTTCAGGACCTTCTAACTCATAGCTACTGCAAAAACGTGATATAACACAAGCAAAACACAAAACGTGCAAAAAAATATGGCATTTGTCACCATTTACCAATACCTCTATACAGGATTGATGATTATCATGCCTATCCTGTGTAGGGGGAATAACCTCACCTCACCTGGCTCAGACTCTGGTATAAACGAGGCCCGCCCTCTCCGCCGGTGCCTCGGTCTTCCATCTGAAACTGGGGAAGGTGATAATATACCCTGGAACTAGAGTAAGATGACTCCAGGGGCTACTGAAGGAAGCGACCGAGAGTTGCAACCTCCCCATCTGCTCTGAAGGACGCTGTTGTTTTTGAAGAGGCTTTACTCACTGAGGTTATACCAAACAAAGGAGCGGCCTTGGTGCAGAGTACAACTTGCACCGAGACTGTAAAGGCCTCTGGCTGCGACCACTGAAGACTGAGGTGATGGGCACGAGGGTCTTACTTGAGATTAAGGTTCTCCGCTTCCTAGAGAAGAGACCGTAAGGATCGGTTTTGTTACATTTTCATAAGCCAAATCTTGCTGGGTCTTTTTTTATTTTTAACTGCTCTTTCTTCTGCTTCTCCTAGAGACCGGCCATCACTGAACAAATGAGCTCCCCAAAACTCGGACGTTGAACAGTTAACAAACCCTCCATGGGCAGTTAAACCCCACATAGGCAGTTAAACCCCACATGGTCAGTTGGGCAGTTAAACAGACCCCGCATGGGCAGTTAAACAGACCCCCCCCAATGGTCAGTAGCAAACCCCTCATGTGCATTCTTGAACAGATAACCAACGCTCATCAGTTGCCAAGTTACCCGAGCGATGTGCTTTGCTTCTGTGCATTTGTAGTGGATTTGACGGACTCTTTAATCCATTATTAAACTAAACCGGGGTGAGAGTTACTTCATTCTTAACAGTCTTTCTTTGTTCCTTAATACCACCAAGGTACATTCCCATTTGAATCACTAGAACATGTGACTGGCTTCTTTTTGTGCTTTCTCTTGCAGTGTCCAGTCTAGACTGACCATGGCTACTGCAGGAAATAGCAGCGTGAACCTCGCAGTCCTCTTTGACCTGCACCTCTGCTAGCTTATGCATGTGCTTGTGTGCCCATGTGTTGGCTTAGAGTGCCACAATCCCATGTTTTAATCTGGACGGTGTGTTTTAAGACTGGGAACTTCCATCTGCTCTTTCCTAGCATACCCTCCTAGCTCTGGTTTTGGATGCCAGTGACCATAAGACGATAACTATCTTACATTCTCTTGGATTTTGTCTGCAGAACGACATACACCGAGGGGCAACAACTATCTGTTGTGAAATCTACACATGTAGTTTTCGTGGGGACCATTAGCCTAGAACTGGCCAAATGACTTTTTGCAACATTTCGGGGCTCCATGTAATGACCTAGACCACGCAGTCTCCCCCATGTGCCATAGCACGTAGAGAACAAACTACTTTACAACCTACTTTGAAATTGCGCTGAGTCGTTCAGTAATTTATGGCCCCACTGCTGACCTCTAGCTTGATTGCTTTTCACAATTTTGTATCTTGATGGGGACAACTTAGCTACTCATCATGTCGAAGTCAATACTTAGAGTAGAGTTAGTAATTTTAAAACCTGTTAATTACTGCAAGTAGAAATGACACGACTTCCGAGTTAAGCTCTACACACAAAAAATGATTATATTTCTTATCAGTATTTTTAATATATGCGTCCTGCTTTTTGTGGTGAGATATCAACTGTACCCACTGTAAATAATGTTTTGCTTAGGTGCATGCCATAACTTTCATAGGAATCCACTGTGACTGACATTTCAGATATTATAAAAAAGTTCCTCTTTATCCCAGAAACTCACCCCAGACTTCAGCAACTTCTGCCTGAGGTATGGAACTCTAATCCTGTTGGGATATTTGTGAGGATTCCACAGGCATCCTTTAGGCAGTCCAGCAGTAGCATACTCCGTGCTGAGCACCATTTCCGCAGAGACAAAGGGAAAATTGGTGTGTTTCTAGTAGTGACTAGGAGAGCCTGTGGGCCAGGTCGATTTTCACTAGTTTGAGCTTCCTTTCAAGAGCAGCGCTGTGTTGTGCAGGCTTCTCGACGTTGGTCGCTGCTTTGGTGACACTTTGTCAGATTCAGAGCGCGATACTACTGAGGTGCTTCGGAGCCCTGTGTGACCTGAGAAGTACTTTAAGAAGCTGTGCGAGTATGTGTTTACCATGACTTCTTCAAGCATAAACCCAGAACTTTAATCCATTTCCGTGACGCAGTACACCATGCTTACAAGCTTTCTGCAACTAGTACAATTTCTCCAAAGTTTGCAGCTGGCTCATTGGTGCTCAGACTTGTTTGGTTAATACCTTTCTGAAGCCAGAAATATCCTCCCATCAACAATTCTACATGGTTACTGGTAACAAGCACAGCCTGACGCTCTCTAATCAAATGACTATTCTTCCCCTTCTCCAGTGGTCCATTATTCGACATTGGTCCTCCGACTTCATATCTCCCTAAAGCTTTTTTGCCAGCCCATGTCCTGAGCAAGCCTTGAAAGACAAAGTTTGAAACGCATCAACACATAGAAGAACAAGAAAATAAGACCTAGAGTTAAAAAAAAAAAAGAATTCTTTCAGAGGGTTGACATTTTATAAAACCAATGAAGCCCCTGGTTAAATTGACCCCATCCCGTTACTATTCAACATTGAAAGTGGGGACCTGAAAGCAATGTTGTACTTTCCCCAAGTTGAGACTCTACGGGGAGATAAGGAAAGGGACTGGTCGATCTATATTGTATTGTAGACTTGAATTCCCTGTGTGTTTTAACTACTTTTAAAAAAGGATCACACGCGTGAACAGTCGTTCACTTTGGTATCATGTAGTCTAACATTGCCCTACAGCGTGCTGTTGGCACTCTTTACATATAACTTTTGATGTCTATTAAGTGTCGATAATAATTGGTATTGTGCTCTATTCTAGTGTCTGTCAAATGGCTCAAAAAGTACCTATTGTTGAAAACTGACCACTCTGAAGAAAAGCATTAATAGCAGCGGTAGGTACACCTATTCTGTATAATATCGGTGGCACTTTGTGACAGTTCTTATCCTTATCCCAGGTATCCATGAACTCTACAGGATTCAAAACCGATAAGTTGTGAACTTTTAGTTCATAGACTGCCCTGAATCCTGAAGTCATGCCCTTCTCCGATCATAGCAGGTCAGCACGATGTGGTCACTGCAAGCCCGTCCGGTATTTTTTTAAGAATGGGATCCATAGTTCGATAGTTTTATACTGATGGATATGTTTGACATTGAGGGGAAAGCTACCAGTGTGCTGTCTCGGAGGCGTCTGTGTGAATCGAGTGGCACTGGTTGCATTGTATGGACCTGTAGAAGCTATATACCTGATGATTGATTGCTTAGAAAATGGCGCTCACTGCAGAACTGTCATTTTCAATGTTGTCCAAGTCGCAAACAAACCACAGAGGTGCAGTTGGTGGAAGGCCATAGTAACCAGATGCAATGAAGGCCCGAGAGAGACCAGAGTATCCTAGTGTGAGAACTGAGAACAAGCTGATGGGGTTTATACTCTATGCTTAGCCAGTAAACTGGGGAGACTAGCTTGGTTGGTGTAGAATCAAAACTGTGTCTGTACACCGATTAGGTAGTTATCGTCAAGTATGTTTTCATCATAGGTCCCAGTGACCCAGATCAGTACATTAATTTGCTTGAGCGCCCTGGAATAATTTTGGTCCTGCACCTCTAGTTGCTCCTCTAAAGTCACTCCACTGCTGTTCTCCAAATATCCCACTGTGGCTAACCCTGACTTGCTTTTTGGCAAGTTGGACTTTAAGGTAGAGGAGATACAAGGCTTGGGTTTTTTGTTTGTTTCTTTTTTCTTCCTTCAGATACTGATGTTAGGTGAGTGTGTCACTGAATTGGAGAAACATGACCGTTTGGAGTGCCATGTGGCATAGTTTTGTTTGGCAGATCAAGAATGTGTGGTAAATTGTTTCTTTTTTTACTGTAACAGTATTTGAAGTTTTTTCCTTTGAAGCACTTCTGATTGAGGCAGTCTAAAATGTTCCTTAGGCCACTGTGTGCTGGTGGTCTGTCTCATTTTTTTGGAGCTGATCAATGTGCTTGCCGCATTGGATTGGATTGCATTGACACACAAGTTTCTTCATTGTAGAGACTGACGGAAAGTGAGTTCAGTTGTCGTGTAGAGTGCATGGTGAATGCTCCGGTTTCCTCCTCTTCGAACAGGGCACAGTGATTGTAGGAAGGTGGATATCTGACTATATGGTTACCCCAACTTTTTGCCTAGTGTTTAGCTGGTTATTGACTTAGCCTGGGGCCCTGATTAGCAGGATCCCAGGCCAACTATCTGCTCTCTCTGTAAAATGGACTCCATGTACTTTAGGTACATATCCAATTGGGTATTAGGTTACCTTGTGAGCCCCTGTATAGTGCACCATAGGTACCCAGGGCATAGGTACATCCAAGGCCTACCAGGGGCTGCAGCATGTATTATGCCACCCCTGGCTGGCCATCCAAACTGACACCACAGGCTGATCACTCAGCTGGGGCAAGGTCGTGTAATCACCCCTTGCTTAGGTATAGTATTGCTATACCTACCATTATATATAGACACATATATACCTATAAGTCAATCCTATGGCACGCCTTAACAATCCTGAAGGCAGAGTGCTTGGTTTTATGTGAGATGGTGCTCTAGCATGAGCTGAGCCTGTCTGCAGCTTTCGGAACCATGTCCTTCTAGCTGTTCTATGATATAGCCATACCATATACTCTTAAGTGCATTATAACCCTCGCGGTTAATGCTAACTTTGGTTGGGCTTTATCAAAACACGTCGTGTAAGGTGTCATGCGCTTTGGAATACTACCCCCCCCCCCCCCCCCCTGCCAGTCCTGGCAGCGGGGGTAGCATTCCACCCTTCTGGAGGGAGACGTGTAGTTGTACCTTTACCCGGTTAAAGTTAAACAGAGCTGCAGCATCACAAAATGGATGCTGCTGCCACAGACACGAGTCTGACCTCCTGCTGCTGGACGAAACTCCGGCAAGGGAGGCCTGGACAATAGGTTTCCTGCCTTGGTAGGTGCGAGCACCTCCCCAGACAGGCTATAGTGTATTGGGGCAGGGTGGGTTGAAAGAAATTAGACACTGCCTGGGGCACACAAGGTGCTCCATGCATAGCCCGGTTCAAACCAGTTTCTGGGGCACTCCAGCCCCAGCTCTGGCACGAAACTGGACAAAGAGAAAGGGGTGTAACCACCCCCTTAGGTTCCACCCATAGGATGGACCTAGCAGGTAATGCAGCCCCTTAGATTAGTATAAAGTTAGGAGCTGTGTCTAGAGACATTAGATTATCCTGGAAAGAAACTCTGAAACGAACATTTGGACCTTTGACGTTCCATTTCGACTGGAAGACTGAAGACATCTCCCTAGTGGTCAAGGAGTGACCACCCTGTGCAAACAGGCACCACCAGTAACTTGCCGGTTTGCTTTGTTGACGCTCCTGTCGGAACCCGAAGATTTAGCGACGCAGCCTCTGGACTTCCAGACTTCTCTGACTCCGATCCACATCCACAGCAAAGCTGAGACCCGTGGCGGACACAAGAGACGTGGGACTGGACAACCTGCAGTACCTGCTTTTTGCTAATTGTGCAGCTTCTGAGGCGTTCTCGAAGCTGTGCATTGGGATTTGAGAAGCCCCAACCTCGAGCAGTAAGTGCACTGAAGCTCAGCACTCCACGAGTGCCGCGTGGAGCCTGCGCCTGCATTTCTCCTCGACGCGTCTTCGTGGTTGCTAGCCCGTTGGCTAGTGACCCTCCTGAAGACATCCTATCGACACAAAACTGCTTGCCTGGTTGCTCTGGGCTTGCTCCTGCTTTCCTGTAAAAGGGAAGCTCCTCAGACTTTGCTGGTCTGAACAAGAAGCCGATCTTCCTTGTCTGCGTGGATTGCCTTTGCCAAGGCAATTTGACTCCGATCCGGAAGCCAACACCGCCAACAGCTAGATCCTTCGTGGGACAGTCCGTATCCAGCTCCTGGTCGTCGTTGACTCCTCCTGGTCCACGTGGCTGCAGAGACAAGCTTCACATCTTCACCTGACATCACCTGGTTCCTTCCTGGTTACTTCCTGGTCACTGGCTAGTGACCCAGACTGTCCCCTCTGCTTTCATGTTCTTCACTGCTTGGATCCACCAGGACATCTTCCTCCTGGTCGCCTGCAGCATCTTTTTGCAGCTCTCCATAGGATTCGAAGACGAAACCCGACACGAAAGAACACCTATGCACCCGGCTTCCCTGGGTGAGGTAACTGGAGTACTCCAGTGCTCCTGTGGGTAATAACTATCCAAGTGTCTTAGTTTAACTGGGTTTTCCCGTAGTCCATCCGGAAGTGTCCGAAATCAACTACTTTGTAACTTTTACGTTCCCATTGAAAGTCTATGGTAACTCGTGTGTGTGTGTTTAGACACTGCACACGCATCCTGTGGGACTCCTACTCCCTAACCTTTGGTTGATGAGTGTAGCCCCAGCAATTCCCTAGGCTCAAGGCCTATTCACCTTTCCTGAAGTGGTTCTTATACCACTTACTTAGTATATGGTTTGTGAGGCCCCTAGGGCAGAATTGTATTTGTGCAACTTATAGTATGCTTATGTAGTAACTTGTGCTGTATCTCGAACTCTGACCTCATAAAGAGTGCAGAGGGGTTGTGTTAGTAATAAATACATATATATTTGATATATACCTTGTGTGGTGTCCTTTCATTTGGTATTCAAGGGATTATAATTGGTAAAACGATTGGCTTCACATGCTCTCTGAAGTTTTAGCCTAAGACTGCTGGTCCATGCTACCCCTAGGATAGCTGGTCTATAAGGTTGACTTTACAACCATCACCATAAGGGTTGTTTGGACTGATAGAGGGTGCCCACTTGAATAGTGGACATCACATATCAGGCCAACTTCTCACAGTGATCATGGAAAATAGGACGTAGAGGGAGCAGGGTCAGGTGATCAGGTGACGGTGGTCCTTAAGGGAGTAGGGCTGTGCAATCCGGTGAGGGAGAATGCAATGGGAGCAGGGCCAAATGTTCAGGTAAGGAAGGACTTAGTGGACAGACCTTTAGACCTTGGCTCTGGCGGTGATCATTTCTGGTATGAGGAGTTATGACAGTCAGGTCACACCATTGATTTAATTTGAAATTGAGCTATCTTAGGTCAATCTTTGAGCCATTCTTCCTCGCATGATCACCTGGCTCTGCTCCCACTTCTTCTCCCTCTGCCTCATTCTTCAAGGTTTGCCCTGGTGCAGATATTGCCATGAGTGAAGTCTGGGTCTCTGATGGAGCTCATGGCCATTCCTGTGTTGATGTGATAGGAAGTTTTCATGGTCTTCGTTCCTCCGTGTACCCACAATGTTTATCTTGAAAAGGAATCCGAGATTGTCTTTCAGAATGAGGAGTAAATGTTAATCTTTCTGAAAATTGTTGATTCATAAGTGTTCTACTACAATCTTCCACGCTCGGGGCAAAGTCTTGAATTGCGTATGAGCTGATAAGAGCTTATCTGACCTGAGAGGAGCTGCTTGAGGTCACCGAGATAGTCTGTTGCTTTGCACCACGAGTACCATGCTCCGATATCGGGGAGTATAGATACATCTGTCACAAGTGACTGGAGTAAGGTTAGTCTTGCATATCTTTGTGCAGATCTCTTTTAACAACAGTACTTTGGATTTTGCAGAGACTAACCTTGTCCATGCAGCACATTCCAATTGAAGGAAAACCTTAAGGGACACAATACCAGCCCATGTACCTGAAACATAACCCTTCTTTGAAAGATGACCGTCACTTCCAGTGAAGAGCACTTTTCAAGCCTCAAGGCGGAAATGAGAATCTTGGGCTTTCCTAAAGCACAGGTCGCAAAAGTTCCCACCCGCTTCCCAGCTCCACCAAGCATCGAAGTATTGGGTTGCTGGGGGGGGGGGGGCACTTTATGATGTACCCCACAAAACACCAGTGGGAGCAGGAAAGATAATGCAACGGGTGAGCAAGAAAGTGTATAATCTCTGTGCCCCAAACCCCATCAGACAGCTGTCTTGAGTAATTTCACCTCATACTGATGGGGCAAACAGCCGCATGTCTCACTCGGCTTCACTGGTTCCAAGACGTGATGTCTAGACTTACAAACTTAACAGCATGTTTGCACAGTGCATGTGCACCTCAGGGGGGTATGGCACAAATATCCAGTGATTGTTGCCCAGTGAAGCTGTTTGCTGTTAGTTGAAAGGCGAGCTGCCACTTTGGGATTCTGACTCGTCACCTAGGGATTAAACACAGACCCTACAGTGGTTGCATCACTCCACCGAATCATAAGCCCTGACTTTCATGAATTTCGTAGCCAAAGATACTCGGGCATTAAAAATATGTTGCCCTATTTGGATCTTAGTTTGATTTAGATGGGCTGCTTTGAAAGAGTTCTACACAATTAGTTGAAATTACTCCTCGCAGTTCAGTAAAGTTCGTTTTTGTTGCATTTCTTTATGCTGGGGAAGAGGGGGTCCAAGCTTTTTCTGAATAGAAGCTTTATTAAGGGTTGGTTCCAGCTCAACAGGTAAAAAAGGCTGTTTTTTGTTTTTGTTTTGTTTTTTACTATATTCTCATTTGGAAAAGACAAACCCACAACTTGGCATCCAAGAGGTCTGAGAACAAAGAATAACTCATTATAATAGGTTTATATTTACTCAAAGATGACAGTTGAGGGTGTGCTAGATTTTTGAGGTGCATGCTTCCACAGCCAGCTGAGCTAGTGTTAGTTACTTTGATTAAGTGTATGCTACTGGTATTTTTTTTCCCTTGAGCTTGTTGTGCCTCAGTTTGTTCACAAAATGTGTGGCAGAGGTCACTGATTTAATAAAGGCAAAAAGCCCACTGGGTTCTAGAGTTAGAACATTTGCCCTCTTAAGTATCTATCAAAGTGGACGGAAGCTTATGATCAGAGGGCATTTTGACTTGACTCTGACACAGAAGGAAACTTACTTAAGAATCTGAGCTATCTATGATCTTCTGGATCGGGGGTTGGAGGTGAGCCAGCCCTCTCTCATCTAGATTGCAACCAGATTGGAAGATCCAGTTTCCGTTCCTTTATCTGCTGGGGATAAGGGTATCTGGCATCTTCCATCATCGGGAGTAAAGCAGAGAGTTCAGTACAAAGAACACAGTCTTCTAGGTCCACCGTTCAACTCTTGCTTCGAGTTTAGTGGTTCCTCCTGAGATTCCTTGTAGAAGTAGCTTTGCTTCAGCAGATGGATTATGACCTGGCTGGTTCGGCTACAGACCGACCAGATATATGGTTTCCGAATGGGTGAAATCCTTCTCCACACTGGCAGATGTGCATCACTCGCATTTACCAGAGCTAACTGAGGTTTGTAGGGTTGCAGCTTGGAGTTGAGCCCACGTCAGTAGCGGCTATACCTAAGGGGCACCTGGGCATCTACCCATTGCCTTGCTCTGCCATTACTGCTCGCCATATAACTGCTTTTTTATGAAAACAAACTACCTCACGAATCGTTTGCATGTAAAACGTTGTAATATTACCTTACCAGCAGAAGAGGGCTCCACTAGTGATGTTGCACATGTCAGATGGGGTGTGTCACAGCCCGGCCTCACACATACACAATATACATCACACAGTCCAGCATGTTGGATAATGGAACTTAAGGGCTTTAAAAAATATATATATATATCTACGTTTTATATAGCGCTAACACGACCCAAAGGTATTAGAGCGCTTTACATGAGCACCAGATGCGTTGCATTCATTTTTGTTGGGCACAGGGAGATTACGTGATTTGCCCAGAATCACAGGATGTTGAGCGTCCCTGCCAAGACTCGAACCCAGTTCCCCAGCTTTGAGTCCGACGCTCGAGCTTTTAGGCCACATCCGATCCCTTGTCAATCGAAAGCCCTCTTGCCCCATCAGAAGCTGGAATAGAAAAAAAGGTCAACCCGGTGTCTACCCCGCTACCTTCCACCCTATTTCAACTTTTGATTGGGTGGAAGTTCATGGGTCTGTGTCTAGCTGCTGGAGACAGACTGGAGTCAGAAGTTGTGGGCCTACCACAGATAACTTTTAGTCCTTAAAGGTTTCTGTGCTGGGAGTGCATGTGTGTGGCTGTGTGTGTGCCTGCAACTGTATGTGTTTGCTGGTCTGCTTGTGTGCAATCTGAAACTCTGGCCTGGGTACTGACCAGGCCCGAGGCAGAGTGTTGGATCGTGCTTTTGGGCTCTACCACTTTCATAATCCACCTGCCGCCACTGGTCCATATGTTGATTTTGATACCGGGGCTGGTGTCGGGTTTGCGAGTGCAAAAAACAAAATGATGGAAGGAATGCTTAAAATAACCTTAGCCACTGGTGATCACTTGTGCCGCATTCCAGTACATCGTTTATCCCCCTAGTGTGCTATTTTAGGATGCAACACGTCTTATTCAAATCCGTCTTAGTCCTGCTCCAGTAGGATCATTCCAGCTTGCACTGCCAGGCCAGGCCTCCTCCAGATGAGAACACAAGCAACCACAGACCAGTTTCGACCTACTCTGGTCTCGTCAGTGCGGTACATCTGGAGTCCTGTAGCACAGGGAGCAAGCAAGGAAGCCCTGTCTGGGCACAACTGTTGCACATTGGTCGAAAAAGTGTGAAAACAAGAAGATGGTGGCTGGGGTTACTAAAGAGCTCCTTCATTAGAATGGCATTGTTTATAGCGCTTCCCAGCTCTCCCTCTGTGCGCTGTGGTGCTGTGCATCTATGGAAAGCAGCGAGCCCATTCGGTTTCACCTCTTGGTTCGCCACTCACAAATTACAGACAGGAGTTAGAGACAGAAAAATAGCTGAACCGACGCCATCAGGTTCTCGCCCCTATTAAAAAAATCATTTAATTTTCATCTTTATTTAATTTTTGGTACATTTTATCCCTCCACTAAAATTCAACATTTATGTAAATCTGACATACGCCGCTGCGTCTTTGGGGAAAAAAGCAAAAGAAATGTGTCCAAACGTGGTACTGGTGCACCACCCGGTGGTAGGAATCGAGACTGCACCCGACTGTGAAACGTTCGTCCGTTCTCTGTGCGCCCCCCCCTCCCCGCACGCTTACTTGTATAGTGGTCCAATTTGCAAACGTGCTGGATATTCTCTGGTATGCTCCACTTAAATATGTTTGAGGCATCTTTTTTTCTTTCAGACTGGTCTAAGAGCCAGAAGCCAAGTTTCATCGACATGCTAACTTTCACACTGCAACAGTTTATTTGGTAAATTCTGCAGATAAAAGATTGTGACAAATCCACAATTATGTGGGAAAACACAGCGGCCGCACAATCTCATAATTGCAGTGGCCCTGACCGTATCACTTCATAGAAAAGCACCATAAAATATTGTCCAATCAAATAGATCTTGCATAGGCGAGCTTATGCCAAAAAGGGATGCCATACGAACCCAACAATGTCTCGCTTTGTTGCGTCTTGGATGTCGAGGCTAAAGCCTACAGAAAACAGAGCCTTGGGCCTGTGATGATCATTTTTCTAAGTTTTATTTCTCACTGGTTTCCCGATTCTTCTGGTTTCGTTGACTGGGGGTTCCTACTACTCACTATGGTAAAGCAGCCCTCTTCTTGCGGTTGTGGCCCCAGTACGCTTGTTTTCTGTCGACTGTATCTCACTTATTCTGTACATGGCTAAAGTACTTGCAGCACATGTGGCAAGCTGTATTATTTTATTTTGGATTAATTCTTGTTAAAAAAGGAAACAAATTTTCTTCTCACCAAGCCAGTGTCAAACCAGATCACTCCACTGTCAGTCATCCTGTCGGTGGTGGATGAGCTAGCTATGGGGGGACTGCTGACAAAGGTACCATCCATGCTCTGGTGTTGCCTGATCTCTCTACTGCCTTTGAACCCGTCGACCGTAGGGTTCTGGTGCACCGTGTTGTAGCTGCAGGCCTCCTAGGCATCGCTCAGGAATGGGTCATCTCCTTCCTGAAGGATGGCTTGCAATCATCAAAGATCCCCCTCCTTTCATTATCAAAAGGTTGTCAGTCTGTGGAGTCCCTCAGGGATTGTCCCTTTCCCCTTATCTTTTTAGGTCTCGGCTGGCGAAAGCAGTGCGCATGCGCTGCTCTCGTCATACGAGAGCTTCTTGGAATCGATACAAATTCCAAAGCTCTCGGAGGCGGAGTTGAATCCCTGGCCATCTTTTTAATTGGTTTGTGTCATCTTGCATGCAAAACGCTGGCCTGTCATTGTAAAGGAGTCTTCTTAGTCCCTCCTTGTTGCCGCCCTTGTCTCCTGTACTGCAGACATGCCTGGAACGGGAGGCGTGCGTGGGGCTGGCAGCCGTGTAAACTCCAGGAGAGTGTCGGCGCTGCGTCCACTGTCACTGCAGCTTGTGTGGTCGTCCTGCATGGGGTCAGCACTGCAAAGCTTCAACGAGGGCCAGCAGATGTCCAGATGTTTCCAGAGGCGTATCTGCCACTGGTGCATCCGGTGCAGTGGCACCGGCACCCACAGGCTTGTGGTGCCCACTGAACTCTGGGCATTGCTGTTATTTCGAATTCAAGCAGCAGCCAGGGAGGGGACCCAGTTCCTTCATGCAGACGGTGCGGTGCTTGGACTGCACGCTCTCAGCATGGTCGCTGCTGCACCGGGCAGCCACCAAAACACCGGTCACCTCCACATGCCAAGCCTGGGAGGGTAACATGGGGGTGTTACTTCATCTCTCACTTGACGCCATTAGAGGTTCACCAAATTTGCATGCAGGAATCCATCATTAGAGAGGATGTGGCTTACCAGTTGGAGTGGCTGACTTTGAATTTGGGGAACCGGGTTTGAGTCTGACAGGAGTCTCCAGCATTTTGTGAATCTGTGAAAATCACAATCTCGCTGTGCCTAAAATGTTTTTTAAAAAATGAATGTGTCCGTCTGTAATGCAACTGGTGGTCATGTAAAGCGCTCGGATACCTTCAGGTAGAGTACGCACTATATAAAACTGCACACACGCAAAAAAGAACCTTGCCATTAGGTTGGTAAAATTTCCTGTTCACTAGTTACAAGAGGTCTGGTCAGCTACAGCTGAGAGTCCAGTTGCATCTTGGCTCTTGTTTTTGGTGGTCTCTGAGCTGCTTTTAGGGCTAAGGGCTAGCATGTAACTCCATGAAACCCTGCGTTTAATTCATACTGTGTAGACTCGTTTGTTCTAACGTTTTCCTTAGATTGAAGACTCCTTCCCCACTCCCCTAAACCCAATGGAAAAGGCTGGGCTCACTCGACGACGCTCACAAGCGCAGCGCAGTGTTGTGCTGATTTTTATTATTTTTTGTTAAAACTGGTTTTGATTGTAAGATTGTACATCGGAAGCAGAGGATTTGATGCCTGGGATTGTTTATGGACAAATTAGGGGTAGGGGACTATGCTTACAAATATGATTCTTCTTAGTTAAAGCCTGGTGGAACCTTTACAGTAACTCCACCTTCATACACACACATGCTGTGGCTGCACCACCTCTCCTAGGTCATCTATCATGGTCACTTCCCTGCTCACCACTAATCCACTGAGAAATCCTCTCTATAAAACTCAGCTCCCAAAACTCCACGATGATTCCACTCTCAATACCGTTCCCAGCGCTCCCTATGACTTGCTCTACATCATTTTATTTAAACGTTGTAAAATATGGTAGTATAAATTGATCTATACCTAGAAGGGTAATTCGAAAGACACCAGCAAATGAACAACATGGATCCCACCCTCCGACCTAACAGTTCGACTGGAAGCTTCTCCCAATGACTGAAGGGATTTCCAGGTTGCACCATATCGCACAACTCGCAGCTACCATGTCCTCTCATCCTAGGTCCAATAGATGGGCACAAATGCAGCCCGGATATCTCTGGGCAGTGGGGCATGGTGGAATTTCTTTCAGGTAATCTCCCCTGGTTCCTGGCGGCTGGTGAGCTCAAGTAACCAGTCCTTTACATTATGCTTACGCTTCCCACACCAGTGGACAGCAATGCAAAGTTTCACGGTCAGAAAGGCAAGTGACACTAGATTCCTGGGACTTTTAGGGACTCCATACTAATCCCAGCTACAATTACAATTTGGTCCCTGGGGCTCGATACCCTTCTCATTCTCTCAATCTCCTTCCATAATCGTTGTACCTTGGGGTGGTTCCAGGATATGAAGTCACCTTCCTCACCTCCACACCTAACAAACTAGCTTGAGGAGCCAGGAACAATTACACGCCGTCTGGCTGGCCTGTATTATATCTCATGGAGCTAGTTGGTATTCAAGGGTTTGTGCATACAAGCAAGATCCTCTGTCTGCCTTAGTTAGACCATTACTGATCATGGATCTGTGTAGAGGCTACAGCACTTCGCCTGGCCCTGCAATTTCTCCCAGTTGGCATAGCACGGTCTTCTATAAGGTTCCCACAAATTTCCCTTCCTCCTCATATTTATAACCATATCCAGACCATCAAATGCAGCAGGCTGATCAAGGAAGTTATCCTCACAAACATATGTTTGTGTTGCTAGAACCTTCATGAAAGTTTGATAACATTCTTATGATAGGTTATTCATGAAAGTTTGATAACATTTGGATGATAGGTTATCAGGCCCCTGGGGCCTAGGACTTGAACAGACCCATCTGCCCTGTCAATCTCTTCAACAGACCATGTACTACGCAAATGATCCCTAAGCTCCCCCTCAAATTGATCCAGGTTACAGATGTCACCCAGTGAAGCATCCGAATGAGCTGTGTACAGCATCTTATAGCAGGCAAACAACACATTTATTTATATATGTGTAACTAGTCACTAGTTCACCCATTTAGTCTCTCACTGTGTCAATGGCTGGGAATCCCCTTGTAGGCCTCAACATTTTTTATTTTATATTTTATTTTTGAAGTTTTGTATAGCGCTAGCTGGACCCAAGGGTATCGGAGCGCTTCACAGCAGGTACAGTTATGAGCAATTTTTTTGCAAAGACAAACATCTGCAAGTTGCCGACTTACGGGCATTCACAAAGTTAGAATACAGATCTTCAGGCTGCGGGGTATCATCAAAAGGAGTTAGTTGTCTTTCCTAGAGTCAATTGTGTAATTGACGCTGTGGTCCAGAGCGCTCAAGGAAGAGTGCCTCGAGAAGGATCTTGAATTTCGGGAAGATGGTGGTCGTTCTGATGTGGGGGCGGAATGGAGTTCCAGATCTTAGGGGCATTACCCGCAAAGGATTTGTTTGCGGTTTTTAGTTTCCGAGATTTCATTGGATGAGTAGAAGTGTGTCGGAACTTCTGAGGTTTCTGGACTGGCCAGCCCTTTTGAGTTTATCGGCCAGGTATTCTGGTTTACCAGTGTGCAAGGCTTAATGCGTGAGACAAGCTGTGCGGAAGCTGGCTCGTTGGTCAATAGGGAGCTACTTCAGTTTCTTGAGTGCCGGGGAAATGTGTTCGAATTTCTTAGTTCCTTTGACCATTCATGCAGCGGCATTGAGTGTTGTGGTCAGGGGACCTAGGTGGGATTTTGCTGTCCCGGTCAGTGCTGCGATTCCGTAATCAATTATGGAGAGCACCAGTGCCTGGGTGGCTCGTTTAAGATCCTTCGGGGAGAGGAAGGGTTTTATTTTGTATAGTAGTTTCAGATTTAGGAATGTACTTTTAGCGGCTTTAGGTCTTACTAAGACGCCCCCCCAATCATACCTGCACTCAGCAGCACCACAACCTTGTAGATTGCAACTCACTTGGAGATATTGTGAAATTTCATCCATGAACGCTTGATTACTGCTAATGTTTTTGTATCACCAGAACATTAGAACCGTGACACCAAGGATTTTAATTTTGTTTCTAGGGTGGCCATTTGTCTCTGCAGGGACATAAGTGCACATTCTCTTTTGCGATGCACATCCCCCACACCTTGAAAGCATTTGTTTTTACAAAGACTGTGTACGGTTCCTTTGTAGAAGTGAAAAAATTCAGGTCTGTGGAATAACCTCCTTTTGGAGAAAGTGCTCTTACACACCCCAAAGGGTGTCATGCTTCATCATTCTGGCATGCTCCTTGTCGGTATGGTGCTGCAATGACCGACGGGCACCTGGAAAGGGATTCTTTGGCGGAGATCTTTTTGATGAAGCCGTTAGCTGTGTGTGGGTGCGTGGAATGAAGTGAGTAGTGTAGTACAGTAAAGGACAGTGCGCTAAAATAGGTTTAGGAAAGCCCTATTGGATACATTTATGTTCATGGGATTTACTAACCGAACTAAAAACAGTGTGGCCCTATCTGGATACAATATCCTATAGGGCAGGTGTATGATGTAAGAAGGTCGACATGTTTCATGCCATTGTTGGCCCCTAAGGGGTCTCTCTGCAATTCTTCAGGATCAGCTAATTAAGAAAATATCCGAACTCTTACACTGCTGCCAGGCTGGAGCTTTTAAGTGTGAAGAAAGGCTCTAGTTAACAGCCTAGCGGGTTAATACAGGGTACGTATTTACCTTGTATTCGACCTGAAAGAGAAAGCAACAAAAGAAAACCATAGTAGAACAAGCATTGAAAATGCAATAGGTCTCGCCTTTGATTAAGTTAAAGCCATTTGCTTTGCTAATGGTATTGTATAACAACGCAAATGGCTTTAACTTAATAAAAGGCGAGACCTATTGCATTTCTAATGCTTGTTAATTTATGCATTCGTCTTAGTGTGTACTCTGAACGAAATGCAAGTCAAAATGTACAATTTTGTAGATGACTTGCAACTGTTTTTTCTTGTTTTTTTCCATTGATAACTCCTCGGAATCTAAATAGTTTTTTTCAGGATACAATGGTATTCATCCGTGATTGGATTAATAATCATCTAAAGTTTAATTTAGATGAGACTGAAATGGTTATCGTTGTCAGGCAAATTAATCTGTGGAACACTGCTTTTTGGCTTCCTTCTATTGGCTTTCCTCTCCAGCCGAAGAAGCCAGTCCAAAGTCTTGGGGTTGTGATTGACTCCCAGCGGTCAGTCCAATCCCATGTGGGGCCCACAGTCTCAGCCTGCTATTTTCAACTCCGTAAAATTTGAAAGATCAGTAGATTGCTCTCCTTTGAGGCTCTCAAACAGGTTATCTTTGCACTGGTCATTTACAGAGTTGACTACGTTAATTTCCTCAATTTGGGGCTTCCAAAGAGTTTAGTTAGCAGACTTCAATTGATACAGAGTCCGGCTGCCAGGCTTCGGTATCGACTACCCTGGATGTTTCACATCAGACCCCTGCTGCGGGAAACTGCATTGGTTGCTGGTTGAGCAGGGCTGTTCAGAAGGCCTGTTGCATTGTTTTTAAATCTTTAAAGCGTTGCAGCACGACCCTTTATTTTGGCCAACATCCACAAATACACACCTCCTCCTAATTTAAGATCTTCCTTCTGTAACCTTTTGTCCATCCCCTCTTTTAATGAAGACGCTCATTGGTTGCAGCTGTTCTACACCCTCCTGCACCTCCCCCTTGTATCTGGAATACCCTTCCATCTGATATGTGGTGTAGCTCCTGTTATTTCAAATTTAGGAAACGTCAGAAGACCTGTCTGGTCAGGGTGTCTTAAGATTAAGCTGTTCGAGCGTATAGCTGGAGCTTTGCTTCTGTAGCTCTAGTGCCAACAGACCTTTCTGTAGATTCGCACTTCGATAACAAACTGTAGTGCAGCAAACCGAACTGGGCATTTCCCCTGTCCTGCTACCACTGTTCAAGTCTTGTGTTCTGGAATTTAGGTCAGAATGAAACTAGGGGTTGGCTTCTCAGTTTCCATTTTATTTATTTTAAAAGTTTTATATATCTCGAACATGACCCATGTGGGTATCAGAACGCTTTACATATGTTCAGACGGCAGAGACTTATGGAAACTAATAAGCCAAGGTATGGGAGAGATTATCACAAAATATAGAAGCAAATGGATATGGTAGGACAAAAACAATAACAGCCAGCCGTAGTCGAGAGAGTAGTTGACGAATCAAGAGATACGTGGAGAAGAGATCCTAGGATCTAAGGCATACATTTGAGCATGGGTAATACTACATTTCTTTCTTGAAAGAAACAGTTGAGGGATTCAGTCTGGTTTTAGGGGGCAGGCAGCTCCAAATTCTCTGGGCAATATCTGAGAAAGCTCTGTTGTAGGTTTTTCTTTTTAGAGAACCTCTGTGGTTTCTGCAGTAAGGTGCTGGGGCATCTACTGCCACCAGGAAGTCACAACTTCTGAGCAAGGTGTTTGGGGTATTGAGGTGTAGTGCTTTATATGGGTCATGCAGGCTATTTTTAGTTGATTTTTTGCTTCATAGGGGGGCCAGTTGAGGGCTTTAAAGTCAGAGGTGATGTGGTTGTTTCTTTTTGATCCCGCCATGAGTCTCTTGCAGCAGAGGTAAGATGGGCTCTTCAAGGAGCCGTTCTGGATCTGGGCAGGACAGACTGGCTAGTCTAACCTCGGAATTACTAGGGCTTGCACTGCATATTTGAAGCCATTGGGCGGGAGGAAGGGTTTTAATTTTCTCGATGTTCCTATGGAGGTTCGCTCCTTTTGGTAGCGGCGCTGATGTGCTTCTGCATGTTAAGGTTCTGTCCAGAGTAATTCCCAGTGATTTTGCTGAATCAATAACTTTGGGCAGGCAGTTGAGGACTGTTGGTTGTTTCAGCCATTCTTCAGTGATTGGCAGTTAGTTAGCAGGAATTCGGTTTTGATAGTGCTTAGTTTGAGGTGATTGTCTGCAGCCGGCTTTGGGTTTGTTTGTATTGTTGAATTGAGGGCTCTATGTCTTCAGGGGAGGAGAATTTCATGTAAAGGTGCGTGTCGTCCGTGTACATGCGACAGTGAATGTTGGATGAACTCAAAGTTTTGGTTAGAGGCTCCATGAATGAGTTAAAAGGAGTGGGTGAGAGGTAGGAACCCTGTGGGACCACTTGGGTACCCAGGACGGCTACTCCGGTCACAAGTGCCACGCCGGGCTACCCCCCCCCCCCCCCCCCCCCCCCCCCCCACTCGCACCGCGGCAAAGGGGTTAAAGGCACTTGCTGATTAGGTCAGCTGACTACTGCTGAATATCAATGAAACAAAGTATGATCTCTGTTGGAAGCAAGACAAATTGTGGCCCCTGGAAAGTAGAAGCGTATTGCAAATCACAGCCCCTTAAGTTAAGCCTGGGGTGGTGGAGTGAAACAATCTATAGATTGCGAAGTAGGATCAAGCCAAAACTGAGGATCCTCGCTTTTATGCCCCTTCCAAGATCAGAGCTACTGTCCAGTCGTACAGAAGAGGCAAACCTGCAGATTGTCCGAGCTAACATAGGGCCAGTTTTCCTGACCGATTCCCGACAACATGCAGTGTAAAACTTTTAGAGGTCTATTTAGCATCCCGAAGTGCACCCGCTGCCCATAATCGGCATTGCTGGTGAATTCCACAGTATCTGCTAATTGGGCATTTCTACGATTTTCGTGTGCTTGATTATCAAATGAGTTGATGAATCCATTGTGTGCCAGCCATCGCCTCGTAACACGCTGGACCACATAACCTATAAACATATTTCTGTATTGTTTTTTCCATCTGAATTTTCCTTTCCGGCGCCAGGATACCCGTAGGGTGACAGATGCGCGGTATAAATATTAAATACAATACAATACAACCTTGCAGTGTGCTGTCACAGCATGGAGCTGGGTGCACCTTTCTGCACTCCAAGTCTGATTTGTGGCTGACCTGAAAGAGTGTCCTTTATATAGTGGCCTCTGTGATGTTCTTTGCCTTTTGAAGTATGTTTGGGTTTGACCTGAAAGCCCCCATGTGCAAATCTCGCTTTGCTTTCACAGCTATGTCTGCTCTCACCCATGCTGGGGTTAACAGCCAGACATGTGCAGTGACTTTTATAGCATGAGACTTGTTCTGTGTTTCAAAAGCATTCATTGCTCTGTAAGAAAGGGCGTGAATAACCAAACTCCCTCCCTCTCTTTAACTTTTGTGATGGTGTTTATCTTCTGTGACAATTACTTGCCTTCATGCGCCTCTGTCAAGCTATGTTGGCGTTTGCCTTTCTTGAGGATGAAGACCTGTCTGATGCTTGAGGAGCACTGAAAACCGTTAGTTGGGAGACTATTCTGAGTCTTGAGCTGCCTCTGCTACGCCGCTCAGTACCACCTCAGTGCGGGTGGCATACAGGCACCAGTCAGCCCTTCTAGGAAAATGTTTTTAAAATTGAAATTCTGGTTCTGTTCGATCCCTCAGATGCTTTACGAGAGATCAAGAAGTACGATGTCAGTGAGAACGTGGACCTGAAGAACAACCCCGTGGCAGTCGAGCATATCCACATGAAGCTCTTCCGGGCCCAGCGGAATCTCTATATTGCCGGCTTCTCCCTACTGCTCTCCTTGTGAGTACTTTTTCTGAAGGTTTAAAGCAATTCATAGTGTTTTATGGTCAAATTCCCCTTTTAGCTTTATAACATCTGTGGCAAAATCAGTAGGGCTTCCCTAAGAAAGTTGTTGGCTTTGTCAATGTTTTTTACCCATGCTGTACAGCAGCCCTGGTGCCATGCAGCACGGCTGGAAACACACAATAAAAAACACGCTATGATGTGGCCAGCGCTGTTTGAATGCTGATTGGGAAGGGTAGGAGGCAACACAAGGACGGAGGTTGTTTGGGGGACAACCCTGCTAGTGGTGGCCCCATTATATTGCAAGAGGGGCTGGGGAGGGTGGGGGAGGCAAGATACACAAGTGGGAGGAGAAAGGAAACAACATGGACGGAGGTGGAGTGTGAGGCACCATGGTGGGGCAGGAAGTAACCTGGAAAGCGTAGTACACGGGGAGACAGCTGAACAAGAGGCTCTCAGAGACCGCTTAAACACAGGGGCAATAGGAGCACCTGGAAAAAAGGAGTAGTGGAAGGATGCAAGTAACAAATCCATACTCCAGGGGAGGGACAAACATGAATTGGAAGAAAATCTATGGAAGCCAACCAATAAGAAGCAAGCAGATGAGTGACAATGAAGCCAACCACTGGTAAGCAATGGGCGGTCTCTAAGCTCACTGTAAAAAAACAGTCAGTGTGAGCACAAAACTACTAACCTGTGGATTAATTCTCTTAATTTCCCCCCCCCCCCGGACCTCAAATATTTTGCGTTAATATGCTAGATGGGTTGAAAAACGTTGGAAACATTACCAAAGGCAAACAAGAGGTGAAATGAAAGTATTGTTTAAAAATTGCATGAGGGTATCCACCAATTCCACATGGAGGCTGCTAATTACTACATAGTATTGTTTTGAGTGTTTTAGTCCTTATGTTGCTATCTATGGGGACATTGCCCTGTTTTATTTGTATGCCATCCCACTACTATTGTAACACTGATGTTTAAATTTGGTTACTTGTAAATTTATGTGTATCTTTTATGGCAATCGCCGAAATAAAGATTATTGAATGAATGAAAGTATTGTTTGATAAACCGTGATGTGGAATCTTCAATGTACTCCTGATATACAAAGCTTGTGAGTACATTGCAGGAGCTATTTGCAGTCTGTGAGATGTCACGTAAGGTGACAATTTGGTCTTTTTCTGTTCAGTTTTTTGCATGGCAGTTCACGCAAGCTCTTTGGGGGTAGGGTTTATGATTGATATGGAGATGGGTCACCCATTTGATGAAGGCTACAGGAAACTGATGGACAAGGGTGCTTGTCCGTAATCGAAGAGCAGTTTAATGTTGGTCTGTGGCCCCTAGATTGTCTTGGTTTACAAATGTTGCAGGGATCGGTGTACTATGCATTGTTTTTTCCCAAATAAGTCCACAGATTTTCTTCATTGCTCAAGGTACCTGGGTATTCTTGCTTACTTTTTCTGGTGTTACTCAAACATATCGATCCACTAGCAAGTGGGGGATGGTTTTCTAAAGCCTACAACAGATGCTGAAAAATACAAACAAAAGTATTGTGATATAATTTTCATGTTGATAGTTAAAAATCGAGGATGCCATTGAGCCACTGAGTTAGCTTTGGCGCGAAACAGGGAATCCTTGACTAACATACATCACTGTCCACCCCCCAACCATTAGAAACTTTAGAAAATCATTTGAGTTCAAACTTCTGCCTCTTGAACAATACGTTTAGGATCTGTCTGATGGGGGGGGGGGGGGGGGGGGGTGGATGCTTCTCCTTGTGCGAGTGTATAGGAATAATTAATATTTGTGTGTCTTGTGTAGAGACAAGCACCTTACGCATGGCTTGGAAAAGTAAAGCCATGACGCCCTACTTGTTACTTCTAGCCCATGATGTGACCGTGTATATAAAGCCGCGACTCTCTACTTGTTACTTCTATGCGATATTGTGACCGGTGTAAGTAAAACCTTCATGAAAGCAAACCTAGTAAGAGTGTAGATCCTTCCTGAAGCCGTATTTATTGAAGAGTGATGACCTTCATTTTACTATTACACATGACCTCATTGTGTGACTACAGAATATACCATCTCACCCTAGACCGTGAAGCTCTAGTTCCTGCCTTGTCTCAAGGTTGTGAAGGTAAGACTTGCGTTTACCTCTACCCTCATCTCACTCTCTGACTTAGTGCGAGATATAGAGACCGGGTACCTCATTGACCCTGATGAAGACCCCTGACCAGTATTGGAAGATTGAGGGCAGAAACGTGTTTGCTTATAATGGATGGTTTGGTCATTGTACGCGTACGCCATCCTCTTGTTGGTTTTAGTTATACTGAAGGTACCCAGTAGTAAAGTTATTATACTGAATTTACCTGTAACTATTTGTTAGCGTATCTGTTTCCCCTCTTATCCAATTGGTTTTTATCTCCGAACCCCCTCTTCTTGAGGTTTAATCCTTCTTACCAGGCAGGGTAGGGGTTGCCGATGATGAAGCATACCTGTAGCGGCTAAGGCCTTTTCAGCCTATCTAATTGGCAATTTTCAGATATGGATAATTATTCTTTTTGGACCCTAATTGGGATATACCTTTGGCATGGACAAAAATTTGCCTTAGAATGCTGGCCATTGCACTGAATTGTGGTTACTTTGATTGGGGGGGGGGGGGGTTCCGGTGGCGTGCCTCCATCTCCCGGTTGAGTTACCTTCTTTGGGTATAAGAACCAGCGTTGGTTTCGCAGTCAAAGGCCTAGAAGCGTTGTAATGCTGACTTTGAGGTGTCTTATGAGACGACCACCACCCAGGAACCCTCAAAACAAACCCTTGAAGTGTGGGGAGAAGCAGGGCGGCTGCCACGGTGGGCGATGGTTACCGCAGCCTGAGGTCCAGGGATGAGCCTTCTGGGCAGGGACCACTGCCCTGCGCCACTGTGAGCGATGGTTACCGCAGCCTGAGGTCCAGGGATGCGCCTTCTGGGCAGGAACCACTGCCCTGCGCCACGGCGAGCGATGGTTACCGCAGCCTGAGGTCCAGGGATGCGCCTTCTGGGCAGGAACCACTGCCCTGCGCCACGGCGAGCGATGGTTACCGCAGCCTGAGGTCCAGGGATGCGCCTTCTGGGCAGGAACCACTGCCCTGCGCCACGGCGAGCGATGGTTACCGCAGCCGGAGGTCCAGGGATGAGGCTTGTGTGCAGGGACCACTGCCCTGCGCCACGGTGAGCGATGGTTACCGCAGCCTGAGGTCCAGGGATGCGCCTTCTGGGCAGGAACCACTGCCCTGCGCCACGCTGAGCGATGGTTACCGCAGCCTGAGGTCCAGGGATGCGCCTTCTGGGCAGGAACCACTGCCCTGCGCCACGGCGAGCGATGGTTACCGCAGCCTGAGGTCCAGGGATGCGCCTTGTGGGCAGGAACCACTGCCCTGCGCCACGGCGAGCGATGGTTACCGCAGGCTGAGGTCCAGGGATGCGCCTTCTGGGCAGGAACCACTGCCCTGCGCCAGGGTGAGCGATGGTTACCGCAGCCTGAGGGCCAGGGATGCGCCTTCTGGGCAGGAACCACTGCCCTGCGTCACGGCGAGCGATGGTTACCGCAGCCTGAGGTCCAGGGATGCGCCTTCTGGGCAGGAACCACTGCCCTGCGCCAGGGTGAGCGATGGTTACCGCAGCCTGAGGGCCAGGGATGCGCCTTCCGGGCAGGAACCACTGCCCTGCGCCAGGGTGAGCGATGGTTACCGCAGCCTGAGGGCCAGGGATGCGCCTTCTGGGCAGGAACCACTGCCCTGCGCCACGGCGAGCGATGGTTACCGCAGCCTGAGGGCCAGGGATGCGCCTTCCGGGCAGGAACCACTGCCCTGCGCCAGGGTGAGCGATGGTTACCGCAGCCTGAGGGCCAGGGATGCGCCTTCTGGGCAGGAACCACTGCCCTGCGCCAGGGTGAGCGATGGTTACCGCAGGCTGAGGTCCAGGGATGCGCCTTCTGGGCAGAAACCACTGCCCTGCGCCAGGGTGAGCGATGGTTACCGCAGCCTGAGGGCCAGGGATGCGCCTTCCGGGCAGGAACCACTGCCCTGCGCCAGGGTGAACGATGGTTACCGCAGCCTGAGGGCCAGGGATGCGCCTTCTGGGCAGGAACCACTGCCCTGCGCCAGGGTGAGCGATGGTTACCGCAGCCTGAGGGCCAGGGATGCGCCTTCTGGGCAGGAACCACTGCCCTGCGTCACGGCGAGCGATGGTTACCGCAGCCTGAGGTCCAGGGATGTGCCTTCTGGGCAGGAACCACTGCCCTACGCCAGGGTGAGCGATGGTTACCGCAGCCTGAGGGCCAGGGATGCGCCTTCCGGGCAGGAACCACTGCCCTGCGCCAGGGTGAGCGATGGTTACCGCAGCCTGAGGGCCAGGGATGCGCCTTCTGGGCAGGAACCACTGCCCTGCGCCACGGCGAGCGATGGTTACCGCAGCCTGAGGTCCAGGGATGCGCCTTCTGGGCAGGAACCACTGCCCTGCGCCAGGGTGAGCGATGGTTACCGCAGCCTGAGGGCCAGGGATGCGCCTTCTGGGCAGGAACCACTGCCCTGCGCCACGGCGAGCGATGGTTACCGCAGCCTGAGGTCCAGGGATGCGCCTTCCGGGCAGGAACCACTGCCCTGCGCCACGGCGAGCGATGGTTACCGCAGCCTGAGGTCCAGGGATGCGCCTTCCGGGCAGGAACCACTGCCCTGCGCCACGGTGAGCGATGGTTACCGCAGCCTGAGGGCCAGGGATGCGCCTTCTGGGCAGGAACCACTGCGCTGCGCCAGGGTGAGCGATGGTTACCGCAGCCTGAGGTCCAGGGATGCGCCTTCTGGGCAGGAACCACTGCCCTGCGCCACGGCGAGCGATGGTTACCGCAGCCGGAGGTCCAGGGATGAGGCTTGTGTGCAGGAACCACTGCCCTGCGCCACGGTGAGCGATGGTTACCGCAGCCTGAGGTCCAGGGATGCGCCTTCTGGGCAGGAACCACTGCCCTGCGCCACGGTGAGCGATGGTTACCGCAGCCTGAGGGCCAGGGATGCGCCTTCTGGGCAGGAACCACTGCCCTGCGCCAGGGTGAGCGATGGTTACCGCAGCCTGAGGGCCAGGGATGCGCCTTCTGGGCAGGAACCACTGCCCTGCGCCACGGCGAGCGATGGTTACCGCAGCCTGAGGGCCAGGGATGCGCCTTCTGGGCAGGAACCACTGCCCTGTGCCAGGGTGAGCGATGGTTACCGCAGCCTGAGGTCCAGGGATGCGCCTTCTGGGCAGGAACCACTGCCCTGCGCCACGGCGAGCGATGGTTACCGCAGCCTGAGGTCCAGGGATGCGCCTTCCGGGCAGGAACCACTGCCCTGCGCCACGGCGAGCGATGGTTACCGCAGCCTGAGGTCCAGGGATGCGCCTTCCGGGCAGGAACCACTGCCCTGCGCCACGGTGAGGGATGGTTACCGCAGCCTGAGGTCCAGGGATGCGCCTTCTGGGCAGGAACCACTGCCCTGCGCCATGCTGAGCGATGGTTACCGCAGCCTGAGGTCCAGGGATGCGCCTTCTGGGCAGGAACCACTGCCCTGCGCCACGGCGAGCGATGGTTACCGCATCCTGAGGTCCAGGGATGCGCCTTGTGGGCAGGAACCACTGCCCTGCGCCACGGCGAGCGATGGTTACCGCAGGCTGAGGTCCAGGGATGCGCCTTCTGGGCAGGAACCACTGCCCTGCGCCAGGGTGAGCGATGGTTACCGCAGCCTGAGGGCCAGGGATGCGCCTTCCGGGCAGGAACCACTGCCCTGCGCCAGGGTGAGCGATGGTTACCGCAGCCTGAGGGCCAGGGATGCGCCTTCTGGGCAGGAACCACTGCCCTGCGTCACGGCGAGCGATGGTTACCGCAGCCTGAGGTCCAGGGATGCGCCTTCTGGGCAGGAACCACTGCCCTGCGCCAGGGTGAGCGATGGTTACCGCAGCCTGAGGGCCAGGGATGCGCCTTCCGGGCAGGAACCACTGCCCTGCGCCAGGGTGAGCGATGGTTACCGCAGCCTGAGGGCCAGGGATGCGCCTTCTGGGCAGGAACCACTGCCCTGCGCCACGGCGAGCGATGGTTACCGCAGCCTGAGGTCCAGGGATGCGCCTTCTGGGCAGGAACCACTGCCCTGCGCCACGGCGAGCGATGGTTACCGCAGCCTGAGGGCCAGGGATGCGCCTTCTGGGCAGGAACCACTGCCCTGCGCCACGGCGAGCGATGGTTACCGCAGCCTGAGGGCCAGGGATGTGCCTTCTGGGCAGGAACCACTGCCCTGCGCCACGGTGAGCGATGGTTACCGCAGCCTGAGGGCCAGGGATGCGCCTTCTGGGCAGGAACCACTGCCCTGCGCCAGGGCGAGCGATGGTTACCGCAGCCTGAGGTCCAGGGATGCGCCTTCTGGGCAGGAACCACTGCCCTGCGCCACGGCGAGCGATGGTTACCGCAGCCTGAGGGCCAGGGATGCGCCTTCTGGGCAGGAACCACTGCCCTGCGCCAGGGCGAGCGATGGTTACCGCAGCCTGAGGGCCAGGGATGCGCCTTCTGGGCAGGAACCACTGCCCTGCGCCACGGTGAGCGATGGTTACCGCAGCCTGAGGGCCAGGGATGCGCCTTCTGGGCAGGAACCACTGCCCTGCGCCAGGGTGAGCGATGGTTACCGCAGCCTGAGGGCCAGGGATGCGCCTTCTGGGCAGGAACCACTGCCCTGCGCCACGGTGAGCGATGGTTACCGCAGCCTGAGGGCCAGGGATGCGCCTTCTGGGCAGGAACCACTGCCCTGCGCCAGGGTGAGCGATGGTTACCGCAGCCGGAGGTCCAGGGATGAGGCTTGTTGTGGGCAGGAACCAGTCTATCGTAGCGCCTTACCCTACCCCTTGGAGCTGAAGCGATCTATCCATGCCCACCCCAAAGAGGGAGTGGGTTCGTGGCCGGAAGCCCGGCCCAAAACCAAGCTTGTCCCTACACCGAGAACGGGGCGACAAGTTGGTTTTAGAAAATACACTTCCAAACGAGTTCGAACAGTTCACACAATGTATACAGCTCAAATGTATCTCGCGTACATAAAGGGTACACAGGGTGCATTGCAATGATGTGCATTTTCACAGGGAGTGCGCGCAGTTCGCCCTTTTTGAGCCTATTTCTCGTAACACGAAAAAATGTAATCGGAAAACTGGCGCCCGGTGGGTGGGCTTCTCCCCGAGGTCCTCGTTGGGGTAGAAACTCTGATGTCAACATGTTGTAATTTATTGAGCAGCCGCTAGATGGCAGGATATGCGCAGCATATCCGCGCTCTACACGACTATTGCAATCTTTCACTCGCCGAATCGTCTTTTCCAACTACAAATGGTTGTTTACTTGATAGAACTTCACGCGTGGGTCACGAGGCTGAGCTTTATCTGCAGTGCTTGCTGCTCTGAGGGACATTTACAAAATCACAAACTCTTCCTTAAAAGCTCCGCCTGCGACCTAACGATACCGGGGCCTTGTAATGTCGGACCAGCCCACCACGCAGTGTTGCGAGGGGGTGGTCCCCACACAACCTCCCCAGTTAGGCTGGCCCAGCACGTTAAAGAAGTAATGAAAGCCCAGAGGCCCTGGGCGTGGTTTAGTGACTGCAGACCGCGTGGGCGCCTCATTTGTGTCCGATGGGCCTGCAGTCCGCGGCACCACAGGCCGGATCCAGACCCGGCCGCTGGAACAGAAACGCCAGAGGATAGAATGGGATTTATACTTTGACGGACGGGATATCCGTCACCGTAGTGGCCCTTTGTCTCCTCTAACACCTGTTATTCCCACCAACCACCTGCATGAAGACACAGACCCCTCCCACGAATGACCCCGCAGCACGCCCTCCTTTTAGTGAAATCACCTGCAAGAGACTAGAGTCCAAGCAGGCACAACACTTATGCCAAAGCCCACTGAACTAACCACTACACTGGTCTTTAACTGCCCTCCACCTCAAGCGATCCCAGCTCCCCACAGGCTGCCGGACCCTGAACGCAACCTGGACACAAAGGGGAACGCCCCCGCGCTTCTCTTGGCCGAGACCCTTCTAGTCTGGGTCCTGCGCATGGAGGGCTTGGCTTCAGCACAAGACTAATCGCAATAACCACCAAATAAACTTAGTTTTGTTTTGCCCTCTCGTGCAGGGTGCCAGCCTGACTTGGGCCCATGCAGGCCTCGCCTGATGGATGCTCTTCCGCCTTCGTATGGGGCTTGGGGCACGACCTCGGCTCAGAATGTGGACTTCCTTTGGCCTCGCTGGAGTGGAGGGTGGAGGTGGGATCTGGGCCGAGTCCAGCACTCCACACCCCCCCCTGGCTGTTTCCCGAAGTGTCAACATTACACGATATTACTTAGCATTCTAATGCTCTTGCTAATGTGATTGTGTTTATTGCACTTTGATAATTAAAAAACACTACTGACTTTCGTTTGGTACGATGTTACGAGTGTCGTTGTGCTCTGTCCTTGCATTGCTATCTTTTCAGGTGTATTGAAGTTTTCTTACTGCACTGAGTGTCTCTGGGACGGCACAGTGTTGACATAGAGCACACCGAGACATTTGTGGATTAACTTTGCGCAAACTACAGCAGAGGTGCTGATTGTTCGGTTTAGTTACCCACTGCTGTCGTTCTATTTTTGCCCTTTTGGATGACCCCAACCTCACAGAAAATAGAAGCTAAAGAAATAAGACGCTTCCTCTTCGGCCTCATTGATGCACTTGAGGTGATCCGTCACATCACGCAGCCAGCGCGCTCAAAGGCCACATCCTCTATGGTCTTTTCAATCTAAAGCAAAGCACCCACTCTCCTGGACTGGACACCACCTCGCTGTACTTCTTTCCATTCTTCGCATCCTGCCAACAAACCAGGGTCCACTCAAAAGGGAACCAGTTATTGAGAGCCTCCAAAGATGCATGAACTCCTCTCTCGCCATGCCGTTTCCAAGCTAGACGCCAACACCCTTCGAAACCACTTCAGTCGCTTGTGGAAAACTATGTGGACATCCACGCTCCAAAGAAAAAACACAGAGTGAGCCCAAACCTCCAGCACTCTGGTACTCTAAAGACCTTTCTAACAACACTTCATCCACAGATAGGAAAGAAAATGGAGGAAAAAAAGGAACTCTGAGTGACTTCCTGATACTGATGTCCGTCCATGTGAAAGGCAGAGGGCTCATTGCGTCACTCGAAGCAAAGTGCAATACCAGCGCCATTGATGACGCCACCAACAGAGGCAGAACACTTTTAGAACTATTGAGCATTGCACCAAGCCCCTGCCTGACCCAGATATCCCACAGTCCAAAACCTATACTTTGAGGAATAAAGATGCGAAAGGACGTTACCAGCCGTAAGACTGCTGCTCTTATACCCACCACTTTTCATCCTTCAAAGCTCTGTCTCTCACAGATTTTGCTGACGTATTCAACTCCATCAGTCACTTCCTACGAAGATGCTCTCATGAATGTCTCCTTCATTTAAGCTCTCTCCCGCTTCTGACCATTGTCCATGCCTCCCACACACCAGGCTTCTTACCAGAAGTTCTGAAGACGGGCCAAATTCTCCCGCTCCCTTATGAAACCCAGAGACCCTCATGAACGATCCATTACTTTCATCCGCAATATCATTGAAAAAGCAGTCCACGCTCCACTCCAAGATCGCGTCAATGCTGGACTGAGATCTTGCTTCAGATCACGCTGCGGGACTGAGGTTGCTAGCTTGCACTTCGTAGATGATTCCCTTTTCCCCTCCGACCTTTCTATTTGACATCAGCTGTTCACAAGAGCACCTCCCGGTCACAAAAGGTTCCGGTCACCTGTGGAGTCCCCGGGCTTCCCTACGGTCTCCTGTCATCATCCTCCGTTTCTCCTTGGAGCTCGGTAGTGAATCTTGATGCAGATATTGTGAGTAAAGCCCCAATATGCCAGAGATACACATTTCTATCTGAAATTCCTTCTCCGCTCCAGACATCAAAAACCTCACACTACCTGCACATCATCCAGACCTAGAAGTCCAGCGTCTGCCTGAAATGTAACTCGCAGAATTCCAGTTGTTTGCCAAGATCAATCAGCAAGAAATGGTACAAACCCTGCTCAGGAGCATGAACCTTGATGGCTTTGAACCCCCAACTTTCACTGAGTACCACGTAACTTGAATTCACCCTGGACGACAAAATCACCCCCCACAAAACAATGCCAGAAACAAAGTTTGTTCTGGTACCAGATCACTCATCTAAATAAAAAAAATAAAATAAAATAAAATATGAAAGCATGTATTCCATAAAATGACTTTCGAACTGCTGTTTAAGCCCTTGTACTGCGGTAAAATCCAACTCTGTATCCTCCCAACTACACATGGGCACCCATTAAGGGCATGGTATGCAACGCGTCTCAGCAAGGGCTGGAAGAAGGTATGATCACACCACCCACATCCTAAGAGCAATCTATTGGCACCCTTGCAGCTCTGCAGCATCTTCAAAACCTGCTGCATCCTTTCAGAGCCGTCGCAAACCGCATCCTCGCTAATCGTTGAGCCGCCTGCTGACATTCTGCCCAGCTGAAGCCAGGCCACCGTCAGAATGAAGAGGGAAAAGTTTAAAAACAGAAGCCATGGCAGCAGAAATGTTGACCCTGTGCACCCACGCTCTAGAACAACGTCCCTGTATCCACAGGAACGCCCCGATCCTGCTCCAGTTCAGGAAAGAGTTGAAGACGCACCTCTTTAAAGAACCCTACATCACAACCGAGCAAACAAAGCACCTCCTCTGCGCCCGGAGTGCTTGGACCGAGACCCCTGTGTCTTTATCCAACCCTGCTCCAATGTAGGAAAGAGTTGAAAACGCACCTCCTTTAAAGAACCCTACATCACAACCGAGCAAACAAAGCACCTCATCTGTGCCCGGAGTGCTTGGAACGAGACCCCTGTGTCTTTAACCCAATCCTGCTCCAATGTAGGAAAGAGTTGAAGATGCACCTCTTTAAAGAACCCTACATCAAAACCGAGCAAACAAAGCACCTCCTCTGTGCCCGGAGTGCTTGGAACGAGACCCCTGTGTCTTTAACCCAACCCTGCTCCAATGTAGGAAAGAGTTGAAGATGCACCTCTTTAAAGAACCCTACATCACAACCGAGCAAACAAAGCACCTCCTCTGTGCCCGGAGTGCTTGGAACGAGACCCCTGTGTCTTTAACCCAATCCTGCTCCAATGTAGGAAAGAGTTGAAGACACACCTCTTTAAAGAACCCTACATCACAACCGAGCAAACAAAGCACCTCCTGCGCCCGGAGTGCTTGGAACGAGACCCCTGTGTCTTTAACCCAATCCTGCTCCAATGTAGGAAAGAGTTGAAGACGCACCTCTTTAAAGAACCCTACATCACAACCGAGCAAACAAAGCACCTCCTGCGCCCGGAGTGCTTGGAACGAGACCCCTGTGTCTTTAACCCAACCCTGCTCCAATGTAGGAAAGAGTTGAAAACGCACCTCTTTAAAGAACCCTACATCACAACAAAGCAAACAAAGCACCTCCTCTGTGCCCGGAGTGCTTGGAACGAGACCCCTGTGTCTTTAACCCAACCCTGCTCCAATGTAGGAAAGAGTTGAAGACGCACTGTTGGACTTGGCCCTTCTGGCAGGTTCACCCCTAGACTTTTTGCTTGTAATGGTGACCTGGTGATGGTGATTTTTGGGTTCTGCGCACTTTCACTGTGTCCCAGTGGAAAGTGCGTGCGCACTCTGAGTGCATATGATGAGATAGGCCTGCCCTCCCATAGGAATGCATGGGGAATGTGTGTGTGCCTGGTAGTTCCTGAGGCGTGAGGTGTGCATTCTCGAGTTTGGTATGTGCGAACTCGTGAGAGTGAATGCTTCTCAATGGTGTATGTGGCGTGAGTGTGTCTTGTGTACAAATGCCACTTCTAGGAGTTGGCATATTAGTGTAAAATATGCCTGGCGTGTGATTGGCTGGAGCTGGCTGGTGAGCCTGGCTCCAGGAAGGGTGGATGGGTCTGCCCGGTGGTGAGTGGGAGATTAGCATGCTGATGCTGGGGAGGAGTGTACCTGTGTCCTGAAGAGGCTGGGTTTTCCCCAGACAATGCTGGCTCCGCCCCCTGTGGTGCGACTGATGACCCTAGCCCTGCCAGTGAATGAAATGGGTGGTTGAGCCATCAAGAGGGCTCCAAAACCAGCTGCGACTGGTTTCTCCCCCACCTCTGCACCCTTAGACAAAGGAATGTGGTGTATAAAAATGGGGCTGTGTCCCCATGAATGTGTTTTCTTCCAGGATCCTTAGGGGGCTGCTGCTGCTGTCGCTGGGCCAGAGGACCGCCACTTGGAGTGTCTCCCTGCCTGGAAACCCAGTGTGCTGGCTCTGGGCCCAGCCTTGCCCCCCCTGCCTGCCTTCAAGGACTTTGCTGGATCCTTTCCGGATTTATAGCGCTAGGAGCGCTTGGCTTTTCCCTCCTAGCGCTGAGAGAGCTTTATTTTGTCCTAGCGCTGGAAGCGCTGTATTTTGTGCCCACAAGCGCCTGTGAGCACTTTAATTGTGCCCTAGCGCAGGGAGCGCTTTATTTTTCACGAGCGCTTTGGGAGCGCTTTATTTTACGTATTGCGCTTGTGAGCGCTTTGTTTGTAAAAGCCGGTGCCCACCCGGCATTGCCCCGCTCCTTGCCGCATTTTTCTGTCAGTCAGTATCGCCGCCGCCCGGCCGGAAGTCAGGCGAGACGAGCGGGACAACAGGAAGCTGACGGGAGCCCACCCCGCGCTCCTGCACCAGAGGAGGAAGCCGGAAGCTGACTGCCTGGGCTCCCATGTGAAGGGAGAGCCCCGGGGAGAGCGAGAAGGAGCCCAGTGTCTTGTCCTCGGTGAGGTTCTCGAGGGTGAGAGAGCCCCGCCCGCGGCCCGGCAAGGAGAAGAGCCTAGCTCCGGCCGAGGAAGGAGACTGCCAGCGTTCCCGCAGCCTTGGGGGACATTTGTGAAACAGAGCCCACGAGGCTCCACTGGGCATACTTTTGCTTAGTGTCCCCAGAGAGGGACTCTTTCCCCCCCACCCCCCCACCCCCCCCCCCCTGGCAGCATTTCGTTGTTTTGCGAGCCCAGAGAGGCTCAGGGGGACATTTTGTTTCAGCAGAGCTTGTGAGGCTCCCACATCGTGTTCGCTTCACCATTGTTCTTGAGCCTGCGAGGCTCCCACGTTGGCACAGCCTTGTCTCACCAGTTGCCCAGCACTTTGTGGGCAACTGCCACGTTTAGGCCCCCTGACACGGACACAGGGAGTCCTAGCCCCAACAAGGCCAGAGAGCCTAGGGACAGTCACAGGTGGTGACTAATGTGAGTTTTGCGCAATTGCTCGTGCTTGCACCTCTGAATGTGTTTTTATACGTCATGTGCCTTGTTCTACACCGCTGAATGTATTTTATGCATCATGTTATTTGCACCTCTGAATGTGTTTAGGCATCATGTGTTTCCTCCCTTACACCTCTGAATGTATGTTATGCATCATGTGTTATGTGTTTACACCCCTACAGGTATTGTGATACTTAGTTGGTTGTTCTCCTAGTGCAGGTGGTGCTAGTGAGGTCCTGGTTACCAGTGATTACTGGTTGTGTGCTAAAAGTGATTATTATTCCATGTCCTAAGTACTAATTCTACCTAGTGCTGAGTTCTAAAAGTGCTGATACATGACAGTGGTCCAGGTGGCCCTGTCTTGTCCATATCCCTTGTAAATTCTGCCCGTGCCTGTTGGCACATTGTAAAGTGTGTGTTTTTATCTAATGTGTTTTGGTGTAATACAAAGGCTATTTTTATATATAACCTTGTGTGGAGTTTCCTTTGTGGTGGACCTTGGGTGTTGTTGCTGTGGTGCGTGCGCAAATACTTAACTCATATTGCCCCAAGTTTAGCCTTGCTGCTCGCGCCACGTTACCTAGAGGGTGAGCAGGGGTTATCTTGGCGTGTAACTCCCTTGCCCTGACTTAGGAGTAGTGGTCTCTGACTGACTTTGGCGCAAGCCCTGGCCAGCCAGGGATCCCATTTCTAACATGCACCTTTTTAAAGAACCGTACATCTCAATGTAGTAACAATCCGATAACCAGCTACCTCTTGTATGACTGTATGCTTGCTTTTGACCCTGTACCATTCCCCATTGCCTTTTTAGCTAACTTTGCGCTGTAGAAATGCCACGTGCATCCATTCATACATGTCATGTGTGTCCCCATTATTGCATGAAGACCGTGCCATCTGATTGATATCCAAACGTTCCATTTTTTGCATTAAATCGTGGGATCAAAGGATTGTCTTAAAGTCCGAGCCCCAGGTTGGAAGGGTATGGCATCGACCTCTTTCAGGTACCCTGAAAGGCAGGCCTTTGAACACGCCTGCTGCAGTTCCTTTTTACTCCCCGTGGTGGCGTCATTTGTTCATGTTTCCATGCCTCGGACACCACAGGTGATTGGAAATGGCCCAAATGTGATATGCCCTTATCTTGTGCACATTCGTGCGTAGTGCCACAACGTGACTTAACAGCCGTGAGACGGGCACTGAGGCGGACTCACTGCTAGAGGAGGAGCTGTGTGAATACCTTGGTCCAACATCTATCTGCCCAAGGTCACCCCTCCTTCGCTAGTGCACTCTGTATATCTCACAAGGAGTGGTTGTGAAGGTAAATGGCTGGCAGAGTGCCAGCTGCCCAGGCTGTATTACCAGCTGAACTGGTTCGGAGACGGTCTCTGCCTTCGTCTCCGCCTTTTACCTTACCCAGGTCCATAAAATGCGTACCACTGACTGTGGACATCAGCAGCCAGTTGAAACCTCAGGACGTGGTTAGGTTTTAGTGCGAGTTTTATGCTGCTGTACGGAGTTTTGTTTCCTTATTTGAAGAACTGTAGGGAATTTCCTCCTACTCCACCTGCACTTCTCGTTGCCTAACACAGAAGAGTATTCCAGTACTGAACAAGCACTGGCAACGCCAATGGGTTGCATCTTTGGGACATGTTGTCTGAGTGAATCACAGACGGAAGAAAGCTAGAAAACACATTTTCCTAAAAGTTTCCTAAATGTGATCAGTGGAAGGACAGACAGCCAATCTGAGATGATACGGGCTATATGTGCTGCTGGGAGGGACCACCACGCTGTGGCACGTAAAGTCATCGAATAAGAGGCACGCGAATGAACGACCAAGCCAACCAGTTTGGGGCTGTGAGCCAGTGTTCGTTTTTAGTAATCCCACAATAGATCTTCCTCAACCAGTTTGCCTTGTGTGGTGCTTGAGACATTAAAAAGCTGGTTACATTTTTTATTTAATCTACAAATAAACCTTACTTTAAAGGAAGCCCCTGGCCTTAGTGTTTCGAGTGAACAATGGCGGCTGTTTCCTGGAGCATGCCTGTATGGCTTGATCTGCGTGTCCTGTTGACAGCTTTGTCTGCCCGGCTCTTAAGTGTTTGCAGAGTCTGGTTCATCTAGTGCTTTGGTGTTCGAAGGCTCTAGTGTAACTGATGTCAGTAAGGGCAGAACCTGATTCGTATAGCGCTTTTATAAGCAAATGCTCTACTTTCAATGACTACAGATCCTCATTCGTATAGCGTCTTGGTGTGCCAAGCGTCTTGGTGTGCCAAGCGTCTTATTTGGCTGGATGCTTTGGTCAGTGCAGCGCCTGTCCTTGTAGCGCTTTGCTATTTGAGGATGCTACTGCGGCTGAAGGCTTCAGTCCATGCAGAGCCTGGCCCTTACAGAACTTTGGTATGTAAGGCATTTATTTGACTGGCACTTTGATGAGAACTGGAAAACATTCAACCAGCACTTTAAGGTCTCCAGTGTGGCTGCACAGGCTTCAACCTCTAGTTTGTGACTGGGTTTGACCAGCAGTACCTGTGACTCCGTTTCCATCGGAGTATCATTCGTAGGAACAGCGTGTCCATGCGGAACATGACTGGGCTTCATTCTGTCCCATTGTCCACCCTACAACGAGGACACCTGGTGGCCGTTGAGGTGGGTTGTGTCCAGAATGCCCAGGCAGCCAGGCAGGTCCTGGGGTGGCCATGCTCCTCTGTGTCTGTTCATTGCTGTCGTCCACATTGGTACTGTTTGTCCCCTTCTTTTCCAAGCATTAGTCATTTCCACAGAACTGGGATCTTCCGCCTCCCGCTCCGTGTACATTGTACGACTTGCATTCCTGGACTACCAATCACTGATAGGGTAAAGGCTACGGGTAGTCAGCAGGCACTTGTTTGACTATGTTATAATTGTTAAATATACTTTATTAGCTACTTGTGGTGTTATAAATTTGGTAATTGTTTTTGTGTTTTCTTTTTCTGCTGGCAAGTACACGTGTTCTTTATATCTCTCTGCTCTGGAAGAAAGGAATGCTTGAGGGCTGTGCTACTCCTGACACGTGCTGAACTCTAACCGTCTGAACACATAACCTATTCTTCTGTCTTAACTTTTAAGCAAGCTCTGGGCGACTTCTGGGAACCAGAGGTCAATGCAGGTGTGTGGGCCAATTCCAACCCTGCTCTGAGATGGTTGTTGATGTGTCCACCTAACCCTTCACAGTTGAATCAGCTGCTGTCCCCGCCCACCAAGTAATCCGTGCACCCCCGGCTTCTGCTGCTCTGAAGCACCCATGTCTCTTGCCTTGCAGTTGTCCCATCTCCCTATGCTAATGTCTCCAAGTGTGGTTGGAGACACTTCTGCAATGTTGCGGTCGCTGTATCTCATGGCTTCCACGTGAAGAGTTGGTGAGTCACTTCTAAAAGAAGTTATCGAGTTAATTCTGAAGGGGAAGTTAGTCATTTGAGCCGCTCTCCTCCTGTGTTGCTGGAGCATGTGCTGGTGGGCATCTAATGTGCTGTCTTGTATACCACCACAGCTGTCTGTGCCCATCTGACTATGTAGGCACCTTGTGTTACAGCGCCATTTAGTGCAGTCGTGACCATTCATGCAAATATGTAGGCTACACTCTCCATTAGTCTCCCATTCATGCAGCAGTTGCACCGAAACCCCGCTCCTCTCTCCAGCCTCTGGAGCTGCACCTTACTTTTAATAACGCATCTGTGATGTCACCATGTGCATGTGAACTTACCCTGTGGTGTGATACCGACAGGTTATTCATGTAGTGTTTCAAATTTAATGCCAAGGGCTACCGTGTGCCACAAAGCAAGGCCTTGAGTGTTGCCTTGCGAATCAATTTTTGGAAGGTGAACAGTGTATTATTTAGAAGACGGAAAAGCCATATCGAGCATTGTAGCAATTTATTACCCACTAGAGGCCCTTGCGACCTGCTCTGCTCCGAAGGTCTCTGATAATGTCTCATTTGACTCCAACCTTGGGGTTAGGTTGTCCCAGTTTGTCTTCGTGAACCAGCTTCCCTTTGTCAGCACTTTTTCCAACATCTGATTGATTAATTGCACGCTCATTCATCTTGACTTAAAGGTTTGGGCAGGTGATTGAATTGCTATAATGCTCACTTGGACTTCCCGCGTTCTGTGGGCCAGGGAACAAAGGTGTCCCTTCTCTTGGTTTCCACTGGTTGGAACAGACCTGCAGACCCAACTGTCTTCATGTGGACAGCTGCGTCCTTAAAGCAATGCCTTTAAACATTTTTTTTATAAGTATCTATCTTATTGTATTTATAGACTTGCTGGTATGTTAATCGGTCTGTCTCTGTATAATTACCTGCCAGCTGTCTCTACTTTCATTTGTCTGTTTTTCAAGATACGTAAAGCAGTGTGATCTTTTAAGCTACTGCTGTATTTCCAGGTTCCTGTTGTACTCTTGCGGAGCGTTGCAGCCGAGATCAGCCTGGCTTCATTGCAGATTTCCAGATCACTTTAGGGCTGCCTTCTATAGTGAAATTAGCTACTTGTTTCAATATCCCTCTTCCTCTGCCAATGGCAGCACTGTTTGTATTTCAAGAGCACTCTGCGAAGGACACGCCCTTCCTGTGCCCTGCTTTTTGTTTTTCAAGATTTGGTGTTTATTTAGGTTTGGGAAAGTCACCCTGAAGCTGTTCACTGGAGTGTTGTCTTCAAAAGTTGGTTGCTGCCTTCTCTTAACCACATCATCTCTCCTAGTCTGTTTACCACAACAAAGACCCGTATGTACTTGCCTGTAGTGGTTATTAGCAAGTGTGAGGCTTTTAAAATACTAAGTGGTGTGTGTTGGGTTTAGGGACGCTGGATAATCCCGGGCAAGTGGCCGCTTTAAGAATCTGAAGTATTGAAAGAGGAGAAATAAACCTGCGATGAACAGGTGCTCACCCCAGTTCCGAGGTGGTGGATCCAGTCTGCTGTTTTGTCATACCCACTGACTTTATAAATGGTTCCCAGTTAGATTCATGGTTGTAAAATGTTCTCTTGTTGATAGCTTGAAACTTTTGGCCGCCTTTCTCCCTCGTGGTCCAACATTGGTCGCCATGTAGTAATACATGGTGAACCGTAAACTGCAGGAGCACTGATCCATCTGACACTCCCAGTAATCTAATGTGTACCTCTTGCTGTGCGGCAGTTAACACCGCTACTCCTATGTATAAGTATGACTGTGATAGTTAACACACCTGCTCCTGTGCAGAGATGGCTGTAAGGTGCTTAACACCGCTACTCCTGGTGCTGTGACGTGTTTTACTTGGTGCATTTGAAAAGTGATAATGAAACCTTGATTGGTTGTGTGGCGAGGGTCTGTCAATCTTGGGGTGTACCTCCCTTGTAGAGCCTAACCCTGTTGAGTTAACCAGGAGAGATGCTGATGTAATCTTCCAAGGTAGACACATGTCTTTCCGCTCCCTCTCCTGACCCAGCCTCGCATTGTGTAGCCGCTTCCTTTCTTAAATGTCCTTTGTTGCAGGACTGCAAGTAGGTCAGGAGAGGCGAGCTCACATGATCTTTCTTGTAATGTGTAAAGTGTTACCCCGACCAGGTAGTTTTGTAGGACTTCCTTCAGACTTTAGCCTAGTTTCTATTGTGAATAGAAAGCCACACAAGCATCCAGGAAGTTATTGGTGACTCTTTCATGAAGGACTGAGGGTATTTGTTTTCCTGTGAGAATGCGAACTCCACATTTAAACCGAGTGATGTTGACCGTCTGGTGTGTGTTCATGTCCAGTCTGCTCATCAGATAAGGTTAGTTTGTCCAGTAATAAATCGCTTATAGATGTAAGAATAAGGAACAGGACAACCTGACCAAGGTTAAGCACCACCAAAACAACAGTGTAATCAAAATGTAACCGAGCTGCTGCACACTTCCTAGTGCCTGTTGTCCCACGGCACAAATCCGGTCAACAAGTTTTCATCAGAAGGCGGAAGGCGCACTCATTGAAATCACAGAAACGTTGTTTTTAGTCCAAACAGTTTTTTTCTTTATTTTGGTAATTTTACCCGATAAAACAAACAGCCAACGCGTTTTGTTACTTTCCGTAACTTTGTCAGGGCATAGTATTCAGATGTTATAATAAACCAGCGAGCTGACGGTAATACCCACAAGATGGATGCGTGATGCCGAATCTGCAGCTTCTAAAACTAACTTAATGGATACTCTTCCATATATATATATATATATATATATATATATATATATATATATATATATATATATATGATCTTGGAACTAGATTCCAAGGTCCTGAATGGACTGAACACTACGGAAGATCTGTATTATTTTTTATGAGGATAATGCTCGACAGACACCGTAGCCATCACATGCGTACTTATTAGCAACAGTCAGGTTGTGAGTAATGTTTTCAGCTAGCCACCCATTATGAATCCATATATTTAAAATATAGGTCTCACTCCGACACCCAGATCAGACTTTTTTCTCTTTTTTCCTTATTTTAAACTGTAAATAACAGGGGTGAATAGGGATTCTCCCTGTTATATTACAGTCACTTTATGTTATTGTTTTTCAAAAAAATAGGTCACATAGGGGTTGCCATCGACATTTGATGTCCCCAAATGTGTAATTAGTGGGGTTGCCATCGACATTTGATGTCCCCGAATATGTAACTAGTTGGTTGTGAAATGAGAGGTTTCAAAAACTGCAATTATTTATCTTGCATGATATTGCACACATTTTTTTTGCGTAAGTTGCACAGTAGAGTGTTTAGTTTACATCATGCCATTGCACTTTAAAAAATGTAAATTTATGTATGAAATGACATAGATATTTTTCTACCTATATACAACAGTTTTTTAAAATAATGTTTTTAAACTGTTTGTGGTGGGAAAAGGTACTGGTTTTACTGCATGTTTTAGAATATTGATTTTATATCTATTTTACAAATAGGATAAATCATATATATTTTTGGAATATGTCGTAAAATATTTATTGGCACTCTTTTGCACATACTAAAGGGATATATGCATATTGCACTTTATTGCGGTTTTGGGCAAATTGAATGAAAATAAGCATTTATGCTGTTATAAAATGAAAAGTTAACAACTGAAAGAAATAATGTCATCCAACTATATACATATGTAACTAAAGGCACTTGACATTGTATTAACATGTGACCTATAAGTATTTTCTTTATATTCATTATTTATGCATCACATGGTGTTCATGAACAGGTTTAAAAAGAGGCATTATGGGAAACATTTTTTATGTGAGCAAGGGCATCCGCCCGAAACGCGTCATCTGTGAGCGCTGCTGTGACCTTCACTTAAATAAAGTACCTTCTGCCAGCAATTTGGGATTCGTTGGTTTTTCTACTTGGGACAGAACTAACAACTGGCATTCCTAAGGTTAACCTACTTCGTTTTATATATATATATATATATAACGCGTCACACTAAGGAAGATACTACGTAGATATTCTAAATCACTGCAAAGTCTCGCAGTATGGTAACTCCAAGGAACAGTGTATAGAGGAGCCTCAGCGGCGTTTATTTCGCCTCCTATATGCGAATAATAGCGCGGTTCAGAGCAAAGCTCCCGACATGGTAACAGGGATGCACGAGTCTAAGAAATAGCAGTAATACAACATTACCATAGACCTTCATAGAACAGAAAACTCACTTAAGTAACTTTTCAGCCTCATTTTAGAACATCCAGACTTCAGCCAATCACAGCTGAGTCCTCTGTTCCCTTTCCCCACAGAGCCACCATACCTCGGATTTCTAGCACAAGTGTAAAGGTATATAAACTCTGAGTTTCAGGACAGACGTTCCCTTTACCATTTGTAGTGTGTACTCTTAAGCTCTTTTGCACTTCTTGTTACTTTTTCACCAAGTCACGCTGTTTATCATTTCTGTGTACAGAAGTAAACTCGTTTGCATTATTTGGAATATATGAAGTAACAAATGGAATTGTTCTGTGTAGTATATTTTAATAATTGGATTGTGATGGTGTGGAATAAATGGTCAAGATGGGCCCACACTCCAATGTTTTTAGATCCTACATTGATCTGTCTTTTTACATAGGTGTGACATTTTTGATCACAAAGATTTTTTCTCATGCAAAGAACTTGCGACGCCCAACAGAGCACATTGTAGTCCTTAACATAATCATGAGCCCAACAATGTTGCTGCTCAGTTTGGTTGGACTGTACATATATATTTTTTATATTGGCAGTTTCACCTTAAAATGGCAGATTTTCCTTCTCTCAACAAGGTAAGAGTAATCGGTTGGTGCATAAAGGGTTAAAGGTCGTGGATACGCACGCTCTCGGGCTCCTAATTTCAATGTTTCACTCACTGCTGTGTAAAAGATGTGGTTACCTCATGATGTGGGACTGAAGACTGCTAGTACACTAGTCACAGTGGTGATTGATTCCTACTTGCTGCGCCTCGATTTTGCGCCTGTCGCAGAACAGGATCCTAAAATAACTCTACACAAGTCTCTCATACAAGAAATTGTTACAGTTAACGTTTGCCTCGAAGTCTTTCAAATGCATCTCTAAAAAGTACACCTTAATACACTGTTGTGTAACTGAATTCCATCTCTCGTTTGACTTTAGCTTGTTGAGAAGACTGGTCACCCTCATCTCCAAGCAAGCAACGCTGCTGGCTTCCAACGAGGCATTCAAGAAGCAAGCGGAAGGAGCTAGCGATGCCGCCAAGAAGTATTTGGAGGAGAACGAGAAGCTGAAGAAGGTAGCGTTTCTGAGCTCTTCCACCCAAAGCCAGTTGCTTGCCCTTAATCTGCTTCAATAGTATCCCCCTCAGTTCCAGTTTCGGGCACTGCATCTGCCGCCTTACTTACGATTTGCACGATCCAGTGCTACTCTAGCCCTTCGATTTCTCCATAGCTCTGACTTTCCTTCTCGTTAGCAAGGGTATCCGTTTATGATTCTGGGAAATCTTGTGTGGGAAGTGTGAAGAAGATGCTGTGGGAGGTGGGGACGCTAGCAGGCTGTCGCTGGAACATGCTTTGGATGTGGGACTGGTGTGCACTTTTATCCTGTGGCCCAGGCAGGTTGTAGCTTTGTGTAGGTTGTTGGCTTTGCTACTAGCTTTAGACTGCTGGGCAGCTGTGCTGGTCTGTTACTGATGCATCACACGTGTGTTACTACAGTAAATGCATTAATCCCGCCCTCTGCAGGAGCTGAAAGATGCTGGGATTGAAGTCGGCGATCTCAATCTAAAGCACACTGACCACGAGGGAGACAACAAGAAACTGAAAGCTGAAGTCCAGCGGCTGAAGGATGAGCTTGAGACCACCAAGAAAAGTAACTTCTGTTTTAGATTTGCCTCCTGCCACGATTCACGTTCCCACCGGCTTCTCCTCCATTTCATTCTCTTGAAGATGTGAGATGGGTGTTCTGTCTTTCAGTCATGCCACATCTTGGGAAAACCTTGGCCCAGGTTCCAGCCAGGCCTTTAAAACCTAACGTGCTAATACATCTCTGGATGTGCATCACACACACCTCCCAAATTGACAGCGATGGCTTCCACAGAATTTTCTGAGGTTTATACGTTTTTGAGAAGCCTTCACATTTGAGTATTTTGGTATTCCCTCTCCGTTGTTGAAGGTGAATCCTTGCATGCCTTCCACATCTCTATTCAGATGAGGTTCATACCCTAGAAGTTACTACGAATCGGGCGCTGTGTATGAAAGTAGGCTTAGAGGGCAGGAACATGCGGGTGGATGCTTCTGAATTGACTGGTTTTGAATGATGTGTGTGTCCCTGTGGCCTCGTGCATCCTAGTGAACCTCCACTTGTGTGTGTTTATCATCAGGTCTCCACAAGTCTGAGAACGAGGTCCATGCCATCAAGAAGCAGTCCGAGGGTCTATCCAAGGAGTACGACCGGCTGATGGATGAGCATACGAAGCTGCAGGTACCTGGATAATTCCACCTTGAGCCTTGCCCCGGCTCTCGTATTTGCAGTGTGAATGCATTCCTTGTGAGGACTCCTTGATGGAGCCGTCTTAGTGCAAGGCGGATTTAGTCAGACTTGGAGTTTTCACAGTTGTAGGCTTGCATACCTCTGTGTGATCAGTTTTATTACCACATAGAATTAAATCTCATCCAAGCACCTTTTACCAGTAATAACTGCAGGCTTGAAGATATAACCACTTGGCCAGCAGAGCTGTGCCTTGAATCGGCACCTGTATTCTAACCTCTCCATCCTGCCCACAGCATTTCTTTCATCCTCCACACATTTTAATTCTGGATGTACTCATGTGCTGGTGCAGAAGACTCTTGAACGATCTCTACCTGTTGTAGACGTACATAAGATCGCGCAGTCCAGAGACTGATCCTACAGTGTAGATGCGATGTAGAGCGCATCCTTCCGCTCACATCTGAAGCAGAGCCACCCTTCACTTTACAATCTGCTCATCGCTTTGGTGTTTTCAATTTCCTCAGCTCTGTGCCTGAGGACTTAGAGGAAAGTAGCAGTGTGTTGGGGCTAGGAAAGAACGTTGGGGGAGTTTGGGGACTGTAGGGGCTCCCCAAGCTGTATATCTAGAGTTTGAAAGCGCTGGGGCTCCTTCGGTCACTGCCAGAAGACTCTCTGCAGCTCTTGGAGTAGGACTTTCCATTACCAACCTACATTAACTCGTCCAACCATTGCCTCATCATATTAACCTAGTTTGCACTTTGCACCAGTACTTTGTCCAGGGGGTTGTTTATTTTTTTTATTGTCAACATTTCGTCAACATTTCATACAACAGCACTGTGTCCATAAATCAGGGCTTTGCAAAGCAATATCTCATGTAAATCTGTAAAATGTTAATGCTAACCTATTTTTCATATGGGTATTCTTCAGTAGACCGATTGTCTATGAATGATTAGTCCTGGGCGCGTGAACCGGACATCCTTGAGATCGTGTACCGGACAGACACAAGTAGCTTGAGGTTTGTCTACAGCAGTATACTCCCTGAACATTGGATAGTCCGCTGCCTGGAATCTCGATTTTCATAAGTGTAAAATTTCAGCATGGAGAGTTAGCAAACAAATACAACTGGATGTTCGTCAAAACTGCTGGTGATGGGGCGTGGCTAGCAGCCGAAGAACATGGCCGCAGCCTAGAGAGGCTCTGCGATCCAAGTACAGGGCCCAGTCTATCCACACATTTATCCGATGCCCAATTAGCCCAAAATATTTTGGGAACGTGGCGGAGAGTGACCAGCATGGTTTGCGGCCAAGTTCGGCGAACGACTGAGTTCCACTGCAGCGGTGAGGGAAGGCGGCGTCCTACGGCCTACTTGTGTGCGGCATCCAGGACCCACAGTTTCACAGGTGTCTGGTGGGGGCGGGCTGGGGATCGGTCCGGGAGGGAGCGGCTGTGCCGGAGGACGTAGGGCTCCCCCTTCTCTTCGCCCGGTCATAGCGGTGAGTGGTGGAACATTGCAGCGCGGCAAGGCGATGGAGGATTGGAGCCGGTGGTGTCCTCATAGCGGGGCCTGTGGAAGATTTACGGTCTGTCGGGGTGAGGGCCTGGTGGACTCCCCGACTGCCATTTTGTGACTTTGTGTTGCCGCCCGCAGGCCTGGGCTGGATGCTTGCTTTGGCTGAGGTGCCCCAGAAATATCAGAACTTGAGGATGTGCCACCTCCTGCATGCGCTCACAGCATGAGGCAATAGTACATATCGACATTGCCGCTGTACTGCTGTCTTACCCCCCCCCCCCCCCCCCCCCCCCCCGGTGCTGCCCAGTTGCTTTGCGCTACTCCGAATGGTCCTTCACCCAACCTAATTGGCTTAGACGTGAACTACTTTGTGGACCTGGACCTCATTACCTACATCTTCCTACCCACCTACAAGGATGCAGCTATGGTGGCTAACCGGCCTTAAAAGTCATTTACAGTCGCCCCCCTCCGTGGCATAGGACTTAATCTCCTTTATTAGCTTGGAGTAGTGCAGTGCAATGTCCTGCGGACATCTACTCTTGCGGGCCCTGCTCCACGTGAGGTCCTCCCCTCTACCACTACCATGAGCAGCAGGAACACAAAGGGGACCAACCAGGTCAAGCTGGACAAATTTGCATTCACCAAGTCACAGGGTGATGCACAAGACAGACGTCCCGTCGTCAGCGGGGTACGACGGGGGGGGGGGGGGGTGGGCACACAGGAAGTCACCCTGCAGGACATTATGACAACCTTAAATAAGGGGGGTTCCAGATTTGGGACTCTCGCAGTTGTCCTGGCATTAATCCGAGCTGATTTTAACAAAATGTCCGGCAAAATATCAGTCGTCGAGATTACAACGGAAGCCCTCTCCTCCGACACTTCCACCCTTAAGAAACAGGTGCAGCAGCTGGAGGTTGACAAACTCCTAATGGCCCGCCTTGAGGATCAGGAGGGGCGCTCGAGGCGGAATAATATTCGCCTTATTGGTGTGCCGAAGGGGACAGGGGACCCGGCCCTTGACCTCTTTGTGGTGGACCTGGTGACGACTCACCTCAAACCGCGGGGTTTGTCCAACTTCTTTTCTGTTGAGCGGGTGCATCGGGTCCCGGGGGGCAGGCCGTAGCCTGGGGCTCCCCCGCGACCTATCCTGGCACGTATATTTAATTTCAGAGACCGAGATGAACTCTTACCAGCGGCCCTGAAGGCCCTGCCGATCCGCATTGATAATGCCGCCATCACGATCTTCCCAGACTACACCGCGGCAGTCACTAAGCAGCGCAGGGGATTCATTGACGTGAAGAAGGCTCTTCGAGAACGGGGGATAAAATATTCCATGCTATTTCTAGCCAAGTTAAGATTGGAGGCGGAGGGAAAAGTGTGGTTCTTCCCCACACCTGAGGAAGCGCAAGACTGGCTGGATGGATGGATGGCATAAGGCAACGAGGCAAGGTTGCACTGGACATCGTGAACCGCGGCGCAACGACTATCAGGACGACGTGGCACGAGAATGAATATGTATCTTCAACTCTGGAGTACTGATTGTGGGGGCTGACATTGGGGCCACATGAGGGAACTGAGACCTTGCTTCCTCTGGACAGTGGCCTCTCTTGTAACGCCGTATGGTGAGAGATGAATGGGTGGTGATACAGTCACTTTGAGTTGCCACTATTAGGTACTTTTTGATCTGTCTTGTGTGGATGTCCTGCCGAGATATTGTTTGAAGACACTTGTAAGACTATCCCCCTTTTTTAGTTCTATTTACTGACATTTGAAAGGGGCTTTTGGTCACTGAGTTATCGGTGTAATGGGCTGTTGGGGGGCAGGGGCTGTTTTCTCTCACCCCCATCGTTGAAGAATGGGAATGGGTACTAAGCACTCTGCTTTGTTCAGGTGGCGGGCAGTTGTAATTCCGTCAAGCAGGGAGGCAGGGTGGGGGTTGGGTAGGGTGGCTTATGAGACTTATTCAAAGTTGCACTGTTTTTATGTTCAGGGCAAAGATTGAAGGAAAATATGCTTGGTGTCATTGTATGGACGCACTGCAGTGGAGTTGGTTTGAAATGCTGTACTACTCATGGCGGTAGGGACGGGGTCGGCATGCTCTGTAGTTGGTACTGATGGCCCCTCGATGTCCCAAGTGTCTCCCTTGACGTTACTTACCTGGAATGTGCATGGTCTGGGGATAACATCAAAAGGGGTTTGGTGCTGCAGTACCTGAGACGTACTGCTCCGGCGGTGGCATTATTACGAGAAACTCACCTGATGGGTTCAACATGGAAAGTTATGGATTGTTGGGGATACAAAGTGGTAGCACATTCGGAGTTCTCATCGGGCTCTAGGGGGGTGGGCATCTTGGGTCGTAAACAGTTCCCACTGATTGTACATCACACTTGGACTGATACTCGGGGCGCTTTGCGACCATATCATGTCAAAGGGAGGGGAAGCGGTTTAATATTGTGTCAGTATACATCCCACTGGCCCTCCACTCTGTGGCCTTCCCGGCACTTAGCGCATTCCTATTGGGCCTCCCGGAGGGAGAGCTGCTTTTAGGAGGCCATTTTAACACTGTATTAGATGGCCTCAGGGATTGCTACCCATGTAGGACAATTGGTGCAGTTGGTTCCCCTATGAATGGGTTTCTTGATGCTTTAGGTCTCACAAATGCTTGGAGATATAGACACCCCATTGAGCGGCCCTAAACTTTTCAAACCAGAGTTCATAATAGCCTCTCCCATATAGACTACTTTCTCCTCGCTGCAGATAGTCTGCCCCACTTGACAGATATTGAGATTTGCCCTTGCAGCATATCTGACCACTCGCCCATTTCCTTGACCTATACGGTGCACACGAGGGTGAGAAAGCGTATTTTCCTTATCTCTCCAGGCTACTTGCAGGTCCCAAAGATCCGCAAAGACATTGTTACGGTCACTAAACACTATTTCCAATACAATGCGTCCTCTGTACAATCCCCTAGTATCTTGTGGGAAGCATATAAAACTGTGGTGAGAGGGCAGGCAATTGCCTCCATAACGGGCCACAGGCGTACGGCGAGAGGCGAGTTAGAGGTACTGGAGGCTGAACTGGCCGAACTTCAGACACGACATGAAAAGAACCCTTCTGGGGAGACTGCACAACACCTACACCTTAAACAATGCACTCTTAAAGAATACCAATGGGAACAGGTTAAACTGCAGCTCCAGGCTACACAGCACACAGTCTATGAGGTGGGGTACAAGGTGGGCAAGCTTCTGGCGTGGCTGGACAGGAGGGAAAGAGCACAGAGAACAATAGCTTAACTAAGCACCTTGACTGGGACAATCCTAACCGCCCCTGAAGATATAGTAGACACCTTGGCTGGGTATTTTGAACAGGTTAACACTTCTAACTCCCACATGACAACGGAGGAGGCACAAACTTATATTAAAGATATAAAAAGGCCTGCTCTGTCTGCTGAAGCAGCCCCATCTCGAGAGGCTGAGTTCACGACTGATGAACTACTGAGTGCCATCCACTCCCTGCAATCTGGGAAAGCTGTGGGACCCAATGGGATCCCCATTGAGCTCTATAAACGCACATCTGACCTAACTGCCCCACATCTCCTGACAATGTTTATAGATAGCTTGGAGGCAGGGGTATTACCACGTGATCAACGAATTGCCACCTTGGTTGCGGTGCCAAAACCAGGCAAACCCCCCAGATGAATGTTCATCGTACCGTCCAATATCTCTGCTCAACGCTGAAGCTAAGATTCTGGCCAAATTGATTGCCATCTGGCTAACCCCACACCTCGAGGCTCTGATTCATCCGGGTTCATGTCCAATAGGAGCACCGCACTTAACCTTCGGTGGGTATAGGCAGTAGAGGCATGCATGCCATGTCTTCAGGAGCCTGCATTCATCCTTTCTCTCGATGCTCGAATGGCATTGGACATGGTGGAATGGCCTTTTCTGTTCTCGGTCCTCAGACATTTAGGCTTTGGTCCCAAATTTTGTGCATGGGTGAAATTACTATACTCGCGTCCTCTGGCACACATGGTGGCCAACGGCCATATCTCTAGGGATTTCTCGTTGGGTCGAGGCACGCGCCAGGGCTGCCCGTTGTCTCCTTTGCGCTGAAGCCACTGGCAGCCTGTATTCGATGGGACCCCATGATTAGGGGACTTAACTGGACTGCATGCAGATAATGTGCTCTTATACTTGTCTTCTCCCAGACGCACTATCATAGTACTCTTAATATTTGTTAACTTTTTGGTAGGGCATCCGGGTATAACATCAATTGGCCCAAGTCTGTTTTGTTGGTCCTTAAAGGCCCACCCCCACTGCTCCCGGCGGACTACCCACTTACGGTCACGGAAGACTCTTAAGTATCTGGTTGTGTGGGTGACGCCCAGTCCGGGTGACTTGCTCCTTAAAAATTTAGAGCCCCCCCGTGAGCGGTTTCGTAGTGACGTGAAACACTGGCAGAATCTGCCTCTGATCCTCCTGGGCAAGGCAGCCCTTTATAAATGAAATGATGACGCTTCCCCAGCTACTATATATATTGGAAAGTAGTCCATTCCCTGTCCCCTTAAAGTATTTTAAAAATATAGATGCGTTCGTCTCGGGCCTGCTCTGGGGTAGTAGGGCGGCGCGCATCTCGCGGGGCAAGTTAGTCAGGGGCTGGTACGACTGTGGTATCGCCCTTCCGGACATTCATTTATATTACTGGGCAGCCCAATTAAAAATAATAAACCACGGTTTGCACGCGCCCCAAACAGAACCGGCATTCCAGGCGGACAGGTATGAGCTGGGAGAGGCAGGAATTCTTTCCGCACTGTATGACAAAGGTGGCTCTTCATACCACCTGGGACCGACGGCGCACACAGTGAACATTTGGTACGCGGCACAGACCCATCTTAAATGCAAAGACACCATTACTCAAATGACTCCATTTTGGTCGACACGACAGCTGGGCAGGCTTCGCAATAGCAAGGGTTTCAGAGCATGGGGCTTGATGGGTATCTCCACGGTGGGTGACCTATGGAAGAGAGGTGCTTTAGTACCATTTGACCAGCTTCCGATCCAATACTACTTGGCGCCCACCGCGAAGTTTAGATATTTGCAGATTAGTCATGCCCTGGGATCGGTTCTCCCGCTGGGCACCGATGTACCTAAGGCCACCCCGTTAGAAGATAGACTGCTTACTGAACACAAGTGCAAAAAGGCGACCTCATTCACATATTGCAAACTAGTTAATACCTTACCGGACCCAAGACTGAAGCTACAGCGCAGTTGGTCTACTGATGTGGGGGAACTCGACGAGGCGGACTGGCAAACAGCACTGTCCTACCCTCTAGACTCTGCCTGGTACAGCTAAAGATACTTAATCGCGTGTACTATACTAGGGTCATCCTGCACGCCATAGGGAGGGCCACGCACCGCTTTTGTCTCAGAGGTTGCGGGGAAGAGGGAACATTCGTTCACACCATATCGCAATGCCTATTGGGTTAAAATCATGAGAACAGTGTCACAGGTGATGGGGGAATCGGTTGTCCCGGAGCCAAAATGCTGTCTGCTAAACATATGGGAGCCGAACAATCTTACCCACCCTGCTCAGGATTGGGTGACGCTGGGTATAATGTACGCCAAATGAAATATAGCCAGATATTGGGGATCCGGGGAGGTGCCCACACTTACAGACTGGTGCATTGATCTTGATACTGCTATGATAGCGGAGAGAGTGGTATACTTGTACCGTGGATGCCCCCGGAAATGGGACAATTTGGGGTGCCTGGAATGAATATAGGGGTGATCTGTGTGATCCACCAATGCCAGATGGGGAGAGTGAATCTGATTAGGAGAGGGGAGGGAGAGGGGTATTTGGGTAATGTACCAACGGGAATGAAATCATTTCTTCAGGCTTTGTTGATGAACATGCGGTCACTGTTATCTATAATGCTCTGTAATACCCAATGTATGTACCATCTGCCTGTCATATGCCCTGCTGATGTTCTCAATAAAAACATTTTTTTAAACTGCTGGTGATAAGCTCTTGATTTGGGTAACTGTGGTCGAGATCATCCTAAAAGATTGGTCAACGCTGACTTTTTTTTTTCTAACCAAACTTTGAAAATCACTGACCAAGTTTGGAAAAAAGGACTCATTCATCCAGTGAAAGTTCTTCGGAATTGAACGTTTTAAGGTATGAGGAAGAATGACAAAAGTGAAAGATGTGATCTCAACAAGTCGACCCACCCACACCCAATTCCTGGCAGATCGGTTCAGCCTTCAGTCGATAGACTCCACTATTCCCAAGAAAGAACACTTTTCAGGGCTTGACCACCAAAGGCATCCATCAATTTAAAAATGGATGATTGTAGCATTGTCTGCTTCTCGCCCCATTTATTCCGCCTCTCGCCCCATTTATTCCGCCTCTCAACTTTCTCTCCCACGGCTGAGCCAATGGTTCTTTTAATCTAATTACATTTTATCCAGCTTAATAGAAGTGAGCATAGGGTAGGGTTGAATAATGTTCTTTCCCTCTCCCCATCCCATCAAGTCCCTCTCTGCCCCACTCCCTTCTCCCTTTCCTCAATTCCCATTCCTTTCTTCTTCCTGTTCATTTTCTCCCTACTCGCTCCCTCACAATTCCCTCCCCCCTTCCCCGCCCCCTCTCTGCTACTTCCTAACCCTACCCTTTTCATTCCTCTGTGCCTTTCTTCCCATCTTTTCTTCCACTCTCTTCCTTTCCTTAATTTCCTTCCTTTCCAATCTCTGCTGATTCCTTCACTTTTTTCCTCCGCCCCTATTCCTCCTTCACTCAGCCCCATCTCTCATTCCCCTTATTTCCCCTTCCTTTTCCCTCTTACTCAATTTTCCTCACTCCTTTCTCCCCTCCCACTTCCTTCCTGCCACTTGTCTCCTTCTCAGCTTTTGTCCAATCTTGCCTCTTGCTTCCCCTCTCCCTCCCTTGTACTTTTCCCCTCTCCTATTGATCCCATCTACCTCCTCTCCCTTCCTTTTCCTCCCCCTACCTTTACCCCCCCCCCCCTCTTTCCAGCCCCCATTCTCCTTGCTCCCCCTCCCACTCGGTGTACAGTTCCACTGGGCCCTGCTTTCCTTTTTGTTTTATTTATTTATTGCAATTTAGGCCAAATACAGAAAACAATGTCAAATTATTCAGTCAGCACATGTTCTTAAGTTGCGTGTCGTATATACAACAGGACCGACGCTATTGTCAGTACATTATATTGTTTGCCTCCCATTCCTCATTAAATTACACCGCTTATCCTTATTTTATTGCGCTCTTAGTCCTCTTCAGTGGGGTTTGTTATTAACCGGCAGACAGAGCAGCCCTCTACTTTTGTTCCATCTCTCCCAGATATTTGTCAATTTTTTGTGGGAAGCCTCTACCTACATAAAGCATCCTTTCTGCTTGCAAACGCCAGTCCTGCCAGTTTTCCAATCCCTAAATCAGGCCCAGAATCCGCCCTCCAATTCCTTGCGATATTGCGTTTAGCTATCCTAAAACCTAGTGTGACCCAGGTTCTCTCTCCCACCATTAGGTCTGTTTTCTCCCAAATGTTTGATAAACACCACTGGGGGTGGGGGGTGGGGAGGGACGTCTCCATCTCCCTTCCGCATTAGTTTAAGCATGCACGTAATGACCTTTTTTCCAATATTCTCGTATCTTTGAGCAGTTCCACCATAGGTGTAAGAACTTACCTATCTGACCACAGTTTTTGGGGCAGTGCGATGAAGCAATTTTACCCATTTCGACTAGTGTAGTGCTAGTGTAATATGTCCTGTGTAAGATCTATAATTGGATTAATTTTAATCAGGAGTGTATGGTTACCTCTCTGTGGGATGAAAGCGCCTCCCCCTACTCCTAGTGATTGAGGGTTCCCAGATCCTCAACCCATTTAGCACAAACTTGCTCCAGGGTATCAGGAGAGTTATTCAATTTCCGGTATGTCAATGAGATTGCCTTGTCCCTCAAGTAATCATCCCAGAGTCTATCTTCCAAAGGGGAGGAATCTGGGAGATCTGTTCCAATTAGGATAGCTCGTAGTAGTGCGGGCGTATCTGGAGGTAACGGAAGGTTTCCGTTGAGGATAACTCTTATTCCCTATGGAAGTCTAGAAAGGGCTTGCATTTCCCTCCCACCCATACGTCTCCCACCCTTGAGAGCCCAATGTGGTCCCATTTGTCGAAGCCAGGTTTGTGTACCAGAAGTCCCAGACATACGGAGTCCCATAGCTGGGTGGCCAGAGTAATCCTATCCCTCCTTCCTAATGACACTAACGCTCTGTGCCAGATTTTAATTGTTGTCTAAATTGGGGTGTATATTGGTGACTTCTGTCTCCTGCCATAAAAGGCCCTGATGTAACCTCCTGGCCTCATCTTGGGCCTATCCATTCTGTACGCTAGTTCGGTCTGTTCTAGATGTATTGATTGATTTACCACTCTAAGTTGTTCTGCCCAGTAGTAGCCTTGAAGTTCCGGAAGGGAGGTCCTTCCATTGTACCAGCCCTTGGTTAACTTATTTAGTGCTATTCCCGGAGTTCCACCGTCCCAAAGAAGCATCCGTACTTCCGCCTCGACCGCGCGAAAGTACCTCGGGGGAATCAAATATGGCCCGTTTTGTAAAAAATAGACAAAATGGGGGAGCTCCATCATTTTATATAAGGAAGCTTTGGGGCTCTGCTTTCTTGCCCAGTTTTGTAATGAATGCCCGTCTCCTTTTATTGCTTCCTTGCACTCATTCGCCGTAGTGATTTGTAGTGGTCTATTTTATACCTGGCTTATCTTGAATATGAAGTTGGTACGTCAAGGCATCTGCAAACATGCTAGCAGATCATTATTGACAAAATAATAGAGAATGGGAGAATTCAGCATCAGAATGAGTCCTTCAAAAACCAAAATAATGTCGGTAGGTACCTCAGTTCCTGATTGCCGGGGGACCCTGCCCTGAGCGTGTCCACTATGTGTTTGAAACCAAAAAAACTAACGTTATCCCATATCCGCTTTGTGCTCATTTCCTGGAGTGGGTGGTGCGGTGAATCGAAGCGTCCAAAGGCCCTTCACACTGGTGAGCTGAGCTCTGCCCAATCCAAGGGGCACTTTCACTCTGCCTGGCTGGAGTGGATTATGAACACTGGAAACCTATCGGACCAAGACTATGCACTGTTCACACACTACTGATGAAACCAAGGCGCAAGTTGAAAAGTTGGTCCTAATGCATTGCTCTTTTAACCAAGAGAATGCCCCTTGTTTTCTAATAAGAAATGGAAACCATGCTGACCACCGAGGTCAGTGTCCTCTGCCAGTTGTTCAGAAATTGGTATGGGCAAGCCTGGAATGTCTGACTTCCTTTGGCTGATCAACAGGCATCTACTTTTTAGAAAGAAATTGCCAACCTTTTGTGCTGCTCCTGAGAAAGGGCCAGGATAATCTTCTGATTGACTCTCTAGTACCTTCCAGTTTAGCGGCTTGAGGCCCCTCAGTGCTTGCGCTCTATAGGAATCCATGCCGTTTAGCAAGCACCAACCCCTGTCCGACATGGAGGATTCGCTTCTATTGGATGGATGAGCGGGGCCTCCTTGACCTGTACAATTACCGAGTGCCTGAACTAGGATGCGACCCCTTCTGCCTCCTCTTACACTTGCAAACCTCAAACTGCCTGTGGTGCAGGGCTTGTGCAAGTACGTCTGATGCCTTCACCACTTACTGCTGCTCATGGTTTCTCTTAGTCTTCCTCTGTGTTTTAGCCAAGATTGTTTGTGGTATAGTTTCTCTCAATGGCAGAACCCTGGTTCTATGTGATAATGCGGGTCTTGGGTGTCCGTTTTAATATCGGTGGGTTCTCTTTGAAGCTGCGCTGGCCTGCTGGGCTCTTTTATAATGGGTCTCTTCCTCTTTTTGAGAACTGGGCCTACCGCCTCAGACTTTTCAGTTTTTGGTCACGGTTGTTGTATAGGTGATCGTTCTAGTTTTGTTTCTTTTCTTCAGGACTTCGGAACAGTCTCATCCATGGCAGTACAGTGTAGAGCTAACATTTTTACCCCTTTTTTCTTGATTAACTCCATGCGCTTCTGTATTTTGACTTTAGTGTTTGCCTGTACTTGTGCGTGGCTCCTGGCTTTGGTTTGAGTTTTTTGCCAATATTCTTGGATGATGCAACTGGCAGTATCCTTTCTGTGGTCATTCCACTAAAACCTGGTGCACCTATGTGTTTCTAATAAGGACTCCGATTGACCGTCAATGGATGCCAGGTAGATTACGTTGGCAGCTACGTTTGTTCAGCTGATTATCAAATAGCCATCTAGTCCTGGGTAAATTCCAGTTTAATTGAACAGCAAAGCCCTTTTATTTTATTTTTCTTACCACTGCAAAGATAACCAGTGTTGTCTGAGTGAGCCACTCCTATTCCCCTCCGTCCCCTTCCCTAAGTCATCTGATGCGTTTCTACTGTTCCAAGCCAGCCTCCCTTCTTATCCAGTTCAAGACTAACTTCTTTCTACCTCCCAAAGAGCTTTGAGTGGAAGAGCACCCTGCACCTCACTCACACCGCAGCAGTCGTTTTTACTGTCCATCTCGACCACTCTCCGTTGCTGTCCTGAGTGGGTTGAGTGGTCGCTTCCACCTCCTGTGGATTCTGTTCTCATCTGCCTGGTGAATTACTGAACACCTAAAGGTTCATTTAGACCCTAATTTCAAACCTGCACCCTCAGGACCAAGTGCCTTGAAACCTTCCTCCACACCCGCGTCTATAATTTGCAGTTTGAAACCACGTTATTCTTCCACTTGCATATTGTGGCAGTTTTTATCAGGCCACCTATTGAATGCACTGAAATCCTAGTGAGATAGCAGCCAGTATGCAAATCTACAGCCCTTTTACTGCCATCATGTGTTGCAGTGTTTATATGGTGATTCATGCAGCAGATAGTTACCTTGGCAACCCTTCTTGGGAACGGGCATGAGTTGAAGTGAGTGCTGTTGGAATGCACTTACAAAAGATAATCTTGATATATATGCATGCCGGCACTTTACCCTCTCTGATCAGGGCTCCATGGGCATGTTATGGCGGTACATGCATGTGTCCTCCCAACCATGTATGCAAGAGCAGGACCGCACCTGGGGGCGCAGCAATGCCACATACAGAACACCGTGCGAAGCTCACCTAAGGCTGCACAGTGGAAAGTCAGCGAGGTGAGTGTTGGGTCAAGAATGTCCCTGCTCAGAGTACGCTTGTCTTCGCCCGCCTGTGTGGATCTGTTTTTCTTTATTTTGGCCTTTCTGTTGCGCTAATCTTATCGTGAAGTCAGTGAACGATGCCTATCCCTCGACCTGAATAAGGTTGTGGAAACGTCCTGTGACCTGAAGGGGCTCACCAAGCGTGTCCCAATTGATGCATAGTGGACTTCTGTTACTGTGTGGGGTTCAGCACACAGAGCAGTAGGGGCAGAGTACCATGTTTGGTGAATCCATAGTTGTGATCAGATCTTTTTATCGGAGTCCCTTGAGTGCAGACCTGCTGGTTGTCTGTTCCTATGCACTCTCCTACTCCCTAGAGCTGGCATCTTGCGTGTACGGGTGTAGCCAGCGTGGCACAAGAACGGTGTGTGAATGCGCCAGAATAATTGAGGCCTGCAAGATCCATTTTGGATGCCCAAAGAGGTGAGGTTACTTTCCCAGATACTGGGAGTGTATTGATATTCTTGAAGCTAGAGGGAGGCGTCCCAGACTCTGAAGTGAGGGAAGAGGAGACTGAGCTCCTTTAGAAGTTAAACCTTTTGCTTGGCAAGGAGTTGCTGATCAATCTTCCTGAACTCTGACATTTGGGAAGATGGAAGGGTGAGGGTGGGACCTCACTACCCCTGTTGTGCAAGGTGAGGGGAACCTAGGTGATGTCCAGCCATTTCTTTATCTGATTACTTTGTTTGGCTAATGACCGCAACGTGAAGAATGAAGTCGGCTTTTTGTGCCTCTCTTGTGGCTTCTCCGTGCAGGAGACCTCCCTGCTACAAAATGCATCTACACAAAGACTGTCTGGAGAGCAGCCTTGAAAGGCCACTTGAAAAGAGAACCCCCCGCCCCAAACCGGCTCTGAAGAGGCAGACAATGGATACATATCTCCTGTCTGATTTTGCTGTGTAAAGGTTGGACCTCCCTACCTCACTTTTACTTCCAGAGCAGAGTGCCTCTGACCATTGAAGGGTTTTCATAGGGCTGCTGTTGAACCAAAACCGGTGTCTGCCTGATGTCCTTTCACCTCTGGGAAGCAGGCTATCACCTGATTCTGACCTCTTGCTAGAGCGGTACACTTTCTTTGAAGTGCCTTGACCCTGCTTATCTGCTCAGAGGGAAGGACCCTGCTAGCCTTGCAGGAGGAGTGATTGCCCAGGAGGAGAGACGTGCTGTGGACCCTGGTGTCTGGAGGACTCCCAGAAGAAAGTCTGAGAATAGCGCCCCGTCTATTCCAAACTCATTGGGCCGGCAGTCTGTCTGTAGTGCTTCTGGACTAGAGCAATGAAGACTGAGCCTGTGGTAGCAGAGACCTGATCACGATTTAAGAGAATCATCCTGTGCGCGTCTGCACCATTACCGGAGCATTGGTTTGTACATTGGCGCGTAATCACCTAGGTATCAGCCTGTAGGTGCTGCAACATAACCAGAGTAGAAAAATACTTCAGTGGTGGCATTCAGGGCCTCTGCTTACTCCTGGTCTGCAGACTGGGTGCCTTGCAAGTGTCTGAGAAGGGCACACCAATGGAGCTGTCTGCTAGTGCGCTACCTGCGCAGAAGAGAGGGGGAATGCCCTCTGTTGAAAAAATGTGTGGTATGAAAATTAAAACTGAGCCGCAAGCCCATCAAGTTGTGAGAACTGCACCTGAGAGCCAATCGGGGTAATCTCTTATCCGGTGAAGGACCCACGTATATCCGAGGGGGGGGGGGGGTGAGGGAAGATAGCAGATGGAATCGATTTACTGCATAACCTTTCTCAGGGACACTAAACTGTATTTGGTTGATTTGGGGTGTAATATTACATTCTAGTATGCGCTAAGTACTTCTTTGAAAGATGAGAACTAGGTTGGACATTTAGTTCATTGTATCTTACGTGGATATTTATTTGATAGTTTAGTGGCAAACGATTTAGTGAATGTTTGACCCAGAGCAACCCCCAGACTACCTCCAGTGCTAAAGGGGCTGCCCAATTTGCAGAACCATAGGAGGGCAGACCCAGGGGACATTGGAAGCAAACTGTCACACCCCATGGTTGAGTCCCAGAAGCCCCTGGTGTGCCGTGCCCCGCCCCCCCCCCCTCCTCCCTGAGGTTTGACCAGGAGCAATGAGCTCCTTCGTACCCTAAAGATCCCCCGGGCAGTGCCCAGACTCTTCTCAACTGACAATCCCTTTAACCTCAGTCCCAGCTCTCTCCCTAATCCTCAGTCCCAGCCTACACTGGTTCCTAAGCTGTGCCACGGGGTCTGTTGTATGACATTTGGTAGCCGTTGATGCTGGCTGCTGAAAGCTGTGCCAGAGTCCAGTAGGGTGGTCCCAACGCAGACCACTTTCTTACGACCGGATTCTCTGCTTCTGCAGCCTGCTCAGTGCTGATTTGGTATGAAGAGCCCAGTCCCCTGAATGAGCAGCGCAGATGAGGCCGCCATATCTTCAGGGAAGACCTTGGTACTTTTTGTTTCCTGATGTCTGCTTATTACAGCAGGTACAAAGGCAATAGCTGGTTCTTTATCCCTGATATATCCAGATGCTGCCATCCAAACATTTATTCATTAGTTTACTGTAGATTTTCTTGTGCACGCAACTCACAATGTGAGTACGCTGTCGGGTTTGGGTTCTAGACTTGAGGCTTCTGTAATGATCCTCTTCGTCTTTATGAAATGTTATAAACTCAAGGTTTCTGCATGCGTGCAGGACCCTAGAACGCTTTTTAGAAAGCCACTTCTTGTTCTAAAAAGTTTGAAACCAATTTCTGTGTTTTAATTCTAGGTAGTGTTAAAAAAAAAGAAAGAAAGAAAGAAAGAATGCTAAAACATATTTTTGGACTGAATAGTATTTTGATTCATTCTAGAAATACTGGAAAGTGCTTTATATAGCAGGTTACTTTAAGGTTGGAAGCTTTTAGGTTAACAGCGGCAGTACACTATCCGTTCACTATTTCCTTTGTAGAGTACGGATCCTTGAACTAACAGCCTTTGCTTTTTGCATTGCTTCTCTTCAGAAACCCTTTTTCTCCAATGTCTTATTTTCACTTCACTTGACATCTCTTTTCTGTTTCATCTTGCAAACCTTTTTTTGTGCAGTTAAAGTGTACATCTCTGGTTGTTGTTTAGAGAAATCTGCACTTGTTCATCTTGCAGGCTTGTGTGACCTTCCTCCAAGAGGAGCATGGCCAACAACGATGAGCGCACCGTGTGCTTCCTGCATGACTCCTTGCAGTCGTATGCCAGCCTTTGATGCATCGGACTGACCGGTCCTATCTGTTGCGTTTGGTGCCGCTGGGCCATTTTTCACTGTTTCATCATCTTCGATTTAGTCACAATGCTCGAGAGTGTTACATTTGCCAAGAAAGTGCCTGCTAGCTAAGCGATGGCGATCTGGAAACCAAAGACCCTCCTTCAGACTTTCGCTCTCAATTCTGTCCTAACTGAGCAGGAGAGTTCAATGAGGTGCTGATTCCACTCCAGAACTCGTTTGTACTCCCACTAATACCACCATGAGTGTCCCTCCACATACTAAGGCAGTCTCGCCTCGTCTCCTGGCTTTTATCTGTGGTTTGGAAGAGCACACTCCCCAGGCATACCCTTCGTGCGAGCTAAGCTGTCAATGTGTTCGTTTGCCAAAGCTTCTCCTGCATTTGATCCTCCAGATACATATTTATTTTGCAACTATTATCCTTCTTCAAAGCAAGGTTAGATTTATAGTTTGCTATGTATGAAAGTCTAATTCCTTTTCTCCTTATTTTGAATCTTGCATTCTTTGATAATTGCAAATGGAGATTTGTTTGTCCCTTACTCAAATCATAAATGCAGAGGTAGGAATCGGGGTGAACTTGTTTAACTAGAAATAACACCCAGTTTGACTTACCCTGTTGGCTAACATTGCATGTGAGAATAGAGTACTGTGTTAATTATGCAAAATAGAAGCAGAGAACTGTGGGTATTTCTCAAGTTTAGGTGTAGAGCAGCTCCTGTATGGCTCGCCTGGCAATACCAGCGACACTTTAAATTTGCTCACCTCAAATGTCTGCCTTTTTATTAAAGTTTTTAATCATGGGATTAGCACAGTGCCATCCACGCAGAGATAGAGAAGGACAAAGTCTTTTATAGAAGATGGCAACTCTTCTTCTCTACCCCCCCCCCCCCCCCCAAACTGAAAACACAATAGCATTTTGTTTTGTTTGCACTTTAACTATCTGTTTTTGCTGAACATGTCCGTTAGCTAATATAGATCAGGTGTTTCGACTTATATGTAGGATTGCGCTCTGATTTGCCTGAGGTTACACATTTTTAATTGTTTGATTTCCATATTACTTTGACATTTGGAATGTATTGGAATCAACACTAAAAGATCTCGCTGCCCTGATCTATGTGCAAGAGTCCTTTTTTTATGTTTGTACACTATTATACAAGGAGGCCTACTGATGTCTGTTGTGACCAATGCCAATATGGCCGAAACGCGCCTTCTCAGTGTGTGTTGGTATTACTCACAGGAATAAAAACCAATTGGTGATGAACCGCTGCTGGGCTGAGCGAGCGAGCGCCTTTCTTCATGGAGGTTTGCTTGGTGGATCGCATTCACTGGGTGCGTCTCCGGTGGCAGAAGCTCCACCCCCAGTAGACAGTAGAACGGGGCTACCAGAATTCCCTTCTCTAGAAGTACTAAATAGGGTACGAAGTACGTTTAAAAAATATCATATTCTACTGAAGCAATATTAAAAGGGGGGCCTAGATTTTCTTAACATTAATGTGTGATTTCTTGTCAACTGAAAAGCAGCGGAGCGCTGTCCGGGGACCTTCACATACAATTGTGATGTTTCTTGAGTGGCGACCCCAAGGCTCCATGTAGCGGCGGAAGATGGTGTGGAGCAGGATGGAACCCTGGGAGGCTTGAGAGTGACCTTTGGAGCTTGTTGATTGGGTTACATAGAGAGTGACTGGGCTGAGGAGGGCATCTTATTTTTTTCTTCTTCATGCTTAAGATGTGGTAAGTAACTAATTCCTTATTCCTCAGCTTTGCGGTGATGAAACAGATATGACTCGCTGAGAGAAGGAGTTTTTTTACATGTTCACCTGGAGGATGCTGGAGCAGCGCGTCCTTTCGAGTCGCGGCATAAACACTTCATTATTTCCGTGACCCGAGCAGCACTGTGTGACTAGCTCCTTTGCCTTTTCTGTATTATCCCACGCAGGACCTGCAGAAAAAGCACCACCGGGGTCTGCTGCTTCGAGGTATTGCACCATTGTGAAGTCTGCACATCTCCGTCTGCCAGTAATGTCCCAATGGCTTGCTTCCTTTGGGATTGGGCAGCTCGGGTACCATTGCTCCAGCTTGTCTCATGGTGCAGATCTGCTAGTTAGGGCTTTTCCTGACATTTTAGTGCCCATGGGGACAAGAGTGGTATCTATTTCCTGCTAGTTTGGTGTTTCGAATATTTTTTTGGGCAAGAAGGCACACAAACAACTCTCCATTGCTGTGCCAGCTCTGGACACCCAATCATGAGTCGCACTATAAAAAGAGCATCTGGTATAGGTTTCAGGAGCTGGCGCTCTCTAGGCAGAGTTCAGTAATGAAAGACGAGTTACTTATCTCGTCAACATGAGTCATCAAAAGATATCCCCAACATGCAGCAACTGTCCCCCTTCCTCCACGCCCTTAAGCTTTCTCGAATGGAGTGTTATTTTTGTAATGTATTTTGCAACCTTCTAGGTGACTACGACTGCTTTGGTGTTCAGAAGGAGCTGATTTTACAGGGTCAAGAACCCTCTTCGCAGAATGTCCTTGGCAGCTGCCTAACACTGTTATCACTGCACTTAAGAGTTTGCTGGGATTTAGTAGAAATGGGTTCTTCCTCTGGTGGTGGAAGTGGTGATTTAAATGGAGTTGTTATAAGTCATTGATAATGTGCATTACTATCACCAGGTCTCTTGTGTATACAATGAACAGTGCTCTAGGGACTATATAGATGTTCAGGAAAAGCTTTGAGAACGAGCCAGGTTTTTAAGCCCCGTCTGAATTCTGAAAATCATCTAAATCATCTCCATTCTTTGTTTGATAGGCTGGCGGAGCAGATTGTGCACCATGGGTCTGACCTGTGCAGACTTCAGGTGCCTTGAAACGAGACTGCCTGCCTGGAGCTGGATTGAGAGCAGAAGTTCAGATAAATAGCATTGGAATGGTTTATTCTATTTGTCCATTAGAATGTTTACTGCCATGCCTATGCTTTTAGGGTGAGAAGGAAGCCTTTTCCTAAGGAGTCTCACATGGTAACACGCTTGAGATGGTAGACTGAGCTTGGCGTCCATTGTTGTGACTAAATATTTCTTTCTGGTGGCAGAGTTGGGGCTCGCGCCAGACTGTCTGCCAGTAAGCCTCTTACTGAAGGTTGGAGCAAGACCCAACCAGGCCCAAACAAATGGATCTTGGAGGTACTGCTGTTTAGCTGTAATCCACGTACATGCAAGCTTTGGCTTTGATCTCCATCTGTTGTCATTAGTGTGCCGGCACATGTACATGTTAAGAGGTGTGGTGACTGGGACGATCGTCAAGTCCCCCAGAACAGACGCTACCTCTGAGAAGACTTGGGGGGGGGGGGGGGGGGGGTCATCCTAGCAGCTTGATTTCTATTTGGCAAAGACTGGAGCAATGTCAGCGTTGTGCTACAATGGCAAGCGCCTTGATGCTGTTTAAAAGGATGTCCTGATCGACCTGCCCGTAGCAGCCGATAGATCAAGTAAAATCCGAGCTCTGATCTCACTCGCCCCTACATCAAGCCGTGGATCGTTCAGAATGGAGGTGAAGACTCATCGATAGGAGAAATGAGATGCAGACTGGCTTCCCCAGTAAACACCTATTTGCAGATGAAAGGACAGTACCAAGATAGGGCAGAAGTTAATTCAAACCTTGGGGTCCAGGAAAAATATTTTCAATAATTGAATGTAAGTGGCATCTCAAAAAATGGCCAGTAAGAATCCTTTCTCAGAGAAACCTTTAACAGGGAACCCAATGGCTGTATGATTCCTAAAGCATAAGATTGATAGACCCCAGGAGCACATGGCGTCTCGTGGAGATCCTGACTTCACTGCACACATCTTGTCCACCTTATCCAAGAAGTATTCATTCACCTGCTGGCATAGATCACGACGAGTCGCCCACTTTCAAATATTCGGGGTATTCTTCAGCTCTTTTAATTGCTGGAAAGTGCTGTTTTGAGTGCACTGTGCTCTAACTATCTTTGTGGAATCGTAGGATTGTTTAGCAGAGCAAACTAATGTGTCATAGTCCTTTAGCTCTGATTTCTATTCACTCAGATCAGGAGCTTTCTAGATGCCGAAGATTAGATTTAATTCATCTAAACTCCGCAGTGAAGCAGCGAGGACGGTGGTTAAATATAGGACAGGTTTTCCTACTCCAGGAGTCCTGCTGATCAGTTGCCTTCGGAAGCTAATTTTGAAAGGCCCATGGGTATCCACTGTTCTAGGGGTGACCAATCGCCCACTGGAAGAAGACCAAATGTCTAAAGCTGAACACAAACAACACAGAAATCATGATCTTTGGGCAGAGCTCTTCACTGTGGGACTCCACCTGGTGGCCAGAGGACAGACACCCACTCCAACAACCTCAGGATCGTCGATGACCGCGAACTCGACCGCCCAAATAAACGCCATCAACAGCTCGTGCTTGCATACCCTGAAGATGCTGTGGAAGATTTTCAAATGTCTGCCGATCAGCACCAGGTAAACTGCCACAAGCAAACTGTACTACGGAAACACCCTCTCTGACAGGATCAACCAAAAACTCACCAAAAGGCTGCAGACTATACATAACTCTGCAGCCAGACTCACTCAACCACCTTAACTCAGCCTATTGAACATGGCTGCCAGATTAAACCTCTTTTGAATGATGCTTTGGCAGAGTCCCCTAGACGCATTGTTAGTTTTCCAGCGTACTGCATGCTAAACGGTATTTACTTTCTTCACTGCCCTACCCAAGACTTGACATCCTGAACTTGTTTTCCCATTCACAAATGTTTTCCCCACTTTAGAAAACCTCCTTTACAAATGTCTCCATTGGACTTTGATTCCATGTACATTCTCCCTTCTCCAACCCCCTTCATGATTTTCCATTATAACTCATAACCGAGTTATAATTTGAAGCTGTCCTGCATTGTTCGACCCCAAGCAGCTGTAACCTCCTGTCCTGCACCTATGGAGCTCCTCCTGGGAGTTGGTTGAGTCTGAACAGACCACCGTGCTCTGCTGGCCAAAGGATTCCTGCTCGTCCTAGATTCAGCTGTTGCATGATTGATTCATGGATTCCTGATTCTGCCCTGGCCTTTTCCCAGATGTGTGTAATAACCACAGGCATCTGTGAAATGCTACCTTTCACCCGCCCACCCCCGCAGCAGGCTTGCAAACAGCTATGCTTGCATTCTTGCCACACTGATTCCTACAGGTTATCGTTCTTCAGGGTGTTGGTGTCTTCAGAACGGATATAAGCCAAATCGTTATTTTTGATTGCACTCTGTTCTTGTTTACTTTCAATAGAAGAACGCTACTTCTCCCCCAGGTACATCAAAGTGAGCGGTGAATGGCAGGTCTCTGTGCTCACCACTTCTATTTCTTGGTTAAACTGTGATTGGCAAGAGCTGGGGTGGAAATACACACGAGTCCAGCTGGAGTTGGTGCCCACCCTCCAAAGGAAGCCCATGGTTCACAGTGACGCATGTAGTGGCGCCGTCAGTGACGCATGTAGTGGCGCCGTCAGTGACGCATGTAGTGGCGCCGTCAGTGACGCATGTAGTGGCACAGTCAGTGACGCATGTAGTGGCACAGTCAGTGACGCATGTAGTGGCACAGTCAGTGACGCATGTAGTGGCACTGTCAGTTGCTATGGCTGTGTGTTCTTGTTACTTTATCTATTAACCAGCATTAGGAAAGCAATAGATCGTGCCTATGCAAGAGTTATTGTCTTTGCCAAAGTGTTTTAGCCATGCTGTACACTAGTGTGGCTGTTTTTTAACATTGCTAAAAGTTTGTGGCATGGATGAGTGACATACTTCGGAGTGACATAGTGTGATGTGAAGGCAGCAGAGTTTTGTGGAGTAGAGGGTTGTGGAGTGGCCTAAAGTGAAATAGATTGTTGTAGAGTGAAGTGACCTATTGTGGAGAAGTGTGGTGTGGCATAGAGTGGAGAAGTGTCATGGAGTATTTAGAGTAGAGTGTTGTCTCGTAGAGTGGAGTAAAGTGGCATAGAGGGAGGTGCATAGGTTGGAGTATAGTATTGTGGAGTGGTGTGGCATAGAGTGGAATAACGTGTCATGGAAAGGAGTGTCAAGAGTGTTGTGCAGTGGTTTGCCGTTGAATAGAGTATGCATGGTGTGGTATTGCGCTGCCATTACAGACACATTCTCAATTGAAATGACCATTACATTTGCACAAACATATAGTTCTACTGATCAAACTGTATAGCGCACAAATGATAATCTGGGGGAAATGGCATCACCTAGTGTGTTTTACTTGCATTAAAATATTTAGCTCTGTATGCCAAGAACAGATGCTTACAGGGTAAGTAACCTAATCCTTCCTCCACACTTCAGAATCTCAAAAAATGTGCTTTCCTAATTCTGAAAGCTGCACAGTTCATTTGCAGACCTCTAGAATTTGTTGTGTTACAAAAAAAGCCTTTTCATTCACAACCCCAGCAAATTTGTCACATAATTTCTTTCACTTTAAAGTCTGAGAAAGAAAAGTAAACACCAAGCTCCCTTGGAAGACCGGTGCTGACATTCGGCCTCTGTTTTTGAATGCACAGGTAATGTGAGGTGCTAAAACCAAAATGCAAACACGTTTACAGAAGGTAAGGGCTCGTGAAAAAATAGGAGCCAGGTAAACGGACTGTGCTCTGCAGGAGAAACCACCCTAAACTGGACAGCCTAAAACAAATAGAAAGCAGGCAACTGTAAGTTACAAAACGCAAAGCCAATTGTAAGCAGTGAGAGTAATGTAGTCCCAGCGAAGCTTTCATAAGGTCCCCAAGACGTTTTTAGAGTTTGATGGGATTCGACCTAACAATTAAGCAAATGAAGATAGACAACCAATCGTGATTCACGGACGGAGCTAAAGCTCACCTTGTAGATCTACAACCAGTCTGTAGGTGAAATGTCATAAATGAGTCGGGCAGTTGTAGTGGCCTTGTGTGATAGCGGGTGTAGCGCCTGCAGCACCTTGAAGCGGAGCTTCAGTAAGGACGCAGCTTGCCTCCTGCCAGAGTAGAGTATTCCTTTGGCACTCTGTAGCCTGGGTCTGAAGGATGACACAGGGAGGTTCGGGCCTTGTAGTTTCAGGCCACGTTCCTTCAGCCCTCTCTTCCTGGGAAATGTTATTGAACAAGCCTTCAGACTCCCACTTCACCAGCAAGAATAACAGAGGCAGAGTTTTATGCATGATGCTGATAAGGAGTGCACAGAAGTGCTCTTGAGATGTGCCTATTTGACTATATAGTCGACAAAGAACAGGTGCATGCAGCTTTCCCCTTGGTGTGCCTCTAAATGCCCACTGTGCCATGTTCATGAAAAGATACCCGCCGATTTTGGAAGCTATTAGATGGGCAGGGGCTGGTTCATATCTTTGTGTTTGAGTGGCATTCACAGGAGGCCCTTGCACCCTTCTTGGATGTGCCACTGGCGAAGCACCAGTCTCCTTGCTTCTCTTCCAGTGCGGCTTCTCCCCAGCATGTTTGCTTGCAGGGCTCGTCGTATCCTTGAGCATGATTGGCGTTCCAGTGCTCTGCGCCTTTCTGACTCGCTTGCCAGGCTCAATAAGTTGAATTACGATGGATTCTTCTTTAAACACCATGACCTCATGGATGTTTTTTTCTCTTTGCAAACAGGCAGTGGTGGATGGTCCAAAAGACAAGAAGGAGGAATGAGGATGTGGCCAGCGCCCTCTCCAGCCTTACGGGATGGTCCGTGTGACCTGAACTGGTTTGTTGTCCGCGACGCGGCTCATCGACGCCCTGGATCCTGATGCAGTCGCACTCCTGCTCACGCTTCCTACTCACGCACCATTATTTTTAAAGCTATTTGAACGATGAAGCAAGCTGAGTTTGGCGGGGGGCATTTGTTGTATTGCTGCATGTTTGCGTTATTTCTGTTTGTAGCCAAACATCTCTTCACCTGTCCACATAGGAAGCCATGTCCAGCCGAGCGGGTCAGCAGCACTGCCTGATGGCGCTGCGGTGGTAGTTTCTGGGGATTGACACTTGTTTTTTTTTTGGTTTTGGCAAGTAAAAAATATACTATTTCATAATTTTCTTGGTATCCTGTTTTTCCTGTTGGTTTGCAGTGTGGGCATCAATGCTGCAAGTAATTTCAGAATGGCACTTTGCTGTGATGTGAGCGGTTTCTGTTACTTTAGGAGCCCGCCTCTCGGATGGAGAATACTGCACAGCTCCCTTTGTGTGAGCTAGGCACCTCTTCCAACCACTTGCCTACCCATGTCTCTTCAAGCGCAGTGCGCAGCAACTGCCTTTCCAGTCCCACCCGCCCTATCATACTCAGTAATGCTTATTCAAAGTGAAGGGCTCCTACCTAACGCATGATTTCGAAACCAAGTCCTGGCCCTTTCCTGGTGTCTAAGTTGTCCTGGTCTCCATCCTGTCCCATGATCTCGAAGTGAAGAGCCTGGTCCTTACCTAGCTTGTACTCTCTCAGGAAAGAGCTAGGTTCCTTTCTCAGGATCTCTGTAAATGCCTGGGCGGCTGGATGGCACAGGATCGCTAGGTGAAGAAAGGGCCCTCTACCTATCCATAGCCTTTAGTAAAGAGCTGGACACCTAAGCTATCCACGGGTTTTAGGAAAGACCTTGACCCCCAGCTATCAATGACCTTCAGCAAAGAGCTGGAGCTATCCCTCCCCACGCCTTCCCTTATCTAACCATGGCCTGTAGTAAAGAGCTGGACACCCAGCTATCCATGGCCTCTAGCATGGAGCTGATTCTCCCCCCCCCCACCCCCCCCTTTGCTATCCATGGCCTGTAGTATAGAGCTGGACCCCCAGCTACCCATGCCCTTTTAGGAAAGAGCTAGACCCCTGAGTTATCCATAGCACTTAGCAAAGAGCTGGACCGCTAGCTATCCACAGCTTTTAGGAAAGAGCTGGACCGCTAGCTATCCACGGCTTTTAGGAAAGAGCTATCCATGGCTTTTAGCAAAGAACTGGACCCCGAGCTACCCACGGTTTTTATCAAAGATATGACGAGATAGCTAGGGGTCCAGCTCTAAGAAAAGACATGGACCCCTGCCTAAGTGGAGTGGTGTGGCTCACTGGTTAGAGGCGGCAGACCCGGGAGCAGAGGACGGCCCGGGACCAGGGTTCAATTCCCGACGTGGCAGGGTCATGGACCCGCGTCAGCGGACTCGATAATTCTCGCCTCGGTGCCTACTCTAACCAGGGATCACACTCGGCAACTCTGGGCATTAGCTTGCCTCATCTCCACAACGGCCCCCCACATTTGCCGGGGATGCCTGGTTTCACCTTGGAGATACCCGGTAGGGACCATCTCACAGGGAAAGCCAGGACGGGTTCCCCAGCAGTCTACAGCTGGGGGCGATTCATGCGCTTTACAAGACATCATTACATTGCATCCCATGGTCTCGGAGTTAAGAGTTAGGCCCTCATACCGAATTTTGTTTTTATGAGATTAGAAACGGGCGCTCCATATCCTATGATCGTTAAGCAAATAGCTGGGCCGGTCCTACCAAATGGTGCCTTTGGAAAAGTTGGGCCCTTGCCAGTCTCATTATCTCTAACCAAATAGCTGAGCCCTTACCCATCCCATAATACCTAAACAAGAAGCTGGGCTCATGCCTACCAAATTGTTCCTTAACGTCGCTCCACCCCTGCCTGTCACGTGGTTTCTTCAGTTGGAGCACTGGACTCCTGCACCCCAGATGGTCCCTTCAGGTGAAGTGCCAGGCCCCCACACGTCCTGTAGTGTTTTGAGTGAAGTCTAGGATCCTTCCTGCCCTGCAGTCTCTTTAGTTGACGTACCATGCCTCTGCACAGCCCATGTTACACCTGCTTCCTCCATGTTCCTCAGTGAAGCACTGTGCCCTTGCCAGGATATCAAACAAAATGCTCAGTCTCTTCCACAGGGTGACCTTTGATTTATAATCATTTTAATTTATTACATTTTTCAGGCATAGTACTTGCATAAGAAATTGAGACTTTTCCCCTAAATGAAGGGCTATCTGTCTGACGTGATTTGGGTTTTTTTTGGTAGAACAATGAACATTGCTTATATTAAATGTCATATACTGAGCTGACGTTTTAACCAAATAAAGGAGAATTAAGAAATCGTTATGATCACAAATTGAAATCCACGAACTGCGAAAAATGAGATGCTGAAATGTTTATCAAAGTTTTAAAAGATTGGATTATAATTCAGAGCAGACTTCTGCGCCTCACCGCAGTGCACACTTGTGGACACTTCGTAAATACTGGGTTGCACTGCGCCTCGCGAACAGAGGGCGAGCAATGCACCTCGCGTCAACATTACAGGAAAGGGATACACAGGCGGTAGGTTCAACACTACTAAGGGATGGCCTCAGGGAGCCACTACCGCCAAGGTCTTCTACTGGGTCATTACTCCCAGGGAAGGGCAAGCCCGCTGCTGAGCTCGCGATCTCCTAAGCGAAGTTCCAAGCTCTGCATGTTCCATATCAGTGTGCAGCACTCCGGCCGGCTTATTCTGTGGGTTTTTTTTGTTGTTGTTTTTTTTTAGTCAAATTGAAAGTCTATTTCTATTGTATGGTCCAAAAGTGAAGCACCTTGAACCCGTCATATTAGTGTCTCTAGAGAAGCACTAGGCTCCCTGTGTGTTCTGTTTCTCTAAAGGAAGTGCCATGTCCCTGCCTGTCCCCTGCGGGCGCTGACGCGCGCGGGGGGGGGGTCGTCCCTGCCTGTCCCCTGCGGGCGCTGACGCGCGGGGGTCCCTGCCTGTCCCCTGCGGGGCGCCTCCCTGTGGCACGGGGTCTCCTGCGGGTGCTGACGCGTGGCTCCCTGTGGCTCGGGGTCTCCTGCCGGCGCTGACGTGCGGCTCCCTGTGGCACGGGATCTCCTGCCGGCGCTGACGCGCGGCTCCCTGTGGCACGGGGTCCCCTGCCGGCTCTGACGCTCCAGGACCCTACCTGTCCTTCTGCTGTTTTAAAGTGTCCGCATCTTTCTTATTGTATTGTCTCTCAGTGAAGTGCCCGGGGTTCTTCACATTCTATGGTCCTTGCTGAAGACCCCTGCCTGTCCCATGATGTCTTCTAGTGAAATGTAAGCTAAGCCTACATGCAGAAAGCACTGTTCCTGGGGAGAATGTTATTCTCACAGTTTCTTACATTTATATATTCTTGAAGGTATGTTGTCAACACATCTCTTTCAAAGAAACACATTTTATTTCTAATAGAACAAATTCTGGTTTATAACCATTGTTATCTGTTTAATCGAATCAAGCTTAACAGGCGTATACACAGAGTAGAAGTTGACATTGGCTGGTGATCAGAAGTATCACTACGGTACTAACACAGAGTTTACCGTGGAATAATAAGAAGCATAAACGAAACTCACCCGCTCCCCTTCAGTAAACAGAGAAGATCGTAGAAACTTCGGCTTGTGATCTCAGCCAGTAGGATTATTTCGGTCACTTTTTAATGTGCACGTTGGCCCTATATTACGTGTGACGAACACAGAGGACAGACATACAGTTTTCAGTGACGTGGTCTGAGAGACTCGCCCCTGAAGAAGGGAACAGGGTTTCCCGAAATGCATTGGGCAACATCTTTTTGCAAGTTTAGTGACCGTAAAAGAAATTAATGCAACGTGTTCACATGATTATGTATATATGAAAACCATGAATGATTGCATTTATCTCAGAAAAATATTTTATAGTTGAATATAGGCATTTCAATCAATTTATGTTTTGCATTAGAAAATAGTAGCCTGTATCTACAATTTAACAGATAACAATGGTTATAAACCAGAATTTGTTTTATTAGAAATAAAATGTGTTTCTTAGAAAGAGATGTGTTGAAAACATACCTTCAAGAATATATAAATGTAAGAAACTGTGAGAATAACATTCTCCCCAGGAACCGTGCTTCCTGCATGTAGGCTTTGCTTACATTTCACTAGAGTATTTCACACACTGTGCGGCCAACACAGCTAGCAGATAGCACCCTTGTAGAAAAGCAGATTAATTTTCAATCAGTGTTTACAGAGTGCTCCTCTTATTCCCTCTTTTTGTTAATGTCCCATGATGTCTTCATATGGAACACCAGGGCCCCCTGTGCTTTACCCTATGGTCTCTTTCAGGGAGGGGCTTTGTCACATGTGAAGATGGCGCCGTATTCATCCCGCATGGACAGCAGTCGGCGGTATGCTAGCGCCACCCAGAGAACGGCCAGCGCCTACAACGAAATCAAACCCTACTATTTACTCTGAAGGCTCAGGCCGTAAACTACTGTAAAATAAAACACACTAGGGATGGCCTACAAAGTTAGAACATGCTTTGATTAAAAAATAGGCAATATTCAAGGTGAGTAATGCACAGCAGTTTCTGTTTCAATGGACCAGCTCTTCCGCCCACAATCTGAATGTGTAATCCTAAAATCCATACAGTCATTGATTGTTTTTTATGCAGTTTTCCATCATTACAAGTGATTGGGAGCGAGAGCCCGTGATTGGGATTGCAACTGGCTGATCACTAATGAGCCGGTGCCAGAGTCTTCTCACATGAAGGAATGCGACCCATAGGAGCTGGTACTGGAGGCACTAACGTCACTGTTTCTTAAAGTTGTAGCTTCGTGGCGCCAGGTCTTAGAACGAGGCTCGACTCGCGGCACAGTGAAAATCATGCAGTAGTACATCTTCAAATAAAATGGCTGCGAGGCATCGGAAATGCATGTAATTTAGCAAGCTTACTACAAATTTAGTGATCAACAGACTGATATGAGACAACACTAGTAATACGTAATGTCTTGTTACGTACCGGTAATCTTCATTACCCCGATTAGGGTCCTCCCCTTCCCAGTCCTTACAACGTGAGGCGGTCCTGCCTCCACCCAGCCAATCACAATGCCAGTATTTCAAAAGCTTACATAAGCCCCTCCCACCTACCGCCATGCCTGTTATCAACAAGACTCCGACACAAACACAGCCGGAGGGTAGAGGACTAGGACGGGGAGGACCCTAATTGGGGTAAAGAAGATTACCGGTAAGTAACAAGACATTACCCCCTCATGGGTCCTCCTTGTCCCAGTCCTTACAACGTGAGGAACTCACAAGCCCAGAACCAACAAAAAATGCAGGACGCCAGGGATCCATTTAAAGCACAAATCTGTAAAGATCAACAAACAGCAGCGTTCAAGATGCCAACAGAAAAACAACCAGCAGAGGCATGTAAAAGATCAAGACAGTAAGGCAGCACAAATACATGACGGGACAGCCAGGTGGCCGCCCAACAAACTCCTGGATAGAAACCCCTGCCGCCCCAGCCCAGGAAGCAGACACAGAACGCGTTGAACAACCCAGCACCAGAGACGCAGGAGGCAGATCCAAAGAACTGAAAAGGCAGGCAAACCGCCAAACGGACACACCGACCAACCGTTGAATCGGAAACTACATCCCCCAAGCCACACCCCCACAGGAGACAAATCGGGCAGGAGAAAACCGAAAACTCCAGGGAACGATAGAGGGAAAAACTGGAGTCCAGCGAACAACCCAGGAAGGGGGAACAAGGGACCCCCCAGCAGGCAAACCAGGAAGAATCTCCTCCAGCTGCCAAAGGAAACTGTAAGAAACCACAGGCAGAAAGTCCGGAACAAGCCACAAAACAACCCGAGCCTGCAGGAACTTCCAATAGGGAAAAGAAACGAGCAAAGCACCACCACACCCAACCGACGAGCGGAGGTGATGGCCAGCAAAAAAGCCACTGTAGCAGACAACCAGAACAAGTCCGCTAACAGCAGGGGCTCAAAAGGGGGCAATATCAGACACCCCCAAAACAGCAGGCAAAACCCCAGAAGGCACGAGCACACGAGAGACCGGCTGACGAAGCCGAAAGCTCAGAAGAAACAGACTCGCCAAATGGGCAAAAAAACACCAAGGAGCCCCAAGACCTCGACAAGCACGAACTGCTGCCCACTGAGAAGACAAAGTGAAAGGGGGAAGTCCCTGTAAAAAAAAAAAAAAAATTCCTGAGAAAATGTAACACAGAAGTAAGATTCCCCCAGCACAGGAACTACCCAATGGGAAGAACCCCAATGACGACCACAGCACCCAAGGGTCGAAGGCCGGCACGACAACGGGATGCCACGAGCCACCGCAGAGGAACAGCCCAAAGACGCCAACGACAGCCGCACAAGAGCCAGGCCATCAGAAGCAAGCGACAAAGACAGGACATCCCCGACTATTTGGGAGGTAAAAATAGGAGGGAAGGCACACAGAAAACCTGAAGGCCAAGGAAATGTGCAGGGGCCTTATCAAATCGAACCAACCAAACAAAGAAAATGCGCAGCCGAAGCGAGCACCAGATGGCACAAAACAGAGGACCGGAGGAAAAGGCCCAAGCTATGACTACGAACGAAAACGCAGACGTTCCCGAACAGAAACTCAAAGCCCACAGAGGAGACACTGCCAAGAGTGAGTCGTGGGAGCCTGTGCCACCAGAGGCACAAGACATACCAAGGAGCCATAGCGTAGTGGGAACAAAACATGGAAGCCAGCAGGAACAGAGACATGCAACTGGTCTCCCCAAGAAAGCCTAAGCAACAATGAGCCACAGGAAGGCCAGCGCCAATCAAAAAACTAGTCTGCCACCAAGGACCCCCAACGTGGTCCCCAACCCCAAGGACAGGCGTCCAAGGACAACAAGAGGAGAGAAGGTAGCTGAAACTCACCCCAAACACCAGGTTGGGAGAGCAAAGCCACCAGGCCAAGGTAGGAACCAGAACAGGGAAAATACGAACCAGAGCAGGGGAAATAGGAACCGGAGCCACGTAACCTGCATGGAAAAGGACCCAAGGAGTCAATCAGAAGAAACACCAAGGAGAGGAGAAGCAGCAGGCAAGCCCAAGGAACCACAGCCGTGGAGGCAGCCACCACCCCCCTGGATCCGCAACCAACCCCGAAGGGCAGAAGGGCGACCCAGCAGGAGTCGCCCTTCTGCCCTTGACAAAGAGTCAACAGGGAAGAGAACCGATCCGGAGGGAGAAAACAGCCCCCTGCAAAGTGACGAACAGGTCCCGAGAAACAGAACGCCCAGAACAGGAACCAGATGAAAAATGGCCAGAACCAATACGAACCCCAGAACGCAATAAGGCCAACGCCACCATCGCCAGAATAGGCACAAGGAGGGTGGACGCAGAAACTGGACAAAAGCAACATAGGGAAAAGCCTACAGCAGCTGGCCATCCCAGACGGTCGCCAATGCAGGTATTGACCAGGCCTGACCCTGCACAAGAAGAACAGGTGCAAGCAGGGTGGAATTGCCAATCTGCAAAAAATCTGGACAGCAGGAGCCAGCACCACGGTAAAACCTGGGGATCAGGAGAGAGGCCAAAAGGCAACACATGAAACTGAGAAAGGAACCCATCCACAGCGAACCGCAGGAACCGCGGACCAGCCGGACGGATGGAACGTGAAAAACAGGCAACTCCGAAATCCAGGGAAGCCCAAAACAAACACCCACCAGGAAGAGGGGAACGACAGACCGCAAGGGGAACAATTATTAATATTAATTAATTCTTGTAGAGCGTATGGCTACCCTTAGGCATCCCAGCGCTTACGCAACAGCGGACAGAACATAGTCTTTACTGCAAGTTCTGGAATAACCACAACGGCCCAGTGGCACCAAACGGTATTAAGCCCCGGGACACAGAACTGTGCAGAAAGGAACTAATGGGTGCCAGTACCAGGAACGAAGAGGTTGAGGAACCCTGGCCCCGCTCTGCCACCGGAACCTAGAATGCTTGTTTCCGGTCCAGGGAAGGCATGGCTTTGCAGTTCGGGCGGGACTGTTCCCATGAGGCACAGGGTGAGACTGATTTGCATATGGCCATGTCTGAACTGGGGTGGCAGAGCGAGCTAAAGAACGGTGATGGATTAAACCCAGATCTGTTAACTGGGTGTGAGTGTTTGATTGGTTCAGATGCTTTGTCCAGCACCATCCCCTTTTGTACCGCCACCAGAACAAGCACATCAGTAACCCAGAGACACAAAACAGGCCGACGCCCAAAAAGAAGGAAAAACGCAACACAGGCCAAAGAACAATGGAACAACCGTGAAAACAGCCCAAAAAGGGGGATGGCCCTAAAAGGAAACCGGCAACCAAGAGTGAAGACCGATAGGACCCACCAGTCTGAAAGCAGACCGGACCAACAAGCCAGGAACCACGGATCTGAGCCCCCAAAACCGCAACAACCGCAACGGAGACAGGGAACCCACTACCAGATGAACACCAGGAGCGGGACACTGACCCAAAGAAGAAGAGACTCAACCAACAGGTCAAGGAGACCCCCACCCCAGGGCACAACAATACCCACCGCCCCAGACTACCAACACCCAGGGGCAGCTGCAGGCGCAACAGAGGCCGGGAACCAAACTGAACACAGCCCCCCACCCACGAAAGGGCCGAGAGGAAGACTTAGCACCATCACACAACTGTCAGTAGAGGGAGCCAAGGAGCCACAAACAGTGGACCAAGGCGCCAGTGCCAAGTCAGCCGAGGAGAAGACTCAACCCACCAAGCCAAGATAGGAAGGCAAATCCAATTCCAAGGTGGGGCCGTAACAGCCAAACAACTCCACACAACCCTTGAGAAGAACCAGTGAAGCACAGGTCGAACAAGAGCCAGCCAGCACGCACCCCAAAAGAAGAAGCAGCACATGGAAATGCAGGAAAGGGAGGGAAAGTCTGCCAGGCGAAACCGCCATCCCAAAAAACACTCTGAAAACCCTGCGTATCTGCTGTAAGCCATGCATCAGTCAGGTTATCCAACAGGACACCATGGAAGGGAAGGTCAACCACCACAGACGAAACAAACTGTGCGGAAAAACCCCACAACAGCCAGGGATCTAGGGCCACAACCCAGCGTCACCCAAAGAAAGACCTATCCTCAGGACAATGCACCGCAGGCCCCGGCAGCGCAGACCGGACAGCCGAAATCAACAACTGTGTAAAAGCACAGTTTGAAACTTCACCAACTCAGGTAATTTGACCGCATAGGCAGGTTTCCAAACTCCTACACAGTATCCAGCGCAGCCTCAGAATCTGCAAAAATGCCATCCACCTGCAGAAACAGGAAATTATGCTGCATGGAAACAGCCCAAGCAGGCACAGGTGAATGACGCCCCTTTATGCATGGTGAGCAAAGCCGAGCAAGTGAACCAAACAGGAACTCGCCACACAACAAAGGAGGTGCCCAGCAACCTCCAAGTAACACTGCCCCCCCATCACCAAATCATGCAACATTAGACGGGTGAAATGAAAGAAAAAAAAATACAAGGGCAGGCCTGTAGTCTCCACCCACAGCCCCAGGTCAAAAGAATATGGCCGTGGGGGCCGGATGCTGCACTAGAGCCACAGCGCCGGAACGACCCGGGGCCAGGACACCACGAAAACTCCCTGCCCCAGCCCAGCTCAGCACATGAACGGGGAGAATCCCTGACCCCAGAACAGGAGTGCGGCCAACCGGAGTGTCTGCGCAGAAAGAAAAACACACAGGAAACAATGCAGAAGTAAAAAACTGCAAATGAAATACTCTTGTGAAATTCACACAGTAAATAATGCAGAAGCATTAAACTGCAAATGAAACCCTCACGGCACCGTCCTGAAGAAAATCCGAAACAGGAACCGGGAGCACCAGCGTTGTGACCTCTGTCGGAGCAGTAAAAAAACAGGCATGGCGGTAGGTGGGAAGGGCTTATGTAAGGTTTTGAAATACTGGTGTCGAGATTGGCTGGGTGGAGGCAGGACTACCTCACATTGTAAGGACGGGGAGGACCCATGAGGGGGTAATGGGATGAGAGTCGCAACTAGAGCCACACTTCGGGGGGGGCTGAAACTTTAAGCAATAGGCAGAGTGGAGCTACAGGGGACTCTTAGAAGGGGTGTGTGAGAAGGTGGCCTGATATGCAGTGCTCACTATTCTAGTGAACACTATGTATCAGTCCAGCAACCCTTATTGATGATTGGTTGTAAGTCAACCTTATAGACCAGCTATCCTAGTAGCGTGGATACGAGCAGTCTAAGGCTAAAGACTCGAGAGGGCGTGTTAAGCCAGCTGTTTACCACACATATACCCCTTGAATACCAAGTGAAAGGACACCACACAAGTGTTATGAAAATAAACAAGATATTTATTAAGAATCACAACAGCCCTGTACTCTTTATGAGGACAGGGTACTAAGCACAAAACAAAACTCTTACGAAAATACTTAAGTTAGCACAGTATACACAAATGCCCGAGGGGCACGGAAAACCATATACTCTGGAAGTGGAATGCGAAATTACTAGCAGGTAAGTACAGTACTAATAGGCTTTGGAATCGTTAGATCTTGACTATAGAATCTTCAGATTACTTCTAGGAGACCCAGGGGACTCGGGTGCAGAGTGTGCACTCTCATGCGGGACAAAGTCTATGGTAGCTAGAAATTGCAAAGTTAGTGTTCTCGGGCGAACCCGACCTGGTAGGAGGAAAACGAAAGTGGATTCTGACCCTTGGATAGTGAGGCTATGCTGGGGCACCGAAATGCCGAAGTTACCTAGCCCAGGGGCTGCAGCTGCATAAGTCTCAAAAGACGTCGGGAATCCTCGTTGACGGACCAGGAGCCTGGAAGAAAGAAGTTGCTGGCAGGCGACCAGTGAAGAAAGTTCGGTGGATCCAAGCCTGAATCGATGGAAGATGACACCTGAAAGCAGAGGGGACCAAGTTCGAGACTACTAGCCAGTAGTCAGGTGGCACCAGGAGGGCACCGGATGGTAGTCACCTCGACTAGGTGACGCTGTGCTCGCAGATCTCACGGACCAGGAGGCGTTGTCGGCGACCAGGATGGAGGAGCGAGCTGTCCCACGAAGAATGAAGCTGTCGGCGTCGCTGGACCCAGGATTGGGCAACAAAGCCTTGGCAAATTCAAGCCCACGCGGTGGACTCAAAATGGTGTCTGGAGTGGACCAGGAGGGTCCGGGGTGCCTCTCTTGAAGAAGGAAGCAAGGGCCAGTCTGGAGTGACCAGCAGCAGTGATGTCGTCGGGCGTCGTGTAGAAGGCCACAAGCCAGCCGGCTAGTAGCCACACAGCGCGGTGAGCACGCAAAAGCAGAAGGGCCCCACGCAGATCGTGGAGATGCTGGAGGGCTGATCTTCGGTGCTGGAGCTGCTCAGGGTTGGGGCTTCTCGGACCCCAAAGCACTCACCAGTGGAGCACACGGTGGGCTTGTTGCAAAGAAGTCGTGCAGTCTTGGCGATCGTCGGTCCCTCGAGGTCTCGTCGCACTCACAGTTCTCAGCTTTGCGGTAGAGGTCAGAGGTGCCAGGGAAGCCGGGTCTCGTCGAGCTGGGTCGTCGGATTCGTGAAGAAGGACTTGCAGCAGACCGCAGTGTTCTTAGGATGGTGCCCGCTTGATGCAGGGTGACTACTCCTTAGCCACAAGGGAGAATCTTGAAGAAGGAAATCTTGATGCCTTTCGCAGAAAGTCGGGTCTTGATTCCAAAGATGATCTAATTTGAACAGGGGGCCCGCTCCTATCTTTATACTAAGAAAAGGGGCTGACCCGGTGACTAGGTCCTGCCTATGGGTGGGACTAGGAGGGGGGTGGTTACACCCCTCTGCCATGCCGGACTTCCCCAGGCCAGGGGCTGGTGTGCCCCTGGAACTGGTTCAGACTGGCCTATGCGTAGTGAGCACCGGGGTGCCACTCAGCAGTCACTTTCCTGTAAAGCCCTGCCTACCCAGGATACACAAAACCATGTCTGAGATGGTGCTAGCACCGCCCCGGACAGGAAACCCTTTGTCCAAGCCCCCCTCGCTGGAAGGACTCCCAGCAGCAGGAGGTCAGACTCGTGTCTGTGGTGGCAGCATCCATTTTGTGGAGCTGAGGCTTCAGTTAACTTTAACCGGGGTTCACAGTTACATACATGTCGTGTCCCTCTAAAAGGGTGGAATGCTAACCCCGTCACCAGAATTGGCGAGGGGTTAGTATTCCAATTCGTATGACACCTTACTCGACATGTTTTGATAAAGCAATACCAAAGTTAGCATTTAACCGCGAGGATTATAATGCACTTAAGAGTATATGGTATGCGATATCATGGAACAGCTATTAGGACTTGGTTCCGCAAGCTGCAGACAGGCTCAGCTCATGCCAGAGCACCATCTCACACGATTCCAAGCACTCTGCCTTCAGGATTGTTAAGGCCTGCCATAGGAGTGACTGATAGGAATCTGTGTGTCCATTGTAGGGTTAGATATAGGTATACTATATCTATAGCAAAGGGTGATTACACGACTTTGCCCCAGCTGTCATGCAGCCAGTTGTGTCAAATTTAGGAGGCCAGCCAGGGGTGGCATAATACATGCTGCAGCCCCTGGCAGCCCTGGGTACACCCATGCCCTGAGTTACAGGGTCTGATAGGGTGGCCCAGTACCAATTGGAAATGCACCTAGGGTACATGGAATCCATTTTAAAGAGAGAGCAGTAGGCCTGGGGTCCTGATTGGCAGGGTCCCAGGTTGACTATGTCCAAAACCAGCTAAAACACAGGGCAAAAAGTTGGGGGCAACCATAGTCAGGAGGTACCTTCCTACACACCTTCCTACAGGGTGAAACAACAACAAAGCCTCATTAACATGCAAATGGTCATTTAAAGACCTGTGAAGTGCTCGGGTGCGGCTGTGTGTGTGTGTGTGTGTGTGTGTGTACACCCGGGAAGCAGTCTCAGCCTGGGCTGACACACACAAAGGGGGACGGAGGGAGGGGGGGGGCGGGGGCTGAAGCCCTTTGAGTCCATTGGGTGTCGCACGCCTGAATGGGACACATGAGCATCTGCGTTTTCACAATAAATCTAATGGTGTTATGGCACAGAAACTAGCAAGTCTGCTTTCTCAAACACCCACACCGTTTTTTAAAGTTTTTTTTTTGCCAGAAAGCAAATATCACAACAATCCAGTTGCAGACAGTAGGGTTAATTTTTTTAATTTTTTTATTCTCTTCATCCTCCTCTCATGTAGAAAGCGGGTAACAGCGAAGAAATCCTTTTCAGGTGCAAGTGCATTGGATTAAGCCCATCGTTCGTTTTATTAAAACATAAATGCCAGGATTATTGCATTTACTATATTAAAGATCTTAATTAGCCTTTTTCAAAATATCTGACAATCCGGGCCAGATGCCACTGCGGTTGAAGGTTTTGCCATTTGGAATTTTAAAGCTGCTTCTTAACACCATCCTTAACATGGTCTATTTGTTTGTGTCCTCTAAGCGAGGTTTTGAGAGCGGTGTGCACACTTGCACCTTCCAATGGCCACCTTTGATGCCAGGAAGTAATTTAAATGCTTTCTATTCTGTTACATGTGGGGTTTCTGGACATCTAGCTGGTCAGTAATCCATCCAAAGCAATTGCATTTGCCACTTTGTTTAAAATCTCAGGATTAAGTATAGTTTCTCGAATACCCTGCTCGACTCATACCTGAATGCAGGAGAATCTGTTTTTTTCCCAGAAGTCTCCTGACCCCCCTCTCATCGCTGGAGAGGATGATGGATACCCCCAATGCCTAATAGCAGGGACGACTTGGGCAGAATACCAGACCCAGCCCCTCTCCTGTGAAGCATTGGATGGGCTTCAGTTCTGCTGTTGAAATAAGCATCCCCTTCTGGATGGCGTGGTCTGTGTGACACCACATGAGGGGGAAGTCTGTACTCCTTTGTGGGAAGATTCCAAACCTATGGTATCCACACAGTGTCACTTACTTCACCCACAAATGCTAAGGGTGCCTCCCTTGCAGTGTTCAAAAACCATCCAGTACTCCCATTGACTGTTGTACTGTTGAAGACCTTGAGAGGACTGGGGAAGATGCCGCCACGTTCTGGAAGTATGTGCCCGTGGTAGAACAAGTCCATGTCGCCTTCATTTGGATCGAGAAGGACTCTTTTCTGCTGCTTTGGTGATGAGCTGGATTTGGTAAGGGCTGCACCAGCTAAGCTGCAGAGCAATCTTCCTGTAATGTCTTTATTTGAGGTTCCAGACCTGAGGTTGGAGGAAGCAGCAGGTCTCGGTCAGACACTGAGGTAAGGAAGTTTGAACCAGAGAATAGAAACTGTAGGGATAGAGTACAAGCATTCTGCAATATTGTAAAGTGACTTCATAGTTTGGTTAGAAGTCTAACCGCTGCAGACTGCAGTTTGGGGACAGTCATAGGTTGCCCCATCATTATTTTGCGGGGTCTTCATTTAGTTTTCTGAGCAGATACAGCTCTGATGGAACACAAGGCTGAGGCAGAGCATTGGCCGCTTGGCTGTGTTTCAGAACATATCCGTGGTCATTTATTCTTAAGGGTGCCATTGTTCCTCTTGACCTTGCTGTCGGACTTGGGGTGATATATGTAGTGGAAGTGCTAATCTGTCCATCAGGCTTTGCAAATCTCTGCTCTACAGTTGAGACAGTATGTTTCTTGCTCACTTGATAATGGACACGTGATCCCAGAAGCGGAAATAATATCTCGAAGTAAGAGCTTTGCAACTGTGATGGCATCTGCTCTTGCACAGGGATAAGCTTCCGCCCACCCTGAAAACATACAATCACTAGGACGTATGAATATGATGCACACCTTGGCATCTGGATCAATTCCAGGTGCATGGTGGGGACCAAGGTGGAGGGTGAGCATTAGGGCTGGTCTTAATTTCTTCTTTAGCATTATGGGACTGACCAGTGACATGGGAGAATATGGTTTGGGGCAGTAGGCGGAAGGTTGCAAACCAGTGGGTTTCTGTAGCACGTATTGTGCTGTCCCTGCCACAGGGGCTGCTCTGTGATCCAACTGTGGAACGGTGCAGAGTAGATGACAAATATTTCAGAGACACCAGAGGAAATTGGTTGGTACAACATACATTCAAACGTCGGTATTTTTAGACACTATTTTTTTAGCAGCCGAGTCTGGGAGGGCATTCCTTTAGATACCTGGTCATGAGGGTATTGATGGGCACCATGTGTGACTCCAGCAAGCTTACTAGGTACCTTTTAAAGCACTCATATTTTGTACATACGGCCCACTTTTATGGGGGTTCTGTCAGATGTTAGGGACATCCCCCTTTGCATCCCAAGGAGCCTAAAGCTTTTTGTGACTCCAAACACATAGTTGAATCTGTTCTTTGGCCAGGATGCAACAAGCTCAGCCACTTGGGTGGACTTAAACGTTTGGTAATCAGCAACTTTCCACAATCGGATATGCCCGACAGATACCATAACCTGCATCGGGGATACCACCATTTCAGAGACTAGATCCGTCGGCAAAATGTGTTCACGATTGGGAATGGGGCGATCAGCTAAAGCAACATGAGGTTTTGTGATAATTGAGCAATCATGGGGTTCTCTTTCTACTGGACATCAGGGAAGTGGAGTTCAGGCTGGGATGATGTACAAGAGTAATGTGTGAAGCAGACCCTCTCACAGCAGGATAGTCTGGCGGTGGAGAGATGCTGGGTTTGGTGGTGAGAAGAAGAGCATTGGTAGCGTGTGGCACCCCACCAAAGAGCATCTCAATACTGAGGCTTCCAACAGGATGTTCAGCGGCAGCCACAGAGCAGTGGCGTGGTGGAAGCCCAGTTGCCACTGGCTACAAGGCTATGGAACAATAATCTCTAGGTTTTTGTGATTCCGATAATCTTGGACAAGTACCCCAAATGCAAAACCATTGTGTTTATGACTTCAGAGTAAAGGGTTTTGCATAATCCGTATGGACGCAGGTTCAACGATGGATAATTCTGCACACCAATACAAAAGAGTTTTAAATTAGGGGTGGTCGGAATTTGCGTAGTCGCGCTACGCAAAGCTCCGAAATGGTAAAAAAATCTCCGAACACGCAGGGATTCTGCAAACACGCGGAATTGCTTGTTCTTGATGCTTTTTTTGGGACAGAATCCTTTGCTAGGACATGGCCTGCGATTAAGTAGCACTTGAGAGAAGCATAAAAATATTAGGTTAGTGGAATAACTGCAATGCACACTTTAATGAGATAGGTAAGCTGCCTGGAAATCCGCACTATTCTTCAAACCCCTCATAGCGACTGCAGTGAAGGTTTCAAACCTCGGTAACTGCTAAGAATGATTCAATCTCAATACAGTAAGTCACGTCTAAAGAAAGGGGCGTGGCTACAATTAAAGTGAAAGCGCAGCACGCGGTGCTTATACAAAAAAATATTTGTGAAGCTAAATATGGGGAGCGGTGTCTTAAGAAAGGTGCACAGCCGCCATTAAAGTGAAAGCGCAGAATGGAGTGCTTTTAAAACAATAAGCGCCACAACACTGGGCCACTATAGAAACTGGCTGCGGAAACAATGTGCCAAAAAAGATCAATAACTAGAAAACAGAAATGAAAGGTATGGCAATTCCAAAACAAGATCTGCAAGGTAAGACACATGGTTCATTGAATCACACAACTACATGAAAGTGTGATCACTGGTGTATAAAAATAGTGCTGAAAAAGGGTAAAACCTTTACACTCAAAAAGGGTTCCTATGGAAAGATCAAATGGTTTGACAGAGCACAGTTACTTGAAACACTGACCATCGGTGTATACACGAGGGTTGTAAAAGGAAATGCCTCTTACACTACAAATCGTTCGCAGAGTGGGGAGGATGGGATACGGAGTTAAGGAATCTGGCTAGACTGTCTTTACCAAATAATGCATTACTGAAGGGAAGTCATTTGTTCATCAGATAGACATCTAGCTGCAGATTCCTTAACTTTAGAATTAAATACTATAGCAATGCCCATCTGGAGGAGGGTCGGCGAGCCGGTCGAAATTAACAATAGAGTTATGCAGGAATTAGATGAAAAAGAGCATGGGCTCCTTATAAAAAGGTCCATATTACTAATATACATATATATATATATATATATATATATATATATATATATATATATATATATATATATAGACATAGACGCTTATCTCTGTAGTTTTATCTGTGACTGTCATAACCTGTAGTGAAGAGAAGCAGCTGCAACTCATTTTAGGATTTCCAAACTAAATGTATAATACACATCTATAGTGAGGGTAACACTATAGGGGACTCCTCAGGTCAATCAAACGATCAGCCGGGGTGGGTTTCATCTCTAGTGTCTAACCTTCCTATTTAAACGAGAGCTATTGCTAGGGAGGAGCTTAGATTTTTAACAGAAAGGTTAGATGGGCTGTCTGCAAATTTGAACCAATGGATACAATCCAGCGAGTCAATTAAGGACAGCATTAGCTCAGATAGCAGGTTACGGAGCGGCTCCAGTTGCTGCACACAGCCCGTAGGTGATCGTGCCCAGTCAGAAAACTCTGAATACTTCACATCTATAGGGTGAAAGGGGTGGGAAGATACTGGACAAACAAAAGCTTCTGTGGAGCTGCCTCCCTTAATGTCCTCTAAAAATATATTACATAACCGCCGGGTAACTTGGGTTTTGTCTTGGAACATAGCGGGTATAAATAACAAATTGAATGACCCTGATTGGGTATCTTTTATTGGCCAATTTGAGATCTGAATGTTCCAGGAAACTTGGGCAAGAGGGGAGGTAACAAATCCTGGTTATACCTCTTTTAGTATTCCTGCCGTAACTGGGGGTGTAGGGAGACCTTCCGGGGGACTTATCCTATGGATAGGTGTACATCTTGGTTGTACGGCTGTACAAATTGACACAGGTTCTTTAGATATTCTATGTGTCCAATTGCAGTTCCCCTCTAAGTCTCCTGTTTTAATAAATCTATATTCGAGGCCTACCCTTCGGGGGAAAGAGTCTACTACGGTGGATGAACTATCCCCATTCTTATGTTCTATTGCTGTAAACCAAATGGTCATTGTTGGCGGGGACTTCAACTGCCAGTTTGAGCCACTTGAGGGTTTGTATTTTGAAAATATACACGACGAGGATCAATTTCTGGAAATTCCAGGGACTAGATGTCCGAAAACGTTTAAAAATTGTCTCCCCTGGTGATCCAAATGAATTGCCTGGTCTTAAAACATTCCCTAAGAGAGTGTAACGGGAGGACAGTCTCCGATACATCAAATGGTTACACGTTCTTTAGTAAGGATCGTAGGTTTTTATTAGATTATATTTTAATTGATTGTAACTCCTGGGATAGGATGATTGATTTTAAAATTATAACACGACTAGATAGTGACCACCATGCCCTAATACTAGGACTAAAGCATTACATTTTGAGAATGTGCTCCCAGTTAATCCCTTTGACCCGAGGTTGACTGTCTCAAACTGTAGGAGGAGAGCACGGTGGACTGACTTCCTTCAATCGCAGGATAGGATGAGTAGTTTATATAACGCTCTTATTCCTGTGCTTGAAGAGATGTCTGTTCTACACATGCAAAGTAGGGATGATCTAGATTTGGAGGTGGTTGAAACGAACTATTCTAAGTTAAGAGAAGTCTCATTGAATTTCAGCTACTCTAATAAGATCATCAGACCGGTCAGGTCGCGACCTCACCCTTGGAATAATAGCCCTTGACGTAAGGCTAAAAGGGCACTTGTAGTATCGATTCAAGCTAACAATCGCCCACTAATAAAAACTGCAAGAAAGGCTTATAAAGTGGCAGTTCAAGAAGCCAAACAAGGGTGGGAAACGGGAAGCTGGGATACTCTGAAAATTGTTCTTGGGGATGGAGACATGAGGATGATTTGGGGCATTGTAAATGCCGGCTTTTCCACCGCGAAAACGGCGGTTGAACCGAACCTGGATGAAGAGGTTTGGCGGGAGCATTTTGAATCCCTTTATGCTGAGCAAAAGATGTCTGAGGGAGATTCAACTGTTAGTTGTCACCTGGCAGTGGACTGTTCTGTAAGCACTGGGGAAGTAAACCCTCCCTTTGACAGTGGCTTAAGTACATGCAGAAGTCTAAGGAAAATGGAAGGCGCATTGGCAAAAATAGCACCGGATAAAGCTCCAGGATTGGACAAGATCCCGGGGGACCTTTATAGGAGTGAATCAGCCATTTGGACCCCGTATTTCTGGGTTCTTTTTAATGCCATACTGCAGGTCATGAAGGTCCCCTCTAGCTGGCTGGGAGCGGAGATCATTCCGATTTTTGAAAAAGGTTCCCCACTCTTACCAACTAATTACAGACCTATTAGTTTAATAGATATATCTCAGAAACTCTTTGCACGTGTCTTGCTTGCCAGGCTACAATCCTGGATGGAAGAAAAAGAGGTACTGTCCTCCCTTCAAGCAGGGTTCAGGGAAAAGCTGTCGACCCTGAACCAGGTACTAAGACTGCAGCTGTTATACTGGAAAACCGTCTGCTTGGAGGGGGGCAGTTTATACCTAAATTTTGTAGACCTGAGGTGGGCATTCGATCTGGTGCCGCGGTAAAAACTATGGTCCGTCCTTGGTGAGATAGGGGTCCCGGTGTACCTAGTCCAACTTCTCATGGCGTTTAATAGTCCAAAAAGCACACGCCCAAACCCCACATTAAACGGTAATTCCTTGGAAAGAGTTACACCGTTTATTTATAAAGGCATTACCATTACTGAAAACATGGACTGGGGGGCTCACATTAGTAAGTCAACACTAAAATTAGAGCAATCTACAGGTGGCATCATGAATGTTTTTAGCAGGTCTAGTAAGCGAGCCGTCAGCCCGGCATTAGAAATCTACAAAGCCCAGGCTCGAGGTAGCCTATTATATGGCGCCGAGTTGTGGGGCCATTCAAACTTGAGACCCTATCAAAGGTGGAAAATCAATACCTCACAGTTTTTTAGACTACCATTGAGCACCCCACTAATTCCGCTGCGATTAGATACGGGATTGGTGGCCATTGCAGATGTGTCAAATCTTAAACCTTTAATGTACTGGGGCCGTCTGTGGACCACTCCTGAACTTTTATGGTATAGGGAGGAACTATTTGAAGTTTTGTCGCTACGAGGTGCTGCAAAACTTCCTTGGTTTGCCCATATTAAAGTATTATTAACGAACATGGACTTGGGCGACAGTTGGACCGAACCCGCTCGTGCCTGCCTTGAAATGTCAAGGAAACAATTGAAGGTTCATTATGAGGAGTTTAGAATGGCCCAACTTCATACATGTCCCAAAACAGGTCAACTATCTCTAGCTTTTTTAGACATAAAAGATAATTCTTGCTTTGAGGTAGTTCTAGATTTTATTAACCACATGGCTGCTGGGCGTTTCCCCCCCCCCCGTGCTGGAAAATGCCATTTTAGTGGCACCATGACGAGCTCAGCTCGTCATCAGCACACGACACCCGTGGGTGATGACGAGCTGAGCTCGTCATCAGCATCGAAAGGGTTAAACCAATAGAGGCAAGATAGCTTTTCTTACAATTCCGGTACGGGGTCCTGCCGCTCCGCTGTTTTACAGTGAAGTGGAGCAATCACCAACTGGTACATTGCCCTGCATGTGACTTTCCAGAAGAATCCGTGTTACATGTTTTCTTCAGTTGCCCTGGTTACCATAAAGCTAGGAAACGTTGGTTGGTCCAGATCTGTAGGAATATTGGCAGTAGGCACTGCCTTGAGGTGTTTTGGATACTGAAGTCTGACCTCGGCATCCCGATTGTTTATTCAGTCGCCGGATTTCTGTTCTCTGTGTGGAACACCAGAAGAGTTTATTGAAATTATCAAAGGAGGTGTAGGATCTGTTATAGGGAAATAACTGTTATTTATTAAATATAGTATATATGCTGCCCGTGATTAAGTTTATCGCCATTGATCCATGGACCTGTCTCTTTTTATGAATTTCTTTTTTTTAGCGAAATTATTTATTTATTCTTGTACTATGCACTTTCCAAAATTATGTATTTACCGCCCAGCACCATCACCTAAGAACCTTATCCTTTTACAATGTATCAAGGTAGCTAATTTCTTAAATTTAGGTGTCTTGTGCTTTCTATAACGTCCCAAAATGATTTTTGTATCCCCCAATTGTATTTTAACATATGTTTTTAAGAGCTGTACTTTTAAGGTCATCCTGACCGAAATAAAGTTTTTGAAACTGAACTGATAATACGCATCTTGTCTTATTGTATATAGCAAAGCTGTATCTAAATATGCACAACAAAGATACATCACTACTGTGTGTACGCCATATACCCGTATAGACAAAATGAAACTGAAAAACCAGCCCATGATATCTACACCATAGAAAAACCAAGGAAGACCACACCTTCATTAACACCCCCTGGGTGGCTTGGCATTAAGATAATGCCAACTGCCCAAAAGTATCCTGAGCGGATGCTACTATCCTCAACCTAAAAGAAAATACAGGAAAATGAAACCGTTCCAACAGCCAACACTTACCACCACACTTGGCTCAATAGGTCAAAATGAAGAACAACCCAACCCAAGGAAATCTCAAAACAAGATCTCCAGTTGGAATATTTGACCTCATGGTATACTAGACAGAACCAAAATCTGACCATAAATACGACTAGGGCAAATATATATGGACTGGAAGTCACAAAAGAGCTATTGCTGATAAGAGAAAGAAAATATTCCCAAAGAGATAGAGGTCAACAAACCTTCCGACAGGAAATTTGTAACTACACCATCCTATCAAAGGATATGAAAAGGAAAAATCGGGATGTTCTTAAGGAAGAGAAGAACCCTAGAGGTGAACGTTCTCTGTAAAAGCTAAACTCTTAGGGTTAAAATATTCTGACACTGCATTGTAGATAACATTACAAGCAGCAACGCGTTAGTAACATATTCTTTCAGAAGAATAGAAAATAGAGCGCTTGAACCTGCCATATGTAGCACCTCCAAGAATGAGAAATCGATACCAAGGGACAAAAACCCCATGCACAGCCACGGAGCACACAACGTGATAGAGTGGGCATAACCCCCTCATAGGGTAGCCTAACCTTTGCAAAGACGCAAAACCCCACAAAATCAATCTGTGCACCGCCTGAATCCACGCAAAGTGCACCTCGCCATAACTAGTGAGAAGGACTGCAATCAAATGAAGGACCGATCAAACAAGAACGTCCTAGTGGAAATCGTGGTCAAAACAGATCCAAAATTGCACTGATGTGGAATTTCAGAGTAAGTGTAAAGAATAAGCAAACTCTGTATAAAAGCTCTCCCATACGCCATAAACGAGATGTTCCTATAAGATACTGAATATCAAAAGTAATGCATACCAGCATACCAAACTGCTTCCAAAGAAGCATGAGACCTAGGCAATCTTCCTACCTGGAAGAAACATTGCAAGCAAATGACCTCATGAGCATGAAGCCCATCGGAGAAAAAAAGGGAAGGGAAAACCTATGCAATAGGGATTCTTGTCCCACTGTTATGGCTGGATTTTCTGAGTAGGTGGGATCAGCCCCCAGGGGCCCCTCCAACCCAGCCAGAACGTACTCACCTTCCCTCCCCAGGACCACCTATATCCAGGCACCTGGTACCTACCTGAGGATGGGGAACTCGCAATATACAAGCTCATATTATTAAAAACACCACTAAATCTATAGGGATACTAAGAATACTCACTGATTACTAGGGATATCCATACCCTACACCACACTTATTTACATCAGTTGGTCTCGCGGCCACTCAGACCCAGACCGGTCTACCCTAGGGCAGATATTGCGCACAATCCGGTGCGACTACACATGGGCCTGCAGAACCCAATGCTCCCTTTTCCAAACTGTTCGCAATCCTGCGAAACTAAGCGCCAGTATCCTCCCTGGCGTTCTCACTTATTCAAGCCACAATCCAGTGGGTATACACGTTGGTCTCCCTCCCAACGCTCTCATTAACGCCGCATATCAACGACGACCACATTCCTATGAACACCTATACATATATATATATATATTGGGAAGTCTCTTCACTAAGGGTCTGCTACTACAATAATATTATGGGATGGTGTACTAACTTAGTCCCTTGGTTGCAAGTCTCCTCTCTCCCTCACTATTACTTACCTGATCAGGGGTAGCATCTGTTCAAACAGTAATACCTACCAGGAGTGAGTAATCTCACTGTATGGGGATAAAGATATACACACTATGTGACTGAGTTGTTTCCTGATTTAAGCGCTCCTACCCCCCTTTTTGATCCATCAGTGGCTCAACAGCAACTGGCTTGAAGCCAGGATAACTTTATCATACAAGAACTCATGCACACTTATTCACTAATTAATGGGGTCATTTATTATTAGTACAATATAAACCTTTACACAGAACTGACAAAGACTATAGGTAGAACACACCGCTTGAAAGAGAAGGATTAAACATAACAGGAACACTCCGCTGAAAGGGAAAAGATTGGACATAAAGTGTAAATGTAACTAATTCAGACTACCTCACCTATTAGAAGGAAGATTTCTCTCTCTGCCTCTGGTGGGATTAGGGCTCTCTCTCTGCCTCTGGTGGGATTAGGGCTCTCTCTGTCTCTCCCTCCTTCACCACATCACCACGCCTCTGGTTCAGTTGCTCCAGCTGACAGCCTTCTTTGATGCTCTCTGCACTGCTTTCTCTCTCCTCATCTTCAGCAATCGTCTGCCTTCTTTCTCCATTCAAGAACTGCACTCTATTCTGCAGCTTCAGCAGACATCCTCTCTCTCTCTGCAAGCTGTTCTGAGCTCCAAGCTGTTCTGAGCTCCCAGCAGTTCTGTGCTCCAAGCTGTTCTGAGCACCACGCTGAACTGCACACCACGCTGCACTGACCTCCAAAACTGAACTGACCACTCCTCCTCTCCTGTAGCTCACTAATATGGATTCCTCTCCCCTCATGGAAATTTCCACCGGAGGGCTGTCTCCTACCGAATTCCTGTGCCAGCTCCCAGGCTTCCACGCAACCGCAGTGGCCATCTGCTTGTTACGTCTGGGCCCAAGAGAAAAACACATTTCTCGGATAAGAAGCAGTCCTAACTGGATTTTCCTCTAGCAAAAAACAGCCTTAACTATAAACATTGCCTTTGCCCTGAAAAGCCTCCCAGTTTCATCAAAATGGAGTCCCTCTAGCTCTAGGCCTGTAGGCCTGAAAGGGGTGAAATGCTCCTTAGCTCTGTCAGAATACCTACATAAACCATACCAATGTGTCTAATATGTCAAAGCCAATAGGCAATAGACAGGTGAAAGTCAAGAATAAAGGCATATTAAGCAGCTATCCTCTTCTAGATCTGGAAAAAGAGCTTAAAAGGGCCAACACAGGCTAAGAATACCTATACTAGATGCGAGCAAGACTAATGATCTATATCACTGCTAAATAAAGCCAAAAACTCTGCCATTACACCCACATAGTATGTCAAAGACCGTATTGAAACAATATTTGTTGACTGCAGGAACACGACATCGGGTGTCAATAACAGGTGGAACTTCTACCACCATGGCACTGCCAGAACATGGCCAACCATCTAGGAAACATAAGAATAATATCCCCATACAACCCTAGTATAGGGAAAAAATCAAGGAGGAATATAATTAGAAAAAAAGAGAAATTAGGGCCCAGTTTCACTTCGTCTATCACAGAAAGGCCATAAAGTTGAGTCGGACTGGGCACCAAAGGAATTGGTGCCATCCAAGGGCATATCGACCAAAGCAGCCTGAACCGCTTCTAAAAAAAACTGTGGGCCGTAACCAGGTACAACACCGAAGTGCCAAAGAGGATGCTGAGGCCCGACCCACTGAATCAGTAGTATCTATGCCACATCTAATAATCCGTTTAGCTGCCTGTTGTCCATCCCTAGTCATCTGTTCAAGATTGGACATGAGGTCATCCAGAAATGATGGCAACATAGTCCCACAAGGCACGAGAAAACACCCCAAACACAAGGCGTGTTAGTGGACCTTAAAGCAGAACTAGTTGAGGAAAAAATATTTGTGCCACACAAATCCTGGCTCCATATTCTGTGAGGCCTCACAAATCCTGGCTCCATATTCTTTGAGGCCTCACAAATCCTGGCTCCATATTCTGTGAGGCGTCACAAATCCTGGCTCCATATTCTTTGAGGCCTCACAATCCTGGCTCCATATTCTGTGAGGCCTCACAAATCCTGGCTCCATATTCTGTGAGGCCTCACAAATCCTGGCTCCATATTCTGTGAGGCCTCACAAATCCTGGCTCCATATTCTTTGAGGCCTCACAAATCCTGGCTCCATATTCTGTGAGGCCTCACAAATCCTGGCTCCATATTCGTTGAGGCCTCACAAATCCTGGCTCCATATTCGTTGAGGCCTCACAAATCCTGGCTCCATATTCTGTGAGGCCTCACAAATCCTGGCTCCATATTCTTTGAGGCCTCACAAATCCTGGCTCCATATTCGTTGAGGCCTCACAAATCCTGGCTCCATATTCTGTGAGGCCTCACAAATCCTGGCTCCATATTCGTTGAGGCCACACAAATCCTGGCTCCATATTCGTTGAGGCCACACAAATCCTGGCTCCATATTCGTTGAGGCCTCACAAATCCTGGCTCAATATTCTGTGAGGCTGAAGCAGCCTGAACTGCCAAACTACGAGAGGTAGGATGCTTGAGGAGGCGAGCCGCATCTCCAGGAGCAGACAAGTACCTGCAAGATATGGCACAATCCACCGAGACCCCGATATCTGGCTTAGCCCAAGTGCCCAACAATGTCGTACAAGGCCTCACTATATGGGAGAACAGGCTCCACCCCTCTCTGACCCTGATAAAGCACACCAATCAGGGTATCAATAGATTTCACCAGAGGAAGAGATCATTCCAAGGCCATGGCCACTCTCCTTAACATATCACCAAAAGAGGAACTCCCTCAGTAGCAAGACTAGGGGGAGGCTAGTCCTGAGGCCGGGGAAGACTCCAGCCTACGAGCCTCATCAAGTGCAGAAAGTAATCTCTCCTCTACAAGAGGCAGAATAGTTTCAGCATTAGGCTATAATAGCTCAGACTCCTCCACATTACCACTTTCGTAAGCCCCACCATGAGAGGAAAGTGGAAAATCAACATTCCCTCCTGTTGGATCCATCGACTTCGCACCCGGAGCAGATCGACACAGAGAAAGCGACGCCGAGAGGAGGAGGAGAAATTGCTCCGATCAGCGCCGCCAACGTCCATGTCAGAGTTGGTTGATTCTAAATAGACGCCGAAGGTGGAAACCCAGAAGGGCTGTGCACCAGTGCCAAAGCGGAGTCGGCCGGTGCCAACCTAATGACTCAGGCGCCCCAACCGATACAGAGGGTGAAATCACTGTCGTGGCTCCTCTCTCCTCAATTGTACCCGTCGGCGCTCCAGGAGAAGGAAGACGAGGCCCAAAGATGAGATGCAGAGAATTATAGTATTCTCTCATTTCAGTCATCAACGCCCTGACTCCTGGAAAGAGGGGTAAGGGCGGCCGGAGTCGGGTCTGGACCCCTCGACTGGTGAGCAGGGGGATCAGTGAGGGACAGCACCCCCACGCAGCAAAGTTGAAATGTGCCATGACTTCAACCACCTAGACTTGCCTTTAGACGTTGATAGAGAACGACGTCCCCTTGAACGGCTCTGGCTCCTGGAACGGCCAGTACCTACAAATGAGAAGTAGACCACCGAGGCCGACGTGAAGTGTCCGAAGACCGCATCCATCGCACCTGCAAAAGGTTAATTCACCATTCCTTGAACTCCTTCTTTCAGGAGCTGCAATCTTCTGAGTAGTGGTGTTCTCCCAAACACCACATGCACACGCAATGTGGGTCTGTAGCCGTCCTCTGTCGTGCAGAAGACCCACAAGCTTTAAAGCCTGAAGGCCTGAGAAAAAGCACACTGTTCCATCTGACAAAAACAGTCGAAGTCGGCCGGAGTAACTGCTTCTCCGGATCTCCGCTGTAGCATGGAAAGGAAGAAACTGATGTCCACACTCCTATGGAGACTTCTGACTCCACTGACGTCACAACCTGAGTTTACGTCCTCAGAGTGTTACAACGCTGTCCCCTGTCACACAGAAATACTGCTGAAAAGTGTGTGGATCCAGAGGGATGACTGGAGAGAATTCAAAAGTTAAGGAATCTGCTGCTAGATGTCTGTCAGACAGACTCAAGCAGCTTCACTCCGTCTCTCCCTTGATTGCACAAGTACCCGAACTGCTGTGGTTTTTTACACTCCGGATCAACGGTGTAAATGTCAATGGTTAGTTAGTTGCACTTGACGCGAGTTATGATAAAGTGTGCTCCACAATCAGACAGCATCTACCTAGGGGCCCTGCTGATGAGGTCCAAACAGAGAAGGACGTGCAGAACTGTAGACTTGAATCTGAAAGAGACACGTTAGTGATAGATTCCTTACCTTAGAATATCCCCAGGCGTCAGACTGGATCCGGAAATTTTTGCGTAGCAATACCCCTGCGCGCTGTTAGGCGTCGTCTGCGGCTCCGCGTCCGTCGTCGGCGTCGTGAGCGCCGGGATGACGTCATCGGAGTATATAGACGGCGCCCATGCGCGCTGACGTCAGTTCTTCTTTTTTCCGCGCCAGCTAGCGCAGATCCGGAAGAAGCTCTACCCCCAGTCACTTTTTGACTGAAAACTTTTTGATCTTTTTGATCCTCTAATTCGTCGATTCTCGACGATCGGTGCCAGGGATGCCCGGGTTCAAGCCTTGCTCGAAGTGCGGCCGACTCATGTCGGTCACGGACCCCCATCGCCGGTGCCTGAAGTGCTTAGGCCTCGACCACGACGATCGAACCTGTGACGACTGCCGGGCCCTGACGTCGAAGGCTAGGCGGGAGCGGTCCCGCAAGCGTCTCGAGCTGAGGCAGTCGGCCCCGCGCCGCTCCAGGTCCCGGTCCCGGTCCCACGGGAGGTCGAGGGACAGGTCGCGAGGTCGGAGTCATCGACGCTCCGGGAGTGGTCACCGATCGTCTGGATCCAAGTCCTCAGGTAAGAGGCATGAGAGGTCGGAGCGACACCATCGGTCCTCCGACCCGCCCCGACGCTCGCTCGATGCGGCCGGGGGTTCGGGCGACACCGCCCACGCGGCCCCGCGGGAGTCGCAAGCGTCGCCGCCTGCCCCACACCTTCGGGTCCCTGGGCACGGCGCGTCGCAGGAGGAGGTCGAGAGGTACCTCATGGCCATGAGGGCCCTCCCTCCTCAGTCGGTTCCCGTGGCGCCTTCGGGCCGATCGGCTCCGTCTGGAGGTCCTTCCGGGTCGGGCGCTTCGGCCCCGACGACGTCGGGTGCTTCGGGCCCGGCGCCGCTGGCGACTTCGGTCCCGGCGCCGCGCGACCTCGCTGGATCCGGCTCCGGATCCGGGACCTCGCCGGTCGACCTTACGACCTCACCGGCGCCGTCCCTTCAGGTGTCGTCCCCGGCAGCCGTAGTGGTTGCCGACCCCAATGCTTCCTACGGTCCGCCTCAGGCGTCGGAGGGGCGCCGCTGGGCGCCGATTCCATCGGCCGTCGGAGAATTCTATCTCCACGAGGAGGCCCTGGCTGTTCATCCTGGTCTCCAGGAGCTGGGTGACGAGGAGCAATGGGAGGGGTCCGAGGACCCTCTGGCACGTGATTGCCAGTCACATCAGGACTGGACATATGAGCTTGGGGAGGCCAGTGGTATTGACACCTCGCCAGACACTGGATTTACATCGCCCCCGACTGTGGCTTCGGAGGCGGGTTCTGCTTACAGCGTAGTGTTGACGAAGGCAGCTAAGGCCCTAAACCTTGAGCTCCCCGTCGCGGCCGTGAGGACTAATCTCCTCACTGAGGTGCTCAAACAGCAGTCCGGCTCCGCGGAGCCCCTTCTGCCGTTCAATGAGGCCTTGTGTGACGTTCTGCTGGGCACTTGGTCCAAGCCCGCCACAGGTCCCCCTGTGGATAGGAACGTGGCCAGACGCTACCGCCCGGCACCGGGCGACCCTTGCTTTTTGTCCACCCACCCCACCCCCGAGAGCCTGGTCATCCAGGCCTCCACTTCCCAGACCGCATTCCCGACGGCCCCGCCCGATCGGGAATCCAAGAGATATGAGCAGTTCGGGAAGAAGGTCTTCTCGTCTGTGAGCCTAGGGCTCCGGTCAGTCAACACCAACTGTCTCTTGGGCCGCTACACCCACACTCTGTGGGACACGGTTGCGGAGGTGCTGCCACAATGCTCTGAGGAGGTCAGGGCTAAACTCAGCCAAACCCTTGCGGACGGCCGAGATGCGGCACGATTTTCCATCCGGTGTGGGCTGGATACCACGGACTCACTGGGCAGGGCGATGGCAACGACGGTGGCGGTTCGACGCCACGCCTGGTTGAGGTCCGCCAATTTCTCGGCCGATGTCCAGGCCACTCTCCTGGACATGCCGTTTGATGGCCGTCGCCTCTTCGGCGACAAGGCAGACCATGCGCTGGAACGTTTTAAGGACTCCAGGGCCACGGCCAAGTCCTTGGGCCTTGCGGCCCCACGCCAGCAATCGGGTGCCTTTCGCTCCTTTCGTGGCCACGGAAGGGGCGCCCCACCACGGACCGTCAGCCACGCGCCGCAGAATGTTCAGCAACGCGGTGGCGGCCGTGGGAACCGCCGTGGCGGTGGTCGGGGTCAGCGGCGAGGCCAGTCCACACCTCCCTCAGCAGCCCCCGCCTCAAAACCTTCCTAGTCCGAGTTTTCAGGCCCATGTGACGCCTGTGGGAGGCAGGGTTCGCCATCACCTCTCCCACTGGCATACAGTCACTTCGGACAGGTGGGTGCTGCAAATTGTCCGAAGGGGTTTCTCCCTCCCCTTCGAGTCTTCCCCTCCATCCATGCCACCTCAATGCCACCGTGTGTCGGGGGATCACTTGCGACTTCTGCAAGAGGAAGTTTCGGCCCTCTTGGCCAAGAGGGCCATCGAGCGCGTTCCTGGGCCAGAAGTAGGACGTGGCTGTTACTCCCACTACTTTCTGGTACCCAAGAAGGGCAAAGGGGGCCTACGCCCTATCTTGGATCTGCGGAACGTGAACGGCTTCCTCCGTACGGAGAAGTTCAAGATGCTCACTTTGGCTCAGGTCCTGGCTGCCCTGGACCCAGGAGACTGGATGGTAGCGTTGGACTTGCAGGACGCCTATTTCCACATCCCCGTCCTGCCGGCCCACCGGCGTTACCTGCGGTTCACGGTAGGCCACGAGCACTTTCAGTTTACCGTGCTCCCCTTCGGCCTTACCAGCGCCCCACGGGTGTTCACGAAGGTGATGGCGGTGGTCGCAGCCCATCTGCGCAGGCAAGGGGTGTCAGTCTTCCCCTACCTCGACGACTGGTTGTTGAAGGCGGGCTCGCCCCAGACAGTCGTCAGCCACCTCCAGACTACGGCCGACCTCCTGCACTTGCTGGGGTTCTCCATCAATGTGCCGAAGTCACACCTGTGTCCCTCTCAGAAGCTCCTTTTCATCGGAGCGGTTCTCGACTCGGCGCAGTTTCGGGTTTACCCACCCGAGCAGCGGGTTCGGGATATTCAGGCTCTGATTCCTGTCTTCGGGCCGTTATCCCGGGTCTCGGTCAGGTTGACGCTGCGGCTTCTGGGACTGATGGCCTCCTGCATCCTTCTGGTGCGTCACGCCAGGTGGCGGATGCGGGCTCTGCAGTGGGACCTGAAGTTTCAGTGGGCCCAGCATCAGGGCGACCTGTCCGATCATGTCCTGATCTCGGAGGGCACTGCGAGACAACTGCAGTGGTGGCTCACGGACCGCGACTGGGTCAGTGGCAGACCCCTCTCTCTACCCCAGCCGGAGCACGTAGTTGTGACGGACGCGTCCCTCCAGGGCTGGGGAGGCCACATGGGAGAGGCGGAGATCAGAGGCCTCTGGTCTCCGGCGGAGTCCCGGCTCCACATCAACCTTCTGGAGCTGCGGGCGATTCGTCTTGCACTGAAGGCATTCCTCCCCTCTGTCAGGGGGAGCGTGGTGCAAGTGTTCACCGACAACACCACCGCCATGTGGTACTGCAACAAACAGGGCGGTGTGGGGTCGTGGACCCTTTGCCAGGAGGCTCTGCGCCTCTGGCAGTGGCTGGAACATCAGGGCGTGACTCTGGTGGTTCAACACCTGGCAGGTTCTCTGAATGCCAGGGCGGACGAACTCAGCCGCCGGTGCATGATGGATCACGAATGGCGTCTGAACTCGGACGTGGCGCAAGGTCTCTTTCGACAGTGGGGAGAGCCTTGGTTAGATCTATTCGCCACAGAAGAGAACGCGCAATGTCAGCAGTTCTGCGCGTTGGAGTTTCCAAGGCGGCACTCGCTCGGAGACGCTTTTCGTCGCGAGTGGAGCTGCGGCCTGTTGTACGCCTTTCCGCCTATACCACTTCTGCCCAGAGTGCTGAAGAAGATCAAGCGCGACCGGGCCCAGGTTATCCTTGTGGCTCCGGACTGGGCTCGAAAGATACTGGTATCCCGAGCTACTCAGCATGTCGGTCGATCCCCCGATTCGTCTGCCTCTTCGGGAGGACCTTCTGTCGCAGCAGCAGGGGACGGTCCTGCACCCGAACCTGTCCAGTCTCCACCTACAAGCTTGGAGATTGAGCGGCGGCAGTTGAGGCCATTTGACTTGCCTCCCGAAGTCTGTGACATCATTCTGGCAGCCAGGCGTCCCTCCACTAAGTCGGTATACGCCTGCCGGTGGAATAGATTTGTGGCATGGTGCGCAGCAAAGGCTGTGGATCCCCTCTCTGCACCCCTTTCGGAAGTGCTGCTCTTTCTTCTTTCCCTTGCCCAGCAGGGCTCTGCTCTGGGCACTCTTAAAGGGTATCTCTCTGCTCTTTCAGCCTTCTTGAGGCTACCTGATCAGCCTTCTTTGTTCAAGTCCCCTATAGTGAGTAGATTTCTGAAGGGCATCACACACATGTTCCCTCCTGTTCCCTTCGTGATGCCCCAGTGGGACTTGAACCTTGTTCTCACCTATCTGATGTGTGCTCCCTTTGAGCCACTTCATAACTGTCCTCTTCGCCTCCTTACGCTGAAGACGGCCTTCCTGGTTGCCATCACCTCTGCCAGGAGAGTGAGTGAGCTCCAGGCTCTTTCTTCTTCTCCGCCTTTCCTGTCTGTTCACCCTGATAAGGTGGTGTTGCGTACACGACCTTCCTTTCTGCCCAAGGTTGTCACGGCCTTCCACATCGGGCAGTCCATCACCTTGCCCACCTTCTTTCCGCCTCCGCATCCCTCGAAAGAGGAGGAGAGGCTCCACCGTCTGGATCCAAAACGTGCGCTCTCCTACTACTTGGACCGCACTCGCCAATTCCGGGTGGATGACCAACTCTTCGTTGGTTACGTGGGCGCGAAGAAGGGAAAGGCTGTACACAAGAGGACCATCTCCAGGTGGATCATCTTGTGCATCCAAGCATGCTACTCCATGGCGAGGAAGGAGCCCCCGGCTGGATTGCGGGCTCACTCCACTCGGGCCACGGCAACGACAACTGCCTTGGGCCGCGGTGTCCCCCTGCAGGACATCTGTCAGGCAGCCACGTGGGCCTCGCTGCACACGTTCGCAAGACACTACTGCCTGGACAGTCAAGTCCGGAGGGATGGCTTCTTTGGCCGTTCCGTCCTCCAGGACTTTCTGGTGTGATATTGGTTCGCAGACCCACCACCACGGGGTTGGTATTGCTGGGGTATCTATTCTAAGGTAAGGAATCTATCACTAACGTGTCTCTTTCAGATGCACAAGTTACTACTTGTGTAACGATATATCTGTAAGAGACATTAGTTAGTGATAGATTCCTTACCGCCCTCCCATCCTCCCCGTTCTGCGAACCGATATTTAGGGTTAAGGTCATCCCCTTTCAGGGCCCTAGTTTCATGGCACCAGTGTTAGTTCTCTCATGGCTCTGCGTATCTGGCGCGGAAAAGCTGTGTTATCAGAACTGACGTCAGCGCGCATGGGCGCCGTCTATATACTCCGATGACGTCATCCCGGCGCTCACGACGCCGACGACGGACGCGGAGCCGCAGACGACGCCTAACAGCGCGCAGGGGTATTGCTACGCAAAAATTTCCGGATCCAGTCTGACGCCTGGGGATATTCTAAGGTAAGGAATCTATCACTAACTAATGTCTCTTACAGATATATCGTTACACAAGTAGTAACTTGTGCATCAATGCAGTGAAAAGTTCAGGCTGAAACATGACTTTTTAACTGGGAAAATGAAGCTCGGGCTCTTTACAAGCAGCTGGAGTTTGTATTGATTCCTAGTAAAAAGCACTGCAGCTTCAGCATGCCGCTGCTATTGTGAGTGGTCCTTCTAAACGCGGAGTCCCTATGCTCTAGAAAGGCACACGGGTGCCAGCCTCCTAGCAGCTGCTGTGCCAATCCAGCCCAGGTGCTGCACCTCTTCGAAATGTTCACCACCACCATGGTGTAGCCATACACACATGCCCACGTATGGCAACTTCAGGCCAGGCAACAGTGCCTCGAGGCCGAGCACCACGCACATGGATAGCAAGCCAAACGAGGAAGCTGCACGCCTCCTAACCAAAGACCTGGAGGCAGCAGAGGAACTGTTGTGGCAAGTCTCCAGCAGACGACAGAAGATGCTCACAAGAGAATCGAAAAGTGTGCAATGACATGTATATAAAGATGCAAAGTCTTGTGACACACCGGCTCTGGACCTCCACAGGTTGAGTCCACCACAAAGGCTGCCTGGGACTCTCTCTGGTCACTGCCATGGCGCAGAGTGGTGTAGACCCCCAGTGACACCCCAGCTCTAAGCCTCCACAGGTTGAGTCCTCCACAGAGGCTGCCTGGGACTCTCTCTCTGGTCACTGCCATGGCATAGAGTGGTGTAGACCCCCAGTGACACCCCGGCTCTGAGCCTCCACAGGTTGAGGCCCCCACAGAGGCTGCCTGGGGGTCACTGCCATGGCATAGAGTGGTGTAGACCCCCGTGACACCCCAGCTCTGAGCCTCCACAGGTTGAGTCCTCCACAGAGGCTGCCTGGGGGTCTCTGCCATGGCACAGAGTGGTGTAGACCCCAGTGACACCCCGGCACTGAGCCTCCACAGTTTGAGGCCCCCACAGAGGCTACCAGGGGGTCTCTGGTCACTGCCATGGCATAGAGTGGGCTAGGCCCCAGTGACATCCCAGCTCTGAGCCTCCACAGGTTGAGTCTCCCACGGAGGCTGCCTGAGGGTATCTATCGTCACTGCCATGGCATAGAGTGGTGTAGACCCCCAGTGACACCCAGGCTCTGAGCCTCCACAGGTTGAGTCTCCCACGGAGGCTGCCTGAGGGTATCTATCGTCACTGCCATGGCATAGAGTGGTGCAGACCCCAGTGACACCCAGGCTCTGAGCCTCCACAGGTTGAGGCCCCCACGGAGGCTGCCTGGGGGTCTCTGCCATGGCATAGAGTGGTGTAGACCCCATTGACACCCAGGCTCTGAGCCTCCACAGGTTGAGTCCACAGAAGCTGCCTTGGGGTCTCTGGTCTCTGCCATGGCATAGAATGGTGTAGATCCCCAGTGACACCCAGGTTCTGAGCCTCAACAGGTTGAGTCCACCACTGAGGCTGCCTGGGGGTCTCTGGTCACTGCCATGGCATAGAGTGGTGTAGAACCCCAGTGACACCCCAGCTCTGAGCCTCCACAGGTTGAGTCCACAGAAGCTGCCTTGGGGTCTCTGGTCACTGCCATGGCATAGAGTGGTGTAGAACCCCAGTGACACCCAGGCTCTGAGCCTCCACAGGTCGAGTCCTCCACAGAGGCTGCCTGGGGGTCTCTGCCATGGCACAGAGTGGTGTAGACCCCAGTGACACCCCGGCACTGAGCCTCCACAGGTTGAGGCCCCCACAGAGGCTGCCTGGGGGTCTCTGCCATGGCATAGAGTGGTGTAGACCCCCAGTGACACCCAGGCTCTGAGCCTCCACAGGTTGAGTCCTCCACAGAGGCTGCCTGGGGGTCTCTGCCATGGCACAGAGTGGTGTAGACCCCCAGTGACACCCAGGCTCTGAGCCTCCACAGGTTGAGTCCTCCACAGAGGCTGCCTGGGGGTCTCTGCCATGGCACAGAGTGGTGTAGACCCCAGTGACACCCCGGCACTGAGCCTCCACAGGTTGAGGCCCCCACAGAGGCTGCCTGGGGGTCTCTGCCATGGCATAGAGTGGTGTAGACCCCAGTGACACCCCGGCTCTGAGCCTCCACAGGTTGAGGCCCCCACAGAGGCTGCCTGGGGGTCTCTCTCTGGTCTCTGCCATGGCATAGAGTGGTGTAGACCCCAGTGACACCCCGGCTCTGAGCCTCCACAGGTTGAGGCCCCCACAGAGGCTGCCTGGGGGTCTCTCTCTGGTCTCTGCCATGGCGCAGAGTGGTGTAGACCCCCAGTGACACCCCAGCTCTAAGCCTCCACAGGTTGAGTCCCCCACAGAGGCTGCCTGGGGGTATCTATCGTCACTGCCATGGCATAGAGTGGGCTAGGCCCCAGTGACACCCCGGCTCTGAGCTCTAACCCGCCACAGGTTGAGTCCTCCACAGGCTGAGGGGTGCGAAGAGATGCGGGGACCGTCTCTGACGGTGAAAGGCGGAGCAGCTCCTAGCCTGACACCGAGAGAGGTTTACCTCGTCCAACAGGAAGGGGCCCTGGGCCCAGCATGGCACAGACTGGTCACTGAGAGCAGGAAGCCGACGAGAGGGCTGGCCAGGGAAGCTGCGACCCTCACACATATGAACACCGGCGAGCTGTGTAAGCACCCCCCTCCTCGGTATGTAATAATGTATACTTATTACATAAATAGACCTTTAAGCTCGGCCTGCTAGAACCAGGAACAGAGCCGCCGTACATGAGGTCGCAAACAGAACTGATGGACTGGGTGCAAACGTCTGATAACACGTTATAGGCAAATGAGTGAACATATAGAACTGAATATACCGACATCTTGGATGGCTCATCCAGGCATGCACTGCAGGGGGGAGGGGCATGGGGGGGCGTCTGTGCTGGGTTATTATAGTATGTGTACGGCAGAGGCCGGACCCCGAGGAACGGGGGCGTCAGCCCACCAAGGCGGATCCCGCTGAGGGAAAGAACCAGCTTCTGCCCCCCCCCCCCCTGCGGACTCGGTGTCCTGACCCCCCTCTGAGAGCCCTCCAGGGGGAGGCCTGTCCGGGCTCAGGGCTGGCCCCTCCGTGACCCCCTGGCACCGCTCCCACCGCACTCATGACTCGCCTCTGACTCGGCTGCTTGACATTTCGAAGCATAGCGCCCAGAGGCCCCGCCGGCGGCGCACGTGGGCCGGGCACAAAGGGGGCATTGTGACGTGTCCACTGGTGAAGCCAGGTTTATGGAGCTCGCTTCTCCTAATGCCCCCACGCCTGGGAGCCGAGCCCCGCCCCCGTGCACAAGAACAGGGTGATGGTAAACAGGGCACATTCCTTCCAGACGGAGTCACCCCCCCCCTCCTCCCCCCACTGCAAACGATGGACCCCTCACCGAGAGCAGTGCTGGGAACTACCCACAACGGCCATTTATTTATTTATTTATTTATTTTATGCGTTTTTAGGTCTCGCCTGTCGATGCGCATGCGCATCGAGCAAGGCGAGAGTATTGCGAGTTATCCACTCTTTATCTGCACTGCAAGGAATCGTGGCGATTCCTTGCAGTGCCCGTGACTTTTAAGGTCAATGCGCATGCGCATTAAGCTTATGCGCATGCGCATTGACCTTAAAAGTCAAATGCGCGTGCACGTCCGTCTCCTAACAACACACACACACCCTCTCCCCCGCTCCGCCCCCTCCCCGCCATGTCTGCCCCCTTCCCGCCGTCTCGCATTTCTCCTCCCCCCTCCCCTCTCTTCCCTCCGTCTTCCTGCCGTGTCGCACCTCTCCCCTCTCCGCCCCCTCCCCTGCCCGCCCCCTCCCCTGCCCGCCGTGTTACGGTGAAAGGCTTGTTTTTTAAAGTGTTGAGCTGTACAACAGAAGTTCAACAAAAATCTGCATTATATAAAAAGAGGTTGACAGAACATCGATCCAAGAAAGTCTGTGTTGGAGAATAAGAAAAATGCATTTATATTCTTGTTAGTATCCTCAGCACTACACACTTGTATTGGAATTTCCAAGTCCATTTTACGATGGGGCCACATGTGATCATGCAGTGGGGGCATACAAGTTCCAATTCGAACTGCTCTCGACATCTTCAGGTGTTTCCAAATGAGCTCACAGAAGAGTGATTAAATGCATCTGATAACAAGGCACACATTGCTGAAATTACTTACCGCCTCATTTTATGATTAATTAAACATGTAGATTAAAGTTGCAAAAGAATTTAGATTAATGAGCAAGTTAAGTCTTGCTGATATAAGTGAATTGGGAATTGGATGCTCCGTGGAACTTTATAAACATGCATTTTATAATGAGGAAGACAAGGCTACATGTTGAATCCTAGCCACTAGGGCCTTCGACGATGCAGTCTTTTTTAACATGGTTTGACAGCTTTCAAATAACATTGGAAGACTGCAGGCTTTAAACTTGGAGCAGCCCGGGAGTGCGCCCGACTGCAGGAGTGCATGTGTCGGGAGACAGACAATAGCCCGCCTCTCCCGGCTAATGACCCCGCTGCAGCAGCTGTTTGCAATAATTACCGGCTCAATTGTTCTATTAATCAGAGGGGGTGCTGTATTACAAATGGTTACGCAACTTGTAAAATGATATGATGGAACAATGCAAGTTCCATTGCGCAACTGTGCCACGCTAATGCCGTAGAACAAGCAAAGCTGATAGGACGCTTTAGCCTGAGTCCAACAGCATAGAGGCAATGGCTTCATGACCACAGATACAGCCCATACCTTTGCTCCTCCTCCACAGGATCTGACTGCCTTCACCTCCCTCCAGTCCTCCAACGCCAGTGATTCTCACTCCGACCATTCCTCCTGCACATGCTGGTTGTGTTCATCACTTAGCTGCTAGGACCATTGGCATGACTGGGATCCATCTTCCAATGCTACCTCTATCTCAGGTTCTGAAGGCTTCTTGGCTTAGGTCCTAGCATGTTGGTAGCACCCCCCACCCCGATATGTCTTCTACTGTTACCAGATGTTACCCCTTCTGGAAGCTCCTGCCCCTGCCTGCACGACAAGCTCACCGATGTAAGAAAAGCTGATCCGGAGGTTGCAAAACACGCTGTTTGCTCGACATTTGTGGTGTCTGTTAACGAGGAGTTTTAACATGCAGGCTCAAAGCGCACAACTGCTCCTCATTACAGCTGGCCGCGTGCCTCCCCTACTCTCCTCCCCCCTCCTCCTCCTACTCTCCTCCCCTGCCTGCCTGCCGTGTCGCACCTCTCCCCTCTCCGCCCCCTCCCCTGCCCGTCGTGTTACGGTGAAAGGCTTGTTAGATATAAGGAGACATTTGGGAACTTTCTGTGTTGATGATAATGTTTATGATTTACTGTTGTTTTTCTCACTTTAATTATTCAGTTGCGATGTGGTGTTCATTGAGTATTACAACCTGCAGTTTGGAATAAGTTAGCTTGGCTTTGTCCATTTTTAAAGGAAAACTGAAGACTTGCACGTTTTTTCTTTTAAATATTTTTTTCATGTTGGCAGGTTAATGTGCACTTAAAGCAAATGGCTTGGCTTCCAAATATGAACGGAAAAGGGTCTATTTATGATTGTGTTTGTGGCGTTCACAAATTGAGTGCACTGTCCTTGACTTGGCTGCCGACTGAGGAATGCTTTTACATTTCAAAGGTGTTTGTACGCTGCCTTGAAGTATGCTGGGCTGAAGAGCGGCAGCAACATAAAGATGGCATTGCCACTTATCCAGGCACATTGTACTGCAATTGAATAGAAAATAAGTTCGTTTTCAATTTTTTGGATTTCTTCACAATATTTGACATTTTTTTTCTTCTTTTCCACCGGAGGTAGGTTAAAAAAATAAAGCATTGGCAAAACCATTATACCTCTCACCCAGCAGTTTTGTCATCCTTATTGTGAGTATTAACAAAGGGTGCGGCTTCTGATCCGTAGTGCAGGCTATTATCCTTAAGCGTTGAGGGATCTGTCTCTCCTAAGCGAAGGTATCTGTTTCTCCTCCCCCCTCCCCTCTCTTCCCTCCGTCACTGTCGTCTCCCTCCCCTTGATCTTAGGGATCTGCCCCTGGGAGTTACGTCCTCGGCCCTCTAGTGCTGGTTGCCTCCCGTCCGTCTTTGTTTACCCGCTCCGCCCCCTCCCCTTCCCGCCGTGTCGCATTTCTCCTCCCCCCTCCCCTCTCTTCCCTCCGTCACTGTCGTCTCCCTCCCCTTGATCTTAGGGATCTGCCCCTGGGAGTTACGTCCTCGACCCTCTAGTGCTGGTTGCCTCCCCCTAATATTACGGATCTGTTCTCAAGTGTTGCTATTTTGTTGAAATGTGCATTGCATTTTACATGCATTGACTCACAGCTGCATTCTTTAAACAACTATCGTCCCTTCTTAATGTCAGGGATCTGCTCCTGCGTTTTATGTCTTCTGCCTCTAGGCACTAGCTGTGTCCTCTTAATGTTAGGGACCTGCCCATAAGTGTCACACCACCTGCCTTCGAGTGCTGACTGTCTTCCCTTAGTGTCGGGGCTCTGCCCTTAAATGTCACGTCATTGCCCCATTGTGACGGCTGTCTCCCCTTATTGTGAGGAGTCTGCTCTTAAGCCTTGCTAACATTTCACTTGTGCATTACAATTTCTATGCATTAACTCACAGCTGTAATCGTTGATTGATTGAAAATTGATTGTAATCGTTGTATCTCCGCTTCATGTTAGGAATCTGCCCCTACGTGTTACTGACTGTTCTTTGGAGCACCATGTCCCTCAGTGCTAAGACCTCATCGCCTTAGAAAGGCCTTCGCACCTCTCTCCCACACTCTCTCCCATCCTGCCTGCTCTCTCCCATCGGGCCACCACCCTCACCCTCACTCACCCTCAACCCCTCACCCTCACCCCCTCAACCCCTCACCCTCACTCGCCCTCACCCTCAACCCCTCACCCCCTCACCCTCAACCCCTCACCCTCACTCACCCTCAACCCCTCACCCTCACTCACTCACCCTCAACTCCTCACCCTCACTCACCCTCACTCTCACTCACCCTCACTCACCCTCACTCACCCTCACTCACCCTCAACCCCTCACTCATCCTCACTCACCCTCAACCCCTCACCCTCACTCACCCTCAACCCCTCACCCTCACCCACCCTCAACCCCTCACCCTAACTCACCCTCACCCTCACCCTCACCCTCACTCACCCTCACTCACCCTCACTCACCCTCACTCACCCTCACTCTCACTCACCCTCAACCCCTCACTCACCCTCAACCCCTCACTCACCCTCAACCCCTCACTCATCCTCACTCACCCTCAACCCCTCACCCTCACCCACCCTCAACACCTCACCCTAACTCACACTCACCCTCACCCTCACTCACCCTCACTCACCCTCACCCTCACTCACCCTCACTCTCACTCACCCTCAACCCCTCACTCACCCTCAACCCCTCACTCACCCTCAACCCCTCACTCACTCACCCTCACTCACCCTCACCCTCACTCACCCTCACCCTCACTCACCCTCAACCCCTCACCCTCACACAGTGCAATAGGTCTCGGAGCATTTGAGTTAGAGCTTGCCTGCTCTCTCCCATCGGGCCACCACCCTCACCCTCACTCACCCTCAACCCCTCACCCTCACCCCCTCAACCCCTCACCCCCTCACCCTCACTCGCCCTCACCCTCAACCCCTCACTCACCCTCAACCCCTCACCCTCACTCACTCACCCTCAACTCCTCACCCTCACTCACCCTCACCCTCACTCACCCTCACTCACCCTCACTCACCCTCACTCACCCTCACTCACCCTCACTCACCCTCACTCACCCTCACTCACCCTCACCCTCAACCCCTCAGCCTCACCCTCACTCACCCTCAACCCCTCACCCACCCTCACTCACCCTCAACCTCATGCTAAAGATTTACAAAAAAACCCATAAACAATTCCAAAAGCACTAACTCTAATGCTGCGAGACCTATTGCATTTCTAATGCTTGTTCTATAGCGCGGACTTTACCCGAAGGTGTCATAGGCTTCACAATAGGAACAGAACTGATACATGAGGAGAACATTACAAGTGAACAAATTACAAAAGCAAACGTTACATTAAATGAGGCAATAATGACAATTGTGAGCAAACAAAATACAAGAGGTAGCAAACGGTGCATTACAGGAGGAAAGAGTGACGTGTGCAGGTTACAAAAGCGTACAAAGTACAATTAAAGGTATAATACTGCAATATATGGAGGACACTCAAACACAAGAACAAATGTTACGTAGGCCATGGTGGCACTTGTGCAAGTATCGAAAATAAACAAATGTAAGAGGTAGAAAACAGTGTGTTACAAGAGAAAAGTGACGTGTGCAAGTTACATATGAGAACCAAACACAGGTAGAAAGATAATACTGCAATAAATGGCAGACTCTCAGACCACAAGAACACACTGGGAGGACACTTCCATAGTCATGTACAGTAGGTTTTCCTATAATGGAAGGGCTTCCTTCAGCTAATAGAGAGGGCATGGATTACATTTGGAGGTGTCTTTGGAGGAGGAGAACTTTGAGGTTAGTTTTGAAGGCCTGGGAGGAGGTGGTGGTCCGGAGCAGCGGCGGAAGTGAGTTCCAGATTCTCACTGCGTTGCCTGAGAAGGATTGGGCCATCGATCTTTCCTTCTTGAAAGTGGGAGGTTCAAGCAGAAGATTTTCCGCATTACATGATGGTCTAGTGCCTCCAGAGAGTTTCAGTTTATTCGCCAGGTAGCGAGGAGAGGAGGAGTGCAAGGCTTTGTGGGTGATGCAGGCAGTCTTGTAGATAGATCTAGCCTCGATGGGAAGCCAGCGGAGGGTGGATAACGTTGGTATGATGTGGTCGCTTCTTTTGGCCCCATAAATGAAACAAGCTGCTTAATGTAAAACAGATTTAAGTGGGGACAGGTGAGATTTGGGGAGGCCAGTAAGAAGAGAATTGCAGTAGTCCAGTCTGGAGAGGACCAGCAATTGCACCAGGGTTATAAGGTCCTGCTCCGGGAAGAAGCGACGAATTCCCCATAGAAGGCGCAGATGGTATCGAGCAGACTTGGCAATGGAATTGATGTGGGGGTTAGATTGAGTTTTTTGTCGAGAGTGACACCCAGGGATTTTGCGCTGTCGGCAATGATGGGTTTAGTGTTCAGTAGATTCAACTGATCCTTTCATGATTGCACCGGGGGAGGAGAGATTGAAGTGGAGAAGAGGAGGAATTCGGTTTTGGAGGGATTCAGAATCAGTTGATGAGTAAACATCCAGTTATGAATGGAGTCGAGAATGGAGCTTAGGATAGAGAGATCGTGAGTGGAGGCAACCTTGAGGTAGATTTGAGTGTCGTCAGCATAGAGATGAAAGTGGATCCCAGATTTGTTTAGGAGATTTCCTAGTGGTTCTAAATAGAGGTTGAACAATGTGGGTGCAAGTATAGAGCCTTGAGGAACACCTTGACCTACCGCCACAGGAGATGAAAGACTGTTCGCTATTTTGATCATTTGTGATCTATCAGAGAGGAAGGAAGCAAACCATTTGAGCACAGTGCCCTCCAAGCCCATTCTCTGTTGCAGAGTGTTGAGGAGGGTGTTGTGATTGACAGTGTCAAAGGCTGCAGAAAGGTCGAGGAGAATTAGAAGACAAGACTCCCCGAATCGAGTATCCTCAGCGCGTCATCAATCACTTGCAGTAGGGCTGTTTCAGTGCTGCCGTTTTGGATGAAGCCAGACTGAAAATTGTCAAGAAGATCATTGTCCTTGATATGACGAGAGAGTTGTTTCGCTACAGATCTTTCTGTAATCTTCGCAAGAAAGGGTAAGTTAGTGATGGGGCGGAAGTTGTTGAGGTCAGACGCATCAACAGTTGGTTTTTTAAGCAGAGGGGTGACCTGCCCAGTTTTGAAGGAGCCCGGAAGGGAGCCATGATAGAGGGAGAGGTTGCCCAGAGTGGTCCAGTAGGAGAGGGAAAGGGTATAAAAGTCAATGGCAGTGGAACTGGGGATGGGGTCCAGATGATGGTTGGAGGGCTTTGTTTCGCGGATGCACTTGAGAAGGGCATCTTCAGAAATGGGGTCAAAGTTTTGCCAAATGGCTAAGGATTTGCACTCCTCTGGAGGGGTAGGATGAGCGACCTGATCCACAAGTGATTTCACTTTTTTGTCGAAGAATATAGCGAAATCCGCTGCTGTCTTTGCAGAATCCTCCAGCTCAGAGGCAGGGGGAGAGCAGTCAGGACTCTCGATGAGATCAAATAGTTTTTTGGGTCTATTTTTGGCTGAGTCAAGGAGGGTTTTGAAGTGCGCCGCTTTCCCAAGGAAGATATGTTTGTGGTACTTGGATCTTGTGGAGCGAAGCGTGGACAGGTTATCGGTGGAGGGCACTTTCCTCCATTGTTTCTCCAGGAATCTTAGCTGCTTCCTTTCTTCATAGAGGGATTTCTTGAACCAAGGTGCTGAGGGGGTGGGCCTTAACCTTTTGCTTTTGAGTGGAGCGACGTTGTTGATTTCATCTGCAAGAACTGTGAGGCATTGGGAGGTGAGATCGTCAACATCTAGGTTCGGGTCTAGCCGTGGAAGTGATAACAAAGCTGATTCACAGAGGGGACCGATATCAATATTTTTAACATCACGGAACCAGGAGATAGCCCTCTTGGGTTGGCCAAGTGTTATAGCGTGTGATAGTTGAATAGAGAATGGGATGAGGTGGTGGTCAGACCAGTCTACGTGAATAGGGGTAGTGATGGAAAGCCTGCCTGCTTTAGAAATAACAAGGTCCAGGATTGAGCCCTTAGAGTGTGTTGATTCTGTGCAGTGTTGGATGAGATCGTTGACAGAGAGGAAGGTGGCCAGCGAGTTTGCAGAAGAGTCTTGGGGTAAGCCCCAGTGGAGATTAAAGTCACCCACGAAGGTCTGATTGTCACTTTGCGGGTATTGGTCATTGATGAAGTCAGTGAGTTCCTCCAAAAACAAAGGGCCACTACGAGGCGGGCGGTAAATTACATGGAATCTGAGGGGTGAGCAGTGGTGCACTTGTAGCTCAAAAGAAAGGCATTCAAAGGTGTGGAAGGAGCTGATAGGAGAGGCCTTAAGTTGAAGGGAGTTTCTAAAGATGACTGCAACACCACCCCCGTGTCAGTTCTGTCATTTCTGTCATGCCCCCCTGGCATGGAAGGATGGGTTTCCTCCCCATAATCAAGCGTTGGCAATGCCAAAATGTTTCGTCTTTGACGTCTGTTCACTTTGCCTATGCCTTTTGGAGATGCAATGCAGCATTGATAAAACCAAAAAAAAACATCTGCAATGCAATAAGCCTCGCATTTGAGCAAGTTTAAGCGTTAGCACGTTTTTTAAAACATAAATAAAAGGCATTGTCATTTACAATGCCAATAGCTGAAACTCTCGCAAATGCGAGACCCTTTGCCTTGCAAATGCTTGAAGGCATCGCTGAGTTTCCCCCTTCTGTCTCCCATGGCCCCTGAAGAGCTCTCTGGTTGCCACAAGTTAAATAAACAAGCGAGTGGTCACAACTGCGCACGGAAGATCGATCCTCCTGCAGTAAGCGAAGCTCATTAAAGGAAATAGTGCTTACAGACTAAAGAATCTGGAAACAAGCATCCTAGTCATACATTCACCCAGGTACAGAGATCTGGGACTAAATCCATCCGTCCATCACCTTGTGTGTTTTGCCGTTCACCCTATGTGGGAAGAGTATACCCAGACGTAGTTCCCGTGCTCACTACGCCACTGGAGTCAAGCTATCCTGGCTGATGACGGCTGATAGCCCGAAATCAGTCCTAGGATGCTTGATTCCTGTCCAGGGAAGACATGGCTTGGCAGTTTGGGCTGGACTGTTCCCATGAGGCACAGGGTCAAGACTGATTTGCACATGGTCATGTCTGAACTGGGGTGGCGTGGTGAGCAAAATAACAATGGATCAAACCCAGATCTGTGACTGGGGGTGAATGTTTTGCCAATCTGCAACATTCCGTCCATCATCTTGTGTGTTTTGCTGTTCACCCTATGTGGGAAGGGTATGCCCAGACGTGGGTCCTGTGCTTACAGCGCCACTGGAGTCAAGCTATCCTGGCTGATGACGACTGATAGTCAGAAACCGGTCCTAGGATGCTTGATTCCAGTCCAGGGAAGACATGGCTGGGCAGTTCGGGCTGGACTGTTCCCATGAGGCACAGGGTCAAGTCTGATTTGCATATAGCCGTGTCTGATCTGGGGTGGCGTGGTGAGCAAAATAACGTTGGATTAAACCCAGATCTATGACTCGGGGTGAATGTTTTGCCATTGTGCAACATTCCGTCCATCACCTTGTGTGTTTTAATGGTAAGCAATGGGCGGGCTGTAAGTCCCTATAAACTCTTTGTAAGTCCAAAGGTTAAAAAATGATTACTTTTGCTCGGAAACTGTACATCTTCGAATCTTCTGACCACATACAAAGCAAAAGTTTTAGGCCTCACTTACTCAGACTTAAAATGCACGCACTCAGACGTAAAACTCACTCACTCACTGAGACTTGAAACGGGCACACTCTGACTTAAAATGCACACACTCATACTTAAAACTCAGTCACTCAAACTAAAAATTCACACACTATGATTTAAAACGGACACACTGAGTCTTAAAATGCACACACTCAGACTTAAAATGCACACACTCAGACTAAAAACTCACTCACTCAGTCTTAAAATGCACACACTCGGACTTAAAACGCTCACACTTAGACTTAAAATGCACACACTCAGACTTAAAACGCACACACTCAGACTAAAAAGTCACTCACTCAGACTTAAAACGGACACACTCAGACTCAAAACTCACTTACTCAGACTCAAAACTCACTCACTCCGACTTAAAACGGACAGACTCTGACTTAAAATGCACACACTCGGACTTGAAACGCACACACCCAGACTTAAAAGGCACACACTCAGGTGTAAAACTCACTCACTCAGACTTAAAATGCACACACTAGGACTTAAAACGCACACATTCAGACTTAAAACGCACACCGTAGAAAGTTCCTGCTCGCAGTATCACTGAATGCTACACAGAAGAGCCTATTGTGCGCCTGGAGATCCCCACGGGTGATTAGCAGCGCTTTACAAATACATTGATTAAGTGATTAATACACAGATCAGGCAGACACAAAGATACCAGACTATTATTGGGAGGGCCCAGAATTGTGCGCAAGGCACCCCTGACAGTCACAGGCCCTACAGGCGCTTACACATGACACAAAGGTGCTATGCAAATACTGGTAATTTTCCATCAGGCGAGTCACGTGGTTCCAGGACTTTGCACCCCACCAATCTCCCTGACAGACACGTGGAACAGGCAAGGGCGTTGTCCACATTGTTGTGCACACCAGTGACCTTTCATACTACCAACTGCACCCACCAGTCGAAGTTTTTTCCTGCCAACACCCCTCCACATGCCTTATTTTATCCTAGGCTGACTTCCTTCAGAAATGGTTTTGTTGTTTCGTGGGGTTGGGCTCTGCAGTGACAGGCAACATTGACCCGGAAATGGAGGCATGTTTGGCTTCCAGGTTGCCTTCATTATTGGTTTTCTTCTTTTCTGCCAGACTTTTTTTTAACCCATTTGGGTCTTCCCATAAGATAGGTTTCGCTATCAGTTATCCAAGACCTATCGTCTAGAAACCCAATAGTACTTTTAGCTTCTTTACCTTTGTTTTGTTTGGATAATGTGTATTTTGTTGGCTCGTCCTGGCCCGTGGCGCCCTGGCCCTTTGTGAGCCCAAGAATGTGCCAGATAATTAGACCACTTGGTGGTGGGAACCAAGGGCCTGACCTCCCTTCCCATTTCAAAATGGCAGCACAGCTGATCTGTTCCAATGCAGACCCTCCCAAAGCAAAATGGTGGCCTGAGCAAACTGTGCATGCACCATGCATTTTCACAAGCCATCAGGCTAGCGCAGACTGAGTTCAGGGAGGTGGAAGCCACAGGATGAGTGAGATAGCGGAGAAGGTTGTTCCCAGGATCATTCTCAGATGCAGGGACCAAGACGGTGGCCCACAGCACCGGCCTCAAACTGCTGTATGGAGGGTTAACAGTCGGCTCCCCGACTGCCTCCCTCCTGCTCCTTCACCCCCGCCTGATCTCAGCCTTTCTGCGTGTGAGGCCAGAGCAGTCCGCTTTCCTGCTGCCGCCCGCCTGCCTGAATTCCGCCCGGGCTAGATTGCAAAAGAGTTTGAGCCCGGCTTATTTTCCTTCAATGCCGCCATTTTACAATGGGCGGTGGTGAGCGTCCTTCGGTTGGCGCCAACCGCCAAGAGCTCTATTTGACACATCTGGCGCCACAAGCGACGGTCAACCGCCAATGGTCTTGTCTCTTTGGTCTGTTCGCCCATATAAGGGCCAGAGGGCCAAAATCCCTGCTTACATCTCCTTGCATATGTTACTCTCTACCATGGCTGACCATGCAGTGAGCTCCTGAGCCATACATGATGGCGCCTACGACTGACGCCTACTGCAGCGCTGGGTCTTAGAGTCTTGTGTGTCTGCTGCCTCTGACCTGTTTAGAGATGTATGAACTAACGTCTAGATGTTCCATATTCCCTCTGAGATGCTGGGTGCAGACCTCTGCCTCTTGAATCTTTGCCTTTGAAGAATGAGTGGTGCTATGAATGCCCTCCTACAAAGTGTACTCGGGTGAACGCCCCTGCTGCAAAGCTGCTATTCATGGCTGTTTAATGCAGTGTTCTGCTATAATGCTCTCTTCTTCCACTGTTGGATGCTTTGCTCTGCTAACATTTTCACGGTAGTACTATCTAATCTGCCATAATGCTGCTAGTTACTGCTGTGTGATGCTGCTATTTACTATTGTGTTGTACAGCTTAGCTCTAAGGCTGCTGGTTACTGCTGTGTGTTGCGCTGCTCAGCTCTAAGGCTGCTGGTTACTGCTGTGTGTTGCGCTGCTCAGCTCTAAGGCTGCTGGTTACTGCTGTGTGTTGCACTGCTCTGCTCTAATGCTGCTGGTTACTGCTGGGTATTGCACTGCTAAGCTCTAATGGTGCTGGTTACTGCTGGGTATTGCACCGCTCAGCTCTAATGCTGCTGGTTACTGCTGGGTGTTGCACTGCTCAGCTCTAATGCTGCTGGTTACTGCTGTGTATTGCACTGCTCAGCTCTAATGCTGCTTGTTACTGTTGTGTAATGTACTGCTCAGCTCTAATGCTGCTTGTTACTGCTGTGTATTGCACTGCTCAGCTCTAATGCTGCTGATTACTGCTGTGTGTTGCACTGCTCAGCTCTAATGCTGCTGATTACTGCTGTGTGTTGCACTGCTCGGCTCTAAGGCTGCTGTTTACTGCTGTGTGTTGCACCGCTCACCTCTAATGCTGCTGGCTACTGCTGTGTATTGTACTGCTCAGCTCTAATGCTGCTGATTACTGCTGTGTGTTGCACTGCTCAGCTCTAATGCTGCTGGTTACTGCTGTGTGTTGCACTGCTCAGCTCTAATGCTGCTGGTTACTGCTGTGTGTTGCACTGCTCAGCTCTAATGCTGCTGGCTACTGCTGTGTGTTGCACTGCTCAGCTCTAATGAGGCTGGCTACTGCTGTGTGTTGCACTGCTCAGCTCCAATGCTGCTGATTACTGCTGTGTGTTGCACTGCTCAGCTCTAATGCTGCTGGTTACTGCTGGGTGTTGCACTGCTCAGCTCTAATGCTGCTGGTTACTGCTGTGTGTTGCACTGCTCAGCTCTGATGCTGCTGGTTACTGCTGGGTATTGCACTGCTCAGCTCTAGTACTGCTGGTTACTGCTGGGTATTGCACTGCTCAGCTCTAATGCTGCTGGTTACTGCTGGGTGTTGCACTGCTCAGCTCTAATGCTGCTGGCTACTGCTGTGTGTTGCACTGCTCAGCTCTAATGCTGCTGGTTACTGCTGTGTATTGCACTGCTCAGCTCTAATGATGCTGATTACTGCTGGGTATTGCACTGCTTGGCTCTAATGCTGCTGGTTACTGCTGTGTGTTGCACTGCTCAGCTCCAATGCTGCTGGCTACTGCTGTGTATTGCACTGCTCAGCTCTAATGCTGCTGGTTACTGCTGTGTGTTGCACTGCTCAGCTCTAATGCTGCTGGTTACTGCTGTGTATTGCACTGCTCAGCTCTAATGATGCTGATTACTGCTGTGTTGCACTGCTCAGCTCTAATGCTGCTGGCTACTGCTGTGTGTTGCACTGCTCAGCTCTAATGCTGCTGGTTACTGCTGTGTATTGCACTGCTCAGCTCTAATGATGCTGATTACTGCTGGGTATTGCACTGCTTGGCTCTAATGCTGCTGGTTACTGCTGTGTGTTGCACTGCTCAGCTCCAATGCTGCTGGCTACTGCTGTGTATTGCACTGCTCAGCTCTAATGCTGCTGGTTACTGCTGTGTGTTGCACTGCTCAGCTCTAATGCTGCTGGTTACTGCTGTGTATTGCACTGCTCAGCTCTAATGATGCTGATTACTGCTGTGTTGCACTGCTCAGCTCTAATGCTGCTGGTTACTGCTGTGTGTTGCACTGCTCAGCTCCAATGCTGCTGGCTACTGCTGTGTATTGCACTGCTCAGCTCTAATGCTGCTGATTACTGCTGTGTGTTGCACTACTCAGCTCTAATGCTGCTGGCTACTGCTGTGTGTTGCACTGTTCAGCTCTAATGCTGCTGGTTACTGCTCTGTATTTCACTGCTCAGCTCTAATACTGCTGGCTACTGCTGTCTGTTGCACTACTCCGCTCTAATGCTGCTTGTTACTGCTGTGTGTTGCACTGCTCAGCTCTAAGACTGCTGGCTACTGCTCTGTATTTCACTGCTCAGCTCTAAGGCTGCTGTTTACTGCTGGGTGTTGCACGGCTCAGCTCTAATGCTGCTGGTTACTGCTGTGTGTTGCACTGCTCAGCTCTAATGCTGCTGGTTACTGCTGTGTGTTGCGCTGCTCAGCTCCTATGCTGCTGGTTACTGCTGTGTGTTGCACTGCTCAGCTTTAATGCTGCTGGTTACTGCTGTGTGTTGCACTGCTCAGCTCTAATGCTGCTGGTTACTGCTGTGTGTTGCGCTGCTCAGCTCCTATGCTGCTGGTTACTGCTGGGTGTTGCACGGCTCAGCTCTAATGCTGCTGGTTACTGCTGTGTGTTGCACTGCTCAGCTCTAATGCTGCTGGTTACTTCTGTGTGTTGCGCTGCTCAGCTCCTGTGCTGCTGGTTACTGCTGTGTGTTGCACTGCTCAGCTTTAATGCTGCTGGTTACTGCTGTGTGTTGCACTGCTCAGCTCTAAGGCTGCTGGTTACTGCTGTGTGTTGCACTGCTCAGCTCTAATTCTGCTGGCTACTGCTGGGTATTGCACTGCTCAGCTCTAAGGCTGCTGGTTACTGCTGTGTGTTGCACTGCTCAGCTCTAATGCTGCTGGCTACTGCTGTGTGTTGCACTGCTCAGCTCTAAGGCTGCTGGCTACTGCTGTGTGTTGCACTGCTCAGCTCTAAGGCTGCTGGCTACTACTGTGTGTTGCACTGCTCAGCTCTAAGGCTGCTGGTTACTGCTGTGTGTTGCACTGCTCAGCTCTAAAGCTGCTGATTACTGCTGCGTGTTGCACTGCTCAGCTCTAATGCTGCTGGTTACTGCTGTGTGTTGCACTGCTCAGCTCTAATGCTGCTGGTTACTGCAGTGTGTTGCACTGCTCAGCTCTAATGATGCTGGCTACTGCTGTGTATTGCACTGCTCAGCTCTAAGGCTGCTGTTTACTGCTGTGTGTTGCACTGCTCAGGTCTAATGCTACTGATTACTGCTGTGTGTTGCACTGCTCAGCTCTAAGGCTGCTGGTTACTGCTGTGTGTTGCACTGCTCAGCTCTAATGCTGATGGTTACTGCTGTGTGTTGCACTGCTCAGCTCTAAGGCTGCTGGTTACTGCTGTGTGTTGCACTGCTCAGCTCTAATGCTGCTGGTTACTGCTGTGTGTTGCGCTGCTCAGCTCTAATGCTGCTGGTTACTGCTGTGTGTTGCACTGCTCAGCTCTAAAGCTGCTGGTTACTGCTGTGTATTGCACTGCTCAGCTCTAATGATGCTGATTACTGCTGTGTGTTGCACTGCTCAGCTCTAAGGCTGCTGTTTACTGCTGTGTGTTTCACTGCTCAGCTCTAATGCTGCTGATTACTGCTGTGTGTTGCACTGCTCAGCTCTAAGGCTGCTGGTTACTACTGCTGTGTGTTTCACTGCTCAGCTCTACTGTTGCTGGTTACTGCTGGGTATGGACTGCTCAGCTCTAATGCTGCTGGCTACTGCTGTGTGTTGCACTGCTCAGCTCTAATGCTTCTGGTTACTGCTGGGTATTGCACTGCTCATTGACAATGCTGCTGTTTACTGCTGTGTTTTGCACTGCTCATTGACAATGCTGCTGTTTACTGCTGTGTTTTGCGCTGCTCATTGACTATGCTGCTGTGTTTTGCACTGCTCAATGTCAATGCTGCTGTTTACTGCTGTGTTTGGCGCTGCTCATTGACAATGCTGCTGTTTACTGCTGTGTTTTGCGCTGCTCATTGACAATGCTGCTGTGTTTTGCGCTGCTCATTGACAATGCTGCTGTTTACTGCTGTGTTGACAATGCTGCTGTTTACTACTGTGTGTTGCACCGCTCACCTCTAATGCTGCTGGCTACTGCTGTGTTTTGCACTGCTCATTGACAATGCTGCTGTTTACTGCTGTGTTTTGCACTGCTCAATGTCAATGCTGCTGTTTACTGCTGTGTTTTGCGCTGCTCATTGACAATGCTGCTGTTTACTGCTGTGTTTTGCACTGCTCAATGTCAATGCTGCTGTTTACTGCTGTGTGTTACACAGCTCTGCTATAATGCTGCTCTGTATTGCTGTTTTGCACTGTTTCCCGATGATGCTGGTGTTTGCTGCGTGTTGCACTGATCACCAACATTGCCCACCCCAGTGGTTCTTTCCCTAATGAGAAGCTAACTTAAATTGTCTCCAATTCCTACCCAATAGACTTTTAGTAAACTTCTCTAAAATAGAATCAAATTGTCTCTGACTTCTATCACAAGCCCAGATATAAATCAATCAATAAATCAATCAGGTGTGTGTTAAGTGCGACTACTCGCCTGTGAGGGTCTCAAGGAGCTGAGGGGGGAGAGGGGGAGGGGGGGGCAGGTCAATCCATCAAGGAGGGGGTCAGTCGAAGATCCAGGTTTGGAGGTTTCTTGCAAAGATGGGGAGCGATGTTTGTCTGAGGTGGAGCGACAGGGCGTTCCAGGCTCTGGCCAAGAGGAAGGAGAAGGAGCGGCCTCCTGATCTGGTCTTTCTGGTGCGGGGGACCACGACGTAGGAGAGCTGAGTTGATCATAGGGTCCTTTGGGGTCCGTGGAATTTGAGTCGGCTGTTCAGGTATGCTGGTCCGGTGTCGTGGAGGGCCTTGTGAGCGTGGGTTAGCATCTTGAAGGTGACTCTGGCTTCGATGGGAAACCAGTGGAGCGTGCGCAGGTGCTGGGAGATGTAGCAGTGTCTTGGCAGGTTGAGGACCAGCCTTTGAGGCAGCGTTTTGGATGTTCTGAAGCTTGCAGGTGAAGTTTTTGTTTATTTCTGCGTAGAGTGTGTTGCCGTAGTCTAGTCTTCTGGTGACCAGGGTGTTAGTGACGGTCTTTCTGTGTTCGAGAGGGATCCATTTGAAGGTTTTACGTAGGAGGCGGCGGGTGTGAAAGCAGGAGGATGACACAGGGTTGATCTGGCGGTCCATTTTGAGCTCTGAGTCCAGGATGAGTCCCAGGTTGCGTGAGTGGTCCGTGGGGGTGGGCGGGCTTCCGAGGGCGGGGGGCCACCAGGTGTCGGGGTTTGGGCCCATGATGAGTACTTCAGTTTTGTTGGTGTTTAGTTGTAGGCAGCTGTTTTTCATCCATTTGATGACAGCTTCCATGCCTTCTCGAAAGTTGTGTTTGGCGGTGTTGGGTTCGTTGGATTGGGAGAGGATGAGTTGGGTTTCGTCTGCGTATGACACATTGTTGAGTCCGTAGGTTCTGACGATGGGGGCGAGCGGAGCCATGTTGACGTTGAAGAGCGTAGGGCTGAGGGAGGACCCCTGGGGGACTCCGCAGGTGGTAGGTGTAGGGTCCTAGAGGAAAGGGGGAGTCTGACCCGCTGTGTTCTGTGGAGAAGAAGGAGTGGATCCAGTCGAGGGCCTTGTCTTGGATCCCTGCGGTGTGGAGTCTGCGTATTAGGGTGCGGTGAGAGACTGTTGAATGCCGCAGAGAGGGCGAGGAGGATGAGGTCTGCTGTTACTCCCTTGTCCAGTAGGGTGAGGATGTCGTCTGTTGCGGCTAGGAGGGTGGTTTCCGTACTGTGTTTTTTCTGAAGCTGGATTGGGAGGAGTCGAGGGTGTTGTGCTCTTCAATGAATGTGGCTAGTTGGCTGTTGATGGCTTTCTCAATGACTTTCACTGGGAACGGGAGTAGGGGCTGTAGTTTTTGAGATCGGTGGGATCCCCCGAGGGTTTCTTCATTAGGGGGCTGATCTCGACGTGTTTCCAGTCGTCGGGGAACAAGGCGGTTGCCAGGGAGCGGTTGATGGTGTGGCAGAGCATGGGTGCCTTGGTGTCGGCAGCTCTGTTCAAAATGTGGTGAGGCAGGGGTCCGTGGGGGTCCCGGAGTGGATTTAATTCTTTGTCTTCAGAGTGTTTTCGGTGGTGAGGGCTGTCCAGTTTTCAATTGTTGGCTTTAGGGTGTTCGGGGTGGTTGGTGAGGGTTCAGTGTGTTGGTTGTCTTCGTCAAAGTTGTTGTAGATGCTCTCGATTTTGTGGTGGAAAAAGGTGCTGAATTTGTCGCACAGGCCTTGTGAGGGAGGGATGTCGGTGGACTCGCTGGTGGGTTGGGTGAACTCCTTGATGTTGAAGAGTTCTTAGCTGTTGTGTGCGTGGGTGGAGATTCTGTCTTCAATCACTTTTTTCCTCATTTCTCTGATGAGTTGGTGGTGGGCGTTGGTTGCGACTCTGAAGTGTTATGGACTTCTGTGGGTTTGGTGTTCCTCCAGGCCTTTTCGAGGCAGTAGCAAGTGCGTCTGGACTTTCGAAGTTCAGTGGTAAACCATCTAGCTTTCTCAGTGTGGGTGGTGTTGTTTTTCTTGAGGGGGGCTATGGTGTTGGCTCTGTCGGATATCCATCTTGGCAGGGTATGGTCTGCGGTTGAGGTGGCGTTGCTGAGTGATGAGGTTAGCTGGTCGTCTGTGATTCTGGTCCAGTTTCTTTGTGGAAGCAGGTGCTGGTGTCAGTGGATGGTGGTTGTTCTGACGGTGAAGTGAACGCATCGATGGTCAGTCCATGGGAGTTCGGTGATGTAGCTGAAGGTGATGGAGTTTCCCGTTGGGAAGAAGGGGTCAAGGGTGTGTCCTGCTGAGTGCGTGGGTTCGGTCACGATCTGGCAGAGTCCAATGTTGTGTAGGTTGTCCAGGAGGGATGTGGTGCTGGGGTCCAGTTGGTTGTCAAGGTGGAAGTTGTGGTCTCCCAGTAGGGTGTAGTTTGTGGACGGGATGGCATGCGGGGAGATGATGTTCGTGATGAAGTTAGCGAAAGGTCCGTGGGGTCCAGGGGGTCGGTAGATGAGGGTCTAAGAAACTGTCTTTCTTTTTTTAAACTTTTAAATATACATAACATCAAGAAAAGGCCCTTCATAATATTGAAGATCCTGCAGTGCCTCTTGGGAAGCAGTGTAAATGCAGCATATTAGAGCCCATGACAGTCCCTCTCCGTTTGAAGATCAGTCAGAGCGCCCCTCACCTGGTGAGCCCTGGTACTAGTGAAGGGGCGAGAGGGCCACTCGCTGGAGCTCAGGCAGAGCGCCCATCACCTGGTGTTAGACGGACCGGGAGGGTCGGCCGAGGACAAGGGGAGAGGTCTCCGGGGAGAGCCGTCTCCAGCGATCGTACAGACGAGTAACTTCCCCCCCATAGATGTACACCACACAAAGATAAGGTTCAACGTTCTTTATAGGCAATCTTTAGGTACGATAGAATGGTACAAGGAGGTCAGGACTCAGGGGTCCCCTCGATTCTAGTCTCCTGGTTGGGAAAGGGGGTAGCGGGACAGTCTTGTTACCAATCTGGTAGATGCGATGATATGATGGATAGCTCACAATCCTCGAGCTCGGCGTTCTAGATGAACGGGCCGCGGCAGCGCCGGCAGGTCCCGAGATGATCGTAGGTAGCGACGGTCCGCGGCGGCGCCAGCAGGTCCCGGTGAAGGTGGTAGTTACAACGGTCCGCGGCAGCGCCAGCAGGTCCCGACGAGGATGAAGGATGCAGAAGGTTGCGGCAGCGCCAGCAGGCAGGACGGTAGTTCGCAAGGCAGGGCTACGGCAGCGCCAGTAGTCCGTCAAGGATGAGTTCTTCACGGTGTCTCTCGACTCCAGGATACAACTGCCTTCCTGCTCTGGAGCTGCCCCAGTTATAGGTCTGGCGCCCTTTGATGTCCGGACCCTCGCACTTGGAGGTCGGGAGGTCCGGGATGAGGGAGTCCAGACACCCAGCAGGGGGGTGGAGCCAGCGCCCGGGGGAGCTGGGGGGCGATCGGCACCTGGCGGGGGAGAGCCATCGACACTTCGTTCTCCCATTGACCTGCCAAGTGGTCTGTTCACCTCCTGGGTGGATGGTGGTGCCGGGATGTCGGGGCCTGGCCAGGCCCAGGGTTAGGGTCGAGCTGAGGCCACGCAGCCTCGTGGTGCAGTGTCCAAGATGGCGGCCGGGCCGGGCGAGGGAGCCGGTAGTGGTTCGGCCCCATGATACAGAGATGTCCGGGGGCAGGAGTCCCGTAGGAGACGGGGTGCGGGTTGCTTCTGTGGGTAACACCTGGAGGGCCGGGGCTCGGGCCCTGTCATGCGGGGAGGGAGCAAGCCCTTCATGTGGCCTGTCCAACATGCGTCCCCCCCAGCTGAAGGCGGGGAGAGTCACCCATCCTCTTGGGGACTCTCCTCGTCGAGGCGGAAAAAGCGTGACAGGCCATCCGCGTTGGCGTGGTCTTGGCCAGGTCGATGTTCCACAGTGAAGTCCATCCCCTGCAGGGATATGGACCAACGCAATAGTTTGGGGTTTTCCCCCCGCATCTGCATTAGCCACTGCAGGGGCCGATGATCTGTTTGTACCCGGAAGTGGGTACCGAAGAGATAGGGCCGGAGATTTTTGAGGGCCCACACCACTGCGAAGGCCTCCCTCTCGATGGTGCTCCAGCGCTGTTCTCGGGCCAGGAGGCGTCTGCTGATGAAGGCCACTGGTTGGTCAAGTCCTTCGGGGTTCAACTGGGAGAGGACCGCCCCGATGCCATGGTCGGAGGCATCCGTTTGTACGATGAATTCCCGGCTGTAGTCGGGGGCCTGGAGCACAGGGGCAGTGCACATGGCGGCCTTCAGCTTCTCGAAGGCCGCTTGACAGTCTGGGGTCCAGTTGACCTTCTTCGGGTGGTTTTTGGATGTGAGTTCCGTGAGGGGCCCCACAATGCTGCCATAGTCCCTCACGAACCGCCGGTAGTAGCCGGTGAGTCCCAAGAAGGCTCGGACCTCAGTCTGCGTGACTGGAGGCTGCCAGGACTGGATGGCAGCGATCTTGAGTTGAAGAGGGGCCACCAGACCGCTTCCCACTTGGTGTCCGAGATAGGTCACTGACCCCTGACCAATTTGGCACTTGCTGGCCTTGATTGTGAAGCCGGCCCGTTGGAGGGCCTGCAGGACCTCTCGGAGGTGGTGGAGGTGGTCGGACCAGTGGCGGCTGTACACAGCGATATCGTCCAGGTAGGCGGCGCTGAACTCCTCGAGTCCCGCCAAGACCTGGTTCACCAGTCGCTGAAAAGTAGCTGGAGCATTCTTCATGCCGAATGGCATGACCTTGAAGTGGTAGTGGCCATCGGGGGTGGAAAAGGCGGATCGTTCTTGAGCCCGGGGTGTGAGACCGATCTGCCAGTAGCCCGCTGTCAGGTCGAAGATGCTGAGGTAGCGGGCAGCCCCCATGCGGTCGATCAGTTCATCTGCTCGGGGGATGGGATGAGCGTCGGTTCTGGTGACAGCGTTCAAGCCCCGATAGTCGACGCAGAATCGGAGCTCAGGCGTGGTGCCGGGGGCAGCAGCTTTGGGGACCAGCACGACCGGGCTGGCCCAGGGGCTGTCCGAGGGCTCGATGACCCCGAGTGTGAGCATCTTTGACACCTCTTCTTGGATGCAGGCCCGTACCCGATCTGGTACGCGGTACGCCCGATGTCTGATAGGGGGACTGTCCCCAGTGTCCACGTCGTGCAAGCACCAGGGGGTGACCCCTGGGGTGAGGGAAAACAGGGTCGCAAACTGCAGCAGGAGGTCCCGGCAGCCTTGGCGCTGTTCCGGGGTGAGGGCATCTGAGAGTCGGACCCCGTCCACGGAACCATCTTTCTCCCGGGTCTTTAGGAGATCAGGGAGAGGCTCGGAGTCTTCTTCCGCTCCACTGTCTGTAGCCATCAGGAGGCTGAGCTCTGAGCGCACAAAGTGAGGTTTGAGTCTGTTGGCGTGGAGGACCCGGAGGGGGTTCCGTGGAGATTCCATATCGATGAGATAGGTGACGGGGCTCTTGCGCTCGACCACTTTGAAGGGCCCAGTCCACTTGTCCTGCAAGGCACATGGTTCGGTGGGGGACATTACCCACACTTGTTGGCCAGGTTCGAATTCAATGGAGGAGGCATTTTGATCGTACCATTTTTTCATGTCCTCCTGACTGGCCTCAAGGTTCGCTTTCGCCATTTCTCTGAATCGCCTGGTCTGATTGCGTAAGGTCAGGAGGTACTTGAAGACTTCTGGAGGGGTCTTTAGGGGGGCCATCTCACAACCTTCTTTGACTAGGCTGAGGGGCCCTCGCACAGGGTGTCCGTACAAGAGTTCGAAAGGGCTGAAGCCGAGGGACTTCTGGGGGACTTCTCGATATGCGAAGAGGAGGCACGGAAGTAGCACATCCCACTGGCGACGGAGGGGCTCTTCCAACCCCCCAATCATTCCCTTGAGCGTGCGGTTGAACCGCTCGACTAGTCCGTTTCCTTGAGGGTGATAGGGGGTCGTGAATCGGTAGGTGACCCCGCATTGTTGCCAGAGGGACTTCATATATTTTGAAATAAAGTTTGTGCCTCTGTCGCTGACGACTTCTCGGGGGAAGCCCACCCGGGAGAAGATCCCCATTAAGGCCCGGCCGACCACCGGGGCTGTTACAGTTCGCAGGGGAACAGCCTCGGGGTAGCGGGTGGCGTGGTCCACCAGTACCAGGATGAACCGATGTCCTTGTGCTGTTCGGGGGTCCAGGGGCCCCACAATGTCTATTCCCACCCTCTCGAACGGGGTGGTGACAACTGGGAAGGGTTGCAGAGGTGCTTTAAGTTTGCAGCCGCTCTTCCCGCTGGCCTGGCACGTGGGGCAGGACCGGCAGTGGTTGAGGACGTCGTTTCTCATCTTTGGCCAGAAAAAGTGGGTCACCAGGCAACTGTAGGTTTTGTCCTGACCCAGGTGTCCAGCCAGAGGGACATTGTGGGCCAAATTTAACAAGAAGTCTCTAAAACGGAGGGGCACCACCAGCACTCGACTCGCCCCTAACTCTGCGATTCTCTGTTCACTGTACAACAGGTCGTTGTCCCAATAGATCCAATGGGCTCCGGTGGTGTCCCCTGCGCTCTGGGCGAGTGCTTGCTGGCGAAGTCCCTCGAGGGAGGGACAGGTCTTCTGCTCTTGACGGAACTGTTCCTGGGTGGGCCCCCCTTCTTGACGCCACTGAGCCAGGTCGGGAAGGTCCTGGGGCTGAGCGAGCCCTTCGGGGGTTTGCTCTGGGGGGGTCAGCATGGTCGGTGTCCTCTACTGGAGCGATCGGGGGGGGAGGCGCTGGCCATTCTGGTTCTTCTGGTCGGGGGATGGCACGGGCGGCCATGGACCGGGTGGTTACGCACGCCCAGTCCGGGAGGCCCAACATCCCCAGGTGCTCTCTTCTTTCTACGGCGGCCCACGGGGAACTCTCAAGATCATTCCCCAGGAGACAGTCCATGGGGGCATCATCTCGGACCTTCACCTTCAACATGCCGGAGACTCCTCCCCATTCGAAGGGGACGCAGGCCATCCGACATAGACTCTCCGAATTGTCGGCTGAACGGACGGGGCAGAGAATGTTCGGCAGGATCTGTTCTGGGGTCACCAGGTGACAGCGGACGGCCGTCACACTGGCCCCTGTGTCACGTAGTGCTTCGGCCCTGCGCCCATTAATGTTCACCCACTGACTATATTTTCTGGTGTTGGCGGGTAGGGGAGCCCGCGGGACCATGTCTCTTCCCCCTAGGCACGCTAGAACCATGGCGGCAGGTTCCCACTCTTGTTGTTCTTGTTCGCATTCTTCCTGTTCTTCGGAGATTTGTTCTCCCCCCAGGGCGCGGGCAGCTACCTGGCGGGGTTTCGGAGTTTGGTTCTGTGGACAGTTCGGGTCATTGGCGTAGTGGCCGACTCGCTGGCATCGGTGACACGTGACATTGGCTCGGAACCCCGGGCGCATCGGGGGGTTGCCCCGGCTGGCCGGGGGCGGGGTGCTGGTAGTGGGAGCGGCCGGGACGGTGTCTCTTCCTCGTCCCTGGCCTCCTCCTCCTCCTCGGGGACGGTGCTGACCTTGGTTGTTCCGGTTCTGTTCGTGCGGCCCACTCCGGCCTACTCGGGTGCTCTCCCACCGGTCAGCCTCGGCGGCGAGCTGCCGTGGGTCAGTCAGTTTACTGTCGAGGAGGTGCTGCCTGAGCTCGACGAAGCAGTTGTTAGAGAGGTGCTCCCACACCATGAGATTAAAAAGTTGCTCGTAGGTCGTTACGTGGCTTCCCTTGATCCAACCCTCGAAGGCTCGGCTGAAATAGTTTACATATTCCACCCAAGTTGTACCCGGGATCCGGGTGCAGTCTCGGAACCTCTGGCGGTACATTTCGGGTGTGAGCCCATATCGGGTGAGGAGGGCAGCCTTCATGTGGTCATAGGATGTCATCAGATGGTCTGGGAGCTGTAACAGGGCATCGCGGCCTTCATTGACGAACCTCCCCCATAGACCGGCTCCCCAGTCACTTCGATCGATCCGGTGGGAGGTCATGGCGATCTCGTAGGCCTTGAACCACTGTTGTATGTCGTCATCTCGGAAATACTCTCGAACGACATCCTTGGGGATGTGGACTTTCTTTTCTGTCGCTCCTGGGGTGCGCGGTTGCTCGGGCACCCCTAGTTCTTTGTTCTGCTTCCGTAGGTCTATTTCTGCCAGTTTGCGCTCGTGTTCGTACGCTAATCTCTTTTCTTCGAGCTCTCTCTGCCTCTGTTTTTCTTCCCGTTCTTCTCGGAGCCGCAGATGTTCTAGGTTCAGTTTTTGTTCGGCTAATTTTAGTTCACCGTCCATTTTGAGCCGTGCCATTTCTAACTCATGTAGTCTGCTTTTTTCTCTCTCTTGGATCTCTTCCTGCGAGAGACCCGTTCTTCGCTCCTCGGGAGCCGTGGTGCTCCTCTCTGATGCTGCGATGTTTTGGTCCGGGGGTCTGGCGGCCCCGGTTTCTGCCCACGACTCAATGGCGTGCTTGAAATCGTCTTTAGTACTCAGACCGGTGGTAGCAATGCCTAGTTCAATGCAAAATTGTTTCAACTCACGATGGCTGTACTCTTCCAATTTCTCCATCTGGAATTTCTCGGTGGATCCGCTCTCTTTGGTTGTCATTGTGTTTTCGTCGTGGGGTGAGCTACTCTCTGTACGATTACGCGTTGATTCGGATCGCGCCGCTGGCCACCAATGTTAGACGGACCGGGAGGGTCGGCCGAGGACAAGGGGAGAGGTCTCCGGGGAGAGCCGTCTCCAGCGATCGTACAGACGAGTAACTTCCCCCCCACAGATGTACACCACACAAAGATAAGGTTCAACGTTCTTTATAGGCAATCTTTAGGTACGATAGAATGGTACAAGGAGGTCAGGACTCAGGGGTCCCCTCGATTCTAGTCTCTTGGTTGGGAAAGGGGGTAGCGGGACAGTCTTGTTACCAATCTGGTAGATGCGATGATATGATGGATAGCTCACAATCCTCGAGCTCGGCGTTCTAGATGGACGGGCCGCGGCAGCGCCGGCAGGTCCCGAGATGATCGTAGGTAGCGACGGTCCGCGGCGGCGCCAGCAGGTCCCGGTGAAGGTGGTAGTTACAACGGTCCGCGGCAGCGCCAGCAGGTCCCGACGAGGATGAAGGATGCAGAAGGTTGCGGCAGCGCCAGCAGGCAGGACGGTAGTTCGCAAGGCAGGGCTACGGCAGCGCCAGTAGTCCGTCAAGGATGAGTTCTTCACGGTGTCTCTCGACTCCAGGATACAACTGCCTTCCTGCTCTGGAGCTGCCCCAGTTATAGGTCTGGCGCCCTTTGATGTCCGGACCCTCGCACTTGGAGGTCGGGAGGTCCGGGATGAGGGAGTCCAGACACCCAGCAGGGGGGTGAAGCCAGCGCCCGGGGAAGCTGGGGGGCGATCGGCACCTGGCGGGGGAGAGCCATCGACACTTCGTTCTCCCATTGACCTGCCAAGTGGTCCGTTCACCTCCTGGGTGGATTGTGGTGCCGGGATGTCGGGGCCTGGCCAGGCCCAGGGTTAGGGTCGAGCTGAGGCCACGTGGCCTCGTGGTGCAGTGTCCAAGATGGCGGCCGGGCCGGGCGAGGGAGCCGGTAGTGGTTCGGCCCCATGATACAGAGATGTCCGGGGGCAGGAGTCCCGTAGGAGACGGGGTGCGGGTTACTTCTGTGGGTAACACCTGGAGGGCCGGGGCTCGGGCCCTGTCATGCGGGGAGGGAGCAAGCCCTTCATGTGGCCTGTCCAACACCTGGTGAGCCCTGGAACTAGTGAAGGGGCGAGAGGGCCACTCACTGGATCTCAGGCAGAGACACCTTTACCTGGTGAGCCCTGGCACTAGTGAAGGGGTGAGCGGGCCACTCACTGGAGCTTAGGCAGAGCACTGGGCCCTGGCACTAGTGAAGGGGTGAGAGGGCCACTCACTGGAGCTCAGGCAGACACCTTTACCTGGTGGGGCCTGTCACTAGTGAAGGGGTGAGAGGGCCACTCACTGGAGCTCAGACAGAGATACCTTTACCTGGTGGGGCCTGTCACTAGTGAAGGGGTGAGAGGGCCACTCACTGGAGCTCAGGCAGAGACACCTTTACCTGGTGAGCCCTGGCACTAGTGAAGGGGTGAGCGGGCCACTCACTGGAGCTTAGGCAGAGCACTGGGCCCTGGCACTAGTGAAGGGGTGAGAGGGCCACTCACTGGAGCTCAGGCAGAGACACATTTACCTGGTGGGGCCTGTCACTAGTGAAGGGATGAGAGGGCCACTCACTGGAGCTCAGGCAGAGACACCTTTACCTGGTGGGGCCTGTCACTAGTGAAGGGGTGAGCGGGCCACTCACTGGAGCTTAGGCAGAGCACTGGGCCCTGGCACTAGTGAAGGGGTGAGCGGGCCACTCACTGGAGCTTAGGCAGAGCACTGGGCCCTGGCACTAGTGAAGGGGTGAGAGGGCCACTCACTGGAGCTCAGGCAGACACCTTTACCTGGTGGGGCCTGTCACTAGTGAAGGGGTGAGAGGGCCACTCACTGGAGCTCAGGCAGAGACACCTTTACCTGGTGAGCCCTGGCACTAGTGAAGGGGTGAGCGGGCCACTCACTGGAGCTTAGGCAGAGCACTGGGCCCTGGCACTAGTGAAGGGGTGAGAGGGCCACTCACTGGAGCTCAGGCAGACACCTTTACCTGGTGGGGCCTGTCACTAGTGAAGGGGTGAGAGGGCCACTCACTGGAGCTCAGACAGACACCTTTACCTGGTGGGGCCTGTCACTGGTGAAGGGGTGAGAGGGCCACTCACTGGAGCTCAGGCAGAGACACCTTTACCTGGTGGGCCCTGGCACTAGTGAAGGGGCGAGAGGGCCACTCGCTGGAGCTCAGGCAGAGACACCCTCACCTGGTGAGCCCTGGCACTAGTGAAGGGGCGAGAGGGCCACTCACTGGAGCTCAGGCAGACACCTTTACCTGGTGGGGCCTGTCACTAGTGAAGGGGTGAGAGGGCCACTCACTGGAAATCAGACAGAGACACCTTTACCTGGTGGGGCCTGTCACTAGTGAAGGGGTGAGAGGACCACTCACTGGAGCTCAGGCAGAGACACCTTTACCTGGTGAGCCCTGGCACTAGTGAAGGGGTGAGCGGGCCACTCACTGGAGCTTAGGCAGAGCACTGGGCCCTGGCACTAGTGAAGGGGTGAGAGGGCCACTCACTGGAGCTCAGGCAGAGACACATTTACCTGGTGGGGCCTGTCACTAGTGAAGGGGTGAGAGGGCCACTCACTGGAGCTCAGGCAGAGACACCTTTACCTGGTGGGGCCTGTCACTAGTGAAGGGGTGAGCGGGCCACTCACTGGAGCTCAGGCAGAGACACCCTCACCTGGTGAGCCCTGGTACTAGTGAAGGGGTGAGAGGGCCACTCACTGGAGCTTAGGCAGAGCACTGGGCCCTGGCACTAGTGAAGGGGTGAGCGGGCCACTCACTGGAGCTTAGGCAGAGCACTGGGCCCTGGCACTAGTGAAGGGGTGAGAGGGCCACTCACTGGAGCTCAGGTAGAGACACCATTACCTGGTGGGGCCTGTCACTAGTGAAGGGGTGAGAGGGCCACTCACTGGAGCTCAGACAGAGACACCTTTACCTGGTGGGGCCTGTCACTAGTGAAGGGGTGAGAGGGCCACTCACTGGAGCTCAGGCAGAGACACCTTTACCTGGTGAGCCCTGGCACTAGTGAAGGGGTGAGCGGGCCACTCACTGGAGCTTAGGCAGAGCACTGGGCCCTGGCACTAGTGAAGGGGTGAGAGGGCCACTCACTGGAGCTCAGGCAGAGACACATTTACCTGGTGGGGCCTGTCACTAGTGAAGGGGTGAGAGGGCCTTTCACTGGAGCTCAGGCAGAGACACCTTTACCTGGTGGGGCCTGTCACTAGTGAAGGGGTGAGCGGGCCACTCACTGGAGCTCAGGCAGAGACACCCTCACCTGGTGAGCCCTGGTACTAGTGAAGGGGTGAGCGGGCCACTCACTGGAGCTTAGGCAGAGCACTGGACCCTGGCACTAGTGAAGGGGTGAGCGGGCCACTCACTGGAGCTTAGGCAGAGCACTGGGCCCTGGCACTAGTGAAGGGGTGAGAGGGCCACTCACTGGAGCTCAGGTAGAGACACCTTTACCTGGTGGGGCCTGTCACTAGTGAAGGGGTGAGAGGGCCACTCGCTGGAGCTCAGGCAGAGACACCCTCACCTGGTGAGCCCTGGCACTAGTGAAGGGGTGAGCGGGCCACTCACTGGAGCTTAGGCAGAGCACTGGGCCCTGGCACTAGTGAAGGGGTGAGAGGGCCACTCACTGGAGCTCAGACAGAGACACCTTTACCTGGTGGGGCCTGTCACTAGTGAAGGGGTGAGAGGGCCACTCACTGGAGCTCAGGCAGAGACACCTTTACCTGGTGAGCCCTGGCACTAGTGAAGGGGTGAGCGGGCCACTCACTGGAGCTTAGGCAGAGCACTGGGCCCTGGCACTAGTGAAGGGGTGAGAGGGCCACTCACTGGAGCTCAGGCAGAGACACATTCACCTGGTGGGGCCTGTCACTAGTGAAGGGGTGAGAGGGCCACTCACTGGAGCTCAGGCAGAGACACCTTTACCTGGTGGGGCCTGTCACTAGTGAAGGGGTGAGCGGGCCACTCACTGGAGCTCAGGCAGAGACACCCTCACCTGGTGAGCCCTGGTACTAGTGAAGGGGTGAGCGGGCCACTCACTGGAGCTTAGGCAGAGCACTGGACCCTGGCACTAGTGAAGGGGTGAGCGGGCCACTCACTGGAGCTTAGGCAGAGCACTGGGCCCTGGCACTAGTGAAGGGGTGAGAGGGCCACTCACTGGAGCTCAGGTAGAGACACCTTTACCTGGTGGGGCCTGTCACTAGTGAAGGGGTGAGAGGGCCACTCGCTGGAGCTCAGGCAGAGACACCCTCACCTGGTGAGCCCTGGAACTAGTGAAGGGGCGAGAGGGCCACTCGCTGGAGCTCAGGCAGAGACACCCTCACATAGGTGACCCAGGTAACATTTATTTCCCATTGGGACTCTCAGGCATTAAAGCTTGTGGCCCCACTGTTTGGAAGCAGGAAGCCTTCCACCCCTTACCCAAGGGAAGGGAGATAAGCTATGCAAGGAGCAGCTCCTGGGTACATCCTTGCCATGATGGAGTGCAGCTGCCCATGCCAGCTGCAGCATTAATCATGCTGACTGCTGGCACAGCACATTACACGGGCGGTGCCCTTCCAGCAGGACGTGAGAGGGAGGGAGGGAAAGTGCTGACATCTAGAACCCAGTCATGTGCTGGGCAGTGGGCAGAGAGGGCAGAGAGGGCAGCTCTCCAGCACCAGAGAAAGAATGAACTGCACATTCAGGAAGAGACGGAGGGGAGACCCCTGAGCCAAACGATGGACGCAATGTTTCCAGGGTCGTACATTTCATTGGTGCAGCTGGTTCAGTGGCACCAGGGCTTCAGGTGTTATGATCCAATGCTCCTCATTTGTGGATGCCCACCTTGGGTAGAGGTGCCACATTTCTCAGAAAAACATACCAGCCATTTGTTTAGCTTATGCTATTCTGGAAGGACCAAAACCTGGTTGTTGACATAGTACTTGTGTAACATTTATTTTGTGAAATGCTGATTACCCCTCTGTTTGCTTTAATAATAATTTAGATAAATATGTTTTACATTATTTGCTCCTGCCTTTGCTGTTTCAGGTTAACATTTCAAAAAGAAAAATATTAGAACTCAAAACTTTTTTTTTTTTTTTTTTTTTACTGGCCTGATCATAAAAAGACTGCACCGGCCAGTAAAATACCCGGTAGGTGTTAATCTTACCGTGGTGTCCAGGAGGTCCAGTTTTGGGTCTTGTCTAGATAGCACTTGACATGTCTCTGTGTAACATACGGTATCTAGGATATTGGCTTGAAGAAAAGCACATCTTTTTCATTTGTTCCTGTTGCTGTCCTTTAGAAATGCTGGCTTTTCATTGGTGAATACTATTTTTAGTTCTCCTTTTGGAATTTTATATCCCGACATGAGGATTTGCCCTCTTACATGTCTTCTTACTGTTCAGATTATTTATTTTATTTATTTATTTATTTGAAAGTTTTATATAGCGCGAACAGGATCTTTGCAGATATCAGAGCGCTTTACACGGCTGGGAATGCCAGCAAGAGATTGGGGTTACATATAGGTAGAACAACACATCAATAATACAAATATAACAGTTAAATGTGTGCATAGATAGTCAGTAGCATCGATAATACAGGTGAGATACATAGTCATAAAGTTCGAACAGCGATTTAAATGTGTGCGTAGATGGTAGTATCAACAATAATTCAGGTGAAATACATAATCATACATGTTCATACATGCATAGAGTTCGAGCAAAGTAATACAGGTCGGAGTAGGGTCTTCCGAAAACCACACTATTTTTTATTATTATACTTTTATAATTATCGATTATCGATTATTTATACTTTGAGTGAACTCTTTTTTTAGTTGGCCGGCCTCTTTGCTCGTTAAGTGTTCCGTTTACTTGTGCAATGAGACTTCGGTCACATCATTTGCTTGCTGTCGCTTTATCTCTCTGTGCCTCTCCCTCACCCCTCCCACAACACTGCTTGCAGCGCCCCATAACTCCTCCAAGGCCGCTGCTGTTTTGTTTACTTTACGCAGGGCCCTTGTTAATATCCCTTAGCGGTCTACCACACCTCTTTTTATGACACTGCTTGCCCATCTCTGAGATCGCTGCATTATATTCTTAGGTTATTTTACATTAAGTGCTTTTATTTATGTAGTGCACCTAGTTATGGGCTCGGGCACATTAAACAATCAGCCCAATATCACAGGATGTTGAGCTGACGCCAGACTCGAACATGGATCCCCAGCTTACCGGTCAGCAGCTCTCACCGCTGTGCCATATCCTTTGCCTAGCCATGTTGCAGGGTGCAGTAACATGTGTGACCAAAAGAGGTCCCTAGGGGACACCTAGTTACAGCCAATGGTACTGCACCCTCACAACGCTGCTTGTCTTTTATTGCAATTGTAGCTCAAACCCGACCGTAAGGTATTGGAGCACTTTATGTAAGCACCAATCCTCCAGTCCCAAAGTGGCAGCTCGCCGCGCTAACATTTTCCAGTGAGGACATTTTTATAATAATCAGCACGACTGCTCTGTGCACTAATATGAACTGGTGTTCCATTTCATTTTGCAATTCGGCGTGCACAGTTAGTAGCACTTTGGTGTCTAAGCACACAATCGGAGGCCCCGCTTTCCTGTTATTTTTTTTTCAGTTGTAGAACGAACCCAACCGAGGGCATTGAGGCGCTTTACAAGAGCACCAGTTCTCCAGTTCCAAAGTGGCAGTTCGCCGCGCTCACATTTTCCAATGAGGACATCTGAGGGCATTCGGTTTGCTCCACGGCTCACTTGCTGAAAACCATGACTTCAACAAACAGCTCTTGCCCTCCCTTTCCTCTCCTTTCCTTGATTTGTTCCCCTGTGAAATGGATCCAAAAAAGAAAAACACTTTGGCAGCAAATGCCACCTTTATCTGACTATTTCTATTCAAAAGCGCAGCCTTGAAATAAAGAGAAAAAGTGTTCAAAATATGAAAAGTGGCCAGATTGGTTTTATTCACAACCAAACACATTAGCGCCACTTCACAAAGTTTGCCAGTGAAGCGCTACTTTTGTTTTCTCTTCTTTCTTTGATCAGCAGTGGTCACTTCTCCTGCTCGGCTGCTGACCCTCCCCCTCTCTTTCTACCTCTGTCTCTTTCTGTCTCTGTCTCACTCCTCCCCACCTGCTGAAAACTATGACTTCAACAAACCTCTCTCACTCTCTCTTTCCTCCTTTCCTTTATTTGCTCTGCTGTGAAATGGATCCAAAACAGAAGAACACTTTGGCTGCATATTTCATCTTTTTCAGAAATTTTTCTTTTTGAAAGTACAGCCTCGGGACAGAGAGAAAAACAAAAGGTTCAAAATACGAAAAATAAACACTAAATAAAGCAAGACAGAATGGTCGCATAGTGGCCAGATTGGTTTTATTAACAGCAACACACATTAGCGCCACTTTACAGAGTTTGCCAGTGAAGCGCTACTTTCATTTTCTCCTCTTTCTATGAACAACATTGTTTTACGCGGGTGGGAAGTGAATCATTCCTGGAGGAACTGCAATACCTGGTTGATGACTGGAATGAAAAACATTTGATGTGATCCTTATCCGCTGTTTCCCTTACTTTAGCTGATAAAATGTGGCTCTGTGCTCAGGGATGTGGTCTTTTTAAACCATACTGCTTACATTTTGTAAGGATATATGCAATGGACATTGAAACGGGTCCTATCCAGCCCTGTAGTCATGTTCTTAACTTTTAAGGCAAAAATACTCAATGATTTCTGAATAATAAGTGTGAAAGAGTCAAGGTAACGCTTTGTTCCTACTTATATTTCACATGCTTTACTTAATCCTGCATTCCCTATGAATGTTTGCTATTTCCAGGATGTAGTTACTTTTTCTTTGCAGCCAGCATATTACTTTGTGTCCCCTCCTCCATAACCTTTTTCCCATTTTCTGGTTCTCCAGCGCGGTGAGGTCATACGAATGGCAATAGCGCTATACAAACATCACTCCACTGCATACAAAAAAAATAGGAAACATTGTAATTTTCAACGCCAAGAGCTCTAACTTTCACAAATGCGAAACCGATTGCATTGCAAATGCTTGTTTATATGTCAACTCCACTCCAAATCAAAACACTTGGATAAAAGACAATGTAATTTACAACGCCAATGGCTCTAACTTTCACAAATGTGAGACCTTTTGCATTGCAAAGGCTTATTCCTGCTTGCATCCAGGCTCCCAGTTTCCATGCTATCCTGCTGTTTCTCTCTTGTCAGAGGTAACCCCATCCACCCTGTGACTCTCCTCAGAGGTGCGTGATGTAAAGCTCACATACCAAGAAGCACAGGAGCACATTTGTGTCATGGGTGAGCTGGACTGAGCCGGCCAGTGTCTTCTTTCTCCCTGGATGTTGATGTCCGTGTGAGCACCTTGTGTATTTTTGGAAGGGACCCTATATGGGTCTCAATATCTCGGAGGTTCTGTCCACTGCTGGGTCCAGCTTTCCCCCTAGTTGGCAATGGAACGGCAGCCATTTTGTTTTGAGGTGTCCAAAAAGCCCTAAGATGCCCGCTGCCTGTGTGGAAACCCCGCCTTCAGACAGGATGCCCCGGAAGTTAATGTTTCATGTTTTTCAATCAAAGGTACCTCCTTTGAAATCTGTCATGAGGTACAGAGGTCAAAGTGGGTGGGATTGGAGAAGCACAACGCTCCCATACCTTTTTGATTTATTAGAAACTGTTCCCCTACTTTTGGTAAAAAGACAACCCTCCCCGGACGGTTAGTTGCAATAGTTTAAATGCTTCAGCTGAAGTGTCACCCAGTGAGTGTCCTATGCTGTGAAATCGAAGCCGGGCAGACAGCTAAACAAGCCTTCTTGCCAGGGTGCCTTCAGGCCTGAAAGAAATGTAAATGTGCGCAACTGGTTAATCCGCAAATGCGAAGGGAGCATGGAAGCTGTTATTGTCTTTAATTTTGTTGAATCATTCGAAGCTTTGTGTTGACAAAGATTTGTTCTTTTTGAGTGGTAGTGCAAAGAGTTAACAACTGAGCTGTGAAGTGCGTGCTTTTAATTGTAATTAGATTTATATAGTGCTTACTATTTCTGATGAGGTGTTGAAGGGACACTTATGTAAAACAATGCATTACGTACAATCTGGGTGTTACTAAAATCTATATCTTGGAATGACTAACTTATCTGACACCTTTTTGAGCATTTTGTAGCAGCCTAGCTTATACTTTGTGTAATGCAAGTTTAAAATAACGACATGCATACCCACAGGGCTTTCTGTCACAATCTGTGACTTCGTAGCACTAAAAATACACAAGTCACTATTCTCCACTGCACCAACCAAGATTTAATTCTGTGGTTCTCTGGGTACACACAGACCTCTGCAGTGCATTGACTAATAGAGGTTTCATAATGTACTATAGAGTATTTCCCACTAAATTGTTTTCCATTTTTCATTTAAGCTGTGCGTTATTTTATATTTAATGGTGAAAGACAAAAAAAGTACATATCTTTTTTGCCACATGTTTGACCCCGCCCCACTCTCACTGACCCCACCAACACTGCATGCAGCATCACAGGTCCCATGCTTCTTTTAATGCGCTTCGTACGCTGTGGATGTAGCACTGTTCTTGAGAGGTGCAGGCAGTATCTGTGCCCCCCCTCCTCCACCTGAATGACGCCATACTGCCCTGCCATGCCAGGGGACTCACCCAGAGGACACAGGGCTGGGCCTCCCCTGCTGGGTGCAGTATTGGGAGAATATTTGTCATTTTCCAGGTTCTCGCTTGCAGATAACTCTTCAGCTATGTCCAAGATCAGGGGAGCTAGGGTACCCCGATAATTACATTACACCCAGGGCAGAGTGAGGGCTGTTTCCAGCTGCTTTTGTTGTACCATCAGGGACTGGCCATATTTGGAAACATTGAGGGGGGATATTTACAATGAAATGGTGCCGGGCGGCGCTGCAAGCCATTTAGCTGCAGGCGCTGCAGCATTTAAAAAACGTAAGGGATGCGCTGTATTAACATGAAAACGGTGCACCCCTGCGCTAAAAAAGCTGCCGAACGCCAGCATAGGTGCCCATGCAACTGCAGGGCAGGGATGAGTGTTGCTGTGCAATAAGGGACACCTTTCTACCCAAAACAATCATCAATGTCGTTGCTCCTTCTACACGTGCTGCAGTATTTCTCCTCGTTGCGCCACTCTAAAACCTCCCTTTGAAAGGTGTTAGTTTTTTGCGCTGCCTCAGATTTATAGCTCCTTGTAAATATGGGGCAGTGTCAAAAAGTAATGGGTGTTGGTTGGGAACGTTCGCAACAACACCCATTGCACGCACTTTTCACACAGAAAACTGCGACGGAGAGGCCTATAGTTACAAGGAAGTGTTAAGTCATGTAAAGTGGCTTAGCACCGCCTTGTATATATGGAAGAGGGCATACCGCCACCGGAGCGTCAGAAAAAGGGATGCTCCGCTGGTGCAATGCCTTTGTAAATATGCCCCTGAGTGTCATCGGAGCATCTGGACTGGTTGAGTAAGATCCACGCATTGCTGCAATGGAAGGAGCTGTGATCGGACCGAACACTCTTGTACAATCTGCACGATTTTTCATAATATTGCTGTGCACAAATGTTTCATATCAGAATCAAGAGGATTTGTTTGCAGAGTTGTTCCATACTTGTATGCTTTTATACAAAGTTATACATTTCTTTTCATTACTCTCTCTCCAAATTAAAAGGAAAACTAGGCCTGTTGTCCTTGTGTAAGCAAGCACTTGCAAAGCAATAGGTCTCGCAATTGTGAGATTTTGAGCTATTGGAATTATAAATGACAATGCCTTTTATTTGTTTAAAAAATCTGCAATAATAAAAGGCATAGTCCTTTAAAATACCAATAGGTCAACGTTTCTCAAAATGCAGGAACTATTGCATTGCAAATGCTTGTTGTTTACAAGCTTTCCCTGCTGCGCTTTCACATTAATAGAGGCCGCTGCCCCTCTCTTTAGACGAGCCGCGTCTAAAGAAAGGTCCACGGCTGCTATTAAAGTGAAAGGGCGGTATGGGTCGCTTTTACCCAAAAAAGCATTTGTTTGTCACGTTGACAAACAAATGCTTTTGTTTGTAAAAGCGCCGTGAAAGCACGCATGGCACCCCGAAGGTTGCAAGAAAGCATGTGCTGCCTGCAGCATGAGAAACTCATTAAAGAAAATAGAGCTTACAGACTAAAGAAGACATATTTATTTATTTTATGCGATTTTTAAAGCGCGCAAATACCCAGATGGGTGTCTCGGCGCTATGGTGTAACAACCAAAGTAAAAGGGCCGGTCCTCATTGGCGGTTACAAATTAAGACAAGGCAGTACTAAGGAGGGACTAACAAGCCTATTAATGAATCAGAAGCCAGCATTTACGAAGGACAATGACACAAGCCAATGAAAAATATGGGCGGAGAGTGGGCGGGGCTTCAAGTCCATACTCTAATACAGCATGCCTCGCAGAGCACCGCATGTGATACCTAGGCTTGACCTGAAAATACAAGGCCATTACTCTCTGGTGTCCCGCATCATTTCAAGTGCTCTTATTGGTCGGTTGGGATACATTTTATAAACTCCTTTAATAAAAGGGGCCCTTCTTTTAATTAAAAAGTACATTTATCTTACAGGTATTTTTTAAGCAGTTATTCCACATTTTCATTGATTTTGATATGTGCCCGGTACAACTACATCACCGCTTGCAAATTCACCTGCCTCTTGTCCATCGCGCCCTGACAACTGTTTGTTCTTATCTACACATTTCTGGCACGCTACCACAATCCGCTGTTATGCACGCCATCATGCAGCACTCGTACTTACTCATGCACACAAAAGCCAGATTGGCTCTTCGTCGCAGTGCGCATGTACGCAGTATTTGACCGCGCGTAAACCTAGGCACAGGCAGCGGAGTGCTGTACAGGGTCAAAGACGAGCGTAAGCTCAGTGAGTAAGAGCAGAGTAGCTGGGTTGTGGACGGTCAATGTACCACGATGTAGGGTTCTTTAAAGAGGGGCTTCTTCAACTCTTTCCTACAATGAGCCGGGTTGGGTTAAGGATACAGGGGCCTCGTTACAAGTCCTGGGTGCACAGAAGGTCTGTTGCCTTCTTAGCTGCTATTTTACCGTCTTAGCCTCCAGCCTGGAGATGTCCTGGCTCCTGGAGATTGTCAGCCATAAGGGCGTGGTGCTGGTCATGATGGCTTTGTAAATGAGTTAGGTCAGCGTGGAGGTGACGTGGTCATGTTTCTTCAGGCTCTGTTTGGGACGTGCTGCAGCAGATACGATGCACTTAAGGTCACGGTAAAGCCTGGGAGGCAGTGGACCAGGGCGCCACTATCACCCAGACCCCGGACACAAGCGCATAGAGGCTTGAGCAGCAGCTCTCAAGTCGCTGTCTGGGAGGAATCATTTCACTTTCTTTAGCAGAGAGAGCTGTTTCCAGGCCGTCCCTTTCTAGGCGATGACAACGTGTTCCTTGAAGGTGTGTTAGGTGCCCCAGGTGAATCAAAGGGACTTGACATCGAAGGAAAGTTGGGATTCACAACTGTCAGGTCCATGCCACTGAGCAAGGGTTGAACTAGTTGTACCTTGTTCTCGACAAATAACAGAAATGTAGTCACAGTGAGGTTAAGTTTAAGGTAGGTCTGGACAGTCACAGTGAGGGCAGGTTTAAGGTAAGTGGTGGACAGTCACAGCAAGTTTAATTTAAGGTAGGTCTGCACAGTCACGGTGAGGTTAAGTTTAAGGTAGGTCTGCACAGTCACGGTGAGGTTCAATCAATCAATCAGAACATTTGTAAAGCGCACTACTTACCTGTGAGGGTCTCAATGCGCTGGGGGGAGGGGAGGGGGGCTGCTACTGCTCGAAAAGCCAGGTCTTGAGGAGTCTTCTGAAGGTCAGCAGGTCTTGGGTCTGCTGTAGAGGGATGGGGAGGGTGTTCCAGGTCTTGGCGGCGAGGTGGGAGAACGATCTGCCACCAGAGGTCGCTCTTCAGATGTGGGTATTGTGGCGAGGTTAAGTTTAAGGTAGGTCTGCACAGTCACGGTGAGGTTAGGTTTAAGGTAGGTCTGGACAGTCAGGCGTGGTTAAGTTTAAGGTAGGTCTGGACAGTCAGGCGAGGTTCAGTTTAAGGTAGGTCTGGACAGTCAGGCAAGGTTAAGTTTAAGGTAGGTCTGGACAGTCAGGCGAGGTTAAGTTTAAGGTAGGTCTGGACAGTCAGGCGAGGTTAAGTTTAAGGTAGGTCTGGACAGTCAGGCGAGGTTAGGTTTAAGGTAGGTCTGGACAGTCAGGCGAGGTTAAGTTTAAGGTAGGTCTGGACAGTCAGGCGAGGTTAAGTTTAAGGTAGGTCTGGACAGTCAGGCGAGGTTCAGTTTAAGGTAGGTCTGGACAGTCAGGCGAGGTTAAGTTTAAGGTAGGTCTGGACAGTCAGGCGAGGTTAAGTTTAAGGGCTTCCAGGCCTGGGGTAGTGCAGGAAGTGTTTTGAAGAGTTGAATGTCTAGAGTGGCGGAGACTTCAAGCATGCTTATGTGCCATCTGCACATTGGTTAATTTCATCACTTATATCAGTAAATATAGCCCATCGGTCTCCATGTACAGGCGAAAGACGACAAGGGTCGAGGTGCAACACTGGAGGACTCTGCAGGCGACGGCCATTTTCTGGTAACTGGAAGTACCATTTCAACGATCTGGTGTTGTTCAATTAGTACAAAGAGAACCCGTGAAGGATGTTACCACTGAATCCCATTGGAGACTGGATGAGGGTGGAAGGGGCAACGGTGTCAAATGGCATCAGAGGTAGAGGTCATCTCCATCTGTGATCAAGAGGACGTTGTCTGTGAGTTGTAAAGCAGCGGTGTCTATGCTGCAGCATCGCTTTTATGATCAAAGCCCGCATGCATTTACCCTGCATACCTTTACAACACAGTCACTGCCCCGATTGTGTCATTACCGCAAGTTACTTTAGCATGCAAGTCATTGCAACAACTTGCTTTAGGGGGCACTGGACTTTGGGATAGTAGAAAATTACTGTTCCAAAGCCAGTGTACGCAACAGTAGGGATGGCGTTTGACTTAAAAATCCAACACCTGTCCAACAATGCACCCCCTATAGCAAGTCGCTGCAACAACTTGCGAGGTAAAGTAACACTTGGTAATGTCGGGGTAGGGACTGTGTTGTAACAGCACGTCGTTGTAAAGACTGTGGGGAAAAGGATGTTTCCCTGCAGCATGCTCCGAAGCCAGGCTGGTCTTCGTGCAGGAGATGGTTGGCGTGATCTTGGAGCTCAGCATAGACTCATTTTTCACTGTGCTTCCCGATGAAAGGTTGGTGAGTGATTGGCCAGTAATTGGTGAGGTCATCATGGTGTATTGTAGGTTGATTCAGGAGGGGGAGGAGCTGGCCAGTCTCGTGTTTTTCTGGGATGAATGTGTGAGTGAAGGAAGCACAGATCATATTGAGTTGGGGTGAGGGCGCCTTTCTCAAAAGGGCTTTAGGGAAGGGCGAGGGCAAGACATCGTTTTCGAACAAGGTTGCTTGAGGGAGTCGAATAGGTTGGTGAGATTTGCCAGGTTCAAACAGCATTTAAACAGACTCATACACACAAACACCAGATGAAAGTGCAGCAAGCACTCTGTGATTCATGCTCACAGGCAGGGTTCTCACACACTCGTACAACAATTCATTCTGTCAAGCACACAAATACCAGAATGGCTCAAGGATTCATTCCCTCAAGCAATGTTTTCTCACACACTCTTACACCCAAAGGTCATATTGGCTCTCAGCACATACGCACAATGATTCATTCTCTAAAGCGGTATACTCGCACACTCATACACACAAAGACCTGATTGATTCTCAGCGCATACGCTCGATGATTCATTCTCTCAAGCAGCATGTCACAAACACTTGTACAAACAAAGACCAGATTGACTCAGTACATACACTCAACGATTCAGAATTTCTAGCAATGTTCTAACACATTCATACACACAAAGACCAGGTGGATCTCCGCACATATGCTCCATGATTCATTTACTCAAGCAGTGTTTACATACGCACGGACACACAACAACCAGATTGACTCCTAGTGCATGACTCACGATTCATTCTCTCAAACAATGTTTACACACACACTCGTACACACAACATGGACATTATGACATTCTGTTGGAACTTACAATGTTGTTGAATACATTTTTTGGTGACTTAAAAAAGCCCTGAAGAAGTCTTGTTGTGAGACGAAACGCGTCGGCTATGGTCCTTTGACTTTTAATAAATGAATTTAATAAAGAAAAATCCCTTTTACGAAACCTACATCTGGGATCTGGACATCTTTTTGTATGCTCACTGTTTGGACATTGTCTGCTGTAACTGTTAAAGTGCTGAACCTTTTTGTGTTTAATGTTTACGTACACACAAAGACCAGATTGACTCCTAGTGCATAGACTCACGATTCATTCTCTCAAACAATGCTTACATACACATTTGTACACACAAAGGTCAAATTGACTCTCACAGCATTCACTCTACGATTTATTCTCTCAAGCAATGTTTACATCTCATGTACACTAAGGCCTGATTGACTCTCAGCGCGTATGCTCAGTGACATATTCTCTTAAACGGCTTTCTCATACACTCGTACACACAAATGCCAGAATGACTCTGTGTATAGGCTCAACGATTCATTCTCTCAAGCAATGTGTATACACACACACATGTACACACAAGGACAAGGTTGACTCTCAGTGTGTTCGCTCAACGATTCATTCTCTCAAACAATGTTTACACACACATGCAGAAGCAGTTACTTCCTGGGTAGATGGCGTGTGCAGTGTTGAGGCAGACGCAGTTACTTCCAGGGGTGATGGCGTGTGCAGTGTAGAGGCAGACGCAGTTACTTCCAGGGGTGATGGCGTGTGCAGTGTTGAGGCAGACGCAGTTACTTCCAGGGGTGATGGCGTGTGCAGTGTAGAGGCAGACGCAGTTACTTCCAGGGGTGATGGCGTGTGCAGTGTAGAGGCAGACGCAGTTACTTCCAGGGGTGATGGCGTGTGCAGTGTAGAGGCAGACGCAGTTACTTCCAGGGGTGATGGCGTGTGCAGTGTTGAGGCAGACGCAGTTACTTCCAGGGGTGATGGCGTGTGCAGTGTAGAGGCAGACGCAGTTACTTCCAGGGTTGATGGCGTGTGCAGTGTTGAGGCAGATGTAGTTACATCCAGGGGAGATGGTGTGTAGCAGTATTGTGGCAGATATACTTATTTCCTGGGGTGATGGCGTGCAGCAGTGTTGAGGCAGATGTAGTTACTTCCGGGGGAGATGGCGTGCAGCAGTGTTGAAGCAGATGTGGTCACTTCCAGGGAAGATGGTGTCCAGCAGTGTTGAGGCAGGTGCAGTTTGTTAGACGGACCGGGAGGGTCGGCCGAGGATAAGGGGAGCGGTCTCCAGGGAGAGCCGACTCCAGTGACCGTACAGACAAGTAACTTCCCCCCCCCACAGACGGACACCACACAAGGGTAAGGTTCAACGAGATTTTATAGGCGATTCTCAAAGTACGATAAAATGGTACAAGGAGGTCTGGACTCAGGGGTCCCCTCGATTCTGGTCTCTGGTTTGGGGAAAGGGTAGCGGGACAGTCTTGGTTACCAAAAGATGGAAATAGCTCTCAATCCTCGAGCTCGGCGTTCTAGATGATCGGGCCGCGGCGGAGCCAGCAGGTCCCGAGATGGACGAAGGAAGCGACGGTCCGCGGCGGAGCCAGCAGGTCCCGATGAAGATGATGGTTGCAAACGGTCCGCGGCCACGCCAGCAGGTCCCGACGACGATGAAGGATTACGAAGGTTACGAAGGTTGCGGCAGCCCCAGCAGGCAGGGCGATGGTGCACAAGGCAGAGCTACAGCAGCGCCAGTAGTCCGTCAAGGATGAGTTCTTCTTTACGTCTCTCGACTCCAAGATACAACTGCCTTCCTGCTCTGGAGCTGCCCCAGTTATAGGGCTGGTGTTCTTTGATGTCCGGACCCTCGCACTTGGAGGTCGGGAGGTCCGGGATGGGGGAGTCCAGACACCCAGCGGGGGGTGGGGCCAGCGCCCGGGGAGGCGATGGGCGAGCGGCACTTGGCGGGGAGAGCCATCGACACCTCTTTCTCCCATTGACTTGCCAAGTAGCCCGCTCACCTCCTGGGTGGATGGTGGTGCCGGGATGTCTGAGGCCTGGCCAGGCCCAGGGTTGAGGTCGATCGGGGGCCAGGCGGCCTCGTGGTGGAGTGTCCAAGATGGCGCCCAGGATGGGCGCGCGGGCCAGCAGTGGATCGGGTCCACGAGGTCGATATGTTCGAAGGCAGGGGTCCCTGAGGGGACGGGGGACGTGCAAGGGTGGTGTGTGGTACCTGTGTGACCGGGCTCGGGCCGGTTTGGGCCGGGGGAGAGCAGCCCTTCATGTGGCCTGTCCAACATGCGTCCCCCCCAGCTGAAGGCGGGGAGAGTTACCCATCCTCTTGGGGACTCTCCTCGTCGAGGCGGAAGAACCGGGACAGGCCATCTGCGTTGGCGTGATCCGGCCCAGGCCGGTGTTCAACTGTGAAGTCCATCCCTTGTAGGGAGATGGACCAACGTAGTAACTTCGGGTTTTCCCCCCGCATTTGCATCAGCCACTGCAGGGGTCGGTGATCGGTCTGCACCCGAAAGTGTGTGCCAAAGAGGTAGGGCCGGAGCTTCTTGAGGGCCCATACCACAGCGAAGGCCTCCCTCTCTATGGTGCTCCATCGTTGTTCCCGTGGTAGGAGGCGCCTGCTGATGAAGGCCACTGGCTGATCAAGGCCTTCGGTGTTCACTTGAGACAGGACTGCCCCAATGCCATGGTCGGAGGCATCCGTCTGGACGACGAACTCCCGGTTGTAGTCGGGGGCCTGGAGCACCGGGGCGGAACACATGGCGGCTTTCAATTGTTCGAATGCTGTTTGGCACTCCGGGGTCCAGTTGACTTTTTTGGGTTGATTTTTTGACGTGAGTTCTGTGAGGGGCCCCACGATAGTACCATAGTCTTTCACGAACCTTCGGTAATAGCCCGTGAGGCCCAGGAAGGCTCGTACCTCGGTCTGGGTGATGGGTGGCTGCCAGGACTGGATGGCGGCAATTTTGAGCTGCAGAGGGGCCACCCGGCCGCTTCCCACCTGGTGTCCGAGGTAGGTCACAGATCCTTGCCCAATTTGACATTTGCTGGCCTTGATCGTTAGGCCAGCTCGCTGAAGGGCTTGTAGCACTGCTCGGAGGTGGTGGAGGTGCTCGGACCAATGGTGGCTGTATACAGCGATGTCGTCTAGGTAGGCAGACCTCTTGACTGGCCTCTAGGTTGGCTTTTGCCAGTTCTCTGAACCGCCGGGTCTGGTTGCGGAGTGTTAGGAGGTACCGGAAAACATCTGGTGGGTTCTTTAGAGGGGGCATCTCCCAGCCCTCTTTGACTAGGCTGAGCGGCCCCCGCACTGGATGTCCATATAGCAGTTCAAACGGGCTGAAGCCCAGGGACTTCTGGGGAACCTCTCGATATGCGAAGAGGAGGCACGGCAGCAGTACATCCCACTGGCGACGGAGGGGTTCTTCCAACCCCCCGATCATCCCTTTGAGCGTGCGGTTGAACCGCTCAACGAGTCCGTTTCCTTGAGGGTGATAGGGGGTCGTGAATCGGTAGGTAACCCCGCACTGTTGCCAGAGGGACTTCATATATTTAGAAATAAAGTTCGTGCCTCTGTCGCTGACGACTTCTCGGGGGAAGCCCACACGGGAGAAGATCCCCATTAGAGCCCGGCCGACTACCGGGGCTGTCACAGTTCGCAGGGGAACAGCCTCGGGGTAGCGGGTGGCGTGGTCCACTAGCACCAGGATGAACCGATGACCTTGTTTTGTGCGCGGGTCCAGGGGCCCCACGATGTCTATCCCGACCCTCTCGAACGGGGTGGTGACCACGGGAAAAGGTTGCAGGGGGGCTTTTAGTTTGCGGCCGCTCTTTCCACTGGCTTGGCACGTGGGGCAAGATCGGCAATGCTGGTGTACATCGTTCCTCATTTTGGGCCAGAAGAAGTGGGTCACCAGACGACTGTAGGTTTTATCTTGACCCAGGTGTCCCGCCAGGGGGACATCGTGGGCCAGGTTTAGCAGAAAGTCTCTAAAACGGAGCGGCACCACCAGTACTCGGCTGGCCCCCAGCTCCGCGATTCTTTGCTCACTGTACAGCAGGTCATTGTCCCAGTAGACCCAGTGAGTGCCGGAGGTATCCCCTGCGCCTTGGGCGAGCGCTTGCTGGCGGAGTCCCTCGAGGGAGGGACAGGTCTTCTGTTCTTGGCGAAATTGTTCTTGCGTGGGCCCCCCCTCTTGAGGCCACTGGTCGAGGTTAGTGAGGTCTGGAGGTTGAGCTTGTTCTGGGGGGACGTCACGGTCGGTGGTTTCGGCTGGGGCGACCGGAGGCGGTGGCGCCGGCCATTCGGGTTCCTCTGGGCGGGGGCTGGCACGGGCGGCCATGGACCGGGTGGTGACGCACGCCCAGTCCGGGACGCCTAACATCCCCAGGTGTTCTCTTCGTTCTACGGCGGCCCACGGGGAGCTTTCAAGGTCATTCCCCAGGAGGCAGTCTACGGGGGCATCGTCTCGGACCGTGACTTTCAACATGCCGGAGACCCCCCCCCCACTCGAAAGGGACGCAGGCCATCCGACATAGACTTTCCGAGTTATCGGCTGAACGTACAGGGCAGAGAATGTTCGGTAGATACTGTTCCGGGGTCACCAGGTGACAGCGGACGGCCGTTACACTGGCCCCAGTGTCACGAAGGGCTTCAGCCCGGCGTCCATTGATGCTCACCCATTGGCTGTACTTCTGGGTGTTAGCGGGTAGGGGGACCCGCGGGACCATGTCTTTCCCCCCTAAGCAGGCTAGAGCCATGGCGGCTGGCTCCCATTCCTGATGCTCTTGCTCATATTCTTCTTGCTCCTCGGAGATCTGTTCTTCCCCCAGGGCAGCAGCAGCCACCTGGCGGGGTCTTGGGCTCTGGTACTGTGGGCAATTTGGATCGTTGGCATAGTGGCCGACTCGTTGGCATCGATGGCACGTAACATTGGCTCGGTATCCTGGTCGCGCCGGGGCGCTGCCCCGGTTGGCCGGGGGGGTGGTGCTGACCGCGGGGGCGACCGGAGCGTTGTCTCTTCCGCGTCCTTGGCCTCCTCCTCCTCCTCGGGGACGGTGCTGACCATTGTTGTTCCGGTTCTGTTCGTAGGACCCATTCCGGCCCACTCTGGTGATTTCCCATCGGTCAGCTTCGGCTGCGAGCTGCCTGGGATCGGTCAACTTGCTGTCGAGGAGGTGCTGGCGGAGTTCAATAAAGCAATTGTTCGATAGGTGCTCCCATACCATGAGATTGAACAGTTGTTCGTAGGTTGTAACCTTGCTTCCTTTGATCCAGCCCTCGAAGGCTCGGCTAAAGTAGGTTACATAGTCCACCCAAGTTGTACCCGGGATGCGGGTGCAGTCTCGGAACCTCTGACGGTACATTTCGGGTGTGAGGCCATAGCGGGTGAGGAGGGCAGCTTTCATATGGTCGTAGGAGGTCATCTGGTGGTCCGGGAGCTGTAGCAGGGTGTCGCGGCCCTCATTGAGGAATCTCCCCCATAGGCCGGCTCCCCAGTCGTTTCTATCGATCCGGTGTGCAGTCATAGCGATTTCGTAGGCTTTAAACCATTGCTGGATGTCGTCCTCTCGGAAGTATTCTCGAACGACATCCTTGGGGATGTGTACCTTTTTCTCCGTTGTCCCTGGGGTGTGGGGTTGCTCGAACACCCCTATTTCTTTATTCTGCTTGCGTAAATCAATCTCAGCTAGTCGTCGCTCGTGTTCATATGCCAGTTTCTTTTCCTCGAGCTCCCTTTGTCTCTATTTCTCCTCTCTTTCTTCTCGGAGACGCAGGTGCTCTAAATTTATTTTCTGTTCGGCCAACTTAAGTTCAACGTCCATTTTGAGCCGAGCCATTTCTAGCTCGTGTAGTCGGGTTCTTTCTCGTTCCTGGATCTCGTCTTGCGAGAGACCCGTTCTTTGCTCTTCAGGAGCCATGGTGGTTTTTGCTGCGATGCTTCGATCGGGGGTTCCGGCGACCCCGGTCTCTGCCCAAGACTCTAGGGCATGCTTGAAATCGTCTTTGGTACTTAGTCCGGTGGTAGCGATACCTAGTTCGATGCAGAATTGTTTTAGTTCACGATGGTTGTACTCGTCCAATTTCTCCATCTGGAATTTCTCGGTGGATCCGCTTTCTTTAGTTGTCATCTTGATTTCGTCGTGGGGTGAGCTACTGTCTGTACGATTATGCGGTGATTCGGATCGCGCCGCTGGCCACCAATGTTAGACGGACCGGGAGGGTCGGCCGAGGATAAGGGGAGCGGTCTCCAGGGAGAGCCGACTCCAGTGACCGTACAGACAAGTAACTTCCCCCCCCCACAGACGGACACCCCACAAGGGTAAGGTTCAACGAGATTTTATAGGCGATTCTCAAAGTACGATAAAATGGTACAAGGAGGTCTGGACTCAGGGGTCCCCTCGATTCTGGTCTCTGGTTTGGGGAAAGGGTAGCGGGACAGTCTTGGTTACCAAAAGATGGAAATAGCTCTCAATCCTCGAGCTCGGCGTTCTAGATGATCGGGCCGCGGCGGAGCCAGCAGGTCCCGAGATGGACGAAGGAAGCGACGGTCCGCGGCGGAGCCAGCAGGTCCCGATGAAGATGATGGTTGCAAACGGTCCGCGGCCACGCCAGCAGGTCCCGACGACGATGAAGGATTACGAAGGTTACGAAGGTTGCGGCAGCCCCAGCAGGCAGGGCGATGGTGCACAAGGCAGAGCTACGGCAGCGCCAGTAGTCCGTCAGGGATGAGTTCTTCTTTACGTCTCTCGACTCCAAGATACAACTGCCTTCCTGCTCTGGAGCTGCCCCAGTTATAGGGCTGGTGTTCTTTGATGTCCGGACCCTCGCACTTGGAGGTCGGGAGGTCCGGGATGGGGGAGTCCAGACACCCAGCAGGGGGGTGGGGCCAGCGCCCGGGGAGGCGATGGGCGAGCGGCACTTGGCGGGGAGAGCCATCGACACCTCTTTCTCCCATTGACTTGCCAAGTAGCCCGCTCACCTCCTGGGTGGATGGTGGTGCCGGGATGTCTGAGGCCTGGCCAGGCCCAGGGTTGAGGTCGATCAGGGGCCAGGCGGCCTCGTGGTGGAGTGTCCAAGATGGCGCCCAGGATGGGCGCGCGGGCCAGCAGTGGATCGGGTCCACGAGGTCGATATGTTCGAAGGCAGGGGTCCCTGAGGGGACGTGCAAGGGTGGTGTGTGGTACCTGTGTGACCGGGCTCGGGCCGGTTTGGGCCGGGGGAGAGCAGCCCTTCATGTGGCCTGTCCAACACAGTTACTTCCAGGGGTGATGGCGCGCCGGTGTGTGGAGGCAGACGAAGTTACCTCCAGGGGTGATGGAGTGTGCAGTGTGAGGCAGATGTAGTTACTTCCTGGGGTGATGGAGTGCAGCAGTGTTGACGCAGATGTAGTTACTTCCAGCGGAAATGCCGTTCAGCAGTGTTGAGGCAGATGTAGTTACTTCCAGGGGAGATGGCGTGCAGCAGTGTTGAGGTAGGCGCAGTTACCTCCAGTGGAGATTGTGTGCAGCAGTGTTAAGGTAGGCGCAGTTACCTCCAGTGGAGATTGTGTGCAGCAGCGTTGAGGCATACATGGTTACTTCAAGGAGAGAGGGAATGTAAATGTAAATGTACAGGAATTTATATAGCGCAAATCACCGAGCGGTTTCTAAGTACTTGCTTAGGGAACCCGTCCTGGTATTCCCCTGTGAGATAACCCCGGCAGGGTATCCGCAAGGTGAAAGCCAGGCATACCGCCGCGAGGGGCCGTTGTGGAGATTAAGCAAGCTATTGCCCAGAGTCGCAGAGTGTGAACCTGTGAATCGAGTAGGCACCGGAGCGAGAATTGTCGAGTCCATGGACATTTTTTTAGGACTCAAGACCCCGCCGAGCCGGGAATTGAACCCTGGTCCCGGGCTGACCTCTGCTTCCAGGTCTGCCTCCTCTAACCAGTGAGCCACACTTCTCCACACCAGTGAGCCACACTTCTCCACTGCATGCAGTAGTGTTAAGGCAGATGCAGCTACTCTTCCTGTGTACCTCTTCCTTTCCCCTGCATTGAACTGCTGTTCATCTTCCGCTCCTCCTGAGCAGCGAGTCCAGAATATTCAGGTTATGATTCCAATGTTTCGCCCTCTATCTGGATTTTGCTGAGACTGACTCTGAGGCTGATGGGCCTCGTGACCTCCTGCTTCCTGTTGGTAAAGCATGCCAGGTGGCGTATGCAGGCTCTGCAGTGGGACTTGAAGTTCCAATGGGCCCAGCATGGAGGAAATCTCACCGATGTGGTCCAGCTCTCGGAAGGAACGGCGTGAGATCTGCAGTGATGGTTGACAAACCGCAATTGGGTCAACGGTAGACTCCTCTCTCTTCCCCAACCAGATCTCAGTCATGGCAGATGCATCACTTCTGGGATAGGGCGGCCATCTGGAAGGGGTGGAGATCAGGGGCCACTGGTCTCCTGCGGAGTCGGGGCGCCACATACATTTGTTGGAACTCTGAGCGATTCCATTGGCATTGAAAACATTTCTTGTCTCCGTCAAGGGGAAGATAGTGCAGGCTTTCACAGACAACCACACCTCCATGTGGTACTACAACAAGCAAGGCGGGGTGGAGTCATGGAGCCTTTGTTGAGAGGCCCTGCGTCTCTGGACATGGCTGGAATAGCAGGGCATAACCCTGGTCGTTCAACACCTGGCAGGCTCTCTGAACGCAGGGGCGGATGAACTCAGCCATTGATGCCTAGCAGATCACAAGTGGCGTCTCCAGCCAGAGGTGGTCCAAGGTCTCTTTCAGCACTGGGGATAACCTTGCTTGAATTTGTTCGCCTCCAAAGAGAATGTGCAGTGTCAGTGATACTGCGTGCTGGAGTTTGCGATGCTTTTTGTTGCAATTGAAGATCAGGCCTGTTGTACGCCCTTCCGCCTATACCACTCCTGCCCAGGGTTCTGAAAAAGATCATGAGCGACCGCGCCCAAGTCATTCTTGTGGCCCCGGACTAGGTGAGGGGAGTCGGGTATCCAGAGCTTCTGAAAATGAGCATCGATCCTCCAATCAGGGTGCCCCTTCTGGAGGCTCTTCTGTCGCAGCAGCAGGGGAGGGTTCTCCACCCGAATCTGTCAACTCTGTGCCTCCCTGCGTTAAGATTGAGCGGCGGCAGTTGATGTCTTTTGACCTTTCTCCCGAAGTCTGTAATGTTATTCTAGCAGCCAGTTGGCCCTCCACTAAGACGGTATATGCCTGTTGTTGGCAGTAAATGTGTATTATACTGCACAGAAAGGCCAATTGGCCATCTTTCTCCTTCCATTTCTACTGTCCTTCTATTCATTTTAACCCTTGCCCTACAGGGAACTCTCAAAGGTTATCTCTGCCTTTTCGAGGCTGCCAGACCACACTTCTCTCTTTAAATCTCCTATTGTACATAGATTTCTGAAAAGGCTGGCTCACTTGTTTCCACCCACGCTCTTTGGTATGCTACAGTAGGACCTTAATTTGGTCCTCACCTACCTGATGTGCACTCCCTTTGAGCCCTTACATAATTGCCCCCTCAGGCTGTTGACCATCAATACAGCCTTCTTAGTGGCGATTACATCAGCCCGGAGTGTGAGTGAGTTGCAGGTGTAATCTTGCTCGCCTCCCTATTTAATGTCCTTTTCGGACAAAGTGTTGCTTTGCACCAGGGTTTCCTTTTTGCCAAAGGTTGTGATCCCATTCCATCTGGGTCAGTCCATCACTTTGCCCACCTTCTTTGCTTTTCTGCATCCCTCTAATGAAAAGGAGCGTCTCCACCGACTGGACCCAAAAAGAGCATTGTCGTTCTACCTGGACCCCACAAAAGAGTACTGGGCGTATGACCAACTCTTTGTGGGGTACGTGGGAGCAAAGAAGGGAAGGGCGGTGCAGAAAAGGACCATCTCTCACTGGGTCATTCTCTGGATTAAGCTTTGCTATGCCTTGGCAAAGAAGCAACCTGCTGACGTATTGAGGGTCCATTCCACTAGGGGAAAAGGCTGCGACTACGGCCTTGGCTCGGGATGTCCCAGTCCTGGACATTTGTCAGGCAGCAAGGTGGGCATCTTTTCTCACATTTGCCAAACACTACTGCTTGGACAGTCATGTCTGCAGGGACGGACATTTTGCCCGCAGCACTTCCTAGTTTGAGGTATTGGTCCGCAACCCACCGCCGGGATGGGATGGCTTGGGTATCTAATTCAAAGGTAAGGAATCTGCAGCTAGAAGTCTCTATCAGATGAACAAGTTACTTACCTTCAGTAAAGCATTATCTGGTAGAGACTCTATCTAGCTGCAGATTCCTGACAGCCCCACCCACTAATGTTGTAGGGCTAGGGTTGCCCCTCGTTTTCATGGCCCTAGTTTTGCACACATCTACGTCAGTAACTTCGTGGCTCTGCACTTCTGGCGTGGAAAAACAAAAAGAACTGACGTCCGCGTGCCTGGGTGGTGCCTATATAGGTACAGCGACATCATAACCGATGCTAACTGCAGCTAGTTACAGTCCCTCCCATATAATGCGTTATCGAAGGTAAGTAACTTGTTCATCAGCAACAGAATGAGGGGGAGAAGGAAAACATTTCCACTGGAGCTATTATAATCAGCCAAACAGGAAGATGCCCCAAGGCGGCAGATGGTTTCCATGTACTGGGAAAATAGTGTTCCATGGAAATGAACAAACCTGTCATCTTGTGCTACGAACCTGCACCTGACAAAATACCACAAGGTCCTCTTTGCAAGTTCAAAAAAGTCAAGAAGACCCACATCATAATCGGTTTAAGAAAATAGTTTAAAACAATTACAAAAACGTTTTTAAAATGTGTAGCAAAAATTGTATAGCATAAAAAAGACAAAAAAAAGGTTCTAATATAAGAATCTAAAAAAGTGGACTACTCTGCCCCTACTGGGTTGGGTGCAGGACCGCCCCAGGGGCGGGGCCCGGCACTCAAAGTCTGATGCGGTGAGCAGCAGGCCATGCGTAGTGGGGTTCACAGGCCACACGGGATTGGTTGTTTAACCTAAGTCTGCAGAGCAGTGGCGCTGTGTGTGATAGGTTGGCTGTAGGATCGGACAGAAGGCCACGCCCTTCGGGCACACCTCCCAGTGCACAGCCAAAGGTCCCCCGCCTGCACAAGGATGTCTGGGAGGTTCATGGGACCCCCATCCGCACCTCCAGAGGGCTGCTTTCAGGAGGTGCACTGACAGTCTGGTGACGCTCTGCGAATGCGCATCCTGAGGGCCTGGTTGTGTTTGCGCCCGCGTCTATAATACAGCGCAGGCGTGCGCAGTCACTCATTGTCGTGGGGACATGCCTGGTGCGGCAGCCAGGCCCTGCACCTAATCCAATCTGTCTCTATCGCTCTGCGTTTGTGTTTCTTCATTTCTTTTTAATAGGTGCAGTGAGGTCATAAGTGATGTCAGTGTGTTGTGATATACAGTGCATGGGGTGGTGCAAGTTACAGTTTGCTCTGTGAACCATAACTGGTGAATTTCTGTGGTTTATCAAGTGTGAGCCGAACTCATAACTCGATTGCTTGTTTTTCAGTTCATTCCATGGGTTCGTTTTGCTCCTCATTTCCAGCCCACACTGCGCCAGGCCAAATGGGCCTTTCATGGAGGACCCTGCCTATCTGAGGCGCGTGAATGTGACTCAACAAGGAAGGGAGCCCGGAAACAAGTGAAGGGAGGTGCAATGAAGACCTCACCGAAGGGGGTGCGCAGATTTGGAAGAATGCAAGGCCTCCCATTGCACACACCTTGGGTGAAATAACCTGGCACACAACAATAATGGGAGGCTGTTGCATGGTGGCGCCACTCCACAGCACGATACTAACTATTGGGTCACTGCTACCAAGACTATATGCGACATTTCATAGATATGCGCCATACAACACCTCCTCTTGTCCGGCTGTGGTTATAATTTCCTACCACCGTTTCACCTGGCTTTACGTGGTTTATTTTTGCCAAAAATCACTATGACAGCTTCACCCGGGCACCACCACCAACATGGCCGCCACAACCTGCCGCAGGTCACTGAAAACAGATCTGGTCAGGTTCTTTTCTCGTGGTAAGTGTCTGACGCATGCGCGGTCGCTTACGTGTGCAGCCCCGCCCACCGCGAGCCTGGTGAGGCGGAAACGCGGTCATTACAAATACGGCGGGTTTCCAGCATGGACGCCACCAGTCGCTCTGATGCCCTGACCAGGCTCGTGGGGGTAGGTTGTGACGGCTGTGACCGCGCATGTATCCGGTGAGTACCTTACGAGTAAAATTTGAGCCCGTTTTCCGCCTGATATCGTACCGGGCTGGTAGCGCGTTTTTTTCCGTTCAGAGAGCTCTGAAGCGCTGAGTGTCGGTGAGAACCAATTCCCTTAGTGGAGGGTTTACGCCTGGGCAATTGTAAGGTGCTGGCCGGTTGCGATGTACACGCGGGCCCCGTTCTGACCTGACGCCACCTCCGCCAGTCTTTCCGGTTGGAGTGGGCGAGGGTCGATCGGGTGAGCTCAGTGTGTGCGCGACGCTCCGGGGTGTATTGTGCAACCTCTTGGGCCTTTATCTTAACCACTTGACAATGATTCTCGCCGCTCATGTGTGGTTAGAAGCTACTCCTTACACGGCCACCACCACCCATGAGCCCTTTGATATCGACTCACTATAACACCTCTTTGTGAGTCGGTTCTAAGACAGCGTCACTGCTGCTTATTTTTTCTTCCCTTTAGGTATCTGACCATTGGCGCAGGTCCCACGAGAGCAGACTGCGAGGCGCCTTAGGGAATTACTTCGGGTAAGCTCCTATCTGTCTCTCCTACCGTCCGTCTCTTCAGCTGTGTGGGCACCTTCTCCCCTTTTTAAATCAGATATACCCACCTGGGTAGGATCTCTGTCACCATTCTCATTATTAGTTTTTAATCAGTGAGCGTTTTTCCACAAGAGTGCTTTCTCCAGCATAATATAGATGTGACCTAGGAATGAATGGAACACTGTATTGATCCTTTTTCCATATTTGCACATATTTTCCTTAGGTCGCCACTCAATAGCAGGACCTGTCGGCCTGCCTTCCTATTGACCTCCTGGAATAAGGTTGTAAATCCCTTTTTATTCACTGTGTAGTACTGAGCACTTAGGTCCTGAAGAATTGCCACTTGAGCAAGAAACATGTTGACCTGACCAGAGGGTCGTAGATGTCCTGCTGAGTACTTTCTTAGCACATATCTCCCCTCCCACTATTTTTAACCAAGGGTGTCAGCCACGCTAATAAATTCCCTGTGGACTGACCCACCTTTTTTATTCACCACCACTTCACGACTACACCTTCACTCGCCCTCTCACCCACATGCACCATATGGCCGGAACAAAAGATCTCCGATAAAGAGCCCCTTCGTGGGAGCCCGTCAGACATTGCAGCGCCAGTCTGACGAGGAGCAGGACCCATATGATGAAGCATGACATCTAGCTTGCTGGGTGTGTGAGGGTTTCAGTTCCAAAAAGGGAAATGCCCTTTTCCCTTTGTCTTTCCTCTATGCTGCACGCACTCTTGTTTCCTACACTCTCATCGGGGAACTTTGTACCCCTCTTGTGCTACTAGTCGTCCGGACATGTACACTGGACCCCGTTAAATATTGTCCGCACACGGTTCCCCTTGTTGTTGGGATACCCCGAGCTGCCAAGAATGCCCCAAGCTCTGCTTTCAATGTGGAGGGTGTTTGTGCTCAAAATGCACTGCTTAGAAAAATGATTTCAAAGCTTTTTTGGAGGGTGAGTCCCCTATAAGCCTGAAGAGGGCAAGGCTTAGCTGTCAGCCCATCCAAGCTTTGGAACATTCCTTAGTATGCATTCAAAAGTTGGTCTCGCTTGCCATTCCCTCAGGGGAGCCCTCTTCCTGCCCAAACCCCATCATGGAAGCTGGGCTCGCTTGCTTCGCTCAGGGGAGCCCTCTTCCTGCCTGAACCCCTGTAATATAGTTGACAGTCTAGTAGCTGGGGGGGCGGAGCTAAGTGGGCTGAGGGGAAGAGGAGGAGTCAGTACAGGATGAAGACAGTTAGAGTAGGGACAGGAGAGAGGCTGGTGGCTAGAGAATAAAGCTCCAGTATAATAAGCAACTGTGTCTGTGGTTATTTGTAACAGGATGCTACAAATGGCGACGAGGGTGGGATAAGCAAAACCCACAAACCCACAGCACCTCGTGAAAACACCCTGTCCCAAGCAGCAGTCGAGATCGAGCTGGTGAAGACGACTGAGCTGCCACCTAAACCGAAGAGGTCAACACCCAGTGACCCTGCCCCTCTGCAGACCGCGAGGGAACTGAGAAGAGTGGCCGAGAGGAGCGCTGAAACGCTCAGTGCCAAAAAAGAGCCCTTTGCGCTTAAAACGCGGATCACGCCGGAAGCGTGCAGAGTGAGTGACCCTTGTGAAGACAGAAGTCGGGAGCCCACTCCGACCCTGCTGTGCCCCCAGAGAACTGAAGAAGTGCCCAGAGGTGGGGGAATCTGTCCCTGAAGGACTGGCTGGGGAGCGCGACCGAGCGCCTGAAAGCCGGGGCTCGAATGCCCGTGATCGGAAAAAAACCTCACACCCGATGCGTGTGATTTGGCATGCCCCCAACGAAACAGAAGTCGGGAGCCCACTCCGACTCTGCCAAGCCCCAAAGGTCGAAGGAAAGTGCCCTAGGGTGAAGGACATCGCCCCCATGAAGGTCTACTGCCCCCAAGAAGGTCTCCTGCCAAGCGCTGCTGAGCGCGGTAAAATTGGAGCCCGAGTGAGCTCAGACGCCGGAAAACCTCACTCCGGATGCGTGGGTTTTGGCACGCCGCCGCCGAAGGACCCTGCAAAGTAAGGCGGGAGCCCACCCCAACCTCACCTGATTGTAGCAGTGACCAGAGGGACCCCAATCTGGAGTATGCTGACCCTGGAAGCAACTGCCGGTGAGTCCTGTGTGAAGAATCGGGTTGAGTGCAGAGAGAGAAAGTAGTGCCTGCAGACAACTACGGCGGCCATCTTTGAGTCAGGCAGGCTTTAAGGACATACCCTGTGTTGCCCATAGGCGGCCATCTTGAAGTCAGGCAACGTCAAGAAATCAAGCATTGGCGAAGACCAAACAAACAATGGCAAAAGCAAGCAAGCATTGGTACATGCAAATAAACAAACATTGGTAGATGCAAACAAACAAGCATTGGCGAAGTCCAAACAAACATTGGCAAAAGCAAGCAAGCATTGGTACATGCAAATAAACAAACATTGGTAGATGCAAATAAACAAGCATTGGCGAAGACCAAACTAACATTGGCAAAGACAAACAAGCAAGCATTGGTGCATGCAAATAAACAAGCATTGGTGAATGCAAATAGACAAGCATTGGTACATGCAAGTCAACAAGCCTTGGTATGTGCAAATAAACAAGCACTGGTAAATGCAAAGAAATAGGCGTTGGTAAGGCAAATAAATGAGCGTGGATAATGGCTCTTGAACAACAATGAACAAGTCTTGGCAACCAAAACAGAATAAGCACGTGCAAACACGAGAGTGAATCAACTAACAAGCACGACCCACCACAAGAAGTGACTTGACAAACAAGCATTGACAAAAACAAATGTCAGCACGGTGGAAACGCGAGCATTGAGAAATGCAAGCGAATGCACAGAGGCGAATGTAATGAAGTAACACATGTCTGTAAAATAAAAGAAACACAAGTGAACACAAGGACCAAGCAAAGACAACAGCACAATGGAACAAGCATAAGCAAATTCAAGAGACAGATAAAGACGACGCTGAGCACAAACTGAAGAGCGCCGAAGGGAGGAGCTGCTGGACAGAAACGCACGAGGTTCAGAAGAGAAAAGACTGCGAAAGAGAGTCCCAGGAACAAGCACAACACACACTGAAGTGACTGGAGGACTTGCGCCAGTGCACAGGGAACGCCCGAACGAACAAAGATGTAAAACGTGCCCAGCATTACCGCGGAAAAGTTGGTAACCACCTGCCACTAGCATGCGACTCGAAAGAAAAGGAACCTTGTGTCTAGCACGATGCAGCTGGGTGGTGGTGGACACTTCGGAACGCACGAAATCTACGTGATTCACTGGCACATACTGTGATGATTGCAAAGACTATCAACGTCCCAGCACATGACCAGACCGAAGATTTCGACTAAAGAGGATCAGCTAAGAAGACGATTGAACAGCCCGTGCCCTGCAAATATAATCTATCAGAATCAGCCTCTCATGGCGGGGGAAGAAGTAGCACAACGGTTCAATCCCTGCATTAAAGTACCACCCCCAGGGGTGCAGACGGATACCTGGAGTCTGTGTCTCAAACAGAACCAATGGCTGGCAACATTGGGTGACTTTCTGGACGCCAATGGTGAACAAAGAGAAAGGAAATGTCTAATGCTGCTCCTCCATTTGGTGGGTCCTGAGGGCCGATGCCCAATCAAAACATTTTCCAAAGAAGACACACAACTCTATGAAAGACTCCAAGAGAAGCTATGTGCCCGTCTCTCCGCACAAGCGGAAGTAGACCATGATCGCATCGCTTTCAACACAGCTCGGCAGGAACCAGGCGAATCATTGCCAACTTTCATCATTCGGTTGCAAAACCTGGTACAAGGCTGCCATTTTAACACCTTTACGAATGAGGACGCAGTTCGGCTCCGGATAATTGAAGGCTGCGCAAACCCCGACACAAAGCTCAAGATCCTGCGAGGAAATTGGTCACTAGAAGAAATCATTAGGAAGGCTGAAATTGGAATACACGTCAAGGCTAGAGACAGATCAAAGGACCTGCCTCTGAAGGCAAAATATCAAGATGCCTGGATGGATGAAACTCGGAAAATGCACAAAACAAAAAGGAGAGAGAGGGAAGGCAGACCAGTGAAAAGACAACGGGAGAGACAAAGTGACAAGGAGTACTCTGAGTCAATCAGTCAAAGGACAACTTCAAGGAGTTCTTCACCCTCAAGGTGTCATTCAAAGTCTGACGAGGAGGGAGCGTCAAGTGGGACAGACCGCACTCCTGGACAAGAAGGCAACCTGCACAACAAGAGAGTAAGGAAGACAAACCATAGAAGAAGAAATCAAAATGGTCAAAACTGGAAGTTGGCGCAGGAACATTCTTCGCCAAGTTGTGAAGATGAGTCTGAAGGAACATCCAGCCGGAGAACACATCACACCCACATCATGGGTATCCGAGCACCAAATAAGTGGGAAGAAGAAATAGGTCGCATAAGACGAACTGACCCTCCCCAACAACGAACAGGAAAAGACCAACGCATCAATGACACCGGGGACAACGAAGAAACTGTGAAGACGTCGTTGACATGTGAGAAAGGCCAAGATGGAAAATTTCAAGAGCAAACACAAACAAGCACGTGGTTATTGAACAACTTCTCAAATGAAACAACGCCAAAGACAAGTCGACGAAGGCGCCCGGAGAAGCGTTTTAAAGACAACCCTGAGTCAACGAACAACGTGTCACGGCCCACTCATTTCAGACATCCATTACCCGATACACTCTCAAAGGAACGCTTCAAAAAGAGTATGGAACTCCTCTGATTCAGAGAGCGCGTCCGTCCGATCCTGGAAGTCGACAAAAGACTTCTCTGACTGTTGGACAGGCCACCTGAAGGGCCGCTCCCCCCTCGGCCCGACCAGGCCCGAGCCCGGTCACACAAGTGCCACACACCACCACTGCTCGTCCTCCGTCCCCTCCGGGACACCGGCCCCTGAACATATCGACCTCGTGGGCCCGACCCACTACTGGCCCACGCGCCCAGCCTGGGCGCCATCTTGGACACTCCACCACGAGGCCGCCTGGCCCCCGATCGACCTCAACCCTGGGCCTAGCCAGGCCTCAGACATCCCGGCACCACCATCCACCCAGGAGGTGAGCGGGCTACTTGGCAAGTCAATGGGAGAAAGAGGCGTCGATGGCTCTCCCCCGCCAAGTGCCGCTCGCCCATCGCCTCCCCGGGCGCTGGCTCCACCCCCCTGCTGGGTGTCTGGACTCCCTCATCCCGGACCTCCCGACCTCCAAGTGCGAGGGCCCGGACATCAAAGGGCACCAGCCCTATAACTGGGGCAGCTCCAGAGCAGGAAGGCAGTTGTATCCTGGAGTCGAGAGACGCAGAGAAGAACTCATCCTTGACGGACTACTGGCGCTGCCGTAGCTCTGCCTTGCGCATCATCGTCCTGCCTGCTGGCGCTGCCGCAACCTTCGTAAACCTTCGTAATCCTTCATCGTCGTCGGGACCTGCTGGCGTGGCCGCGGACCGTTTGTAACTACCATCTTCATCGGGACCTGCTGGCTCCGCCGCGGACCGTCGCTTCCTTCGTCCATCTCGGGACCTGCTGGCTCCGCCGCGGCCCGATCATCTAGAACGCCGAGCTCGAGGATTGAGAGCTATTTCCACCTTTTGGTAACAAGACTGTCCCGCTACCCTTTTCCCAAACCAGAGACCAGAACCGAGGGGACCCCTGAGTCCAGACCTCCTTGTATCATCATCGTACCTAAAGAATTGCCTATAAAGTATCGTTGAACTTTACCCTTGTGTGGTGTCCATCTGTGGGGGGGAAGTTACTTGTCTGTACGATTGTCGGAGACGGCTCTCCCCGGAGACCTCTCCCCTTATCCTCGGCCGACCCTCCCGGTCCGTCTAACATTGGTGGCCAGCGGCGCGATCCGAATCACCGCATAATCGTACAGAGAGTAGCTCACCCCACGACCAAATCACGATGTCAAACAAAGAAAGCGGATCCACCGAGAAATTTCAGATGGAGAAATTGGACGAGTACAGCCATTGTGAATTAAAACAATTCTGCATCGAACTAGGTATCGCTACCACCGGTCTGAGTACCAAAGACGATTTCAAGCACGCCCTAGAGTCTTGGGCAGAAACCGGGGCTGCCGGAACCCCCGATCAAAACATCGCAGCAATAGAAAAAAACACCACGACCCCTGAGGAGCGAAGAACGGGTCTCTCGCAAGACGAGATCCAGGAAAGAGAAAAAACCCGACTACACGAGCTAGAAATGGCCCGGCTCAAAATGGATGTTGAACTTAAGTTGGCCGAACAAAAAATAAACTTAGAGCACCTGCGTCTCCGAGAAGAAAGAGAGGAAAAACAGAGACAAAGGGAGCTCGAGGAGAAGAAATTGGCATATGAACACGAGCGAAAATTAGCGGAGATCGACCTACGCAAGCAGAATAAAGAAGGAGGGGTGCCCGAGCAACCCCACACCCCAGGGGCAACAGAGAAAAAGGTACACATCCCCAAGGATGTCGTTCGAGAATACTTCCGAGAGGACGACATCCAGCAATGGTTTAAGGCCTACGAAATCGCTATGACCGCCCACCGGATCGATCGAAGCGACTGGGGAGCCGGTCTATGGGGGAGATTCCTCAATGAGGGCCGCGATGCCCTGCTACAGCTCCCGGACCATCAGATGACCTCCTATGACCACATGAAAGCTGCACTCCTCACCCGCTATGGCCTCACACCTGAGATGTACCGTCAGAGGTTCCGAGACTGCACCCGCATCCCGGGTACAACTTGGGTGGACTATGTAAACTATTTTAGCCGAGCCTTCGAGGGCTGGATCAAAGGAAGCAAGGTCACAACTTACGAACAACTTTTTAATCTCATGGTATGGGAGCATCTATCGAACAATTGCTTCATTGAGCTCCGCCAGCACCTCCTCGACAGCAAATTGACCGATCCCCGGCAGCTCGCAGCCGAAGCTGACCGGTGGGAAATCACCTGAGTGGGCCGGAATGGGTCCTACGAACAGAGCCGGAACAACAACGGTCAGCACCGTCCCAGAGGAGGAGGAGGGGGCCAAGGACGCGGAAGAGACAACGCTCCGGTCGCCCCCGCTACCAGCACCACCCCCCCGGCCAACCGGGGCAGCACCCCGGCGCGACCGGGATATCGAGCCAATGTTACGTGCCATCGATGCCAACGAGTCGGACACTATGCAAACGACCCAAACTGCCCCCAGTACCAGAGCCCAAGACCCCGCCAAGTAGCCGCTGCTGCTCTGGGGGAGGAACAGATCTCAGAGGAACAGGAAGAGTATGAGCAAGAACATCAAGAATGGGAGCCAGCTGCCATGGCTCTAGCCTGCTTAGGGGGGAAAGACATGGTCCCGCGGGTCCCCCTACCCGCTAACACCCAGAAGTACAGCCAATGGGTGAGCATCAATGGACGCCGGGCCGAAGCCCTCCGTGACACCGGGGCCAGTGTGACAGCCGTCCGCTGTCACCTGGTGGCCCCAGAACAGTTCCTACCAAACATTCTCTGCCCTGTCCGTTCAGCCGATAATTCAGAGAGTCTGTGTCGGATGGCCTGCGTCCCTTTCGAATGGGGAGGGGTCTCCGGCATGTTGAAAGTAACGGTCCGAGACGATGCCCCCGTAGACTGCCTCTTGGGGAATGACCTTGAAAGCTCTCCGTGGGCAGCCGTAGAACGACGAGAACACCTGGGGATGTTAGGCATCCCGGACTGGGCATGCGTCACCACCCGGTCCATGGCCGCCCGTACCAACCCCCCACCCGAGGAACCCGAATGGCCGGCGCCTCCGCCTCCGGTCGCTCCAGCCGAAACCACCGACCGTGACGTCCCCCCAGAAGCAGCTCAACCTCCAGACCTCGCTAACCTCGACCAGTGGCCTCAAGAGGGGGGGCCCACGCAAGAACAGTTTCGCCAAGAACAGAAGACCTGTCCCTCCCTCGAGGGACTCCGCCAACAAGCCCTCGCCCAAAACGCAGGGGATACCTCCGGAACACATTGGATCTACTGGGACAATGATCTGCTATACAGTGAACAAAGAATCGCGGAGTTGGGGGCCAGCCGAGTGCTAGTGGTGCCCCTCCGTTTTAGAGACTTTCTGTTAAACCTGGCCCACGATGTCCCCCTGGCTGGACACCTGGGTCAAGATAAAACCTACAGCCGCCTGGTGACCCACTTCTTCTGGCCTAAAATGAGGGACGATGTCCACCAGCATTGCCGATCTTGCCCCACGTGCCAAGCCAGTGGAAAGAGCGGCCGCAAACTGAAAGCCCCCCTGCAACCTTTTCCCGTGGTCACCACCCCGTTCGAGAGGGTCGGGATAGACATTGTGGGACCCCTGGACCCGCGTACAAAACAAGGCCATAGGTTCATCCTGGTGCTAGTGGACCACGCCACCCGCTACCCCGAGGCTGTTCCCCTGCGGACTGTGACAGCCCCGGTAGTCGGCCGGGCTCTGATGGGAATCTTCTCCCGTGTGGGCTTCCCCCGAGAAGTCGTCAGCGACAGAGGCACGAACTTTATTTCCAAATATATGAAGTCCCTCTGGCAACAGTGTGGGGTTACCTACCGATTCACGACCCCCTATCACCCTCAAGGAAACGGACTCGTTGAGCGGTTCAACCGCACGCTCAAAGGGATGATTGGGGGGTTGGAAGAGCCCCTCCGTCGCCAGTGGGATGTACTGCTGCCGTGCCTCCTCTTCGCATATCGGGAGGTCCCCCAGAAGTCCCTCGGCTTCAGCCCGTTTGAACTGTGGTATGGACATCCAGTACGGGGGCCGCTCAGCCTAGTCAAGGAAGGCTGGGAGATGCCCCCTCTAAAGAACCCCCCAGATGTCTTCCGATACCTCCTAACCCTCCGCAACCAGACCCGGCGGTTCCGAGAGCTGGCCAAAGCCAACCTAGAGGCCAGTCAAGAGGACATGAAAAAGTGGTATGACCGGAATGCCTCCTCCATCGAGTTTGAACCTGGGCAACAGGTATGGGTGATGTCCCCCACCGAACCCTGCGCTCTGCAAGACAAATGGACGGGGCCCTTCAAAGTAGTCGAGCGCAAGGGCCCTGCCACCTATCTCATCTACATGGAATCTGCCCGGAACCCCCTCCGGGTCCTCCACACCAATAGACTGAAACCCCACTTTGTGCGTTCAGAACTCAGCCTCCTGATGGCCACAGACAATGGGACCGAAGAAGACTCCGAACCCCTCCCTGACCTCCTACGGACTCGGGAGAAAGACGGCTCTGTGGATGGGGTCCGACTCTCGGAGGCCCTCACCCGGGAACAACGCCAGGAGTGCCAAGACCTTCTGTTGCAGTTCGCCAGCCTGTTTTCCCTCACCCCAGGTGTCACTTCCTGGTGTGTGCACGACGTGGACACGGGGGACAACCCCCCTATCCGCCACCGGGCCTACCGCGTGCCAGATCGGGTACGGGCCTGCATCCAGGAGGAAGTGACCAAAATGCTCACGCTCGGGGTCATCGAGCCCTCAGATAGCCCCTGGGCCAGCCCAGTAGTACTGGTCCCCAAAGCAGCCGCTCCCGGCACCACACCAGAACTCCGGTTCTGCGTCGACTACCGGGGCTTGAATGCGGTCACTCGAACAGACGCACATCCCATCCCTCGGGCAGACGAACTAATCGACCGCATGGGAGCTGCCCGCTACCTCAGTATTTTCGACCTGACGGCAGGCTACTGGCAGATCGGCCTCACAACCCGGGCCCAAGAACGTTCTGCCTTTTCCACCCCTGATGGCCATTACCATTTCAAGGTCATGCCCTTTGGCATGAAGAATGCTCCAGCAACATTTCAGCGACTCGTCAACCAGGTCCTGGCCGGGCTCGAAGGATTCAGCGCCGCCTACCTAGACGACATCGCTGTATACAGCCACCATTGGCCCGAGCACCTCCACCACCTCCGAGCGGTGCTACAGGCCCTCCAGCGGGCTGGCCTCACGATCAAGGCCAGCAAATGCCAAATTGGTCAGGGGTCCGTAACCTACCTCGGACACCAGGTGGGAAGCGGCCTGGTGGCCCCTCTTCAGCTCAAGATTGCTGCCATCCAGTCCTGGCAGCCCCCCATCACCCAGACCGAGGTGCGCGCCTTCCTGGGCCTCACAGGCTATTACCGAAGGTTCGTGAAAGACTATGGTACCATAGTGGGGCCCCTCACAGAACTCACGTCCAAAAATCAACCCAAGAAAGTCAACTGGACCCCGGATTGTCAAACAGCCTTCGAACAATTGAAGGCCGCCATGTGTTCCGCCCCTGTGCTCCAGGCCCCCGACTACAGCCGGGAGTTCGTCGTCCAGACGGATGCCTCCGACCATGGCATTGGGGCAGTCCTGTCTCAAATGAACACCGAAGGCCTTGATCAGCCCGTGGCCTTCATCAGCAGGCGACTCCTACCCCGAGAGCAACGCTGGAGCACCATAGAGAGGGAGGCCTTCGCTGTGGTATGGGCCCTCAAAAAGCTCCGGCCCTACCTCTTTGGCACACACTTTCGGGTGCAGACCGACCATCGACCCCTGCAGTGGCTGATGCAGATGCGGGGGGAAAACCCGAAACTACTACGTTGGTCCATCTCCCTACAAGGGATGGACTTCACTGTTGAGCACCGGCCTGGGCCAGATCACGCCAACGCGGATGGCCTGTCCCGGTTTTTCCGCCTCGACGAGGAGAGTCCCCAAGAGGATGGGTGACTCTCCCCGACTTCAGCTGGGGGGGACGCATGTTGGACAGGCCACCTGAAGGGCCGCTCCCCCCTCGGCCCGACCAGGCCCGAGCCCGGTCACACAAGTGCCACACACCACCACTGCTCGTCCTCCGTCCCCTCCGGGACACCGGCCCCTGAACATATCGACCTCGTGGGCCCGACCCACTACTGGCCCACGCGCCCAGCCTGGGCGCCATCTTGGACACTCCACCACGAGGCCGCCTGGCCCCCGATCGACCTCAACCCTGGGCCTAGCCAGGCCTCAGACATCCCGGCACCACCATCCACCCAGGAGGTGAGCGGGCTACTTGGCAAGTCAATGGGAGAAAGAGGCGTCGATGGCTCTCCCCCGCCAAGTGCCGCTCGCCCATCGCCTCCCCGGGCGCTGGCTCCACCCCCCTGCTGGGTGTCTGGACTCCCTCATCCCGGACCTCCCGACCTCCAAGTGCGAGGGCCCGGACATCAAAGGGCACCAGCCCTATAACTGGGGCAGCTCCAGAGCAGGAAGGCAGTTGTATCCTGGAGTCGAGAGACGCAGAGAAGAACTCATCCTTGACGGACTACTGGCGCTGCCGTAGCTCTGCCTTGCGCATCATCGTCCTGCCTGCTGGCGCTGCCGCAACCTTCGTAAACCTTCGTAATCCTTCATCGTCATCGGGACCTGCTGGCGTGGCCGCGGACCGTTTGTAACTACCATCTTCATCGGGACCTGCTGGCTCCGCCGCGGACCGTCGCTTCCTTCGTCCATCTCGGGACCTGCTGGCTCCGCCGCGGCCCGATCATCTAGAACGCCGAGCTCGAGGATTGAGAGCTATTTCCACCTTTTGGTAACAAGACTGTCCCGCTACCCTTTTCCCAAACCAGAGACCAGAACCGAGGGGACCCCTGAGTCCAGACCTCCTTGTATCATCATCGTACCTAAAGAATTGCCTATAAAGTATCGTTGAACTTTACCCTTGTGTGGTGTCCGTCTGTGGGGGGGAAGTTACTTGTCTGTACGATCGTCGGAGACGGCTCTCCCCGGAGACCTCTCCCCTTATCCTCGGCCGACCCTCCCGGTCCGTCTAACACTGACCCAGAAAGCACGTCTATGGCCAGGAACTCCTCTGGTTCAGAGAGCACGTCTGTCCGATCCTGGAAGTTGACAAGAGACTTCTCTGACCCAGAGGGCTCGTCTGTTCAATCCCGTGAGTTGACCGAGTCATAGTTCCGACAACAGCCATGGCGTCAACCACCCGAACGCACCATGGAACCAAAGGACATCCTTCCCGTCAAGAACAACACGTCACACACTAAGGACTCTGAATACTCAGTCATGCCACAAGACAACCTGTCATGTCAGTCACAAGTATATCTGGACATAGATCAGACACGGTCACCCCTGAAGGGGTCTGCAAGGCTGACTCAAAGGACCTACAAAAGGAAAACAGAGACCGTGAACCTTAATCACCAGACGGGAAGGGACCAGCCATCCACTCCGCAAGGAAAACCGGACATGTCAGCAGAGAGAGATCATCAGATGAGAGAGAAACATGCCTATGCACAGATAGCCCACGAGCTCGCCAGACAACCCGAGGCTGTGAATGAGTTATCGAACCACACCGTACTGTCTGGTATACATGACCCTGAATTGGAGGGCAATGTTGCCCTCGACCGGACTAGACAAAACCGGACTAGACAAAAGAAAGTAAAAGTAAGTGCGGCGAATGAGTTACCGAATCAAACCAAGACAGTCTCATCAGATAGCACCATACTGTCTGGTATACATGACCCTGGATTGGAGAGCAGTGTTGCCCTCGACCGGACAAGACAAAAGGAAGTAAAAGTAGATGCTGGTGCTCAGAAGAGGACCAGAACATTATCCACTCATGAAAGATATCGAGCATCTGAACCAACAGTTACACCGCAGGAAGGAAACATGATGACTGCGGAGTGTGAGAGTAAACAGTTCAAACGCAACGTGGTCAAGAATGCCCTGATCCAGACAACAGAAAAATTGACCAAAGCCAAGCCCACCACTGATTCGACACTACTGAGGTTTGAAGAACAGACTGTCCGCCGACCCGTGTGGTGGGTTGAAGAATTGCGAACACTGAAGACATTAAGCTCATTTTGTTAAGAAAGGGGGAGATGTAATATAGTTGACAGTCTAGTAGCTGGGGGGCGGAGCTAAGTGGGCTGAGGGGAAGAGGAGGAGTCAGTACAGGATGAAGACAGTTAGAGTAGGGACAGGAGAGAGGCTGGTGGCTAGAGAATAAAGCTCCAGTATAATAAGCAACTGTGTCTGTGGTTATTTGTATCAGGATGCTACAACCCCCATGATGAAAGCTGGGCTCGCTTGCTTCGCTCAGGGGAGCCCTCTTCCTGCCCCGAACCCCCAAGATGAAAGCTGGGCTCGCTTGCCATTCCCTCAGGGGAGCCCTCTTCCCGCCCCGAACCCCCAAGATGGAAGCTGGGCTCGCTTGCTTCGCTCAGGGGAGCCCTCTTCCCGCCCCGAACCCCCAAGATGGAAGCTGGGCTCGCTTGCTTCGCTCAGGGGAGCCCTCTTCCCGCCCGAACCCCCAAGATGGAAGCTGGGCTCGCTTGCTTCGCTCAGGGGAGCCCTCTTCCTGCCCCGAACCCCCAAGATGGAAGCTTAGCTCACTTGCTTTGCTCAGGGGAGCCCTCTTCCTGCCCGAACCCCCAAGATGGAAGCTTAGCTCGCTTGCTTTGCTCAGGGGAGCCCTCTTCTTGCCCCGAACCCCCAAGATGGAAGCTGGGCTCGCTTGCTTTGCTCAGGGGAGCCCTCTTCCTGCCCCGAACCCCCAAGATGGAAGCTGGGCTCGCTTGCTTTGCTCAGGGGAGCCCTCTTCCTGCCCCGAACCCCCAAAATGGAAGCTGGGCTCGCTTGCCATTCCCTCAGGGGAGCCCTCTTCCCGCCCCGAACCCCCCAAGATGGAAGCTGGGCTCGCTTGCTTCGCTCAGGGGAGCCCTCTTCCCGCCCGAACCCCCAAGATGGAAGCTGGGCTCGCTTGCTTCGCTCAGGGGAGCCCTCTTCCCGCCCCGAACCCCCAAGATGGAAGCTGGGCTTGCTTGCTTCGCTCAGGGGAGCCCTCTTCCTGCCCCGAACCCCGAAGATGGAAGCTTAGCTCACTTGCTTTGCTCAGGGGAGCCCTCTTCCTGCCCCGAACCCCCAAGATGGAAGCTTAGCTCGCTTGCTTTGCTCAGGGGAGCCCTCTTCCTGCCCCGAACCCCCAAGATGGAAGCTGGGCTCGCTTGCTTTGCTCAGGGGAGCCCTCTTCCTGCCCCGAACCCCCAAGATGGAAGCTGGGCTCGCTTGCTTTGCTCAGGGGAGCCCTCTTCCTGCCTGAACCCCCATGATGAAAGCTGGGCTCGCTTGCCATTCCCTCAGGGGAGCCCTCTTCCTGCCCGAACCCCATGATGGAAGCTGGGCTCGCTTGCTTCGCTCAGGGGAGCCCTCTTCCTGCCTGAACCCCCAAGATGAAAGCTGGGCTCGCTTGCCATTCCCTCAGGGGAGCCCTCTTCCCGCCCGAACCCCCAAGATGGAAGCTTAGCTCGCTTGCTTCGCTCAGGGGAGCCCTCTTCCTGCCTGAACCCCCATGATGAAAGCTGGGCTCGCTTGCCATTCCCTCATGGGAGCCCTCTTCCTGCCCGAACCCCATGATGGAAGCTGGGCTCGCTTGCTTCGCTCAGGGGAGCCCTCTTCCTGCCCCGAACCCCCAAGATGAAAGCTGGGCTCGCTTGCCATTCCCTCAGGGGAGCCCTCTTCCCGCCCCGAACCCCCAAGATGGAAGCTTAGCTCGCTTGCTTCGCTCAGGGGAGCACTCTTCCTGCCTGAACCCCCATGATGAAAGCTGGGCTCGCTTGCCATTCCCTCATGGGAGCCCTCTTCCTGCCCGAACCCCATGATGGAAGCTGGGCTCGCTTGCTTCGCTCAGGGGAGCCCTCTTCCTGCCCCGAACCCCCAAGATGAAAGCTGGGCTCGCTTGCCATTCCCTCAGGGGAGCCCTCTTCCCGCCCCGAACCCCCAAGATGGAAGCTGGGCTCGCTTGCTTCGCTCAGGGGAGCCCTCTTCCCGCCCCGAACCCCCAAGATGGAAGCTGGGCTCGCTTGCTTCGCTCAGGGGAGCCCTCTTCCCGCCCGAACCCCCAAGATGGAAGCTGGGCTCGCTTGCTTCGCTCAGGGGAGCCCTCTTCCTGCCCCGAACCCCCAAGATGGAAGCTTAGCTCACTTGCTTTGCTCAGGGGAGCCCTCTTCCTGCCCCGAACCCCCAAGATGGAAGCTGGGCTCGCTTGCTTTGCTCAGGGGAGCCCTCTTCCTGCCCCGAACCCCCAAGATGGAAGCTGGGCTCGCTTGCTTTGCTCAGGGGAGCCCTCTTCCTGCCCCGAACTCCCAAGATGGAAGCTTAGCTCGCTTGCTTTGCTCAGGGGAGCCCTCTTCCCGCCCCGAACCCCCAAGATGGAAGCTGGGCTCGCTTGCCATTCCCTCAGGGGAGCCCTCTTCCCGCCCCGAACCCCCAAGATGGAAGCTGGGCTCGCTTGCTTCGCTCAGGGGAGCCCTCTTCCCGCCCCGAACCCCCAAGATGGAAGCTGGGCTCCCTTGCTTCGCTCAGGGGAGCCCTCTTCCCGCCCCGAACCCCCAAGATGGAAGCTGGGCTCGCTTGCTTCGCTCAGGGGAGCCCTCTTCCTGCCCCGAACCCCCAAGATGGAAGCTTAGCTCATTTGCTTTGCTCAGGGGAGCCCTCTTCCTGCCCCGAACCCCCAAGATGGAAGCTTAGCTCGCTTGCTTTGCTCAGGGGAGCCCTCTTCCTGCCCGAACCCCCAAGATGGAAGCTGGGCTCACTTGCTTTGCTCAGGGGAGCCCTCTTCCTGCCCCGAACCCCCAAGATGGAAGCTGGGCTCGCTTGCTTTGCTCAGGGGAGCCCTCTTCCTGCCTGAACCCCCATGATGAAAGCTGGGCTCGCTTGCCATTCCCTCAGGGGAGCCCTCTTCCTGCCCGAACCCCATGATGGAAGCTGGGCTCGCTTGCTTCGCTCAGGGGAGCCCTCTTCCTGCCTGAACCCCCAAGATGAAAGCTGGGCTCGCTTGCCATTCCCTCAGGGGAGCCCTCTTCCCGCCCCGAACCCCCAAGATGGAAGCTTAGCTCGCTTGCTTCGCTCAGGGGAGCCCTCTTCCTGCCTGAACCCCCATGATGAAAGCTGGGCTCGCTTGCCATTCCCTCAGGGGAGCCCTCTTCCTGCCCGAACCCCATGATGGAAGCTGGGCTCGCTTGCTTCGCTCAGGGGAGCCCTCTTCCTGCCTGAACCCCCATGATGAAAGCTGGGCTCGCTTGCCATTCCCTCAGGGGAGCCCTCTTCCCGCCCCGAACCCCCAAGATGGAAGCTTAGCTCGCTTGCTTCGCTCAGGGGAGCCCTCTTCCTGCCCCGAACTCCCAAGATGGAAGCTTAGCTCGCTTGCTTTGCTCAGGGGAGCCCTCTTCCCGCCCCGAACCCCCAAGATGGAAGCTGGGCTCGCTTGCTTCGCTCAGGGGAGCCCTCTTCCTGCCCCGAACCCCCAAGATGGAAGCTTAGCTCGCTTGCTTTGCTCAGGGGAGCCCTCTTCCTGCCCCGAACCCCCAAGATGGAAGCTGGGCTCGCTTGCTTTGCTCAGGGGAACCCTCTTCCTGCCTGAACCCCCATCAAGAAAGCTGGGCTCGCTTGCCATTCCCTCAGGGGACCCCTCTTCCTGCCTGAACCCCCGTGATGGGAGCTGGGCTCGCTTGCTTCGCTCAGGGCAGCCCTCTTCCTGCCGGAACCCCCATGATGGAAGCTGGGCTCGCTTGCTTCGCTCAGGGGAGCCCTCTTCCTGCCCCGAACCCCCAAGATGGAAGCTTAGCTCGCTTGCTTCCCTCAGGGGAGCCCTCTTCCCGCCCCGAACCCCCAAGATGGAAGCTTAGCTCGCTTGCTTCGCTCAGGGGAGCCCTCTTCCTGCCCCGAACTCCCAAGATGGAAGCTTAGCTCGCTTGCTTTGCTCAGGGGAGCCCTCTTCCCGCCCCGAACCCCCAAGATGGAAGCTGGGCTCGCTTGCTTCGCTCAGGGGAGCCCTCTTCCTGCCCCGAACCCCCAAGATGGAAGCTTAGCTCGCTTGCTTTGCTCAGGGGAGCCCTCTTACTGCCCCGAACCCCCAAGATGGAAGCTGGGCTCGCTTGCTTTGCTCAGGGGAACCCTCTTCCTGCCTGAACCCCCATGAAGAAAGCTGGGCTCGCTTGCCATTCCCTCAGGGGACCCCTCTTCCTGCCTGAACCCCCGTGATGGGAGCTGGGCTCGCTTGCTTCGCTCAGGGCAGCCCTCTTCCTGCCGGAACACCCATGATGGAAGCTGGGCTCGCTTGCTACGCTCAGGAGAGCCCTCTTCCTCCCCTGAACCCCCATGATGGGAGCTGGGCTCGCTCGATTCGCTCTCTTCGTGCACTTTGGTCTTGTGTTGATTTCCCGCTCCCTTGGAATTCCCCCACAGGCGCTGACTCCACGCACGCCATGTGTGACCTTGGCGGACGTGTGTCACGTGCCTCAGCCCTGTAGCCGGTGCGCACAGAGTTTGCGCTATTTCCACGGTAGTCGGCGTCTTAAGATGTGACTGTGCCGGTCACGTGCAGGCCCCGCGCCCTGGGCCCGCGCCCTTGACCGAGGAATGAGATGAGGCGGTGAATAATGCGGTGCAAAGTCCGGCGGTGTCGGCTCCACTGGGACGTGTCACCGGAGACCCACCCGAGCCACCTTAGAAGCCACCCGGTGCCCAGCTGGCCTGGCACAGGAAGGAGTCCAACGGGCCCACTGTGGACAGGGACAACTGCCAGCTGGCAGGGCGACCACCCGCCCTAATGCACACAGACTGTCTGTGACCCCCCGCCCTAATGCACACAGACTGTCTGTGACCCCCGCCCTAATGCACACAGACTGTCTGTGACCACCCTCCCTAATCCACACAGACTGTCTGTGTCCCTCCGCCCTAAACCACACAGACTGTCTGTAACCCCCCGCCCTAACCCACACAGACTGTCTGTGACCCCCCGCCCTAATGCACTCAGACTGTCTGTGACCCCCTGCCCTAATCCACACAGACTGTCTGTGACCCCCCCCCGCCCTAATGCACTCAGACTGTCTGTGACCCCCCGCCCTAATGCACACAGACTGTCTGTGACCCCCCGCCCTAATGCACACAGACTGTCTGTGACCCCCCGCCCTAATGCACACAGACTGTCTGTGACCCCCGCCCTAATCCACACAGACTGTCTGTGTCCCTCCGCCCTAAACCACACAGACTGTCTGTAACCCCACGCCCTAACCCACACAGACTGTCTGTGACCCCCCGCCCTAATGCACACAGACTGTCTGTGACCCCCCGCCCTAATGCACACAGACTGTCTGTGACCCCCCGCCCTAATGCACACAGACTGTCTGTGACCCCCCGCCCTAATGCACACAGACTGTCTGTGACCCCCCGCCCTAATGCACACAGATTGTCTGTGACCACCCGCCCTAATGCACACAGACTGTCTGTGACCCCCCGCCCTAACCCACACAGACTCTGTGACCCCCCGCCCTAATGCACACAGATTGTCTGTGACCACCCGCCCTAATGCACACAGATTGTCTGTGACCACCCGCCCTAATCCACACAGACTGTCTGTGACCACCCGCCCTAATGCACACAGACTGCCTGTTAATTGAGTCACTTTAAACTTCCAGCTGATAAAGGTTTATTCTTTTTGAGAGGTATTGTAAGAAAGTGACCCGCTGAGTGGTGAATTGTGTGCATTTAATGGAGTTATAAAAAGTGTTAGCACTCGGTGCAACCTGTGTATCACTAAAATCTATATATTGAGAGGACTTTTTTTTAATCTTCAATCTACATTTAGTTGTGCAGTTTGTGACGGCCTATCTTGTATTGTGTGTAATGCAATTTAAAATGATGCCTTACGCATTCACAGTGCTTTGTATGACAGGCAGGGGCCTTTCAGCACTAGAGATACTCAGGTCACTGGGATTCAATGCTCCGGGCCTCTGGTTGGACACACAGCGCCTCGAGACCCTCACGGGTGAGCAGGGCGCTTTATAAACCCTGCTTGATTGAGACACCTGCGGTGATCACATCAACTCTCGCAGGTTTCAGAATGGAAAGCAGCGCATTCCCACTCAATCATGTTAACTTGCATTTATTTTTAATTCAAGGTCTCTCCTATTTGATATGAAGTTACCTGTTGGTGAAGAGCAACGAAATAGTTTCAGAAATTCACATTTTGTCCTGAATTTTGACCCTATGTCCTGATTTTTCAAAGTCCTACCCAGGATTTCGGCGGGGTGGTCACCCTGACAGCTGGCGGGGTACCCGTGCCCGGTTCAGTACCATGTCCTGTACCCGGTTAGTGAAGCAGCCCGTGAGGTGTCGTCTCTGCTGAGGGTGTCAGTCTGAGCAGCAGCGTGGGCCCCCGGTCAGCAGCAGACCAGCCAGGCAGGGGTCTCAGTCTCAGTAGCAGCGAGGGCCCTCGGTTAGCAGCAGACCAGCCAGGCAGGGGTCTCAGTCTCAGTAGCAGCGAGGGCCCTCGGTCGGCAGCAGACCAGCCAGGCAGGGGTCTCAGTCTGAGCAGCAGCGAGGGCCCCCGGTCAGCAGCAGACCAGCCAGGCAGGGGTCTCAGTCTCAGTAGCAGCGAGGGCCCTCGGTCAGCAGCAGACCAGCCAGGCAGGGGTCTCAGCCTCAGTAGCAGCGAGGGCCCTCGGTCAGCAGCAGACCAGCCAGGCAGGGGTCTCAGTCTGAGCAGCAGCGAGGGCCCTCGGTCAGCAGCAGACCAGCCAGGCAGGGGTCTCAGTCTGAGCAGCAGCGAGGGCCCCCGGTCAGCAGCAGACCAGCCAGACAGGGGTCTCAGTCTCAGTAGCAGCGAGGGCCCTCGGTCAGCAGCAGACCAGCCAGGCAGGGGTCTCAGTCTGAGAAGCAGCGAGGGCCCTCGGTCAGCAGCAGACCAGCCAGGCACGGGTCTCAGTCTGAGCAGCAGCGAGGCGCCCTCGGTCAGCAGCAGACCAGCCAGGCAGGGGTCTCAGTCTGAGCAGCAGCGAGGGCCCTCGGTCAGCAGCAGACCAGCCAGGCAGGGGTCTCAGTCTGAGCAGCAGCGAGGGCCCCCGGTCAGCAGCAGGCCAGCCAGGCAGGGGTCTCAGTCTGAGCAGCAGCGAGGGCCCCCGGTCAGCAGCAGACCAGCCAGGCAGGGGTCTCAGTCTGAGCGGCAGCGAGGGCCCCGGTCAGTCAGCAGACCAGCCCGGCAGGGGTCTCAGTCTGAGCGGCAGCGAGGGCCCCCGGTCAGCAGCAGACCAGCCCGGCAGGGGTCTCAGTCTGAGCAGCAGCGAGGGCCCCCGGTCAGCAGCAGACCAGCCCGGCAGGGGTCTCAGTCTGAGCGGCAGCGAGGGCCCCCGGTCAGCAGCAGACCAGCCAGGCAGGGGTCTCAGTCTGAGCAGCAGCAAGGGCCCCCGGTCAGCAGCAGACCAGCCAGGCAGGGGTCTCAGTCTGAGCAGCAGCGAGGGCCCCCGGTCAGCCGCAGACCAGCCAGGCAGGGGTCTCAGTCTGAGCAGCAGCGAGGGCCCCCGGTCAGCAGCAGACCAGCCAGGCAGGGGTCTCAGTCTGAGCAGCAGCGAGGGCCCCCGGTCAGCAGCAGACCAGCCCGGCAGGGGTCTCAGTCTGAGCAGAAGCGAGGGCCCCCAGTCAGCAGCAGACCAGCCCGGTACGGGTCTCAGTCTGAGCAGAAGCGAGGGCCCCCGGTCGGCAGCAGACCAGCCAGGCAGGGGTCTCAGTCTGAGCAGCAGCGAGGGCCCGCGGTCAGCAGCAGACCAGCCAGGCAGGGGTCTCAGTCTGAGCAGCAGCGAGGGCCCCCGGTCGGCAGCAGACCAGCCAGGCAGGGGTCTCAGTCTGAGCAGCAGCGAGGGCCCCCGGTCGGCAGCAGACCAGCCAGGCAAGGGTCTCAGTCTGAGCAGCAGCGAGGGCCCCCGGTCGGCAGCAGACCAGAGGCAGGGGTCTCAGTCTGAGCAGCAGCGAGGGCCCCCGGTCGGCAGCAGACCAGCCAGGCAGGGGTCTCAGTCTGAGCAGCAGCGAGGGCCCTCGGTCGGCAGCAGACCAGCCAGGCAGGGGTCTCAGTCTGAGAAGCAGCGAGGACCCCCGGTCAGCAGCAGACCAGCCAGGCAGGGGTCTCAGTCTGAGCAGCAGCGAGGGCCCCCGGACAGGCAGGGGTCTCAGTCTGAGCAGCAGCGAGGGCCCCCGGTCAGCAGCAGACCAGCCAGGCAGGGGTCTCAGTCTGAGCAGCAGCGAGGGCCCCCGGTCAGCAGCAGACCAGCCAGGCAGCAGGTATGGGGTCTGTAAGGCAGCCGGACAGCGCGACCCTCGTGTGCGAAGCTCCATTCATTCTTTTGTATTGGCAGTCCTTCTTTTATCTCTAGGTTTCTGCTATGGGGCTGCCTAGGTGTGACCGGACGTGCTGAGCAAATAATTCCTCACGACACGCAGTGGACAGGAGTCCGGCAGAAATGACATCACTCGCCCTTTGACTCTAGATGTCAGCACAGGCGACCTTTGACCTTCATCTTTGAAAATGCTGTCCTATTTTAAAGTCTTTGTTGTCAACCAGGAGTAGTGGCGACTTGATGACCGTCCGTACTGAGTAGCGTAACATAGCCCCCCCCCCAGCCCCCGAGGTGCGGAGGGGCCCGAGCTTTAGGGGGGACCCCACAGCACCCTGGCATGAGAGCTCCTAAATGAGTCAGGGGGTGTTGGGGTGTTCCCGATCTCCAGGGGAGACCCCGCAGCACTGTACCCTGGCCTGGGAGCTCCTGAGTGAGTCCGGAGGGGGCCCCTCCATGTACCTTGCAGGGGGCCCGATCTCCAAGGGAGACGCTGCAGCACTGTACACTGGCCTGAGAGCTCCTGAGTGAGTCTGGAGGGGGCCCCTCCATGTACCTTGCAGGGGGCCCGATCTCCAGGGGAGACCCCGCAGCACTGTACCCTGGCCTGAGAGCTCCTGACTGAGTCTGGAGGGGGCCCCTCCATGTACCTTGCAGGGGGCCCGATCTCCAGGGGAGACCCCGCAGCACTGAACCCTGGCCTGAGAGCTCCTGAGTGAGTCTGGAGGGGGCCCCTCCATGTACCTTGCAGGGGGCCCGATCTCCAGGGGAGACCCACAGCACTGTAACCTGGCCTGAGAGCTCCTGAGTGAGTCTGGAGGGGGCCCCTCCATGTACCTTGCAGGGGGCCCGATCTCCAGGGGAGACCCCGCAGCACTGTACCCTGGCCTGAGAGCTCCTGAGTGAGTCCGGAGGGGGCCCCTCCATGTACCTTGCAAGGGGCCCGAGCTCTAGGGGAGACCCACAGCACTGTACCCTGGCCTGAGAGCTCCTGGGCGAGTCCGGAGGGGGCCCCTCCATGTACCTTACAGGGGGCCCGATCTCCAGGGGAGACCCCGCAGCACTGTACCCTGGCCTGGGAGCTCCTGCGTGAGTCCGGAGGGGGCCCCTCCATGTACCTTGCAGGGGGCCCGATCTCCAGGGGAGACCCCGCAGCACTGTACCCTGGCCTGAGAGCTCCTGAGTGAGTCTGGAGGGGGCCCCTCCATGTACCTTGCAAGGGGCCCGAGCTCTAGGGGAGACCCACAGCACTGTACCCTGGCCTGAGAGCTCCTGAGTGAGTCCGGAGGGGGCCCCTCCATGTACCTTGCAGGGGGCCCGAGCTCTAGGGGAGACCCCGCAGCACTGTACCCTGGCCTGAGATCTCCTGAGTGAGTCTGGAGGGGGCCCCTCCATGTACCTTGCAGGGGGCCCGATCTCCAAGGGAGACCCTGCAGCACTGTACCCTGGCCTGAGAGCTCCTGAGTGAGTCCGGAGGGGGCCCCTCCATGTACCTTGCAGGGGGCCCGAGCTCTAGGGGAGACCCCGCAGCACTGTACCCTGGCCTGAGAGCTCCTGAGTGAGTCCGGAGGGGGCCCCTCCATGTACCTTGCAGGGGGCCCGATCTCCAGGGGAGACCCTGCAGCACTGTACCCTGGCCTGAGAGCTCCTGAGTGAGTCTGGAGGGGGCCCCTCCATGTACCTTGCAGGGGGCCCGAGCTCCAGATGAGACCCCACAGCACTGTACCCTGGCCTGAGAGCTCCTGAGTGAGTCTGGAGGGGGCCCCTCCAAGTACCTTGCAGGGGGCCCGAGCTCTAGGGGAGACCCCGCAGCACTGTACCCTGGCCTGAGAGCTCCTGAGTTAGTCCGGAGGGGGCCCCTCCATGTACCTTGCAGGGGGCCCGAGCTCCAGGGGAGACCCCGCAGCACTGTACCCTGGCCTGAGAGCTCCTGAGTGAGTCTGGAGGGGGCCCCTCCATGTACCTTGCAGGGGGCCCGAGCTCTAGGGGAGACCCCGAAGCAATGTACCCTGGCCTGAGAGCTCCTGAGTGAGTCCGGAGGGGGCACCTCCATTTACCTTGCAAGGGGCCCGAGCTCCAGGGAAGACCCTGCAGCACTGTACCCTGGCCTCAGAGCTCCTGAGTGAGTCCGGAGGGGGCCCCTCATGTACCTTGCAGGGGGCCCGAGCTCTGGGGGAGACCCACAGCACTGTACCCTGGCCTGAGAGCTCCTGAGTGAGTCCCGAGGGGGCCCCTCCATGTACCTTGCAGGGGGCCCGAGCTCTAGGGGAGAACCCGCAGCACTGTACCCGGGCCTGAGAGCTCCTAAGTGAGTCTGGAGGGGGCCCCTCCATGTACCTTGCAGGGGGCCCGAGCTCTAGGGGAGACCCCGAAGCACTGTGCCCTGGCCTGAGAGCTCCTGAGTGAGTCTGGAGGGGGCTCCTCCATGTACCTTGCAGGGGGCCCGAGCTCCAGGGCAGACCCCGCAGCACTCTACCCTGGCCTGAGAGCTCCTGAGTGAGTCCGGAGGGGGCCCCTCCATGTACCTTGCAGGGGGCCCGAGCTCCAGGGCAGACCCCGCAGCACTGTACCCTGGCCTCAGAGCTCCTGAGTCCGGAGGGGGCCCCTCCATGTACCTTGCAGGGGGCCCGAGATCTAGGGGAGACCCCGCAGCACTGTACCCTGGTCTGAGAGCTCCTGAGTGAGTCCGGAGGGGGCCCCTCCATGTACCTTGCAGGGGGCCCGAGCTCCAGATGAGATCCCACAGCACTGTACCCTGGCCTGAGAGCTCCTGAGTGAGTCCGGAGGGGGCCCCTCCATGTACCTTGCAGGGGGCCCGAGCTCTAGGGGAGACCCCGCAGCACTGTACCCTGGCCTGATGTTGGACAGGCCACATGAAGGGCCCGCTCCCCCTCTGCCCGACCAGGCCCGAGCCCGGTCCCTCAAGTGTTACACACCACCACTTCACGTTTTCCGTCCCCTCCGGGACCCCTGCCTCTGAACATCTCGACCTCTTGGGCCCGATCCACTACTGGGCCGCGCGCCCGACCTGGGCGCCATCTTGGACACTGCACCACGAGGCCGCGTGGCCTCCGATCGACCCTAACCCTGGGCCTGGCCAGGCCTCAGACATCCCGGCACCACCATCCACCCAGGAGGTGAGCGGACTACTTGGCAGGTCAATGGGAGAAAGAGGTGTCGATGGCTCTCCCCCGCCAGGTACCGCTCGCCCCCAGCCTCCCCGGGCGCTGGCTCCACCCCCCTGCTGGGTGTCTGGACTCCCTCATCCTGGACCCCCCGACCTCCAAGTGCGAGGGTCCGGACATCAAAGGGCAACAGCCCTATAACTGAGGCAGCTCCAGAGCAGGAAGGCAGTTGTATCCTGGAGTCGAGAGACGCAGAGAAGAACTCATCCTTGACGGACTACTGGCGCTGCCGTAGCCCTACCTTGTGAACTATCGTCCTGCCTGCTGGCGCTGCCGCAACCTCCGTAAACCTTCATCGTCGTCGGGACCTGCTGGCGTGGCCGCGGACCGTTTGTACCTCCATCTTCATCGGGACCTGCTGGCTCCGCCGCGGACCGTCGCCACCTTCAACCATCTCGGGACCTGCTGGCTCCGCCGCGGCCCGATCATCTAGAACGCCGAGCTCGAGGATTGAGAGCTATCCATCCACCCATTTGGTAACAAGACTGTCCCGCTACCCCTTTTCCCCACCAGAGACCCGAACCGAGGGGACCCCTGAGTCCAGACCTCCTTGTACCATTTGACCGTACTCGAAGAATTGCTGATAAAGCATCGTTTAACCTTATCCTTGTGTGGTGTCCGTCTGTGGGGGGGAAGTTACTTGTCTGTACGATCGCTGGAGACGGCTCTCCCTGGAGACCTCTCCCCTTATACTCGGCCGACCCTCCCGGTCCGTCTAACATTGGTGGCCAGCGGCGCGATCCGAATCACCGCATAATCGTACAGAGAGTAGCTCACCCCACGACGAAATCACGATGACTACCAAAGAAAGCGGATCCACCGAGAAATTTCAGATGGAGAAATTGGAAGAATACAGCCATCGTGAATTAAAACAATTCTGCATCGAACTAGGTATCGCTACCACCGGTCTAAGTACCAAAGATGATTTCAAACAGGCCCTGGAGTCCTGGGCAGAAACCGGGGCCGTCAGACCCCCGGACCAAAATATCGCAGCAGTAGAAAAAGACACCGTGGCTCCCGAGGAGCGAAGAACGGGTCTCTCGCAAGACGAGATCCAGGAACGAGAAAGAACAAGACTACATGAACTAGAAATGGCCCGGCTCAAAATGGATGGTGAACTCAAGTTGGCCGAACAGAAACTGAACTTAGAACATCTGAGGCTCCGAGAAGAAAGAGAGGAAAAACAGAGACAAAGAGAGCTCGAGGAAAAAAGACTGGCATATGAACATGAGCGCAAATTAGCTGAGATAGACTTACGCAAGCAGAGCAAGGAATCAGGGGCGACCGAGCAACCCCGCACCCCGGGAGCAACAGATAAGAAGGTACACATCCCCAAGGATGTCGTTCGAGAATACTTCCGAGAGGACGACATCCAACAATGGTTCAAGGCCTACGAAATAGCTATGACCTCCCACCGGATCGATCGAAGCGACTGGGGAGCCGGTCTATGGGGGAGATTCCTCAATGAGGGCCGCGATGCCCTGCTACAGCTCCCGGACCATCTGATGACCTCCAATGACCACATGAAAGCGGCCCTCCTCACCCGCTATGGGCTCACACCCGAGATGTACCGCCAGAGGTTCAGAGACTGCACCCGCATCCCGGGTACAACGTGGGTGGAGTACGTTAACTATTTCAGCAGAGCCTTCGAGGGTTGGATCAAAGGAAGCAATGTCACAACTTACGAACAGCTCTTCAATCTCATGGTGTGGGAGCATCTGTCAAACAATTGCTTCATCGAGCTCCGGCAGCACCTCCTCGATAGCAAATTGACTGATCCACGGCAGCTCGCAGCCGAAGCTGACCGGTGGGAAATCACCAGAGTGGGCCGAAATGGGTCCTATGAACAGAACCGAAACCACCACGGTCAGCACCGTCCCCGAGGAGGAGGAGGAGGGGGCCAAGGAAAAGGAAGAGACAGCACTCCGGCCGCCCCCGCTGCCAGCACCACTCCCCCGGCCAACCGGGGCAGCACCCCGGCACGACCGGGATATAGGGCCAATGTCACGTGTCACCGATGCCAGCGAGTCGGCCACTACGCAAACGACCCAAATTGCCCACAGAACCAGAGCCCGAGACCCCGCCAGGTGGCTGCCGCTGCCCTGGGGGAAGAACAGATCTCCGAGGAACAAGAAGAATATGAGCAAGAACATCAAGAATGGGAGCCAGCCGCCATGGCTCTAGCCTGCTTAGGGGGGAAAGACATGGTCCCGCGGGTCCCCCTACCCGCTAACACCCGGAAGTACAGCCAATGGGTGAGGATCAATGGACGCCGGGCCGAAGCCCTCCGTGACACCGGGGCCAGTGTAACAGCCGTCCGCTGTCACCTGGTGACCCCAGAACAGTTCCTACCAAATATTCTCTGCCCTGTCCGTTCAGCCGATAACTCGGAGAGTCTGTGTCGGATGGCCTGCGTCCCCTTCGAATGGGGAGGGGTCTCCGGCATGTTGAAGGTGACGGTCCGAGACGATGCCCCCGTAGACTGCCTCCTGGGGAATGACCTTGAAAGCTCTCCGTGGGCAGCCGTAGAACGAAGAGAACACCTGGGGATGTTAGGCATCCCGGACTGGGCGTGCGTCACCACCCGGTCCATGGCCGCCCGTGCCAATCCCCGACCCGAGGAACCTGAATGGCCGGCGCCTCCTCCCCCGGTCGCTCCAGTCGAAGACGCCAACCGTGCCGTCCCCCCAGAACCAGCTCAACCTCCGGACCTCTCTGGCCTCGACCAGTGGCATCAAGAGGGGGGGCCCACACAGGAGCAGTTTCGCCAAGAGCAGAAGACCTGTCCCTCCCTCGAGGGACTCCGCCAACAAGCCCTCGCCCAGAGCGCAGGGGATACCTCCGGAACACATTGGGTCTATTGGGACAATGATCTGCTATACAGTGAACAAAAGATCGCGGAGTTGGGGGCCAGTCGAGTGCTAGTGGTGCCCCTCCGTTTTAGAGACTTCTTGCTGAATCTGGCCCACGATGTCCCCCTGGCTGGACACCTGGGTCAGGATAAAACTTACAGCCGCCTAGTGACCCACTTCTTCTGGCCTAAAATGAGGAATGATGTACTCCAGCATTGCCGATCTTGCCCCATGTGCCAAGCCAGTGGGAAGAGCGGCCGCAAACTAAAAGCCCCCCTGCAACCATTTCCAGTGGTCACCACCCCGTTCGAGAGGGTCGGGATAGACATTGTGGGGCCCCTGGACCCCCGTACAGCACAAGGACATCGGTTCATCCTGGTACTGGTGGACCACGCCACCCGCTACCCCGAGGCTGTTCCCCTGCGAACTGTGACAGCCCCGGTAGTCGGCCGGGCCCTGATGGGGATCTTCTCCCGTGTGGGTTTCCCCCGAGAAGTCGTCAGCGACAGAGGCACGAACTTTATTTCAAAATATATGAGGTCCCTCTGGCAACAGTGTGGGGTCACCTACCGATTCACGACCCCCTATCACCCTCAAGGAAACGGACTCGTTGAGCGGTTCAACCGCACGCTCGAAGGGATGATTGGGGGGTTGGAAGAGCCCCTCCGTCGCCAGTGGGACGTGCTACTGCCGTGCCTCCTCTTCGCATATCGAGAGGTCCCCCAGAAGTCCCTCGGCTTCAGCCCGTTTGAACTGTTGTATGGACACCCCGTACGGGGGCCGCTCAGCCTAGTCAAGGAAGGCTGGGAAATGCCCCCTCTAAAGAACCCTCCAGATGTCTTCAAATACCTCCTAACCCTCCGCAACCAGACCCGACGGTTCAGAGGGCTGGCAAAAGCAAACTTGGAGGCCAGTCAAGAGGACATGAAAAAGTGGTATGACCAAAATGCCTCCTCCATCGAATTTGAACCCGGCCAACAAGTATGGGTGATGTCCCCCACCGAACCATGCGCCCTGCAAGACAAGTGGACGGGGCCCTTCAAAGTAGTCGAGCGCAAGGGCCCTGTCACCTATCTCATCGACCTGGAATCTTCACGGAACCCCCTCCGGGTCCTCCACGCTAATAGACTGAAACCCCATTTCGTGCGTTCAGAACTCAGCCTCCTGATGGCCACAGACAATGGAGCCGAAGAAGACTCCGAACCCCTCCCTGACCTCCTACGGACTCGGGAGAAAGACGGCTCCGTGGACGGGGTCCGACTCTCGGAGGCCCTCACCCTGGAACAACGCCAAGAATGTCGAGACCTTCTGTTGCAGTTCGCCAGCCTGTTCTCCCTCACCCCAGGTGTCACCTCCTGGTGTGTGCACGACGTGGACACGGGGGACAGCCCCCCTATCCGCCACCGGGCCTACCGCGTACCAGATCGGGTACGGGCCTGCATCCAAGAAGAAGTAACCAAGATGCTCACGCTCGGGGTCATTGAGCCCTCAGACAGCCCCTGGGCCAGCCCAGTAGTACTGGTCCCCAAAGCAGCCACCCCCGGCACCACACCAGAACTCCGGTTCTGCGTCGACTACCGGGGCTTGAATGCAGTCACCAGAACAGACGCACATCCCATCCCCGGGCAGATGAACTAATCGACCGCATGGGAGCTGCCTGCTACCTCAGCATTTTCGACCTGACGGCGGGCTACTGGCAGATCGGCCTCACACCCCGGGCCCAAGAGCGATCTGCGTTTTCCACTCCTGACGGCCATTATCATTTCAAGGTCATGCCCTTCGGCATGAAGAATGCCCCAGCAACGTTTCAGCGACTCGTTAATCAGGTCTTGGCCGGACTCGAAGGATTCAGTGCCGCCTACCTAGACGACATCGCTGTATACAGCCACCACTGGTCCGACCACCTCCACCACCTCCAAGAGGTGCTACAGGCCCTTCAGCGAGCTGGCCTCACGATCAAGGCCAGCAAATGCCAGATTGGTCAGGGGTCCGTGACCTACCTCGGACACCAGGTGGGAAGCGGCCTGGTGGCCCCTCTGCAGCTCAAGATCGCCGCCATCCAGTCCTGGCAGCCCCCCATCACCCAGACCGAGGTACGCGCCTTTCTGGGACTCACGGGCTATTACCGACGGTTCGTGAAGGACTATGGTAGCATAGTGGGGCCCCTCACAGAACTCACGTCCAAAAATCAACCAAAGAAGGTCAACTGGACCCCAGATTGTCAAACAGCCTTCGAACAACTGAAGGCCGCCATGTGCTCCGCCCCTGTGCTCCAGGCCCCCGACTACAGCCGGGAATTCGTCGTCCAGACGGATGCCTCTGACCACGGCATTGGGGCGGTCCTGTCTCAATTGAACCCCGAAGGCCTTGATCAGCCAGTGGCCTTCATCAGCAGGCGACTCCTGCCTCGAGAACAACGCTGGAGCACCATCGAGAGGGAGGCCTTCGCCGTGGTATGGGCCCTCAAAAAGCTCCGGCCCTATCTCTTTGGCACACACTTTCGGGTACAGACCGATCATCGACCCCTGCAGTGGCTGATGCAGATGCGGGGGGAGAACCCAAAACTACTACGTTGGTCCATCTCCCTACAGGGGATGGACTTCACTGTGGAACATCGACCTGGGCAAGACCACGCCAACGCGGATGGCCTGTCACGCTTTTTCCGCCTCGACGAGGAGAGTCCCCAGGAGGATGGGTGACTCTCCCCGCCTTCAGCTGGGGGGGACGCATGTTGGACAGGCCACATGAAGGGCCCGCTCCCCCTCTGCCCGACCAGGCCCGAGCCCGGTCCCTCAAGTGTTACACACCACCACTTCACGTTTTCCGTCCCCTCCGGGACCCCTGCCTCTGAACATCTCGACCTCTTGGGCCCGATCCACTACTGGGCCGCGCGCCCGACCTGGGCGCCATCTTGGACACTGCACCACGAGGCCGCGTGGCCTCCGATCGACCCTAACCCTGGGCCTGGCCAGGCCTCAGACATCCCGGCACCACCATCCACCCAGGAGGTGAGCGGACTACTTGGCAGGTCAATGGGAGAAAGAGGTGTCGATGGCTCTCCCCCGCCAGGTACCGCTCGCCCCCAGCCTCCCCGGGCGCTGGCTCCACCCCCCTGCTGGGTGTCTGGACTCCCTCATCCTGGACCCCCCGACCTCCAAGTGCGAGGGTCCGGACATCAAAGGGCAACAGCCCTATAACTGAGGCAGCTCCAGAGCAGGAAGGCAGTTGTATCCTGGAGTCGAGAGACGCAGAGAAGAACTCATCCTTGACGGACTACTGGCGCTGCCGTAGCCCTACCTTGTGAACTATCGTCCTGCCTGCTGGCGCTGCCGCAACCTCCGTAAACCTTCATCGTCGTCGGGACCTGCTGGCGTGGCCGCGGACCGTTTGTACCTCCATCTTCATCGGGACCTGCTGGCTCCGCCGCGGACCGTCGCCACCTTCAACCATCTCGGGACCTGCTGGCTCCGCCGCGGCCCGATCATCTAGAACGCCGAGCTCGAGGATTGAGAGCTATCCATCCACCCATTTGGTAACAAGACTGTCCCGCTACCCCTTTTCCCCACCAGAGACCCGAACCGAGGGGACCCCTGAGTCCAGACCTCCTTGTACCATTTGACCGTACTCGAAGAATTGCTGATAAAGCATTGTTTAACCTTATCCTTGTGTGGTGTCCGTCTGTGGGGGGGAAGTTACTTGTCTGTACGATCGCTGGAGACGGCTCTCCCTGGAGACCTCTCCCCTTATACTCGGCCGACCCTCCCGGTCCGTCTAACACCTGAGATCTCCTGAGTGAGTCTGGAGGGGGCCCCTCCATGTACCTTGCAGGGGGCCCGATCTCCAAGGGAGACCCTGCAGCACTGTACCCTGGCCTGAGAGCTCCTGAGTGAGTCTGGAGGGGGCCCCTCCATGTACCTTGCAGGGGGCCCGAGCTCTAGGGGAGACCCCGCAGCACTGTACCCTGGCCTGAGATCTCCTGAGTGAGTCTGGAGGGGGCCGCTCCATGTACCTTGCAGGGGGCCCGAGCTCTAGGGGAGACCCCGAAGCACTGTACCCTGGCCTGAGAGCTCCTGAGTGAGTCCGGAGGGGGCCCCTCCATGTACCTTGCAGGGGGGCCGAGCTCCAGGGCAGACCCCGCAGCACTCTACCCTGGCCTGAGAGCTCCTGAGTGAGTCCGGAGGGGGCCCCTCATGTATCTTGCAAGGGTCCCGAGCTCTAGGGGAGACCCCGCAGCACTGTACCCTGGCCTGAGAGCTCCTGAGTGAGTCTGGAGGGGGCCCCTCCATGTACCTTGCAGGGGGCCCGAGCTCTAGGGGAGACCCCGAAGCACTGTACCCTGGCCTGAGAGCTCCTGAGTGAGTCCGGAGGGGGCCCCTCCATGTACCTTGCAGGGGGCCCGAGCTCCAGGGCAGACCCCGCAGCACTCTATCCTGGCCTGAGAGCTCCTGAGTGAGTCCGGAGGGGGCCCCTCATGTATCTTGCAAGGGGCCCGAGCTCTAGGGGAGACCCCGCAGCACTGTACCCTGGCCTGAGAGCTCCTGAGTGAGTCCGGAGGGGGCCCCTCCATGTACCTTTCAGGGGGCCCGAGCTCTAGGGGAGGCCCCGCAGCACTGTACCCTGGCCTGAGAGCTCATGAGTGAGTCTGGAGCGGGCCCCTCATGTATCTTGCAGGGTGCCCGAGCTCTAGGGAAGACCCCGCAGCACTGTACCCTGGCCTGAGAGCTCCTGAGTGAATCTGGAGGTGGAGCCCCTCCATGTATCTTGCAGAACACACACTTCAGTGACAGACCTGCAACCAACTTACATCAGGAGTTTTGGTCATGAAGGCGCATTCCAATGAGTACTGATGCCGCAGGTGTCTGAAAAAGGCTGCTTTAACGAGAGCGGTGTGCCTCACGTTATGAAGAAATGTTGGCACAGGCCAGATAACTAAACTTGAACATCGTATTCCTGAACGTCTCCACCCCCCCCCCTCCTTCCCTAAAATTCTCCTTCTTGTTTTCCTCAATTGTCCCCCGCTGACACCTTTTCAAACTTAATCAAACTTGACCTTTGGGTGTGCTCTGAGTGCGGTGCATGCTGAGTGTGTGCTCTGAGTGCCGTGCATATGAGTGTGCTATGAGTGCGGTGCATTCTGAGTGTGCTCTGAGTGCGGTGCACGCTGAGTGTGTTCTGTGTGCCGTGCATGCTGAGTGTGTGCTCTGAGTGCCGTGCATGTGTGGGTGCTCTGAGTGCTGTGCATGCTGAGTGTGCTCTGAGTGCGGTGCATGTGTGGGTGCTCTGAGTGCTGTGCATGCTGAGTGTGCTCTGAGTGCCGTGCATGCTGAGTGTGCTCTGAGTGCGGTGCATGTGTGGGTGCTCTGAGTGCTGTGCATGCTGAGTGTGCTCTGAGTGCCGTGCATGCTGAGTGTGCTCTGAGTGCGGTGCATGTGTGGGTGCTCTGAGTGCTGTGCATGCTGAGTGTGCTCTGAGTGCCGTGCATGCTGAGTGTGCTCTGAGTGCGGTGCATGTGTGGGTGCTCTGAGTGCTGTGCATGCTGAGTGTGCTCTGAGTGCCGTGCATGCTGAGTGTGCTCTGAGTGCGGTGCATGTGTGGGTGCTCTGAGTGCTGTGCATGCTGAGTGTGCTCTGAGTGCCGTGCATGTGTGTGTGTGCTCTGAGTGCCGTGCATGTGTGTGTGTGCTCTGAGTGCCGTGCATGTGTCTGTGTGCTCTGAGTGCTGTGCATGCTGAGTGTGCTCTGAGTGCCATACATGCTGAGTGTGCTCTGAGTGCGGTGCATGTGTCTGTGTGCTCTGAGTGCAGTGCATGCTGAGTGTGCTCTGAGTGCCATGCATGTGTGTGTGTGCTCTGAGTGCCGTGCATGTGTCTGTGTGCTCTGAGTGCTGTGCATGCTGAGTGTGCTCTGAGTGCCATACATGCTGAGTGTGCTCTGAGTGCGGTGCATGCTGGGTGTGCTCTGAGTGCCGTGCATGCTGGGTGTGCTCTGAGTGCCGTGCATGCTGGGTGTGCTCTGAGTGCGGCGCATGCTGAGTGTGCTCTGAGTGCAGTGCATGCTGAGGGTGTGCTGTGAGTGCCGTGCATGCTGAGTGTGCTCTGAGTGCGGTGCATGTGAGTGTGCTCTGAGGGCCGTGCATTCTGAGTGTGCTCTGAGTGCCGTGCATGTGTGTCTGTGCTCTGAGTGCTGTGCATGCTGAGTGTGCTCTGAGTGCTGTGCATGTGAGTGTGCTCTGAGTGTGGTGCATGCTGGGTGTGCTCAGAGTGCGGTGCATGTGAGTGTCCTCTGAGGGCCGTGCATTCTGAGTGTGCTCTGAGTGCCGTGCATATGTGTCTGTGCTCTGAGTGCTGTGCATGCTGAGTGTGCTCTGAGTGCCGTGCATGTGAGTGTGCTCTGAGTGTGGTGCATGCTGGGTGTGCTCTGAGTGTGGTGCATGCGAGTGTGCTCTGAGTGCCATGCATGCTGAGTTTGCTCTGAGTGCCGTGCATGTGTCTGTGTGCTCTGAGTGCTGTGCATGCTGAGTGTGTGCTCTGAGTGCTGTGCATGCTGAGTGTGTGCTCTGAGTGCTGTGCATGCTGAGTGTGTGCTCTGAGCGCGGTGCATGCTGAGTGTGCTCTGAGTGCCGTGCATGTGTGGGTGCTCTGAGTGCTGTGCATGCTGAGTGTGCTCTGAGTGCCGTGCATGCTGAGTGTGCTCTGAGTGCCGTGCATGTGTGTGTGTGCTCTGAGTGCCGTGCATGTGTGTGTGTGCTCTGAGTGCTGTGCATGCTGAGTGTGTGCTCTGAGTACGGTGCATGCTGAGTGTGCTCTGAGTGCCGTACATGTGTGTGTGCTCTGAGTGCGGTGCATGCTGAGTGTGCTCTGAGTTCCGTGCATGTGTGGGTGCTCTGAGTGCTGTGCATTCTGAGTGTGCTCTGAGTGCCGTGCATGTGTGTCAGTGCTCTGAGTGCCGTGCATGCTGAGTGTGTGCTCTGAGTACGGTGCATGTGTGGATGCTCTGAGTGCCGTGCATGCTGAGTGTGTGCTCTGAGTGCCGTGCATGCTGAGTGTGTGCTCTGAGTACCGTGCATGCTGAGTGTGCTCTGTGTGCCGTGCATGCTGAGTGTGCTCTGAGTGCCGTGCATGTGTGTGTGCTCTGAGTACCGTGCATGCTGAGTGTGCTCTGTGTGCCGTGCATGCTGAGTGTGCATGACATCCCTGGAGGGTGTGTGGCTTGGAATTGACTTTAGAAGATATTTGTGAAAAGGCGGCGACTAAACCAAGGGGCATATTTACTAGCCCTGTTGCGTTGGTCTTGCACCAAGAGTGATGCAACTCAAAAATTGAATTCATGAAGCCATTCAAGGCCACCCCTCCTGGCCCTGAGTAGCTTCCTAAAGCTCGAGTAAAGCAACATCGCTGCGTTGCCTCCTCTGCACTAGGGAGGCGTTGCGTGGGTGTTGCCACGCAACTCCCATGGTTTTTGATGCGTTAACAGATTTACTAGAACTGGTAATCCTGGGAGTGCGCCTAAAAGATACGCTGCCTCGGGTGAGGCGTAATGAGGAGAAGAATCTTTATTTGTCCTCGTTACTTACTTGTTATATGCGTATTGCATTCTGCAGCACATATAGAAAGAGGAATGTCCCTCTTGGGATTGCTTTTGCGCAGGAATGTGCTCCTTCCTGCACAATCCTACCTGCAACAGAGACACCCATGCAGCATGGTGCAAGGGATCACAGGCACCCGTGCACCATGGTGCAAGGGATCACAGGCACCCGTGCACCATGGTGCAAGGGATCACAGGCACCCGTGCACCATGGTGCAAATGGATCACAGGCACCCGTGCACCATGGTGCAAGGGACCACAGGCACCCGTGCACCATGGTGCAAGGGATCACAGGCACCCGTGCACCATGGTGCAAGGGATCACAGGCACCCGTGCACCATGGTACAAAGGGATCACAGGCACCCGTGCACCATGGTGTAAGGTATCACAGGCACCCGTGCAGCATGGTGCAAGGGATCACAGGCACCCGTGCACCATGGTGCAAGGGACCACAGGCACCCGTGCACCATGGTGCAAGGGATCACAGGCACCCATGCACCATGGTGCAAGGGATCACAGGCACCCGTGCACCATGGTGCAAGGGATCACAGGCACCCGTGCACCATGGTGCAAAGGGATCACAGGCACCCGTGCACCATGGTGTAAGGTATCACAGGCACCCGTGGAGCATGGTGCAAGGGATCACAGGCACCCGTGCACCATGGTGCAAGGGATCACAGGCACCCGTGCACCATGGTGCAAGGGATCACAGGCACCCGTGCACCATGGTGCAAAGGGATCACAGGCACCCGTGCACCATGGTGCAAGGGACCACAGGCACCCGTGCACCATGGTGCAAGGGATCACAGGCACCCGTGCACCATGGTGCAAGGGATCACAGGCACCCGTGCACCATGGTGCAAGGGATCACAGGCACCCATGCACCATGGTGCAAAGAGATCACAGGCACCCGTGCACCATGGTGCAAAGGGATCACAGGCACCCGTGCACCATGGTGCAAGGGACCACAGGCACCCGTGCTGTTGGACAGGCCACATGAAGGGCCGCTCTCCCCCGGCCCGACCAGGCCCGAGCCCGGTCACGCAAGTACCACACACCACCATTGCACGTCCTCCGTCCCCTCAGGGACCCCTGCCCCCGAGCACGTTAACCTCGTGGATCCGATTCACTGCCGGCCCGCGCGCCCAGCCCGGGCCGCCATCTTGGACACTTCACCACGAGGCCGCCTGGCCCCCGATCGACCTCAACCCTGGGCCTAGCCCGGCCTCAGACATTCCGGCACCACCCTCCACCCAGGAGGTGAGCGGGCTACTTGGCAAGTCAATGGGAGGAAGAGGTGCCGATGGCTCTCCCCCGCCAAGGGCCGCTCGCCCATCGCCTCCCCGAGCGCTGGCTCCACCCCCCTGCTGGGTGTCTGGACTCCCTCATCCCGGACCTCCCGACCTCCAAGTGCGAGGGTCCGGACATCAAAGCACACCAGCCCTATAACTGGGGCAGCTCCAGAGCAGGAAGGCAGTTGTATCTTGGAGTCGAGAGACGTAAAGAGGAACTCATCCTGGACGGACTACTGGCGCTGCCGTAGCTCTGTCCTGTGCACCATCGTCCTGCCTGTTGGCGCTGCCACAGCCGTCGTAACCTTCATCCTTCATCGTCGTCGGGATCTGCTGGCGTGGCCGCGGACCGTTGTAACCGTCATCTTTCACCGGGACCTGCAGGCTCCGCCGCGGACCGTTGTCCTTCCTTCATCCATCTCGGGACCTGCTTGGCTCCTCCACGGCCCGATCATCCAGAACGCCGAGCTCGAGGATTGAGAGCTATTTTTGTACTCATTGGTAACTAAGACTGTCCCGCTACCCCTTTCCTCAACCAAAGACTAGAACCGAGGGGACCCCTGAGTCCAGACCTCCTTGTATCATACCAACGTAACCTAAGAATTGCATATAAAGTCTCGTTAACCTTCAATCTTGTGTGGTGTCCGTCTGTGGGGGGGAAGTTACTTGTCTGTACAGTCGTTGGAGACGGCTCTCCCTGGAGACCTCTCCCCGTAATCTCGGCCGACCCTCCCGGTCCGTCTAACATTGGTGGCCAGCGGCGCGATCCGAATCACCGCATAACGTACAGAGAGTAGCTCACCCCACAACGAACCACAATGACAACTAAAGAGAGCGGATCAACTGAGAAGTTCCAAATGGAAAAACTAGAGGAGTACAGCCATCGTGAACTAAAGCAGTTCTGCATCGAACTAGGTATCGCTACCACCGGACTAAGCACCAAGGACGATTTTAAGCATGCCCTAGAATCTTGGGCAGAGACCGGGGCTGCCGGAACCCCCGATCAAAGCACCGCAGAAAAAACCACCACGGCCCCTGAAGGGCAAAGAACGGGTCTCTCGCAAGACGAGATCCAAGAAAGAGAAAGAACCCGACTACACGAGCTAGAAATGGCCCGACTCAAGATGGACATAGAACTCAAGTTGGCCGAACAAAAAATAAACTTAGAGCACCTACGTCTCCGAGAAGAAAGAGAGGAGAAACAGAGACAAAGGGAGCTCGAGGAAAAGAAACTAGCGTACGAGCACGAACGAAACCTAGCCGAGATCAACCTGCGCAAACAGAATAAAGAGTTAGGGGTGCCCGAGAGACCACACACCCCAGGGACCACGGAGAAAAAAGTACACATCCCCAAGGATGTTGTCCGAGAATATTTTCGAGAGGACGACATCCAGCAATGGTTTAAGGCCTATGAAATCGCTATGACTGCGCACCGGATCGATAGAAACGATTGGGGAGCCGGCCTATGGGGCAAATTCCTCAATGAGGGCCGCGATACCCTGTTACAGCTCCCAGACCACCAGATGACCTCCTACGACCATATGAAAGCGGCCCTCCTCACCCGCTATGGCCTCACGCCCGAGATGTACCGTCAGAGGTTCCGAGACTGCACACGCATCCCGGGTACAACTTGGGTGGACTATGTAACGTACTTTAGCCGAGCTTTCGAAGGCTGGATCAGAGGGAACAACGTCACGACCTACGAGCAGCTGTTCAATCTGATGGTATGGGAGCATCTGTCCAACAATTGCTTCATTGAACTACGCCAACACCTCCTCGACAGCAAGTTAACCGATCCCCGGCAGCTCGCAGCCGAAGCTGACCGGTGGGAGATCACCAGAGTGGGCCGGAATGGGTCCTACGAGCAGAACAGGAACAACAATGGTCACCACCGACCCAGAGGAGGAGGGGGGGGCCAAGGACGAGGAAGAGACAACACTCCGGCCGCCCCCGCTACCAGCACCACCCCCCCGGCCAACCGGGGCAGCACCCCGGCGCGACCGGGGTATAGAGCCAATGTCACGTGTCACCGATGCCAACGAATCGGCCACTATGCAAACGACCCAAGCTGCCCGCAGTATCAGAGTCCAAAACCCCGCCATGTGGCCGCCGCGGCACTAGGGGAAGAACAGATCTCCGAGGAACAAGAAACAGACGAGCAAGAGTATCCAGAGTGGGAGCCAGCCGCCATGACTCTCGCATGCTTAGGGGGAAGAGACATGGTCCCGCGGGTCCCCCTACCCGCTAACACCCAGAAGTACAGCCAATGGGTGAGCATCAATGGACAACGGGCCGAAGCCCTTCGGGACACCGGGGCCAGTGTGACAGCCGTCCGCTGTCACCTGGTGACCCCAGAACAATATCTACCGAACATTCTCTGCCCTGTGCGATCAGCCGACAACTCGGAAAGTCTGTGTCGGATGGCCTGCGTCCCCTTTGAGTGGGGAGGGGTCTCCGGCATGTTGAAGGTGACGGTCCGAGACGACGCCCCCGTGGACTGCCTCCTCGGAAATGACCTGGAGAGCTCCCCGTGGGCAGCCGTGGAGCGAAAAGAACACTTGGGGATGCTGGGCGTCCCGGACTGGGCGTGCGTCACCACCCGGTCCATGGCCGCCCGTGCCAACCATCACCCGGAAGAACCAGAATGGCCGGCGCCACCGCCTCCGGTCGCCCCAGCCGAGGCCCCCGATCATGACACCCCCCTCGAACCTGCTCAACCTTCCGACCTCGCTAACCTTGACCAGTGGGCTCAAGAGGGGGGACCCACACAAGAACAATTTCGCCAGGAACAGAAGACCTGTCCCTCCCTCGAGGGACTCCGCCAACAAGCGCTCGCCCAAAGCGCAGGGGATACCTCCGGAACTCATTGGGTCTACTGGGACAATGATCTGTTGTACAGCGAGCAACGAATCGCCGAGCTGGGGGCCAACCGAGTACTAGTAGTGCCCCTCCGCTTTAGAGACTTCCTACTAAACCTGGCCCACGATGTCCCCCTGGCAGGGCACCTGGGACAAGATAAAACCTACAGTCGCCTAGTGACCCACTTCTTCTGGCCAAAAATGCGAAACGATGTGCACCAGCATTGCCGATCTTGCCCCACGTGCCAAGCCAGTGGGAAGAGCGGCCGCAAACTAAAGGCCCCCTTGCAACCTTTTCCAGTAGTCACGACCCCATTTGAGAGGGTCGGAATAGACATTGTGGGACCCCTGGACCCGCGTACAAGACAAGGCCATCGCTTCATTCTGGTGCTAGTGGACCACGCCACCCGCTACCCTGAGGCTGTTCCTCTCCGGACCGTGACAGCCCCAGTGGTCGGCCGGGCCCTGATGGGGATCTTCTCCCGTGTGGGGTTCCCCCGAGAAGTCGTCAGCGACAGAGGCACGAACTTTATCTCCAAATACATGAAATCCCTCTGGCAACAGTGTGGGGTCACCTACCGGTTCACGACCCCCTATCACCCCCAAGGGAACGGACTTGTTGAGCGGTTCAACCGCACGCTAAAAGGGATGATCGGGGGATTGGAAGAGCCCCTCCGTCGCCAGTGGGACGTGCTGCTGCCGTGCCTCCTCTTCGCCTACCGAGAGGTCCCACAGAAATCCCTAGGCTTCAGCCCATTCGAACTGCTATATGGGCACCCAGTGCGGGGGCCGCTCAGCCTGATCAAAGAAGGCTGGGAGATGCCTCCGGCCAAGAGCCCTCCAGATGTCTTCCGGTACCTCCTCACCCTCCGCAACCAGTCCCGGCGGTTCAGAGACCTAGCAAAAGCCAACCTAGAGGCCAGTCAAGAGGACATGAAGAAATGGTATGACCAGAACGCCTCATCTATTGAATTCGAGCCGGGGCAACAGGTATGGGTAATGTCCCCCACGGAGCCATGCGCTCTCCAAGACAAATGGACGGGACCCTTCAAGGTAATCGAGCGCAAGGGTCCTGCCACCTATCTGATCGATATGGAGTCCTCCCGGAACCCACTCCGAGTCCTCCACACCAACAGACTGAAACCCCACTTTGCACGAACAGAACTCAGCCTACTGATGGCCACAGACAATGGGGTTGAAGACGACTCCGAGCCTCTCCCTGACCTCCTGCGGACCCAGGAGCAAGACGGCTCCGTGGATGGGGTCCGACTCTCGGAGACCCTCACCAGAGAACAACGCCAAGAGTGCCAAGCCCTCCTGTCACGTTTCGCCAGTCTGTTCTCCCTCACCCCAGGTGTCACTTCCTGGTGTGTGCACGATGTGGACACTGGAGACAGCCCTCCAATCCGCCACCGGGCCTACCGCGTACCTGATCGGGTACGGGCCTGCATCCAGGCGGAAGTGGCTAAGATGCTCACGCTCGGGGTCATCGAGCCCTCAGACAGTCCATGGGCCAGCCCGGTCGTACTGGTCCCCAAAGCAGCCGCCCCCGGAACCACACCAGAACTCCAGTTCTGCGTCGACTACCGGGGCCTGAATGAAGTCACCAGAACAGACGCACATCCCATCCCCCGGGCAGATGAACTGGTCGACCGAATGGGAGCTGCCAGCTACCTCAGCATCTTCGACCTGACAGCAGGTTATTGGCAGATCGGCCTCACACCCCGAGCACAAGAACGTTCTGCCTTCTCCACCCCCGATGGCCACTACCATTTTACGGTCATGCCCTTCGGCATGAAGAATGCCCCAGCGACTTTCCAACGGCTCGTCAATCAGGTCCTGGCGGGGCTCGAAGGGTTCAGCGCCGCCTACCTAGACGACATCGCTGTGTACAGCCACCATTGGACCGAGCACCTCCACCACCTCCGAGCAGTGCTGCAAGCCCTTCAGCGAGCTGGCCTCACGATCAAGGCTAGCAAGTGTCAAATTGGACAGGGGTCTGTGACCTACCTCGGACACCAGGTGGGAAGCGGCCTAGTGGCCCCTCTACAGCTCAAAATTGCCGCCATCCAGGACTGGCAGCCCCCTATCACCCAAACCGAGGTACGAGCCTTCCTGGGCCTCACGGGCTACTACCGAAGGTTCGTGAAAGACTATGGTACCATAGTGGGGCCTCTCACCGAACTCACGTCAAAGAATCAGCCCAAGAAGGTGAACTGGACCCCAGAGTGTCAAGCGGCATTCGAACAGTTGAAGGCCGCCATGTGTTCCGCTCCTGTGCTCCAGGCCCCAGACTACAGCCGGGAGTTCGTCGTCCAGACGGACGCCTCCGACCAGGGCATTGGGGCGGTCCTGTCTCAAGTGAACACCGAAGGCCTTGATCAACCGGTGGCCTTCATCAGCCGGAGACTCCTACCACGGGAGCAACGCTGGAGCACCATAGAGAGGGAAGCCTTCGCTGTGGTATGGGCCCTCAAGAAACTCCGGCCCTACCTTTTTGGCACCCACTTTCGGGTGCAGACCGACCACCGACCCCTGCAGTGGTTGATGCATATGCGGGGGGAAAACCCAAAGTTGCTACGCTGGTCCATCTCCTTGCAAGGTATGGACTTCACAGTCGAACACCGGCCTGGGTCAGACCACGCCAACGCGGATGGCCTGTCCCGGTTTTTCCGCCTCGACGAGGAGAGTCCCCAAGAGGATGGGTAACTCTCCCCGCCTTCAGCTGGGGGGACGCATGTTGGACAGGCCACATGAAGGGCCGCTCTCCCCCGGCCCGACCAGGCCCGAGCCCGGTCACGCAAGTACCACACACCACCATTGCACGTCCTCCGTCCCCTCAGGGACCCCTGCCCCCGAGCACGTTAACCTCGTGGATCCGATTCACTGCCGGCCCGCGCGCCCAGCCCGGGCCGCCATCTTGGACACTTCACCACGAGGCCGCCTGGCCCCCGATCGACCTCAACCCTGGGCCTAGCCCGGCCTCAGACATTCCGGCACCACCCTCCACCCAGGAGGTGAGCGGGCTACTTGGCAAGTCAATGGGAGGAAGAGGTGCCGATGGCTCTCCCCCGCCAAGGGCCGCTCGCCCATCGCCTCCCCGAGCGCTGGCTCCACCCCCCTGCTGGGTGTCTGGACTCCCTCATCCCGGACCTCCCGACCTCCAAGTGCGAGGGTCCGGACATCAAAGCACACCAGCCCTATAACTGGGGCAGCTCCAGAGCAGGAAGGCAGTTGTATCTTGGAGTCGAGAGACGTAAAGAGGAACTCATCCTGGACGGACTACTGGCGCTGCCGTAGCTCTGTCCTGTGCACCATCGTCCTGCCTGTTGGCGCTGCCACAGCCGTCGTAACCTTCATCCTTCATCGTCGTCGGGATCTGCTGGCGTGGCCGCGGACCGTTGTAACCGTCATCTTTCACCGGGACCTGCAGGCTCCGCCGCGGACCGTTGTCCTTCCTTCATCCATCTCGGGACCTGCTTGGCTCCTCCACGGCCCGATCATCCAGAACGCCGAGCTCGAGGATTGAGAGCTATTTTTGTACTCATTGGTAACTAAGACTGTCCCGCTACCCCTTTCCTCAACCAAAGACTAGAACCGAGGGGACCCCTGAGTCCAGACCTCCTTGTATCATACCAACGTAACCTAAGAATTGCATATAAAGTCTCGTTAACCTTCAATCTTGTGTGGTGTCCGTCTGTGGGGGGGAAGTTACTTGTCTGTACAGTCGTTGGAGACGGCTCTCCCTGGAGACCTCTCCCCGTAATCTCGGCCGACCCTCCCGGTCCGTCTAACACGTGCACCATGGTGCAAGGGATCACAGGCACCCGTGCACCATGGTGCAAAGGGATCACAGGCACCCGTGCACCATGGTGCAAGGGATCACAGGCACCGTGCACCATGGTGCAAGGGATCACAGGCACCCGTGCACCATGGTGCAAAGGGATCACAGGCACCCGTGCACCATGGTGCAAGGGATCACAGGCACCCGTGCAGCATGGTGCAAGGGATCACAGGCACCCGTGCACCATGGTGCAAGGGATCGCAGGCACCCGTGCACCATGGTGCAAGGGATCACAGGCACCCGTGCACCATGGTGCAAGGGATCGCAGGCACCCGTGCAGCATGGTGCAAGGGATCACAGGCACCCGTGCACCATGGTGCAAGGGATCACAGGCACCCGTGCACCATGGTGCAAGGGATCACAGGCACCCGTGCACCATGGTGCAAGGGATCACAGGCACTTGTGCACCATGGTGCAAGGGATCACAGGCACCCGTGCACCATGGTGCAAGGGATCACAGGCACCCGTGCACCATGGTGCAAAGGGATCACAGGCACCCGTGCACCATGGTGCAAGGGACCACAGGCACCCGTGCACCATGGTGCAAGGGATCACAGGCACCCGTGCACCATGGTGCAAGGGATCACAGGCACCCGTGCACCATAGTGCAAGGGATCACAGGCACCCGTGCACCATGGTGCAAAGGGATCACAGGCACCCGTGCACCATGGTGCAAAGGGATCACAGGCACCCGTGCACCATGGTGCAAGGGACCACAGGCACCCGTGCACCATGGTGCAAGGGATCACAGGCACCCGTGCACCATGGTGCAAGGGATCACAGGCACCCGTGCACCATGGTGCAAAGGGATCACAGGCACCCGTGCACCATGGTGCAAGGGATCACAGGCACCCGTGCACCATGGTGCAAAGGGATCACAGGCACCCGTGCACCATGGTGCAAAGGGATCACAGGCACCCGTGCACCATGGTGCAAGGGATCACAGGCACCCGTGCACCATGGTGCAAAGGGATCACAGGCACCCGTGCACCATGGTGCAAAGGGATCACAGGCACCCGTGCACCATGGTGCAAGGGATCACAGGCACCCGTGCAGCAGGTGGAAGGGATCACAGGCACCCGTGCAGCATGGTGCAAAGGGATCACAGGCACCCGTGCAGCATGGTGCAAAGGGATCACAGGCACCCGTGCACCATGGTGCAAAGGGATCACAGGCACCCGTGCACCATGGTGCAAGGGATCACAGGCACCCGTGCAGCAGGTGCAAGGGATCACAGGCACCCGTGCAGCATGGTGCAAGGGAGCCTGCATTGGATCTAGGCAGTCCATTGTGCATCCATTGTGCCCCATTGTGCGTCCATTGTGCCCCATTGTGCGTCCTTTGTGCGCCAGCGCTGGGTAAAGGACAGGAATGCGCTGTCTTGCATTACATACAGCGCATTCCTGCCCTTTCCCTGTCATGCAGCGAAGAACAGGAAAGTGATTTGCTGTGCCCTGTTGCATTACAAATCTCATAAATTTGTCCCCAAGTGTTCACAAAGTCGTGCAGACTAGGGCTCCAACGCAGCCCGTGTAGGGATTGGGGGTGGTTTCACATCCCCACCCACCCTCACCCCCAAACCCCCCAAGCTCTGTGGACATTGCAAGACAGAAACGGACCACTCAGGGCGAGAAACAACCGGTAGTAACCTGCAGGTGGAAATGTCTACTGGCTTCATGTTTGTGTGCTGCAAAGTGGCACATTCTCCACCCAATCACAGCCACCCTGGGGGATTCTCTGGAGGTTGAGCTAGAGCCCCAGTGACCCCGTGTGGGCGGAGACTGGTTCTCAGTTGCAGACTGGTTGGCGCTCCGGTGCCAGTCGCCAACGGGCACCAGCACCTGGTTGAGGTTTACCCCAGCCATTCACTAAACAGCCTTATTTTTCTCAGTTTGTTTATCTGGGGATTCCAAAGGCTGCCTCGGAGTGTGGGTAATCTCTGATTTGCTGATGTTGGCAGTGAGCTGGGCTGGATTAGATAAACACCCCGGCTGTCATCCAACCCTCCTGCGTACTGCGCAGCGCAGGACTGAGCGCACAGCACCGCAGGCCCTGAGATCTCACTCACACCAGGGCGGACTGAGTCCTCTGGACTGGCTCTCATCCAACCCTCCTGCGTACTGCGCAGCGCAGGACTGAGCGCACAGCACCGCAGGCCCTGAGATCTCACTCACACCAGGGTGGACTGAGTCCTCTGGACTGGCTCTCATCCAACCCCCCTGCGTACTGCGCAGCGCAGGACTGAGCGCGCAGCACCGCAGGCCCTGAGATCTCACTCACACCAGGGTGGACTGAGTCCTCTGGACCGGCTCTCATCCAACCCTCCTGCGTACTGCGCAACGCAGGACTGAGCGCACAGCACCGCAGGCCCTGAGACCTCACTCACACCAGGGTGGACTGAGTCCTCTGGACTGGCTCTCATCCAACCCTCCTGCGTACTGCGCAGCGCAGGACTGAGCGCGCAGCACCGCAGGCCCTGAGATCTCACTCACACCAGGGTGGACTGAGTCCTCTGGACTGGCTCTCATCCAACCCTCCTGCGTACTGCGCAACGCAGGACTGAGCGCACAGCACCGCAGGCCCTGAGACCTCACTCACACCAGGGTGGACTGAGTCCTCTGGACTGGCTCTCATCCAACCCTCCTGCGTACTGCGCAGCGCAGGACTGAGCGAACAGCACCGCAGGCCCTGAGATCTCACTCACACCAGGGCGGACTGAGTCCTCTGGACTGGCTCTCATCCAACCCTCCTGCGTACTGCGCAGCGCAGGACTGAGCGCAGAGCACCGCAGGCCCTGAGACCTCACTCACACCAGGGTGGACTGAGTCCTCTGGACTGGCTCTCATCCAACCCTCCTGGTACTGCGCAGTGCAGGACTGAGCGCGCAGCACCGCAGGCCCTGAGATCTCACTCACACCAGGGTGGACTGAGTCCTCTGGACTGGCTCTCATCCAACCCTCCTGGTACTGCGCAGTGCAGGACTGAGCGCGCAGCACCGCAGGCCCTGAGATCTCACTCACACCAGGGCGGACTGAGTCCTCTGGACTGGCTCTCATCCAACCCTCCTGCGTACTGCGCAGCGCAGGACTGAGCGCACAGCACCGCAGGCCCTGAGATCTCACTCACAACAGGGTGGACTGAGTCCTCTGGACTGGCTCTCATCCAACCCTCCTGCGTACTGCGCAGCGCAGGACTGAGCGAACAGCACCGCAGGCCCTGAGATCTCACTCACACCAGGGTGGAATCAGTCCTCTGGACTGGCTCTCATCCAACCCTCCTGCGTACTGCGCAGCGCAGGACTGAGCGAACAGCACCGCAGGCCCTGAGATCTCACTCACACCAGGGTGGACTGAGTCCTCTGGACTGGCTCTCATCCAACCCTCCTGCGTACTGCGCAACGCAGGACTGAGCGCACAGCACCGCAGGCCCTGAGACCTCACTCACACCAGGGTGGAATCAGTCCTCTGGACTGGCTCTCATCCAACCCTCCTGCGTACTGCGCAGCGCAGGACTGAGCGAACAGCACCGCAGGCCCTGAGATCTCACTCACACCAGGGTGGAATCAGTCCTCTGGACTGGCTCTCATCCAACCCTCCTGCGTACTGCGCAGCGCAGGACTGAGCGCACAGCACCGCAGGCCCTGAGACCTCACTCACACCAGGGTGGACTGAGTCCTCTGGACGGGCTCTCATCCGACCCTCCTGCGTACTGCGCAGCGCAGGACTGAGCGCGCAGCACCGTAGGCCCTGGGACCTCACTCACACCTGGGCGGACTGAGTCCTCTGGACTGGCTCTCATCCAACCCTCCTGCGTACTGCGCAGCGCAGGACTGAGCGCACAGCACCGCAGGCCCTGAGATCTCACTCACACCAGGGCGGACTGAGTCCTCTGGACTGGCTCTCATCCAACCCTCCTGGTACTGCGCAGCGCAGGACTGAGCACACAGCACCGCAGGCCCTGAGATCTCACTCACACCAGGGTGGACTGAGTCCTCTGGACTGGCTCTCATCCAACCCTCCTGGTACTGCGCAGCGCAGGACTGAGCGCAGAGCACCGCAGGCCCTGAGATCTCACTCACACCAGGGCGGACTGAGTCCTCTGGACTGGCTCTCATCCAACCCTCCTGGTACTGCGCAGCGCAGGACTGAGCGCACAGCACCGCAGGCCCTGAGACCTCACTCACACCAGGGTGGACTGAGTCCTCTGGACTGGCTCTCATCCAACCCTCCTGCGTACTGCGCAGCGCAGGACTGAGCGAACAGCACCGCAGGCCCTGAGATCTCACTCACACCAGGGTGGACTGAGTCCTCTGGACTGGCTCTCATCCAACCCTCCTGCGCACTGCGCAGCGCAGGACTGAGCGCACAGCACCGCAGGCCCTGAGACCTCACTCACACCAGGGTGGACTGAGTCCTCTGGACTGGCTCTCATCCAACCCTCCTGCGCACTGCGCAGCGCAGGACTGAGCGCACAGCACCGCAGGCCCTGAGATCTCACTCACACCAGGGTGGACTGAGTCCTCTGGACTGGCTCTCATCCAACCCTCCTGGTACTGCGCAGCGCAGGACTGAGCGAACAGCACCGCAGGCCCTGAGATCTCACTCACACCAGGGCGGACTGAGTCCTCTGGACTGGCTCTCATCCAACCCTCCTGCGTACTGCGCAGCGCAGGACTGAGCGCGCAGCACCGCAGGCCCTGAGATCTCACTCACACCAGGGTGGACTGAGTCCTCTGGACTGGCTCTCATCCAACCCTCCTGGTACTGCGCAGCGCAGGACTGAGCGCAGAGCACCGCAGGCCCTGAGATCTCACTCACACTAGGGCGGACTGAGTCCTCTGGACTGGCTCTCATCCAACCCTCCTGCGTACTGCGCAGCGCAGGACTGAGCGCACAGCACCGCAGGCCCTGAGATCTCACTCACACCAGGGTGGAATCAGTCCTCTGCACTGGCTCTCATCCAACCCTCCTGCGTACTGCGCAGCGCAGGACTGAGCGCACAGCACCGCAGGCCCTGAGATCTCACTCACACCAGGGTGGAATCAGTCCTCTGGACTGGCTCTCATCCAACCCTCCTGCGTACTGCGCAGCGCAGGACTGAGCGCACAGCACCGCAGGCCCTGAGATCTCACTCACACCAGGGTGGAATCAGTCCTCTGGACTGGCTCTCATCCAACCCTCCTGCGTACTGCGCAGCGCAGGACTGAGCGCACAGCACCGCAGGCCCTGAGATCTCACTCACACCAGGGTGGAATCAGTCCTCTGGACTGGCTCTCATCCAACCCTCCTGCGTACTGCGCAGCGCAGGACTGAGCGCAGAGCCGCAGGCCCTGAGATCTCACTCACACCAGGGCGGACTGAGTCCTCTGGACTGGCTCTCATCCAACCCTCCTGGTACTGCGCAGCGCAGGACTGAGCGCAGAGCACCGCAGGCCCTGAGATCTCACTCACACCAGGGTGGACTGAGTCCTCTGGACTGGCTCTCATCCAACCCTCCTGCGTACTGCGCAGCGCAGGACTGAGCGCGCAGCACCGCAGGCCCTGAGATCTCACTCACACCAGGGTGGACTGAGTCCTCTGGACTGGCTCTCATCCAACCCTCCTGCGTACTGCGCAGCGCAGGACTGAGCGAACAGCACCGCAGGCCCTGAGATCTCACTCACACCAGGGTGGAATCAGTCCTCTGGACTGGCTCTCATCCAACCCTCCTGGTACTGCGCAGCGCAGGACTGAGCGAACAGCACCGCAGGCCCTGAGATCTCACTCACACCAGGGCGGACTGAGTCCTCTGGACTGGCTCTCATCCAACCCTCCTGGTACTGCGCAGCGCAGGACTGAGCGCGCAGCACCGCAGGCCCTGAGATCTCACTCACACCAGGGTGGACTGAGTCCTCTGGACTGGCTCTCATCCAACCCTCCTGGTACTGCGCAGCGCAGGACTGAGCGCAGAGCACCGCAGGCCCTGAGATCTCACTCACACCAGGGCGGACTGAGTCCTCTGGACTGGCTCTCATCCAACCCTCCTGGTACTGCGCAGCGCAGGACTGAGCGCACAGCACCGCAGGCCCTGAGACCTCACTCACACCAGGGTGGACTGAGTCCTCTGGACTGGCTCTCATCCAACCCTCCTGCGTACTGCGCAGCGCAGGACTGAGCGAACAGCACCGCAGGCCCTGAGATCTCACTCACACCAGGGTGGACTGAGTCCTCTGGGCTGGCTCTCATCCAACCCTCCTGCGTACTGCGCAGCGCAGGACTGAGCGCAGAGCACCGCAGGCCCTGAGATCTCACTCACACCAGGGTGGACTGAGTCCTCTGGACTGGCTCTCATCCAACCCTCCTGCGCACTGCGCAGCGCAGGACTGAGCGCACAGCACCGCAGGCCCTGAGACCTCACTCACACCAGGGTGGACTGAGTCCTCTGGACTGGCTCTCATCCAACCCTCCTGCGCACTGCGCAGCGCAGGACTGAGCGCACAGCACCGCAGGCCCTGAGATCTCACTCACACCAGGGTGGACTGAGTCCTCTGGACTGGCTCTCATCCAACCCTCCTGGTACTGCGCAGCGCAGGACTGAGCGAACAGCACCGCAGGCCCTGAGATCTCACTCACACCAGGGCGGACTGAGTCCTCTGGACTGGCTCTCATCCAACCCTCCTGCGTACTGCGCAGCGCAGGACTGAGCGCGCAGCACCGCAGGCCCTGAGATCTCACTCACACCAGGGTGGACTGAGTCCTCTGGACTGGCTCTCATCCAACCCTCCTGGTACTGCGCAGCGCAGGACTGAGCGCAGAGCACCGCAGGCCCTGAGATCTCACTCACACCAGGGCGGACTGAGTCCTCTGGACTGGCTCTCATCCAACCCTCCTGCGTACTGCGCAGCGCAGGACTGAGCGCACAGCACCGCAGGCCCTGAGATCTCACTCACACCAGGGTGGAATCAGTCCTCTGGACTGGCTCTCATCCAACCCTCCTGCGTACTGCGCAGCGCAGGACTGAGCGCACAGCACCGCAGGCCCTGAGATCTCACTCACACCAGGGTGGAATCAGTCCTC